>NC_139482.1:133035440-134235440 GCF_008360975.1 Lichenostomus cassidix
GCTCTTCTCCAGACATTTGTGTCAGAAGCTCTGATGGTGGGTACAGAGCTGATGGAGCAAACCTGTAGTAGTTGATTGAAAATACAAAGTTTCAAGGATTTACTTGCGGTGCCCAACATCTTTGCTGGAACACAAGAGAAATTTTCCTTGAACATTCTAGGTCATGATCCCCTGCAACGCTCCGTGTGCTTTGGGACAAACTAAAAATCAGGCATTGTATGATGTCTGATACAGGTACATTTATGGTACTGCACATGGTAAAAGATAAGAAGCTATCATACATGAACAAACAACTGTGATTGGTGCAGACAGGGGCCTGGACAGAAAATGGAGGGAATGAACAACTGCCTTATGCAGCTTGATGTGGGATCCCAGTTTGATGTTAGACCCTTCACATGTGGCTATCAAGTGCTTTCCAGTTCTCACTAATATGAGTAGTATCTGCTTGCATACTTAATTTTTGCTGTTTTCTTCCTAGTGGTTCTGCACTCCTAGATGTAGTTTTGATATGAGGTTTGTCTGGGGACATAGTTCAAAATGTAAATAGAAGACTCCAGCTCAGCCTCTGCTTGTGGCAAGGTGTGGGAAGGATGGTATTCACCCAGTTCACCTGTGGGAGTTTGCTTTGTGTCTCAGATTTGCCTCCAGGGAGGGTTTAACCCACTTAGTGTAAGTCCTGTGTGCCTGGGGAGTTGTCTTTGGCCTTCAGTGTGAAGCCCAGCTGATTTGGACTGGGCTCAGGCTATTGAGCTCCTTGAATAAAAGGAGAGAGATATTTCACTTCAGCCAGCAGCATATGAGAAGCCCATATAGAGCACAGAAGCTGAATCTATCCAGGTTGCAGCAGGTCGAGCTGCTGATGAGACAGATCCACTGTGTGGGGACACCGACAGCCTGGTGGCTCTGTGCCCAGGGACTTTGCATTCCTGGAGGCCTGGCAGGAGATGACCTAGCCTCAGCCACCAAAGGAGAGTAGAAACAAATAAATTTTACATAGTAAAATAAATTTTAAATAGTACATCTTTCACATGTACTATTGACATGGATTTTTTTTATTATTATTCTTTAAGAAAAGCATTTTTGTAGTAAAATTTGTGATGTGAATGACCTGCCAATATCCAGCATGTCAGTGTGAATCTGTGGAAGAGTTAAGCCATCATTGTGGTTCACTGCAGTTTGGCATTTCTGACACCTAAGCAAGCCTCACTTCAACACAGAAATTTAACTCAGCAAGAATAGACAGAAAAGCAGGATCTGTGCCTTACAGATAAATTAGTTCAAAGTTAAATAAGGAAACTTTTATTTATGTTCTAGATATTAAGCAGGAGGCTAACAATTGTCAGAAATAATTCACATGCTTTAGTGCATATACATAAACCATTCAGATGTGTTAGTTAATGCTTTTTAAATTAAAAAACATAAAGATCTGTGAACAAGATGAATCCTTAGCAATGAAAACGACAGCCTTGCAAAACCTTGTCAACTTGATTCCAGGTTGATGATTCCTATTAGAAAGAGTCATAATCAGATGTGCTAAAATGATGACAGTGCTGAATAAGTCAGCAAAGGTGAGAAGCAGTAGGACCAGGACCATTGTGGGATGCTGTTGGTGGTTGTCTCAGTAGGATGTGGCACTGTCTTTTGTTTGAGTATTTTAAAACATTTGTGCTATGAGAGTCATAAACAACAGAAAAGGCTTAGCCTTATAATTCAAACAACATTTCCCCCCTTACGCAAATGCCTATGAAATACAGAAATCTGACTTTAAAAAAAACAGCCTTAATGTCAGTCTGTACTAAAAGAAGTGTTGTTTCTTTATGCAGCCACTTCTGTCACGGTTTCACAATCATTTGAACACTAGATAAAATTTTAAAAAATGGAACAATAGTTGTTTCTGTTTTACTTTAATACAACAGAAAGTCGGACTTTTTGGCTACAGAAGTCAAGGCTTGCGTCAAAACAAACTGCAGGCTTGGAGTTTGCAAGGAATTATGGAATGTGGTATGTGTCTGGGCTTGTATACTTTATCATCACTGTTGTCTTGTGAGGGCAGGTTTGTCATAACTCACTGCTTCACTTTTCATGAATTACAGTCATGCTATTGTTCTCAAGCAGTATGAATAGTATAATTTCTCTCTTTTTGTTTTTCTTTATACATCCACTCAGAAGTACACTGCAAATCTGTGCCTCTCACTCCAGCAAAAAGCCCTGTGAGGTAAAAATGCAGTTCATGTAAATGCTTGTGCACATTAGAAAAACATAAATACAACAGGCTTGTCCCAATATAGAGCAGCATTTAATGCCAGCATTACCTATTAAAATCAGTGCATTAGGCTTATGGTAGATGCGTGCATGTTAGTTTAGCATAATACTGCTAAAATTGCCAATCTAAAGCCCAGTTGCTGTAGCCATTAAGAAAGCAAATGCTCTTTCCCCTTCATTTATAGCAGTATTTGGTCAGTGTGCAATGTGATTAGGACGATATTCCATCACACTGGACTTTCATTAATCAACAGATAACCCTCTCAGTTGAGTAAATTCAGTTTCTCTGCATCTTAGGGCTAAGACAAAGTATGAATCCTACCAGTCAGGTAAGTCTAGCCAGCAAAGCAGGGAAGAGAGAAACAAGGTTTTTCTTTTTTCCCTAGCCCAGTTTGTGGTGGTAGCTTCAGCTGGGTGAGTCAAGGAAAACAGTGCTGTCCTACACAGATATAGAGATACAGAGAGATCTGAAGAGTGGGGAGCCCCCATCCAGGCACTGAACTGGTGCAAAATGGGCATTGCTTTTCTGGTTAAAGTAAGTCTGCAGTTTACTGGAGACCCACTCAGAGTCAAGGTCACAGTTCTCCATGAGCAGTGAAATAGATGGATCATTCTCTGAATCAGCCTTCATCCTGGGCACCCTCATGTCCAGGAGTTGCTACTGTGCCTGCGCCACTTGGGGTCCTCTGCCCCTGCACTGCAGCATTTTTATCTTCCCTCTCCATTAGACCTCTTTTTAAGACTTTCCTTAGCAAAGGAGACCATGGCAAAAAGTCACTGTTCTTGCCAGTGGGCACTGGGTATGACATCTGATGGCTGCCAAAAAAAGAGACTTCTTTTTCCAAAGCGGAGCAGGTGGCAGTAGCTGACTGGAACACCATGCTGGCATTCATTATATCATAGCACTGACAGCAGAGCTGGAAGCTAACAGGTTCACAGTTGCCTAATGTCATCATGCTGAAGACATTTTTAGAAAAGTTATGCAATTGATTAGCTGGCTATATATACCTTTTTTTTTTTTCCCCCAAGCAGTGTTGGTATTTTTATCCTAACACAGCTAATAGCAATATAATAGATTTACAGGCAAAGTGCTCCAATGATGGTTTTAGCAGGTTTTGGCAGCACATCTTTCCAGAGCTCTCACGCCATACCACAAGAACTTCTTGGAAATTTCATGAAATGCATAGGATAGTGACCACATTAACATGTTTCCTAAATCCAAGAGTAATAATTGAGTGATTCTTCTAAGGAAGGGTATTTTTCCTGTATTTCTTTTGCTGTGTCTCCCAACTCTCTCCCCTGCAGAAGGACACAATGCCATCTGAACAGACACCGGGAAGAAGTGTTGTGTGATCTCTCCTGAATGGCAACTGCACCATGCTCTATGGTCCACATTCCCCCTAATTTTAGGCATGTATCTGAGGCACTTAAATTGGGATCAGTGTCAGCCTGACTCTGATAATCCCGTTGCAGAGACAGATGTTTGAGAGTGTGATTCAGTTTACCTCTGATCTGAGTAAGAAGAGGAAATGTGGGACAGCCACCTTCCCTTCTTTTAGTGCCATAGTTACATATCTCAGTGTTTAAAGGATTAAGCCAGGACTGTGTTGTCTCTCCAAACTGATCCGACAGATGCGGTGAAGTGATTTACTTCAGCTTAAATTGTGGCTTAGTTGTGAGTTAGCTGGCAAACACTTAAGAAAGACAAATTCTGGTGACATCAATATACAGCTGGATACAGGTGAAAGAAATGACAATAACTTTTCTCCCAGCAATGATGACAGAAGATACATGACTCAGTTACCAATCTCAGAATCCTTATTAAAGCTTAATGGTAGATGCTGGAATGATGGAGCTTTTAATTTTGCTCTATTGTATTTGCCTAGTGAAATGATTGCAACATTTTCTGTTGGATGAGGACTTTGCTAGAGTTACTTCTGCTTCTAAACCTGAAAAATCACAGCATGGCAGTATGTTGCATGAGACACTGTAGCATAAAGCTACGGATCGGTCAGCTGATTCAGACCTCAGCTGGCCTTTTATCAAGCAAAACTCACCATTAATAGCACAACTTAGATCCAATGGGCTCTAAAAAGACATCTAACAAAATTTATACAACCTATAATACTAAAATTTCCCCTTGCTTTTCCTTTCTTTCCTGCCTTTCCCCCTTTCTTTTATCTATTAGTACTAGTATAATACTTAAAGAATGGGGAAAGGATGAAGGAAAGATATGTAAAATCCAAACTTCTGGGAGAAGAGGGAGTTGAAAATCAATAACCAAATGAGCAAGAAAACAATTACTTTCTGGTGCCAATGTTTTCATTTTCCTAGTAGAACTTTTGACCCTGAAATGTTCTACCTGCAGTAGCTCCCGATATTTGTTAATTATCAACCCACACTTCAAAGCCGATCGGTTTTCAAGGGCTTTTGTGGAGGTTAGCTCAGGAAATGAGTACTCGGCACTGCAGGAATATGTTTAATTTGAGGAGGTTTCATTTTGGTAGGGCTTGGGTTTGCATGAATGCATTGTACCTCCTGGATGTCTTTAAAGTGTCTTGGGGATAGGCCGTTCAAAGAAAGAAAATAAATGTATGCAATATAAAAGTCACAGAGATATTTCTGACACAGTGTCATATGATTTTGCATTGCCAGATAGCATCTTTTCGAAAATTACAGATAAATGGAATGTTTTAAAATATATATGGTGTAGTAGTTGCTGTAGTGACTGATAAGGACATGTAGAAGCCTTCCCATTTTGTTTCACTTTGTTATATCTTTTAATAATTTAGCCTAGATATTATTTTTGTGCTGGTAGTATCATTTCTGATCTCTCTTGTCCTCTGCCCCCCAAATACTTTTGCAACGAAATAGGTAAAACAAAGTACCCAATTCTGCCCTTCTCATTTCTACAAGATTAAAGCTGAGTTTTGCCCAAGGACGACTGCATGGTCAGCCCAGTGATCTGGAAAACCGAAAAAAAACAATAATTCAAACTAAGATTCTCAAAAGTCATTGTTAAGATTTTTTTAATATCTTTTTAATTTCAGAGAAATTGATGGCTATAAGTAATTCTGAACATAGACCAAGATATTTGTTGTTAGTAGTGGAAATTTTATTTTAGCATTTTCTGGTTTTAAGAATGAAGGAAACACATTAATGTGTTTCATTACTCCCCCTTTCCTGACTATATTTAACGAAAATTTTGATATTAACATTTCCAAATTATATTTTTAAAAAAAATATTAAAGAGCAAGTTTTGAAATCTGTTAACCTAAAGGTTAAGTGCAGAACAGCATTTGAGCCTAAAGTAACTTAACCCTTCTTTAAAAAGACCTAAGTGTAAAGAATAAAGACAGTATTTTTCCTTTTCCTTTTTTTTAAAGAAGCCACATGAAATGTTCTCCGAGTTAAGTTTTACCATTCATAATGAATGCAGTCTCGCCATTCAAATGCGACCATAAGTACACAGAAGATAAGAATTTAATTAAATGTAGATTAAAACCAAACAGGAAAACACACTCGCTGATAATTTTATCCCATCCTCTGGCCATATTTTTTATACTTCCTTCTTGTTCTTCTTTGGGCTATAGCTTATCAACATGCCGATAGTACCATAACTCATTACATCTGATGGTGCTGCTGAAATGTGCAGGCTTGGTGCTTGAATTTCAGAGGCACTTAAAATGCAAAGCATGTAAATGTCTATGTTAAATATATTAGTGTGGTAATGTTAGTGAAAAGAAAGTGATTTCTTACAAATCCTTGTACCTCACATCATACATTATCATTGCCCAGTCACAAACTGGTTTAAAAAAATATCTATTTAGGTTTTCTTTTAAAATACATTTCTCTTAAAATGTATTCATTTTGTTTTCATATGTCTTTCCTGTCAATTTTCATACTAATTTCATTTACTGAAATAGATTACTGAAAACATTATATTTTGAGGGCTTGGTTAAATACATGAGGTAAACAGCTGAGTGGGAGAGGTTTAAATTACCCACACAGTGTGGCAGTTCAAGACCAAATCACTGTTCAGGCTAGATGGACCTGGATACCAAAATCCTTTTAATCACAGATATATTTATTTTTACAAATTATACCATTTTCTTGTTCCATGGAGGGAGACAACAGTGTCCAAAAGCTGGGGGGTTGCCAGGGATCTATCTTCAAGGGATATCCCTGGTTATAAGGTAGGAAGAGAATTGATAACAACCCTGAGGAAAAGGACTTGGGGTGTTGGTTGATGAGAAGCCTGACATGACCTGTCACTGTGCACATGCATCCCACAAAGCCAACCACATCCTGGGCTGCATCAAAAGCAGCATGGCCAGCAGGGCGAGGGAGGGGATTCTTGCCCTCTACTCTGCTCTCACAAAACCCCACGTGGAGCTCTGTGTCCAGCTCTAGGGACCTGTGGAACTGCTGGAGTGGGTCCAGAGGAGAGCCATGACCAGAGGGTGGGAGCACCTCTTCTATGAGGACAGTCTGAGAGAGTTGGGGGTGTTCAATCTGGAGAAAAGAAGCCTCAGTGGAGACCTTAGAGCACCTTCCAGTACCTAAAGGGGGCTTACAAGAGAGCTGGAAAGGGATTTTTTACAAGGGCCTATAGTGATATCACAAAGTGTAATGGCTTTACATTGAAAGAAGGTAGGTTTATATATTAGGAAGAAATTCTTTACTGGAGGGGGGCGAGGCGGGGTGGTGCATGTGAAAGACTTGGAATAATGCCCAGAGAAGCTGTGGATGCCTCACCTTTGGAAGAGTTCAAGACACAGCTGGATGGGGCTTGGAGCAGCCTGGTCTAGTGCAAGGTGTCCCTGCAGGTGGCAAGGCATTAAGGTTTCTTCCAACACAAAGCATACTGTGGTCATGCAAATATCCATTTCCATTCATTGGCTCATCTGACTTTAACAGGTTAACAGCTTGTTATGCCAAAGTTACTCCTCTATTCTTATTGCTGAGATACTCCCTTATCTTACAGGGTTCACTAAAGTTCATGCACTTATGCTAACACTGTTGTCAGTTGGGCCCAATTGCTACACACAGCTGCATTGTGGTGCATCATTATTGCTAATCCATTTGCCAATACTACTTTTTAATGTATAACAAGAATAAAACATTTATGTGTTATAGGAAAGCAGTTAATGTAGACTGAATTAATGAATTCCAAACTGGCCCAATGGCATCCTGTGGATTTCTGCCTTACCAGTAGCCTCTAACAGATCTGCAGCAAGTTCTTTAGCTAATCAACATTGCAAGATAAAAGAAAAACATGATCCATGTCATTTAACCTCAATTTGTCCACATTTTTTTATTTCCAATGCATTTTGCTTACTGTATTTCCTATACAGTTTGAGGAAAGAAGTTATTGGTTCAGATCTGTGATTGTTTCACTAGTGGTAGAACAGACTTTGGACCCTGCTCAGAAATACGGAGATCAAAGTAATAGCTTGCTTAATTAAATATTATGCTAAGGTTTAGAATGTCAATGCATACTTTAATATGCAATCTTGATTTATTAACCACTATTAAAGCATAACTGAAATAATTTCTATGCTCATGTTATCTTATATTTATAACTAAGGTCTTGAAAAAATGGAACTTTCTTTGGTTTGGCAGTAAGGGAAGGATTTCTTTCTGCTGTTTTATCAGCAAATAAATTATTTATCTATCTTTTGCTTTTAAGTGATTTAGAATGCTCTGAGAGTTGCAACATGATTATGAACTTTGCTTCAGCTCTTGACCAAGATTTATTTTCAAATGAAGATGGATCTGTAACTTTTTATAATTAGATGGCCTTTGACCTGAGCTTTGTGGATCAATCAGGAGAGAAATTACTTTATGTAAAAACTTTAATAATATTAAAAAGTAATTACTGAGGTAATCAGAGCAAACTCTGCCCCTCATCAAGGACCATACCTGACCTGCCATCACTCAAATTTAGGACGGGATTTGAAAGCAAGTTTTCCAGTGCCAGACCAGACAGCATAGGAAGTATATGAGACCAATGAGTTAGCATTCTCCACCATTTCTGTAATTTTCAGGGTAGGCTCTGGCCTCCATTTCTTCCACTTGGCAGCAAAATGAGACAAAATTCTTGAAAACTTGCATCTAATTTTTTTTTTTAATTATTAACCTTAATAATAGTTTATGTCAGGTGAAGCTAAATTTGAGTCTGCAAGTTGGCACATTTCAAAACCGAGTCTTTTCAATGTCAAAGCCATTTGATACTTTTAAACTGATACACCATTATACTAAATTTTTGGACATACTAAAAGAAATAGAGTTTTAGAAATGAGAACTATATTTAAATAGACTTAGAAATAAAGTTTATTGGTTTTGCAACATCTACTGCTGTCTTGTTACACATGCAGAGAAAAGTCAGCCCAACGGTTTGTGAAACAGTGATGCTTCAAGAGAAGGTATTTTTGATCACTACAGTGACATTTGGGGATAGTTTAAAAAACATGTTTCTAGCCCAGAGATGCTGCAGTGCATTTTAAAGAAGATACTGCAGGTGACAAGAAAATCTGAAACAAGCTGAGTTTCTAGAGGCTTTGCTCTGTCAAAAAAAAAAATGGGTGTAGAATTTCATTAACATTTTCATAATACAAAATGTTCAAAGGGCTCTGTTAGCATGGAGATCTTAGGCCAGTTCCACAAAGGACTGGTCCATATATAAATACAATTTATACTTTAAGCAAAGAAACAGTGGAGAGAAAGTCTATATTAACTTAAGTGTCTGTGAGCTTTTTGGAGCACATTGTTAGGGCTTCATGCTTTCCAGGAACCACTAAGTGCCACTCCACAACAATGATGGGCTCTTTCCACATTTGCAAGTGTAAGCTCTGATTTGCAGAACAATTGATTCTTTTGTACACTTCCGAAGGAAAGCTAGAACAGGCTGCATAAAAGCTATAAAATTTATTTTTCATTCATTGTCTCTATTCCCTAAGTTCATGAGGTGTTGGCTTTTGCCTTTCTGCTAGCATAGAGATGAGAGTAATTCAGCAAAGCAGCAGGTGTGGCAGCACCCACTCCGGCACAGCACAAGAGCTGCACGTATGTGTCCAACTTTTGATCCTCAGCCAGTCCTGTGCCTCCAAAATTGTCTAAGTACCACAGCATGTGATATCAGTAATGTTTTCAGACAGGAAGTCAATGAAAGGGGGGGCTTTTTGAAAGGAGCGCACTGGATTTATTTTTGCTCTGACAAGTTCATTGCTTTCGAGCTTATCCAATTTTGGTGGAAAGCTGAAGCCTGTCCCTGCGTATTTCACCATCTGGTAAAGAAAAGCTCCATGGCAAAGCAGAGCTTGTGGGACTGAGACCCTTGGTTCTTTCTCCCAAACTGGTGATACAGGTCCGGCTACAGCGCCGCCGCTTGCTGGTCCCCACTGCCTCCCAGGAGCCAGCAGCCCTGTTTGCTCTGGCCCTGCTGGGAAGCTGCTGCCATCAGTTCTGCAGAGGCAAGGGAAACATGGCCAGCTTCCAGCTAAGAGGCTGTTTTGGTATCATTACCCCTCCTCCGGGAGATAGGTGAGGGTGGAGAAATGCAGTGGGGCACAGCAGCTCTCTGACAGGCAGGGTGAGTCACAAGAATTACTTCACAGACACTGTAACTGCACCAGTGTCAGAGCTTAATAATTTTGCTGGTGTTTGATCCTGTTTCCCTTTAGAATCGTACCTGATATCAATGCATCAAGAAAGCCTTCAGCTTCTGCTGTCTAATAAAGACTGTCGCCTAATCCTCATAACTGTGCATCTGTACTGCTGGTGTGAAATGGTTTATGTTCTGCCTCTGTTTTTTTCTGTATAGTTTGTGGGCATATCATGTGTGTACACAAATCTATTTGAAGCAAGAAAGTACTTATGTATTAGCATGATCTTTTAGGTTTAACAATAATTTACTAATACATATTTGTTTGCAACTTACACTATCACCCACTAAATGTCCCGTATCCTGGTATGCAGAAGGTTTGTACAGTATCCTGTACTGTACAAACAAAAAATCCATACTGCATGCTTACTTTTATTCTTTCTAGTGCAAGACAAGAACTGCTTGGAAATTCTGCCATTTATTCTTGAAATAAAACATGTGAAGCTTTGCATGCAAATGTGTGATGTCCAGTTGGCATTAAATTCAAGAAAAGCCCTTTTCACTGCTAACTGATCCCCCAGTGCACAGCAGTACTTACCTTTGTTAATTTCTGAGTCACTCAAAATACCAACATTACCTTTTGTCCAAAGGTGCTTACATCCTCAACAAACACCATAATGATTGAATCATCAGTTTGGCATGAGTAGTTTTAAGTGAGCTACTGGGTGGCAATTTCATTAGATTAAGTAGCTTTCTGCAAAATGTTTGTGAAAATAAGCCAGGAGAAGTTAACAGTTGTGAAAGCTGAAAGGAGAAAATGACCTCTACTAATAAGATTGCAGCCAGTAATATTTTCTGTTACTTTGGCTGAACAATGAATTCCTTAATAATTTCCTCCCTTCTCAGGTCCTTTTTCTGCATTTTTCATTTTACAAACACTGGGTTACAGTCTCACAGAAGAACCTAAGTCAGTAAGCCAAGCTCCAAGTACAAACAGGCTTATATACATCACCTTAGTGGCAGTAGCTCCATCAGGCATTACAGAGAACACCCCCCACCTCATCATGAATGGTAATATTTTAACTGACTCTTTCAAAATTCAGTGCCTAGCCTCAAACTCAGATTGTGGCTAAAGCATGTTGCAGTGTTAACAATAACATATTCTTCCCAGAAAAACTAAAATGACAGGTGTAGCTGTTGATGCTTCAAGCACATACTCTGACCTATAGACTCACAATCTGCTGCACTCAATCCAGCACATACTGTGGCAACAGAGCTGTGCTGGAATCGTGCTGGAGACAGACTGACAAATGCTATGCATGAACTTTAACTGTCCCCCCCAAATGTGGGTTTAATTTGCTTCTTGAGCTGATTGGTGCTGGAAATGAGCATCTCCCTATGCCTTATTGAGAAGTGATTTTCTTTCTACCATATAGCACTACACATTATAGGGAATAGGTATGTAATGTGGTCTCTTTTCATATGTTACAATACTTAAGCGTTGAGTTAAAAGGCTGTTTCTTGTGAAATGTGTATCCTTCAGTTGATTTTTTCAGGTAGAGTCTTGCTGCATTATAATTGCAAGTAGTATTGCCCTTCTGATTATTTCTGATGACTTCCCTATTTCTGCAAAAGAAGCAATTACAAAGAACTAAAGTGATAATACAGCAAACATAACTTTAATTCTGCTTTTGGTGATTTATCAGTTATTATATTTTGAATTTCTCTTCAGATCATTGATTCCAGTTTGATTTTGCCCATACATCAATTTTCTCTAATTCTAAGTAAATATAAGTCACATTTTTTATATTATACCCCTCAGAGGACTTTATTTTTTCATTTCAGTAAGCATTATTTGAATCATAAAAAACCCACATTACAGTATTCATAACGTGCTGCTTATGTGACAGTTTTTGAACTTTAATATTATTTTCTGTAGTGTGAAGGCTTAGCACACTATAAAAGAGACATATTGTTTATAATGTTTCTTCGCCACAACAAATGATGCACTTCTAGCATTTATGAAATGGCAGTAGTTTTCTGAATTTGTGATTCTTCTGTGTTCAGCAGTCAAGAACAGTTGTACATCTGCTCAGCACAGACTTTAGGAGACCATGAACTTTAATTGAGGAAAAATAATGAGGGTTCAGGGACCACTGATACAGAGTCGGTTGGTAAGGCAGGTGCCCTGCTGCCAGATCAATGGATTATTTACTCCTTTGTCATAAACAAGAAACAGTTGGGTCTTTGTAGAGATTACATTCATATTCCAAAGCCAGGCTGCCTTTTTCTGTTCCCTTGTAAACATGCAGTATATTGAATATTTTGAAACTTGGTCTGAAAAATGTAATAGCTTTGCTCCTTCATTAAATTATGTACTGTTAACCTTAATAGTAAATTTAAAGGAATAATTTTAAAGGCAGTGATATTCATCCTAGTGGACATATTAATAAATAACCTGTACTTCATGTGCACAGAAAGGATTCTGGGGGGGTTGGAGCATGTTTGCACATGTATACAAAGGCATATTTGTAATGCAAAAAGTTAGATAAAAATATAGAATAAGAAAGCTAATTATATGAAGATATTTAGAAGGAAAGAAAAAAGATGAGAAATACAGCTGAGCAGATTTAGCCAATCTTTTACAGTCTGACTACCATAACGATAATGTTGTTTCAGAATAGAGTTTATAAAAATTTTACACACCACTGAAGTGGAATTTTCTGATGCTTTAATCAGAAAAAATACAGACTGCTTTTCCATGTGAGTCAAGCAAGTAATCAGGAGTTTCAGTAAGCATCCCTAATCCTGGATGTGCTAGTGGCTATCTTTTACACACCTGTGTAACCCAACAGGGCAAGGTCAGCCAAAAATGGCATGTTCTGACCTCGCAGGTATTCATTAGAAAAGCAAACAAAGACCACTGTGCAAGACTGCATGGAATAAGCCTTAATTTCCATTTTAACAAGTTAGTCAGTCTCACATTAGAATCATAGAATCATAGAAATGTTTTGCTTGGAAAAGATTTTTAAGATCATTGGGTGCAACCATTAACCCAGTACTGCCAAGTCCACCACTAAATCATGTCCCTAAGTGCCACATTGAGATGCGTTTTAAATACCACTAAGCATGGTAACTCCAGCACTTCCTTGGGCAGCCTGTTCCAATGCTTGACAACTCTTTCCATGAAGAAAATTTTCCAAATGTACAACCTAAATCTCCCCTGAGACAATTTGAGGCCATTTCTTCTTGTCCTGTCTCTTGATACGTGGGAGAAGAGACCGACCCCCACCTCACTACACCCTCCTATCAGGCAGTTGTAGAGAGCCTCCTTTTCTCCAGGATAAACACCCCCAGCTCCCTCAGCTGCTTCTTGTATGATCTACTCTCTAGACCCTTCACTAGCTTTGCTGACCTTCTCTGGACATGCTCCAGTATCTCAGTGTCCCTCATGCAGTGAGAGGCCCAAAACTAAACCCTGGATTCAAGGTGTGTCCTCACCAGTGCTGAGTACAGTACAATCACTGCCCTAGTCCTGCTGGCCACAGCATTTCTGATACCAGCCAGGATGTCACCTGGGCACACTGCCAGCTCGTGTTCAGCCGGCTGTTGACCAACACTTCCAGGTCGTTTTCAGCCAGGTGGCTTTCCAGACACTCTTCCCCAAGCTCTTAGTGTTACATGGGGGTGTTGTGACTCAAGTACTTCCTTCACCTTGTTGAACCTCATAGTGTTGGCCTCAGGCCATTGATCTTGATCTAGTTGATGTCCCCCATAAGAACATGTGCAAGCAATTGTGAGACCTCTCCCAGCTGCCTATAGAATATTTCATCTGCCTTTTCATCTTGGCTGGGGGGTCCATAACAGACTCCCACCATGATAACTGCCTTGTTGGCCTTCCCCCTGATTCTCACCCAGAAACACTCAATATCTCTGCTCTTAATGCTAAATAATAATTGCATTGTTGCATGTAAAGTAAGAAAATCCCAGTTTCTACAATGCAGATTTCTTTTTTACCAAATTACTAATTATGTTTCTAAAGTTATCCAGACTAAATCCAGATCTAAGAAATATAGGAAAATAAATTTTTATTTTGTCAGAAATACAGATTGACCAAGCTGTGTTCCCTTAATTCACTTAAGCTATTTTCCATCCTATCTTTCTGCTGTTCTAAATAACACAGGACAGATCATGTTTTCTGTTCTTGGATATAAATTTTACTCCCACATATTTCACTCACTTTTCTCCTCATGCTTTACAGAAGTAATCTTTGCATATTCCCATTTCTGCAACTAGTTTTGGTATTTTCTTCATGGCCATGCTGATGGGGTCACAAACAACACTGCTTTGGAGCGTGTGTGCCAACACATAGATCCTGTATGTAAGGGGTGGGAAACAGCCTGAAAAGCGATGAGAGTACCTGCATTTGTCACTATTTCTACAATGTACTGCTGTGTAGGATTTGAATAGTTACAGCCTTCATTTTGCATATATGTAGAACTTCGATTTTCTATGCTCAAATATACTCAAGCTATTCAGTCACTTCAAATTTATTCCAGAGCACTTGAAAATAGAATTTAGTCTGTAATTTTATCTTTCCAGTGATGATCTAATCCACAAATGAAGTTACAAGTAATTGCATTTAAAGAATTTTCATATTATGTAAAGTCCTAATAAAAGCCAATGACTGTAAAATGTATGCATTAAAACTGATAGAATACTTGTAATTTATTAATAATCAGGTAATTTGTTTATTACCTAGTCTACCTTGAATTTTTGGATTTAAAAGATAATGAATTTTAAAAGAAGAAAAAGTACACTATCTAATTCCATTTTATACAGAAATTGTAAATCTCAGGACTAACTAGCCTGTGTTTTTTATAGAACCTGTAAAACAATGGTCAGTTAATATTCTAATAAATATCAATAAATGATGACCACCAGTAATTACGGTGATCATAACAATTTTGTAAAGGTCACACATATTACTCATATTTAATGCACTAATTTTCATTTGATATGTATAATTGCAATCCAAAGAGATAGGTACTGGTTTTAGTGTTGAAGGAAGTACTCAAAAAATAAAGATCTTGTCTGGTATGCCATGATCTACATGTAAAAACCTCAAGATTTGTTAATCTTTAAAGCTGTGCACAGAACGCTGATATTTTATCTGCTGCCCTGCATCCTCAGGAAAAAAAATCCGGCATGTTTCTGAAGTGTGTTGCTTTTAGTTTGACCACCATGAGTTTCATCTGCACTTGTAAAAGCTGATGTAATAGCTGTTTGTATTTCATACAACCAGCTCCCAAGTGAGCCATAGGGGTTAATCTGAAGATTAGTAGCTCAAATCCCAGCATTTTCCATATAGTTTTCAATTTTAAATTGTATGCTGTTATTGACAGTTTCCTTTCCCTTCACTTCTTATTAATTTTGATATTTGGAAGGACAGAAGCAGTATCTGAATGACAGCAAAGGTATGGGCATAGAAATTATGTGATTCCTGCTGGGTTTATATACATATTTATGTAAACACGTATTTTCACCAAAGCTTACTTTAAACATGTTTAGCATATGTGTTCCTTTATATTTCTCCTCTATGTTCAGAATCTCACTAGGTCATCTACCTTTTGAACTTTGTAGTATATCGAGCATCTGTTTAACAGGTTTTACTGATGAATTCAGATAATTATTGCAAAATGGTATTTTCACTTGGAAGTTCAAGGGAAAATGAATGCTAAAGTGTAATTCACAAACACACTTTACAGAACGGCAAGAAATAAATGCATCTTTGCAGTCTTGGCTCCATGTGAAATTTCCAACCCATTGCTTGGCTAGAGAGAGACAGGCTAAGTGTGTCTCTGATGCTTCTGCTAATCTGAAGTTTTCTTACGGGATTAAAGTTGTTCTTGCAATATAAACAGCATCTTCCTGAGGGCCGTATTGGATCATTTTGAAATGAAAACAATAATACACTTAAATATTTTACTGGAGAACATAAAAAAAGTCTAGCCTTTCATCTGAATTTCAAAGATCACTAGTTTATATTAGCATTTTTAAAATAGCATTTGGTTTTATCCCTGTATCTCCTGCTATCTTCTCCTTCTCTTTTCCTAATGGCTGTCTAACCTACCAGAAAAGATACAGCAGTATCCAGAGACTGGACAGCAAAAAGAGCTCAAACTGGAAATAAATGCACTTTTTAGACACTGAGATTAATTAGACCTTGGAACAGTTTAATTGTGATATATTGTCTGTTGCTTTGTTTCTTTTAATGGAGTCGGAATACTTTCAGAAAAGAAAAATGTGACCACAACTTGTGACGCACAAGCCATTTCCAGAATTACTGGGCAAATGCTAAGATATGCAGCAGGCAGGATGCCAGACTTGGTAACCAAAACACTTCCTTCAGATGTCAAAACCAATGCAAATGCCCTTCTATTATTTTGTTACTCTCTTCTCACTTTTCCTATTATTTGCCCTGATGTTTTAAGTATTTCTTGCCATGTTTTAAATCTCAGGTGAGAAGGAATCACTTACTGACATATTAAAACCAGAGTTTCTCTGGGGGATTCTCATGGGAGATGATAAAGCATGATTGCACTGTAAGCAGCGATAGCATAAAACTCTTCCTTGCATCCTCACCTGATTCCCAACATTTGAACCTTATACTCTAATGGCATCTGAGATTCCTAAGAGAAGGGAGTAGTTTGCCGGGTTATCAAAGATACTTGCTTCAGACATTCTCTGAGCTGTTTATCTGCTAAAGGGGATTGATGAATTTCTGCATCGTGGTTTGGTGGTTTTGTCTGGGTTTTGTTTCAGTTTTATTTTCTTTTATTTATTTTATTTTTCTCCATATAGTTTTTAAGATCAGATTCTGGTCTAAGCTAGTAACACCCTTCTTTGAGCCAGCAAAGGCCAAGATATGATTTATGACCTCAGTGGTGGAGCAGCCAGTCTCAAGAATGTTATGCCAGTGTGTAAGGGTCTGGTTAGTGCTGCTGGGGGGAAAGAGAAGAGGAAGCCCCCTTGAGAGTTGTGAGGCAAAAGGCGGGAGTTGCAAACTACCATAGCTGTGTTTATCTATCATCAATTGTTAATACAGCCAAATCACATTTTCTCAGGATTTTTTTTTCCTTTTTAAATTTCCTTCTTAAAAGGAAATCCAGAAACACTAAGTTTTACGTTTTCATTCTTGACATAAGTCTACAGCACTGTCACTGAAGCTGGTGTAGATGTATGGACAGAAAGGTGAAACCCTGCTCTGTTCCAGTTCCGGCTGCTCAGCCTGCCAGGGCTCCTGCTAATGCACAGATGCCACTTTCTCCATTACAGTAGTTAAACTGTCAAAAAACCCCCAAAAACCTGACAAAAAATTAGCAGGAACATGGGTATGTTTGCCTCAGTTCGGGTGGTTTACTGCAATGCAGGCACATCTTCTGCATAAAATATCAGAGTTATAGCACAGGAGTGTGAGCACAAATGAAAAGTCCCATTTTTAGAAGATTTGTAATTTGGCTCACATCCAAATAATCACCCAAATAATAAGAGAAGAGCTAAGTGGAAAAAAAAAAGGCCTTCTAAAAAATGCACACTTACAATTACTATGCTGTGTGCTGTGAATGGAGAGGTCTGTAACAACCAGACTTATAAGAAAGCAAAGGTTATTCCACAGATAAGCAGTTAGTACAATGAAGATTTTTTTGAGGAAAAAGAAAAATCAATATTTATGCTTGCATCACTGTATTTTATATGGAGATAGCAAATTCAGCACACTGGATGGAACTAAGAAGTTAATTCTGGGGTTTTTAGTAGTGTTATTATTATTATTCTGTAAGAATTACTGCAGTAGATCAGACAAAAGATCCACATCTTATCCCTAGAAAATGCTTCATCCATCTTCTTAACACCCACATCCCTGAAATTCATATTTTTTTTTTTAAAGAGATAAGTCAGTGGATAAGGGGGATTGATGCCTTATCTGACAAAATGACCAAAGCTTGAACACATGCAGTCTAATTGCTCCTTGCTAACTCTGCAAGCCTGACTGTAGCTTCCCTTCCCCCTTTCTACACATCTACCTACATTTAAGCACGAAATGGCAGCATCTCATGAAAGTCATTCCTCTTGGGTAATGTGGAGATATGAAGACAATCTTTGCCACATTAATTTCCCCCTTCCCTGAATCAGTACGAGTACATTAGAGAAAATACCAGTTAAGTTATCTTAAGAATCAACTTCTATGTTGTAAAACTTGGATTAAAGAAATTAGTAAAAAGAAATTAATATACTGTATTTCATGGATTTGGGTAAGGAAAGAGGCAAGCCAGAAACAGGTTATCACTGAGATTGTCAGGAATAAAATAAGGTACCTTGTAATTAAAGTATTCTTGCCATATTCATAAGCCTTTATTCCAAAAAATATCCTCATGCAAATAGAATAAATCACATTGCAAGCCTTTCAGAAATGCCATTTTCAGTCTCTACCTTCTGATGATTACTGTTCTCTTTTTTCTGTAAAGTTCTATAGAGAATATATTTTAATTAGCTTCCACTTGATACCACTTCATACACACTGCCCAGATTTGACCCAGTGTCTGATCATATAGAATGCATTACAAAAGAACTGGTCATTTGAGTGCTTTAATATAGCTTTGCATTAATGTGAGACATCATTTAGACAAGGCATTAAAAGTGTTATTTTAATGACTGAAGTGTGTAGGGTGGGAAGAAGCTTAATCTTTATAGGAAGAACAATTTCAATTAGCTCTAAAATATTAATTTGTTGGTATAACTATATACTCTAATGTATTTGGCTACAAAAAAATCTAATGAATAATACATTGCTAGATCCCGGTCTAATTCCTGTGTTGTAACTAATACTGTCAGTTGAAACAAGGAAAATACTCTTTTAACGTTCTTGATTTTGGTTGGGGTGCATTTAATCTGATTGCTTGTTACAACAAATTTTGTTCAGCATAATTTGACAAGGTAGCATAAATAAAGAAAACAGCACATGGCTGTTGGGGTATTGAATAGTTCATAAATATAAAGACAGCATTTATTTCCAGAAAGTGCATGTCTTTTTTGTTTATCCTGTGAATTTAAAATACATTATGATTGACAGGAATATGGTATCCACCTGTGGAAAGCATGAAGACTTAATCATAAAATACCTGGGTTCTATTAATCCCTAATGCTGTGTCTGAGAAGCATATATATTGTCCTTATGACTTCTGCTCATCCATAATTTAATTCCTTAGCCTTATATGTTCCATTTCTTATGGCTATCAGTACTTCTCTCTGCTTGAGAACTTGTAACAGAACTTCTGATAAAATCAGTGGGAATATCAGAGTTAAAATCGTTAAGTGTTGAGAACATCTTGAGTGCCATAAGCATATCTAAGGCCTTGAGAAGTAGATACAGCTTTAGAATTTCATCATTTTTCTTAGTAGTCATTTCTAATTATTCTGCAAGGATGTAGAATTGCATTGCAGCTTGTTAACTGCACAATACCTGGATAGAGCCTTTTTCCATGACAGTCAATTCACAACATCACCTATGCCAATGTTGATGATTTTACTGGCAAAAAAGCTTAATTTGATGAAGTTCAAAGAAATTTTATTTCACTTTGGTGTCAGAATTGGTCACAGATGGTTTGGGGGAAGAGTATTGTGATCTTGCTACTGCAGGATTTTTTTGCTCTTCATCTCCTGAAAGAAGCTAAATGCTCAGCTTTTGTAAGTGGTGTAGATATTTTAAAGCCTCTGAGGTGACCACGTTGAATTATCCTATGTTCCCATATCACTCTAGCAGAATACCTATGCAAAATATAGTGCACACCTTCTTAGTGTTTTAAAGCATCTATTCTGCTCATCTAAGTAGTCACACTGAGAAAACAGTTCCTTGCTCTTGCTCACAAAAGAATGGAGGCATCTGGTGTCCAGACCTGGTTATAGGTACCTCATTTATAGAAGGAAATGTGATTTCAGACATACTTTGGTGCCAAGAATTTCTTGTTGTCCATTCTCCAGGTCAGCCTGCCAGATCAGTCCTCAGATGCACTATATTTTTTTGTCACTGACTGAGCAATGAGTTGTTATGGATCTTTCTTAGGTCCCCAAGTCACTTGCTAGAGTCAACTATCTAAATAGAAGACAGCTTAGGCTCTCTAGACACCATGTTGGAATCTTTGAGGTGTTTGTTTAGTCTTTTTTATACCATCATTTAACAGGAAAATTAAAATTTATGTTTAATAAAAAATGGGAATCAATGTAGTAATTTCTTTCTATAAATTATTTCAATTTCTTAGCTTGCATACTCTGGGATAAAAATGCTTCATTTCTTGGTTTTAGGAGCCTACTGCTTTTTCCTTTCTCTGCAATAAATGACAGAAAGTTAAAGAAAAAAAAAACAACCTAAGAATCTTCTAAAAGGAGAGAAACCTATTTGCAGTTTCAGAAACTAGGTAAAAGAATGCTTTTGTAATAGATTTCATGCAGCAGTTGGCATTGGCAGTACTGCAAAAAGAGATGTATTCTGTCGTGCTCTGTTTGATCAAGTGCTAAACCCGTGTGATCAATAGAGAGACAGATGTCGGGTGCAGATGGCGATGCCGTGATACCTGGGGCAGAGTGGGCCTGCCAGAATGACAGAATGGGAACAAGGAAGAGCAGCAATGCAACAGAATGTGACAAATGAAATTAGGGTTTATACTAGTCGATAATTTACAGCTAATAGAAAGTGACAGAATTTTTCAGCATACAGCACATTTACTCTTGCAATACTATAGTCAATGCATTTTTCATGCAAAACAATAGGAGCTGCTCTAGCAGAAGACTTGGCTCTAGCTATATGTATTTTGTTACACTGCAACTTGTACAATTGGTATTTAAACAAAGCTAGTAACATCAAACTTCAAGTAAGCACCAAGTGTATGAAACAAGATTGTATTTTCAAGTTTGAAATTAGTCCATCTGATACTCAGACTGTGGAGCAAACCTCTAACAAGAAAACAAAGACATTATTACCTGTTTATATGAATATAGAGATCCACCACAGCCATGTAAATAAACACTGAATGGCCCTTGTTATTTGGCAACTGAGTTTATAGTCTGTTTCATTCTTTTTATTAATTATAATAATGGAGCGAGCACAATGAGCTTTCTTCTCTCCCCCTCTCCGAATTCCAATCTAAAATCCATAGTTAATGCACTTGGCAGCTTACTGTGTTCCATTCTATGCTGATATAATTCAGTGTAGAATGATTGGTAGCTTAGGGTTATACCCTTTCTGTTAAAGGTTAATATCACTTTTATTTCCTTTTCTGGCTTTTCTGAGCTATGTATGCATGTGAGTATACATGTGTATATATATATTAAAAATATATGCACACATACATATAAATTTAAATACATATATATGGAATTTTAATATATTTAAAATTAATCATGCACTCTTACATTACACTTTCCAAGTTTACTCTGTTGCCAACTCTAATAAAAACAGGGATCCCATCCTATAAAAAATGAAGGCTATGAAAGTTTTATTTATGACTGAAAATGTAATGTAGTGGTCAAATCTTTTATTGTGCAATTTAACATTTTCTATTTTCTGGGCAAAATTAATGGATATTTTATATATTACATTTTTTTTATAATAAAAGAGCAGTTATGGTCTATTCTGCAGACTTGATTTTCATCAGTTCTGAGTAATGGGACTTCCTCAAACAGCATGTAATATGGCATTACGCAAGACAAACTCTGAATCAGAACAGAAAAATAAAAATCCATCTTGCTCTTCTTTTCCTGCTACCTCCTACTGCTCAGCTTGATATATTTTTCACACTTAGGGGTAAATATCTCTTAATGTTGATGTCGCTTGATTTTTAGGGTAAAATCTGAGCTTAGTTTGGACACAGTAAACACAGAAAATCACCATTATGAACACCAATGCCTTTCCTTCAGGCCTCTGACAATCTACCCAGCTATCTATCACACTCATTTCTATGGTGTGTTAGTTCCAGTGGACAGTCATTTTGACTCGATGTCATGATATTCACACATGGGTGAGAGAAGACTTTTTGATGTAACTTTTCTTCCTGAAGCTGTACAAATGTCAGTTTTTGTTATGGTTACGTAGACCACAGCTAAAGTTTCATCAGTAATTCCTTAGATAATGATAATTTGACAAAGAAAACTTAGTAGGCTGTGGATATGTATGCTTTTTAATAAAACAGTGCATTTTCCCATTTCTATGTGCTTTTTGGCAACATAAGTTTGTCACTTTTCCCCATGCCTACAGACTATGTATAATTTTTTTTCTCCATAGGAATTTGATTATTTGTAAAAGGTTTGGGCACCAATAAATACTGTCTTTCCATGCAAATTCAGGGTCTCAGATAGATTTATTAAGTCAGAAAAGTAGCTCCTATTCTTCTTCATCCTGTTTTTTCTACACTAAATATGGTATGTACAGTTCGAATTTTACAGGTATGACAAGGAAGAGTAAATATGTTCACAGTGTGTTCAGCATTTGTAGATTTGCCACAGGTTACAGATATTGAAAATGTATCATACAATTTTTATACTTTGATTGATTGTTTCTATGAAACAAGTTTTAGGGAGTATGCCAGAAACTTGCTGTTTTTACCAATCCAGAGTAGCGGTAAAAACCATGCTGAAAGACTTATCTCTGAAATGTCTAATACAAACACCTGTACTTGCTTCAGGTTTATCTAATACACTAAGCCTGCATTTAGTAATAAGCTATTAACCTTGAAACTCAAACATCTTACCAAGGATGGTGTCATGGACAATAGAGAACATAATTTTATTGGTAATATATTCTTCCCTTCTCCAAAGCTGTAGCCAAGCAAAAGAGAAGAGACAGCAGGTCTTCTCCTCTGAGCACTGGCAGGGTGGTATCATCTTGGAAAGCCAAGCTGGGAGAAGAACAATCATCTGTGATATTGAGAGTGGCATGTTTCAGGTGCCATTAATCCACACGCATGTGCCCCAGCTGCTGCACTGGCTGAAAGGGGCTCACCTGTTGAAAGAGATCCTCTATCCAGTAACTTAGGGAGCTGAAATAGAATGAGCAGATGTATCAGCAGGAGCTGGCACCAGATTAAGAAACAAATTAGGACCAGAGGTTTCTTACGACTCTGTTGGCTACAGGTTCAGGCCTGTAAAAGGGGTAACACTTTATGCAGTCAAAAGCATTCTCAGAGATTTATTTTGATTCACACAGAAATTCTGCTAGTAGACTAGCAGGTTGAAATGGAAATTGTGTGGAGAATTTCTTGTAGAAAACTTTGGTGAGCAAAAAGGTATTAAATATTCATTCTTCAGTCTTCTATGACCACCTAGAAATTTGCTGAGCATTTTCATGTAGGTTCTCAAGTACTTAAAATGTGCTTTGGGTATACGTTTAATTGAAAAGTTCTAAGTATGTCTGAAGCTATATATATCATGTCTAATACTATAAATTACCTGTATGCTCACACTGTGGAGCCTTTTACCATTAGTATGATTATATTGTTTAATGCACACTTATGTTATCCCATGCTATGTCCCTTTGTACCCTGTGAAAGCTGGAAGTACCAAACAGCTCTATTTCAGTGACACTACACAGCTTTATCTGAGCCCCAAAGGCAACCATTCAATTGTATGACACTAGATTTCTAATTTAAACATGTCTAAAGATCTTTTGCTACAGATCACAAAAGCCTATACAGTTTTTAGAGCAAGACAGAGGCTGTCAGTTTGCCATATATGAAAGCTCAGTGCACCCAGATCTTGAGTACAGTGTGCAGCTCTGATCACAGCTGAGGAAGGGCAACTGGAGTGATCAAGGGAGCAGCTACCTTATGATAATAGACAAAAAAATCTGAGACTTCTCCATCTGGTGAAGAGAAAGCTGAGGGGGAAATTTGATACAGGCTTACAAAATCTTGAAGCTGGTGGATAAAGTGAATGAAGAACTGTTATTCCTCAAATCCTGCAGTGCTACAGGAAACTGGGAGAAGAACAATTTAAAACAGATTATCACGGCAGCGAGTTAACTCTGTGAACTTGATGCCGTAGGAGCCTGTGAAAGCAGACAGTATCAGCAGGTCCAGAGAGAGATTGGACAAATTCATTGACAACAGATCTGTAAATGGTACTAAGAGGATGTATCCGCTAACATTCCTAATCCATGTGCATGCTTGGGAACTCTTAGGGGAATGAACTGCAGGAGGAGGCCAAGTTCTCATATTTTTACTAAATAACATTGCCTGTTGCCACTCTAGAGAAAGAGACTGAGCTAGACAGTTGCCCCTTCCCCCCACACTGTTCCAACAGGGTATTTTTTATTCTAAACATGATGCAGTAGCACAAAGACTATAATGAGAAGTCATTTTCCTATGAAGAATATCAGACAGCAGGAGTGCTCCTGAGTTGTGTGTTTTACCAGAACTGGTAGTAAAGGAGAGCCTTCAAAGATATTTGTAAGGAATGATAATAAGCAGGATTGTGTTTAATTCTTAAAAGTATTAATTCTTAAAAATCACTTCAGATTTTAAAAGAAAATTTTGTAAAAATACAATTTTCATCTGTCATTTGACCTTCAAATTAGGCTATTAACTGTGATCAAGCTGTAAGAGTAAATGAGAAAGATGTATGTTTCCTTCAGCAAATGCAAAACACCAAATACTAATGCGGCAGTGTGAATGCAGACACCCAGATAGGGTGCCTGGAGATCAAAAAGCCAACCAAAGGTTTTAATTATCACATATATCAATACAATATTCCTTACAGTTGGGTTGTTACCCAGAGCATCTTTATGCAGAAGATTGATCACTGCCATATTCTAGAGTCTTTCCTTTGTCACTTGCATTTTGATGGCACCTATATCATGTTAAAACTGGCATATCTCCTTTTTAGCAGGCACAATTCCACCTAACAGATGGCCATGATGATAGACATGCCAAAGAACCAGTATGTGTATCAAGTTTGATTATTAGGGATGAAATTCCTATCCAAGAACGTTTGAGTGGCATTCTGTACCAATCGTCTGAACCTATTGGTATGGGTTGAAACAAATGCTGTTTCGCTAAAAAGGGATGTGTTAACTACAAAATAGGGAGATGAGGACTATATAATTTAAGGTCTTGGTAAAATGGAAGTAAAGGCCATTGCTTCTGGATCACTCACTCCACTCTATCAAGATTCAGTCACGAAGCAAATCGTTAACTTCTACTGCCTATCCAATGGCACAATTTAGTGTTTCTGGTATATTTCCTAGTAAATAGTTGTTCTTTTTCAAATAACATTTTAGCTGGCCAGCATAGATCTCACTGCACCACAGACAGTGCAAAAATCTGCTGAAAGGAGAGCTGAATCATAGAAAGTTGGAACACCAAGCAAAGGCTTATGAAAGCTGAATTGCCCATCTCCCAACGGAGACTCCTGTTGTTATAGGGTATGTTGTGCTGTACCTGTTTTTCACCACAGTGCAAAACTCTCACGTATTTCATAATACCTCATTTTGAAATAGTAGACACTGTAATGACAGCAGAAATATTTTAACTTGTTTAAACAAAATTAGTATGTTGTGAAAAGATATTACCAAGGTCCCCACTCTTAATTGTACCAGAGGCAAATATGAATCATAAGTGTCCAAAAAGGCATCTAATATTCATGTGTTCCCTCTGAGAGAAATCACTGTGATGCATAACAAAATGCTAGGACCTGAAATTGTTAAACTAGAATTTCTGTTAAATATATCTACTTATATTTAGTGGTATTTCATTTCTTTTTTAATTAGTGATGAATAAGATTTTTAATTTTTTTCTTTAACATACGTTTTTTACCAAGTCGCTGCTAAGGCATCAACATTGATTTCTTTCATATTTCTTCACTTTTTTGTACTTGTGTTTTGCATTTTAAATACAGAAGAAAGGGTACCAAAGGCTCCAACTAGGTGGATTTCACAGGGTTTGCAAACTGAGACTTTTTCATTAATTTTCCATTTGAAATCAAAACATATAATCTTGCCTACAGATGTCCATCCATTATTTATATTGGTTTATCATGGTATAGCAATACCAGACATTTATTTGACTGTTCTAGTGGGCAATCAAATGCAGGTTTTTTTATGAGGCAATAGTAATTATGATTTAACCTTTCTGATTCAAAGTCATCAATGCGGTTCACAATGCTTTGTGGATGCATTAAGCTATAAATTACACTTGTGGAGTCTATATGGTATGCTGATTGAGGTTAGCAGGTTGTTCCCCTATGTTCTCACTCCCTGGCAGGTGTATAAAGGTACCAGGTAACCTGGACATTACTGTACTTTTTAAGCTAGTGCTGCAGACTAGATCTGTAACTGCTGAACAAATTTAAGAGGTGTCATTTGCAAATTGTGTAAAAAATGTTGAGTAAAAATAGTTTAAAAATCTTTCCCTAATTACTATAAACACAAGCCTTTCAGAAGACTCGAATTAAGATATGTTCAAGGGAGATTTTATTTCTTTATTCCTCAGAATAATTTCTATCAATATTATTCATATAAGGACACAGCTCAATAAGAGGATTGAAATAAGTTAGAGATTGGGTTACTTTGGCAGTTGCAAATTGAAATTGAACTTCATTACTCTACCATGTACTCTACTCCACCTTTTGCAGAAGTAAGTAAAACCTGCAAGAGTAAAGGTTCCCATTGCTACTTTTGCCACCATTTTTCTCTAAGGAATCTGAGGGGTATGCTAGAACACGTGCATAAAGGGCTCATTCACGGCCCACAGCTGGCCCAGTGTGCTGGCTGGCACTGCCTGCTTTCAGGGTTGTCCACTGTCCTGTGGGAATGTCTCACTAGAGAGGAGCTTGAATCCTAATTCTCTTTTGGCGTGGCCAATACCTATCTTTTTTAGATGCATTCCTGGGTTTGGGGTGGTTTTATTTTATTTTGTTTTGTTTTGTTTTGTTTTTTTCAAAAAAGCCTTGATCTTTAGCATGTCTGTTTCTTTCAAGTATTTTCTTCATTGATAAGCTCTGTAATGCCGCATGGTTAAATGTAGGTGCACTGATTTCCTTGAGTCATTGAGAGAAACCAATGCTAAAAGTAGGCAAGAGAGACCCTATTCCATTTTTTCAGTACCAAATCTTAAATAGTGAAATATAGCTTTAGAAATATTATTAGGTATTATTTGACAGATTTTTTAAAAGGGCTATTTTGTCACAAGATTTGCAGGATGGATGTTGATGACAGATGGGGCTTTTTTTGCTATGTATATTTTTTTTTCAGATAAAATATCAGTTAAATAGAAGCTAGGTCAGTCAGATAATTTATCTGATAAGCAACATGTCTTGTTTAACAGTAATTCTTTAAGACCAGTATGCTTAGTCAAACATCATTTTTCATCATGAATTGTTATAGTTAGAAATGCCACTGATAGGTAAGTATTCAGTATCTGTACACATTTCTAAGATCAACATATCCACTTTCCATGTCTTTACAAAGTTAATTTTGTGCTCTGTGTCTTCCTTGTGAGATTACAATTTACATTTTGATACACCATAAAATTTAGTTCAAACTTTTCCTGGTATTTCATTCTAGAGATCCGTCTGCTTTTATTTAACAGATGTCCTTTGATCTCAAGGAGACAATTGCTGTTTTACTACTTTAATGAAGCTTGTATTATTACAGGCAAAATGAATATTAGACCAAATGGTAGTAGAAATCCCAGAGGGAAACATGCTTCTCTGTCTGGATCTTGGAAAAGCAGAATAATTCATTTTGCTCACTGATTATATTCAATAAACCCATATTCCCTGTTCTTATTCTTATTTACTTTTTTTTTTTTTTTTTTTTTGCTATTATGGGACAGTTTTTCTGTTCATTAGATTCAAGGTACTAGTCACAATTCCTTTGTCACAAATGACACATCTTTTCTTAATGTTACTGAGAAGAGATAATCTGTTAAAGGAGGTAGGAGTTAAAAATGACACTTTATTTATACTTTTAAGTAGCTAATACCCATTTCTTACCTGTGCTTTCAACAGACGTAAGTCTGGATCATGTTTCTCTGCCTTTTAGACCCTTATTTCCTAGAAACTAGGAGGGATCAGATTTGAAAGTGACATTTCATAAAGGAAACAGCAGGGGATGGACACACATGGAGAATAGAAAGAAACAGAAGATAAAGGTACTTGAAGTCAAAAATTAGTTACACATTTGAGAAAGAAGGGATGAGGAGAACACAAATTACAGGAATTCTAGCAGCACACATACAGTCCCCTTTCCCTAACATGACATGGCAGTAAGTGGCCACAAACTGTGGGATTTATTAATAGCTTTGATAATTTTTTTTTTCTCTTTTGACTGTGTTTTCACCTATGGAATGTACTTTGGACACAGACTCAACTTTGGAAACAGTATTGATGGTTATACCATGCTGCTGGGATGAAGGTTTAATTCAAACATATCTTTGGGCATTACATCACTCTGTAGAAAAATGCTTACACTGCAACTGAGAGCATGTTGTAAGGACACTCTAAGGTCTGCTGGTAGATGTCATCACAGAAAAAAAGGCTGCTCAAAAAAAGGGCATAGTTTGACTAGAGCAGTGGCAATTATCTCAGTACAAATCAGTTTGACAGCCAGAAAGATACTGGTTCTTAGGCAGACGTGCAAACGTGAGTAACTTCACCTATCTGATTTCTGACCCCATTCTGCATCTGAATCCTGGTGCAACACAAAAGATAGGGAAAGATTAACTCCTCAATCAGCACTAAGGAGTGGGGAAAAAACTAGTAATTACTGCTTTTAAAATTATCATTGGGCAAAACTGAACCATCACAGTATATGCCAAACTTCCAAGAGTTACATCTTTCTTAAGGAGAACTGCTAACCCTGGGAATCAAAATGTGGCCTGGATTAGTAATAATGTGGCCCACCTGAATTATTTATCTTCTGGATACAATGTGGAATTCTTTGTAATACAGGTAAAATAACTTGAAAACATTTGGTGCATGTGAGCAGAAAAGATAAATATTTTCTCAATTCTTAGTACAAGCTATACTTTTATTTTTAGTATGAAAAAGGACTTGATTTCTTTTTCTGCTGTATTTCTTGTAAAGTTATGTTAGGGAGCAAATAGGAGCTATGAACAAAGATTTCAAGTGATGAGCTATCCCATGCCTGTTTACAAGTCAGGATTTCATTTTACATAGAGTTCTCTATAGCAACTTTTTAAAATTTAAATTAGAAACATGGTCAGCAATGCATGCAAAATGTTCATTCATTGTAGTAAACTACAAAAATATTGCTTTTATGCAATGAGAATGCCATTGTAGAATTTTAAAAGGCATAGAAATAAAAGACTCTGGATTGGAGTGATTTAAACAAACTCACTAGGATATAGTAGATGATTAAAATACAATCTATAATTACATTACACTGGTATCAGGTAAGGATAAAAGCCTATAAATACACTGGGGTCAGGGTAAGCATAAAAAATGAAACAGTTATTTGAATAATCTGAGATCAAGTTGCAGTAATTAAAAATGAATGTATTATTCAAATGAAGGAATTAGGTTACAACACTCCTCATATGAAAATATTATTGTGACAGACTGAAATAAGTTGGAAGTGATTTCGATAAAAAATTGGGGCAAGAAATATAATGATTTACATTGGGGAAAAAGTAGACAATCTATGCGGATGAGAGTATTTGCAGCTCCTCCTTGAAATCCCTCATCAAAACTCACACCTTTCAGATGGCCTCCAAGAATTATCCATTACCCCTAGCCTCTTTCTGGACATTGCTCTTTCAGATACACAGATCAAACCATTAAAAATTAAACGTGCTGTAGCTAAGGACTCTACATGCATTCACAAAGCAATTAATGGGATCTGCACCCACTAGCAGGCATATTGCTTAATCTACCCCACACATTGCTGTTTATCCATTTTCACTGCCATTACCCAGGTCATTTCTGTAATTTGTCTCCTGTTCTTTCTTTGTCATCTCCTGTCAGTTTGGAGGCCAAAGACTACACATAAGACTGACACAAAACAGTGTTATTTATGTAAATAGTTGATGGCTACTTGCAGATTAAGTACTTGTTATTATAAATAAAGATTCTTGAAATCTGACCTTTCCATGGCAAACTCCTTGGGGCAGGAACCTTTCTGGAAGTGCCTTGAATATGTAAACCAAGAATATTTAATTATTAATAATAATTAATAATTAATAATGAAAGAGTACAGAAAGCATTTTGGTGGGTTTTTTCAGGTAATAGCTTTCATATTCCTTATATTAATTAGCTTTTACAAATGTGCTTTGAGAGTCCTCTCGGAGCAGCTCTTTGCCATTGCCTGTAGCAGGACATCTCAGAGCTGCTCTGCAGGTGCACACACACCCATCACTGGACCCATCTGAAATTCTCCCAGAGAAGTGAATGCTTGCACATCAGGAGTCAGAGCAAGATCAGGAGTAGATTTCTTAATTTTTGCCCCGTGAATGCTGCCTGAAATTCTCCTCAAACCTTTCTAGCATCTGCAAATGTCTATTGAGAAGATAATTTAGCTCACTTAAAATATGCCCAGCTATGCCCTCTTAAATCCTCAGTTGATCCTTTTATTATCATATAGTATATTTAAGCCTCTCATTCTTACCTGTTAAATCCTTCATACGTTTCTTTTCTAGTCTCTTTTGTCTTCCCCTCAAAATGCTGTGTTTGCTTTTCCCAAAAAGTGGTTGTTTGTTCATTTTATATCTTTTTCTCCTGCAAAGACTTACGCACTTCTCTTACGCACTATAGGTTGTTCATGCTACAACTTCTTTCTGGTACTGCCAACTCTTTTAAATTCCCACTCAAATATATTATCCTGATTATCTTATGTATCACTTCCATTTCTAGAGAACTGGATGTATCTATTAGATATAGATTAGATATGTGAGTTATATTTAAAAGGCATGCAATTATACACAGGGGACTTTAGATCAAGAAACTGAATAGTCTTGAATGACCTGTCAAAACCAGCCAAATAAAGCTTTCTTTTTTTTAAAAAAAAGGTTACAACTACCGCTATTTCAATTTCTCCAGCATTATTCGCTCTTCACCTGTCTGTGCAGTTAATTCAGCTAACAATACCATGAACAGGTAAATGAGCAGTGAGATAAAATGTTAATTCAGATTCAAAGAGATGACTTGTGCAGAGCTACCCTCAACTGGTAACTGAAAGATGCAAGGCACAGGATCTCATACACAGTTTGCACATCTCTGGTAGTGCCTTTAAATAATGTGCTCAGACCAGCTGCAGTGTACTTGTGCAACAAAGTCTTCAACTTTAAAAATAACTATCTGTTTAGGGGAATATCATCCCAGGAGACTGATGACAGTAAAGACTTGAGGGAATTCTTGTAGTGACCAGTAAGTCAGATAGTTGCACGTGCATCTGTGCTACAGTGTATGTGTTACTTGTACTGGCTTATAGATTGACAATTATCAGTTCATATTTTACCAGTTTGTATTTAATGAAAACTGAGAATGCAGGGTGGAGTACAGGGCTGAACACAGACGGGAAAGAAAATTAGAGAAGAGAATTAAACAGGAAGAAGTTACCAACTGAGAACCCCCTAGCTAAAAAGACTTAAACATAGAGTAAGAAGTTGCACTGAAAGGCATTTTATATCGTTGTGTCAAGCAGTATTTCCATGGACTGGGGAAATGGGTCTAAACTGTCTCTTCTACACACAGGCAATATTTTCCATTATGAAGATAGACACTAAATCCTGTTTCCACTTCCAGGGCATAGAAAGCATTGATTTTTCCGGTGTCTTAATAAAGAAGTATGAGGACACATTTTTTGAGATAGGATAGTATAGGATCATCTGCTCAGAACCAAGAAGAAACACATTAAGGGAGAGAGTAATGGAGCATTTTAGTGATTCTGAGTTATAGATGCAGATGGTTGTCCATGTGAGTGCTAAGTTTTAGCAAAACAGAAAGATATGAGACAGTGAAGCATCTCCAGCAGGTTGTGGATATAGTGAGGTTCACTGCTTGTAAACTGGCTAGCGTTCAAGAGACTGTGTTTGGGTCTCAGTCATACATAGGTTAGGCAATGATGAACTGCATTTTTCCATGGTGCCAGATTGCATTCCATTCCCATACCCCAGAGAGATTCCAAGTTGTTCATTATACTTTGTCCTGGTTAAAAAGGAAGAGAGGTAGTAGATAACATTTAGTGTCCAATAGGACTGGCCTGAGAAGCACAGCGATGGGTTCATCGGCGGGGGCGGGGAGGGGGTGATCATGAGAACAGCCTTATCAGCAGGGTAGATTTCCAAGCGGACTGGGAGGCTTGATAGGTAATTGCTGCCAGTTTTTTCATTCTGCTTTGTAAAAATTTCTATTCCCAGGAGCATCCCAAACATTTAATAGAACTTTTCTTTAATCTCTGTGACCCCTTTACTTAGAGTAGCCTCATACCATTCCTCTTAAGATTTCGTGCAGTTCTAAGGGGCCAGCCAGGACACAGGGGTTCATGCCAGCACTACGGGGCTAGCAGAATTTCACCTCAGTGTGTAATCCCTGCTCCTCCAAAAGCCAGATAGTTCTTCAGGGATCACTGCATGCTTGACATCAAATTTCTTCATTACTCTCATGAGACAGAGATAAGTGTTCAAAGGTTTCCACAAACTTTTAACATCACGATCCCCACGTGTTTCCATGGGAGTCATGCACCCTGGAATGCTGTTTCTGCTCAGCAACAGAAATATTATGAAGTGGCTCATGTTGGACAGTTTCCAGCCCTGGCTGCATCTTTTCACTCTCCAGTTTTGCAGGGGAATGATTTAGGCAGAAATAAGCACCTGTGTGGTTGTAGGTAAGCACAGGTGATTTCTATGAATTTCTCATAGGAAGGGGCAGGGAAACACCACCCTGTGCTGCCTTTGCCTTCCGGCGGCAGGTCTGGGGTGCCAGCCCAGGAGTGACACAGTCCAATAGTGGTGTGTCACAGCTTCAGTCTGCTCCAAAACCGACCCTCCTGAGGGCTTCAGCGTCCACCTCAGCCTGCCCAGCTGCAGTGGTGGCAAGAGCCACCTTTGTGAGGATTTTGCCATCACAGCGTGGGTTCTTTGTCCCCAAAGTTTGGGTGGCAGTGGAGGGGCACAGGGAGCCCAGCCGCGGGCTGAGGGGCGCGGGGCAATGCCCCACCGAGCTCTTTCCAGAGCAGAGACGGATGCTGCCCAGGAGACGGGAAATAGTTCCTAAAACGCTCCTTAAGCGAGCAGACAACATTGTAATGGATACTGTTCGCTTTGCGCGTCAATCCGGCAGTTTATTTAAAAATCACCTCCGGTACCGTCGGTGCGCCCCCCGTGAGGGGACACATCTCCGCCACGGGAGCGACAGCACATCTCTCTGTCGTGACAGGAGAAGCTCGGCGAGGCTGTCGGGAGAGCGGAGGGGGGGGGACGGGGGACGCGGGGAGGGTGTTTAATCAGGCCCGCGGCCCCGGCGTTGTTATCAGCGCGGCGGGGCCATGTGCAGCCTTGTGGAAAATTAAATAAATAATGGCGGCGCCCGCCCCGCGCCGCGGCGCCACAGCGACACCTGCTGGCGGTGGAGGCGGGCGGGCAGTGCCGGGCGCGGCCGCCGGGGGCGCTGCGGGGCGGGACGGGCGCCGAGCGGGCTGAGGGGCAGCAGGAGCACGGAAGGATCCGGATAGCACCGGCGGCATCCCGGTGGAACATTCCTGCAGCGCTGTCCCTCGCGTGGTAACCAAAAGAGGTTTTTAACTCCGGCTTAGTGTTTTCCAATGTTTCCTAATGTTTTTCCTACCATTTTCTAAAAATTGTTACTCTAGTCTTTCTAAAACCGTGACTCTTCTGTAGCTTAGCTCAGTATAATCATGCTAAGGATCTCGTCTGACCAAGTTACTTAACGTTTGTAATTCTTTTTTGTGAGGGTAGTGAGACATTGGCAGGTGTTGCCCAGAAACATTGAGGATGCCCAATCCCTGGAAATACTCCAGGCCAGGCTGGATGGGACTCTGAGCAATCTGGTTTATGGCAGGGGATTGGAAATAAATTATCTTTAAGGTCCCTTCCAACCCAACCCAAGCCATTCTATGATTAAATAATTTATAGGATGAGTTTGAATTACTGGCCTTTGAAAAGGCGCTTTTCATCACTATGTTTTAGTGTTCAACAAAAATTTTTCTTAAAAAAAATTTAAAAAAAAAAAAAAAAACAAACCAAAACACACTGTTGTTCACTTTTCCCTCTGTTTCACCCTAGTCTGAGTCCTGTCCCAGTACTGTGGGGAGAAACTGAGGTATGAAGTCCTGGTTCAACCAGCACATTCACAAGCACATGTATTTATATACATATAAAATTACCTTAGTCTACAAGCATAATTGTCTTGAGTGGAATGTCTCTTAACAATAAAGTCCATAGGTCCCAGTCTCTTGTGGTTTGATTTCTTTTTGCAGTTCTAGGGAGTGGGAGGGGTGTTCTGCAGGCAACACTAGTGGTAACACAGGGTCAGACAAAGATGCTGCAAGGTGGGCAAAGATTACCAGTCAAGGAAATGAAACTGCTTCTGTGAGCATGGGTAACAGGATTGTCCTTTAATTTCTTGCAGTTCAATACAATTAGCAGGAGGAACCTTCATCATTTGCTTTTACATGCGCATCTTCCTCCCAGTGACGACATGTCTTTCATACACATAAAAAGCCTCAGTTCAGCTAAATAGATCATTCTGGTCTGAATCTGGAAAGTCAATGAGAAATCAAGTTGCATTTAAAACATCTGTGCGTTCTGTACAGATATTTTTGAAGAGGTAAGCTGATCGTCAGTCTCTGGTCACAGCCTTGCATTGAGACCAGTGGGTGGCTGAGAGGGCAGATTGCAGAAATATTTGGTCAAGTGCGTTGCACTAAATCATAGTGCGATTCTCTGTTAAATTCAATTTTTCATGCAGACACATCTTGAGGGGCTGCCGTTCTCTGCACGGTATCAGTTCTCCTGTTTTCTCCCCCTCATTCTTGAATATTTTAGGCATTTAACAGAGTGATTCTTCCTTTGGGTTGTATCAGCTTTAGAGCATCTGTATTTATTAATTTTGAACTTTGTCTAAACTCTACCACCTTTCTCAGGACTAAGGCTGTCAATAGCTAGAAAATAAAGGCATGTAAATTCACTTAATTTTCAGACGTCCTCTCAATGAGATAGGCAAAATGCTCTTAAGAGTGACCTGTAGAAGTCCAGGGAGCCTGCAGAATGCCTCAGACCCTGGCAGACTCCCCCTAGGGAGCCAGTATGCTTTAACTGGCTTCCCATTGAAGCAGCTGTAAGAACTGAATACATAAGAAAGAAAGGTAATGAAAACTGACAAGTTGAAAAGAAATTGAGAGTTTAATCTGCAAAGTTGTGCTTGAGGGGGCTTCCATCATGATATTCCTATGGAGTAGCAAAAAGAGAAAAAAATTAAGAAACTGCAGAGTATGATGAATTTACATAATTTTTTCTTGCACCAGGCGGTATTTATTAATTTCTTTTCTGCCACTTTACTGCACCTCTTTGCCACTCAAAAAGAGAAAATGAAGTATACAAAACCTGGCAATCATAATGAATGTGTGAAATGCTCACAGATTATTTATAAGCATGCAAGTTATGTAGTTGCTGGAGATTCTCTCCCTTCTGCTACTGCTTGGTGATGAAGAATGGTATTTTAATAGGCAGATGGTAAAGACAATTACAGTTTGGGGCTCAGCTGGGAGTTACATCAGTTTATTGCAAATTATTAGTTGATAAATGCTTTTGTTTACAAGCAAAGTCTTAAGCAGCTTTGTAATCAGTTTATCAGCTGCAAACTGAATTTTGACAGCTTGCCTTTGGGTATACAGTCACTTTTTCCTGGCCATTTAGAAATCATGCTGACCAAGCAGGCATAATGGCAGCTCCTATGCACCTGTATGATGCTCTGTAAGCTGGCATTTCTTATTAAGCCTGTTTTGGGAGAAGTCATCAAGTGCAGAATCCTCCTTAATTGTAAATTCTTGTTCGTGTGTACAGCCTGAATCTTAACTATTTGCTCATTCTTTTTTTTTTTTTTTTAATTCCATTGTGACCAGAAGTAGCTCAGTCTTTCCTTTCTGCTGTTAACAGTCTCTTACTAGATGATCTAACTGGGAGACTGGCAGTGGCTTACAATACTTGTTTACCTTGGATACTGTGTATAGCTTGGAAGGTGGAAATGCTTTTGATCACTGAGAGTTTTCAGTCAGTGATAGCTGACTTGTAGCTTCTACTTTAAAAAGCAGAATGATAATACCTCGGATTTAACTTCTTTTGAGGAAATCTGGGATATTGGTATGGGGGTTTGTGTGTGGTGGTAGTCTTTTTAAATGGGGTACTTTTCAAATAGAAAAGACTGGGTTATTATAGCTTCTGTGGCATTTACATTTTATAACATACTAAACATGCAAATCTACTTTTGATTTGGTTGCTTGTTTAATAAGAGAGACACTGATTTGTCACAGAGTCTCGCTTCTACTTCAGCCACTGTAAAACATTCTAATGGCTTGAGTGGGAGCAAGACTTTTCAGAATCAGGAAGTGCTACTTTACTTCCATGGTTGTTACAGCTGAGGTGAACTAGTTCCTGAACTTCAACCTGTAAGCTGAACGTTAACACGAGTAAAGGTCCGAGATAACTCACAATAATAGCAACTGTTTTCTCAGGGTTACAGTGCACAAAACTAAATGCTCCAGCTTCTGTTCATTATAAAAGCTGGCTTTTGTTTCTCACAGAGCCGTAAGCTTTTTCTGGAGCATGGCCCCTCTATTGAATGAGCAGGCAGGTCTCATAACCAATGTTTCTTACTTTGGATTTACCATTCTATAACTTCCCTATTTCTCCTTATATTTATTGTGTTGATTTCCTTTACAGATGCAACCTATCACTACAGCTCTTTCTATATAATCCTTCCTTCTGCTCAGGTACCTCTGCCATTCACTCTGCATTTGCCCAGGGGCAAGGAATGAGCCCTACAATAGCAGGTGCAAGACAGTAGAAAATCCATTGATAACATGCAGTGTACTCTGCTTTTCCTGTAGGAAAGAGGTGCCATTAAAGCATATCTATTGTCTCACTTAATCACCTCCTTTTTTCATACACTCCAGCCTCACAGAATAACTCTGAAAAGACAATCCACAGGCATGATTGTGTTTGTAAGGCTACAAAAAGGTCACCTTACAGCTGTGCTGTTATGGAAGCAGGGATTGTAGGAATGTGCATATCCAAAGCCCTGCTTCAGAGTAGTTGGTTTCAGTGGTGCATTTTCTCTCTCTGTGAAATCTGGTGCATCCACAAAAGCTGGGGAGAGCAGTGGGCGTCACCTGAGAATGTCTCCTGGGAAGCTCTGCGGAGAGTGCCCATTCAGTGGTCCTGTAAAAAGTAAAAGGGGAGGTGAGTGTGCTGTGACAGTAGGTCCCAGCTCCTTTGCAGTGGTGGTGGGAGTGCAACGTGGGCAATGTCAGCAAGGGCTTATCAGTTTTTTTCAAGCTGTTTATCATTTCCTTTCTGACAGCTTAGTAAATTCTAAAATAACACTCAAGTGAGACCTAATTCAAATGTAGAAAAGGTGTAGCACTCAATTCAAAACAGAGGAATTTACAAAGAAAAGAGGAGGGGAAAAAAAGGAAGAAATTGCTAAACTTGGGAAAGAACTCCTTCGACTTCCTTGTTTGAGTTTATGCTGAATTAAGGAAATATAACAGGTTTAGCATTTGTGGCAGGCTTTAATTTCAACCTCTGAGCAGCAGTCTTAACTTCTTGTGATGTGGGAGGATATTACAGTTTTCAGCTTCATTTCGTAAGTATTGCCATTTGTGCCAAACATTTAATAGTTTTACGCTGTGGACTGTCGTCCACCAGGAGCTGATATCACCTAAGACTTTTTAGAGCCATCTAATAGAAAGATATGTATTCACTCTGATTAGCCCAGGATTTGAACGAGGGTCCCAGAAGAGATATATAAGCCTCTTAAATGCATAGAACTTCTAAGGATATGGGTTTAACTGTCTCCCCCTGTGGTAAATAAGCTGTGACAGCTCTATCAGGGGGGAAAATGGCAAATAAAATTACCACATTATTTTCCTGTGAATATTTTCGGAGCACTAATCTATTTTGCCTCTTTACCTATTAGAATTCTGTTGAGTGTTACATGCAGACATTTAATTGGAGGAAACACATAGAAATCCTCAAACTAACAAAATGCAGGCATACAACAGTGTTAAAAACAAGAGGTCAAAATCTGTTCCTTACACCTCTTGCACTTCAGAAGCAGTATGCTTTATTTGGGGTTCAGCTGATGAAGGATTTGCAGTGTGAATTTGAGAGCTGCTGCCATAAGATGGTGATGTTAGCGATAGTTGTACTGCAGCAAGGGAAGGACCTACCCCTGACACTCATACCGAGATGCCAGGTTTAGGAGTTCTCTCCCCTAGGACTAGCGAGTCCCTTTCATATTTTTCTTTTCCTCTTTATCAGCTATATAATGCTTGACAGTTTTAACCATAAAATCATCTATTCAGATGAATACACTGTCAGCTGTCAGCATACGACTAAACTGAAGTCAGACCCAAAGCTCAGGTTGACTCACATGCGGGAGTAAGAGCTATATTCCTAAGAAGTATTTTCTTCCTTGTTTCTGGTCAGAGATCTTATATCTCTAAATGGAGGGGGTTAATTTGACTAGTGCCATTAAGCTGAGTATTTTTCTGTTGTTTGGGTCTGGAAAATATCACTGCAATTTCTTTATTTTGCCTTTTGTTCGGTGAGTTAAAAATTAAGAAGGCTTCATATTCTATGCTGAACACAAAGGTAACAGTAAAAGTGGCAACAGAAGTGGTTTGTCCACTGTATTGGTCTAGTTTTATTCAGTATAATAGATTTTCCATTTTTTGCAGCTTCTAATATGCAGTGGATAGTTAAAATTAAAGGTCAAATATCTTTTGGCAATCTCCTTTGATCAGTAAACAAGGAAAATTATAGAAGAAGCTAGGAAATCATCTCATTAATGTAGCACTAACGCTGTTTTTTGTGAGAGTTTGAGAAGTCTGAATTTGCAGGAGTGATTTTTGAGACACTGCATACAGAAACGGCCAGAACCCCAACATGAAAGTGCATTAATAGCAAAAATGCTGTGCAAAGTATATATTTTGTGTACGCATGTGAAAAAGGCTAAGAATTATTTAGCAACTGGAAAGACTGTTCACAAAATGCCTTTGATTTATTGCTGTATATACCACAGATCCGTATCACATATTCCTACATTATTTTATTCAAAAACTTGTATGAACCATGAGTTGGCATGTTGTAGAATACTGAAAAGGCATTAATCAACCCAAATAAACAAGTACATAGATCTATCTAACAACTATGAAGTAGTTAATAATTTTTTAGCAATTTTGTTACAGAAAAGGGGTCTAAAAGAGTAGTGCTTAATTATCTGGACTCCTCTGTGCTGGGCTGTCTTTTGATTGTATTAATGAAGCAGCTGGCCCATTGTTTCTCTTTAATTCCTCTATTGTTTTAAGAATATGTCACAGCTCTTTATTCTTTTATCAGGTGCTGTGCAGGAGGATTCACACAATAACTCATATTCCTACTGTATTTGCCAATGCACAAAGAAACCTCCAAAGCATTTTTCAAAGAAGGGGCACACATAATTTATAAGTTCTGTTCCTTGTACCACTCTACTGTCAAAAATTTCAACAGTATTGGATTTGAATGAATTATAATTTTTTTATTAAACAATGTGTCCACATATAGATATATGTACTTTATTCATGTCAAAAATTAGAGATCTACCCAGTAACTTGTGCCGTACTAAAATGGCATTCAATATGCTGAGTCGTCACAACCCCATGGGTGAGAAGCAGGAGGAACCCAAATATGAAGATCCCATCCTATTGTGATGTGCAAATTTTCCCTAAATGCTTAACCTGTGCAACAAAGGAAGGAAGAAAATAAATTAACTCCAACCCCCATTACCATTACTAAAAAGCATAATTTTTTTCAAGTTGGAATATTTCATTGGGAGAGGAAGGTTTAATTCAGTTGATGGTGCCTGGAAGTTGCTAAGAGCAACAGTCTGTTGTTTAAATAAATTCTGATAGTCTTTTGACCCTTCTTGCAAAAAGATGTGTGTACAGGAAATGGGCTATTATGTTGTTGCAGCAACGCAATCAAATCCAGTAAGCTCAAATTTTACTACACAAAAGTAATACTTCTGAATTAACTGGCACGGAAAACTTGTTTTAATAGAAATTGCCATTGATTTCCTAAACTACTATGAAAGATGTGTGCCATTTCTGGGTCAAAAAAACTAGACTCAGTTCAGCAAGGAAAATCAACTGATACTAAAGACAGGAAAACTGGGATTTGCCTTTGAATATATGTTTATATGTCATTATTCTTCTTAATTTGTGAAACAACTGTTCTCAATGGAAATGCTGGTTTTAGCTACTTGCTTTCTTAAGGCACTTTTCCTAAAAGCAACAATGTGAATCAAGGGGCTTTATGGTTTCCTCCATTTTGAAGCTCTTTTTCACAGTGGAGTTAGGTGTGTCTGCCTTTATATATAATATTTTTTCAAACTGTGATCCACAGGTTCCAGATTATCATTCCTTAAGGTCTGCAAAACATAAGTGGGGGAAAAAAAAGGCAGCAGCCCACCATCACAAGGCTCACTGTGCAGGATTCTGTGTTTTCCCTGAAAGTAGTATGGGATTCTAGGGTTCTGAGGATCAAAATGGGTGAATGGCCATTTAATTAAATTTTCAGAGCAAATTCCTTATTTTGAATAGGACAATAGAGGTCCCTTTGTTTTAAAAACATTTCAAATGTAGAAGAAAAAAAGGAAGGGCTGTTAAAAAAAAAAAAGATTCTTTCCTCCATATTAGGTGTCTGTCCTACATAAAATAAAGTTTTTTATTGGCATGCATATCTATCACTGTATTATTGCTTATTCTGAATACAGAAGATAGTGTATTACTGCATCTAAGTATGATTTAATTGGTTCAATTTACCATATATTTTTTATACTGAGTGTGATTCCATATCTTGATGAGTCCAGATGTAGTTACGCTTCTGGTTTACAGCATCCCATTGCTTGCATTTTATTATTTTTACAAAGCAAATGTCTATCAATCACAGAGATAAATTAAAAAAAATTGTGCAAACATGACACATCGCTAAGATTTTTTCAGCATGCTATGTAATTATTAACCTGATTTTTTGCCATTGAGGGAAGCCGTGAATTACAGATAGCATGGGTGAAGTTAAATGCTTTTATATTAGATACATTTTCCTATACAGTTTTCTATAGGTATGGCCATACAATATAATTGAAGCTTTGTCAGTCCTGTAGCCTAGCAACAGATAATACTGTTAGGTTACTGAATTGCTCCTGGTTGACAAGTAGGGAGTATTTTTGTGTTTATCATGTTTGCTAATGATGGGATCCTTTCCAAAAGGCTTGTCTTAATCTTAATTAGAGTTTATCAGCAGAGGTCTGCATGACATTGTGCAGACACTGATTTCATAAATAATAAAAAGTGCAAGTGAAAAATTTGGCAGGAGAAGAAGATATTTAAGACCATTGATTCTTGTAAGAGCAGCATGAATTTCCAAAATGTAATCAAGTTTGAACTGTGACTCTATTCTTTATTATCGAAACTTGCAGTACACTCCACTGCAGTTTTGACAGCAATTATGAGTATGATTTATAAGCTTCCTGTTAGGAACCAGATCTGTTTGCACAAGAATCTTGATCATAAACATTACAAAGAACAGTAAGTCCACAGTTTTTCGGGGACATCAGGACCTTATACTTTCATTTTCATAGGAAGTTTTTAGTTTGGTTTGGTTTGTTGTTTTTTTTTTTTTTGTTTTTATTTAAGGGTGTTAGTGGTTTTTTCAAGCAGCAGAAATATTTGCAGTGAAAGATGCAGACAAAGAAGAAAACCCTGAAATAACCATTCCATTTGGTGAAAGCTCTGAAGGTATCAGATAACTACTTTAGTGCCTTGATGTCTTTTGGTAAAGAACTCACACCAATGCAATTGGAATGTAATTTTTTGCACAACATGATATTCTTTAACTTTTCCATCTTTTGATAATTAAATAAATGAACACTTTTAATTACTTGAAATGTGAATGAGAAAAAGAGTTCAAATAAATACATAGTGTTTACAGACATTTTTATTCTTCTGCTTGACATGTATGTGTTGTATATCACATAATTTTTTTTAATTTAACCATAGATATAAAACAATACATTACAGACTCAAGAAGCTTATTTTCGAATTCACAGAATCATAATTACGCTTTTCAAGAAAAAAGGTTTCCAACATTACAAAGCCTTCTGCTAATCTAAAACCTTTTCTGCACTGGCACAAGAGTAAGACTTTTACTACACCACATAAAACCAGTAAGACCCCTTTCAGTATAAGTTGTGTTGTGATGGTGAGGAAATACAGTCCTCTACACAATGCACACGTGCTTTCCCTTGCCGTTGTCTCTGATGGGCAATATGATTTGTCCAAAGATAAGACCACCAGGTGGGAGTTGTCCTAAGATAAGAACACTGGGTGGGAATTGCAGGAGGAATTGTCTGGGTTGCTTGCATAATTAATACATTCCAGAGATGGGGGAGCTCTGATGGTTGCGATTGACTGTAGTACACATCAGCCTGCAAAAGGGTATAAAATGCTGCTAGAGACTGGGCCAGCTGGGCAAACTGGTCTCCCAAGGTTGCAGGCAGCTTCCAGATGGGCTCCTGGCCTCCTTGCCCTGCCCCCAGCTGGAACACCTGCAGGGTATGTCCAGGCTGAAGATAGGGAACACTCAGTTTTGAATGGGTGAGTAAAAGCGCTGAGATCCAGCCACATATGGAGATCAAATCCTATAGTAGCAAAAGGGGTGCTTTTTTGCTTTGCATTTGGTAAGCTCAAAGATTGTAAACCTGTGTGATTCTAGCTCAACTGACATTCTATACTGCATTGACAATATTTAGATGCTGTATTAGCAATAAATCGAATCATAAGCATCCACATAATCAGTGTCATACTTCTTGTGCCTGACTGAGAGTCTTCCCTCTGCTGGGCTGGAATGGATGACCAATGTACTCATTATGGACAAGAAGCAGCCCAAATCCATCAGTCTACTATTGCTTTCTGACCAAACATATAACTATGACTATTTCAGAGGCACAGTCAGTCACTCATCCCTGTTAAAATGATGGGTGTTCCCGTGGCTCTTCATCCTTTCTCTTCTTCTGATGTCTGTGTCATCTTAGGACTGAGAAATTTGGCCTGGTAAAGCCTTGGTAGAACAATTTCACTCCTATAAGCTATTCTGACAAAAGGAACAGTTGGTTAAAAAAAAAAAATTAGCCTGCTTAATCAGAACTTCATCTCATATAAATAACAGTCCTTCACATTTCTTTATTAAATCTTCATGTCTTTGCAAATATTTCATGCTAACATTTTCTTATCTCCTCATTGCCGCTGGTACTTGGCTATGGCTTCCATATTATCCTTTTGAAAACCTATTGTTAACACTGCCCCTTGTTTTATGAAAAGCTGTTGTGCTCCTGAGAGACTGCTGTATATATGTCAGTTGTGCCATAGCCTGTAGAAATGTTTGGGAAGAAATTTTTTCCTGTGTTTTGTAGCTGCCACCTGTGAGGAAGCCCTTATCCCTGACAGAGGTGTCTAGACAGCATAGTAATTCATATGATAGTCACGATTGGAACTTGCTATTAAATTTGGAAGCCTCTGATGGATTCTCTGCACTTGACTGTACTGTCTCTGTCACTCTTGACTGACTTGTGCTCTTTGCTTGACTGTGCAGTAGAAGGCTCAAGACTTCTCTTCCACAGTCTTCCTGCTGTGCATGAAGGTCAGCATGTTTGCATTCACTGCATTAAGGGGAAGAAAGTCGTTTGCATCTCGTAAAACAGCAGCTCTTGTCTTACTCTGTGCAGGCAAGCATAGGAGGGGACAAGTGGGGACTGCACCGTGTCCTGTCCCCATGGGTGACTGTCACTGCAAAGGTGTTGAGCTACATTTCCAGTAGCTGGAAGAATGCATCATTTGGGAGTTCATCTGGGGATTTAATTTATCACAATAGTTTTATCACAAAGTCATGTTCTGATGGAAATGTGGATGTGTATGTCATGATCACTTAAATGCATAATTTTCTATAGACTGGGATGAGAGAAAACAAAATAACAATGTACTTCTTGGATCTAAATCCTGCTGAGCTGAATTTTTTTATTCATATCCCGGAATGGATTTAATTTCCCTAGTTCTGGTTTCCTCTGTTAATCCAAACTAGAAACTGTTGCGCTTCCAAAGCTGTCACACATCCCACCAGGCTGTGCCTGCCGTAGGTGTGACAGTTTGCAGGAGCTGGGTGGAGCAGGCAGCTGAGGTCACTTCTTGCTTCAGCTGTCCGAGTTTAATCTGCTGCTGGACACGAGTCAACGCCCTGAGGAGCTCCAGCACCAGGAGCCTGAGTCAGCCTTTTAGCTGATCCAGACTGATTGCAGCTGGAGACCCAGTAATCAGCTTTTTTTTTTTTTCCCCCAAGGCTACAGCATGTCAAGATGTTTGCTGGGATAGAGACAGTCTCGGTTGGTTCTTCTTCAGTGACTCATTTTTATTAAGAGATTCAGTGAATAATAAAGTCTAGAAAGAGCTCTTATTCTGTATTAAAATATACTAAAATGTGTTGGTTGATTATTACACCTTCTGTATATAATAAGGAAGAAGTACATTTTAATAATGGAAATCCTGTTCCTCCCAGAAAATTAACTGTGTGATGTTAGCAGCAAAAGTACCCAATTTCAGGTTCTCAAATTGCAGTGTGTGTTCCATGTATTTTCATCTACAAGACTAATTAAGTACACTTCAGGAATTTAGCCTGGTTCTTTCTGGAAGAGGCTTTATACCAGTTTAGCTCTGAATGCTTCTGTATATTTACTAGTTATATCAGGTAATAAGGTAGATTACGCTCTTCAAATTTTTGAATTCCTGCTCAGGCATTAGGATTCTGCATTTGTAGACATTTATGGCACCATCTTTACTTTTTGTCTTATTCTCTAGAGGAAATTACTCAGATTTGCACCATTTAATGCTGTAATCTTGGAGACTAGTAAACCTTTGTATGCTTTGGTCCCTTGCAGTAAATTGTAAACTTTGTAGCACCTTCAACTGCCTCATTACCGAAGGGTGAATACAAAGACACTTTTCTGCTTTGAAACTTCTACACCGCTTTGAGGTCTGGAAGCTTAGCGTATTTTACCACTGAAACATACTGTCACTGATGCTGTTTTGTTTGCTCATCTTTGAAAGCTAATAGACTGGTTTAATTAATTGTCCAAGATTTCTCTAAAACAATGTCCTAATTCTTCCATTTAGCTGTGCCATATCATACACTGTTGTTATCTCCTCTACCAGATTTTTGCAACAAGTTGTTTTAAAACTATAATCTCGTTGAAGGGAAAAAAATGAAGTGCAGTTGAAAAGGCAGTTATGCCGAAAGATAAACACAGCAATATTACTTATCAAAACGAGTACAGTTTTTGCTTGCCTAATGAATGCAACATATAGCTTTCTCTATATATACAAAACCTGAGGAAAAAAAAAGCTTTATAACATATAAAGTATGCAACATTATTTCAGGCATAACTGTATTGGATATGTATCTAGGCCTGAGAGTGTAGATAACACAATATAAGTGCTTTGCCTGTCTAAACATGTTAAATAAATGAGCATTCACTATCGCATTCAAATACATTAGTAGATGTACTCGCATAGTTAATTTTCTTTTTAATGCACTACACGTGACATTTGCAGCACAGAGCTATAGTGTATCTTACTGTTTGATGAAAGTTCTTCCATTTCCCCCCCTCCCCCCCTTTTAAACAAACCTTTATTTGAATAAGCCTTTATGAAACAGATCTTTGGCATATCTTCTTTTCAGGAAGTTCAGTCAGTGTAAGCAGAGATAAAGCAGTCATGTTACGAAGAATATTACATAAGGGAAGATTTTTTAGAGAAAGAGGGTGACAAACATAAGGGAGGAGAAGAACGCCCTTAAGAGGAAATCTGATTTCTTTCTTGCAGCTGTTTGGTTTTATAGAGCTGTGATTTGCTATTCAAAATAAGACAAACTTGGAGTTAAGAAAAGATTTACAGGAAGTTTGATGAAAATAATAATGAGAAAAGTGCTGCATAAGTTATTTTCACCTATATCTTGATTTTCATAATGCTGGCTTTTTAGGAGACAAAATGAAAAATTAAAATGAATATTCATGCTGCAAATAGTTAGGAAAACTATCCCCAAATTGTTTTTCTTATACATGAAAATTCCTATATCGGTAGAAGGAAGACAGTAAAAGTAAAAATTGTACGCCTTTTTACCTTGAATAAGCCATTGAATTTTTTTGGAAAAAAAAAAGCATGAAGACAGTACTGGTGTTTTAAATTCTGGAATCTGATATTGTCAATTAAATCTTTCTGCTTTCATGTTTCCTGCAGGAGGGCAGCTTTGGTGTACCACGACCAAGGCCATCTCAGAGGGTGAAGAGCTGGTTGCCTTTGTTGTAGATTTTGACTCAAGGCTGCAAGCTGCCAGTCAGATGACTCTCACAGAAGGCATGTATCCTGCTCGCCTGCTGGACTCCATACAGCTGCTCCCGCAACAAGCTGCAATGGCATCTATTTTGCCTACAGCTATTGTGAACAGTAAGTGAGGAACACCATTCTCTGGCGGTGTTTTAAATCAGCAGTACTTTAAGGCACATCCGAAGAGCTAATGCGGCAATAGTGAATTCATGACCACAGAAACCACACCACAGCTCGAAGCCTGCTTTTGTTCCCCCATTATCTCAGAGATTAAAAGGAGCAGGAAGAGGAGTCTGGCGAGAGCCTCTCCCGGAGTAGCTGACCTGCCCTCGTGTGGACATTCTCTGATCTGTTCCCAGAGGCAGTAGGATTAGAAACTCTTAAAAAAGTAAATGAGATAGGTCGGGTAGCTCTTAAAGTCCAGACTCTGCAGCTCAAGTAAGCTTGTTGCTTAATGCTGCAGTTTCTGGTAATAATTCATGATACTCAGAAAAAGAAAAGAAACACATCCTTTCAGTGACTGTTTCCAAATGCAGCGGAAATCATGCCTTATAGCAGCACTGATTTATTGTAGTATCTCCACTCAATGTGGTTAACCAAGAATGTTTTTACACCCTCTGGTCATCAATAGGCTCTATCATGGACAAAACGCAGCATGCATTCAAGTGCTGTCCTTAGAGAGGAAGGACATGAATGTTTCTGAACTGGGACAATTCAGCTCAAATGAAATTTTGTATCTTTAACTTTTTCTTATTACTGCTTTCTACCTTTATACAGCCCTAGATCCTCATTCTCCTTTCTAAGTATTTTTCAAATACATTGGCTATTAGCGTGATCCTCACCAGTCATCACTTAGACTTACTGTACGTTCTGTAAGTCTGTCCATTTAGACCCCATGCTGGAGCACTTCCTCATGCTTCCTGTGGTTTCTAAATATTATAATTAGTTATAGTGAACTACTAAACACAGTATTTCAGGTGCAGATGCACATACAAGCACATGATCTGCCACTCAGGCTCACACCTAATAACACTGAGTCTTGAACAGTCACAACATCTTCAAGCTCTTCACACAGAACTAGTTAAAATAACCCTGGTAACACACTTCATTCCATGTTTTCCTTTCACTTTCTTATTTTTAAAAATTGCTTATTTTCTGGGTAAACAATTTTGGTCCTCTCTTCTGAAAGTGAGTTGGAACAGCTTCATGCCCTTTAGCTAAGCACATTCATTTCTACCCCACCAGTGGGACAGCTGTGAGCTGACATACCTGTTCACAGAACCACTCAGGACCTTTCCAAAAAAAGGTGTCAGAAGCACTTAAAATCCCACAAAGTTACCAGTATTAGGGGAACACCTGTGTTCATAGCCAACAGCTGAGAGAGCTGCTACAGTGGGTTATCTTGCCTAAAGGACACAGCTTGTTTCAGCTGAGGTCATATTCTTATGTAAATCCATGAGGCCAACCCTGGGCTTTGGCAAAGCAGTCAGATTTCTACAACATCACATTTCTGGAAACATCTTTGCTGTCAGCACTGACTTTTGCTGATCCCTGGAAAGCCACCCTGTATTGCTAAGAGTAGTCTTAAGTTTATGGTGCCTCAGGTCTAGCTATGCAGGTTTATCAGCAACTCAGAACCTATGTGTTCTTAACTCCTGGAAGATGCTAAAATAGCAAGTCTCACTGCTCAGAACTTTCCATGCCAGTTCCAACTCTGCCTCTGATCATATGGAGCTGTTTTCACATTTCACTGCTGAGTTGGTAAAATTCAGTTTCTTCATTAAAGTCTTGAACTAGGTTCAAGTCCAGCAACAAGCCTAACGAACCTCTAGATTTGCCATGAGCTATTTCTTAAGCATTTTTTTCTAGATTTCTGAAAAAAAAAATTCTAGGGAAATAAAATGTTTTTTTAGTTGCTTGGTTTTTTTTTGGGTTTTTTTTTAATGTTTCCTAAAATTTGCTTGTTGAAAAAAAACCAAAATTACAATCTCACCATTGGCTCATTCAGCTTAAGACTGAATGTTTCATTTCCTGAATTGATCCACTGAAATATCTGGAAAGTAGCCATTAAAATAAATAGCAATCTTTTTATTTTAAGTAATTAAAACATTGGCTTCAAGTAGCCTTTATCTGTTTTGCATCGCTTTAGAGCAGTAATAGTTTCAGCTCCCATCCCTATATACTGTTCTCCCTGAAATTCCATCCTCTCACCATGCAAAACTCCTCAAATGCATTTCCTCTGCTTGGCATGTAATGGGAGTCACATATTCACCATGCATAACTGCAGCTACAGACTGTCCATGCCATCTAACCCATAGGAAATAAAGATGGCTGGGAGTCAAATTCATTAAGATAATCAGAAAGTTCAATTCTGTGTTGGAGTGCAGTCAAATGAATTCAAATAGGACATGTTGCCCATATCAGAATTTCCTATTAGTATTTTTGGACTTTCTTTTCTGTGGAAACCTCAACAAGTCAACTTTTTTAAACCATTGAAGCCAAAACCAAATGCTGAAATGTCAGCTTTAAAGCAAGGAGGACATTTCAAATGGTGCAAGCTGGATCAGTAATGTTTTAGTACTGGTGTATTTTAGAATACTAACTGCTCCATTAAATGTTTGTATCTTAAATCCATGAGCAATTATTCAGTGGCAATGGGAAAAATCAAAATTGGTAGTGGTATAAATATTTTTTGCAAATTCATGAGGAGAAAAATAGACAAGCATTAGCATTGCAATCAGAGAAGCAAACTAAGCAATGTAAATTTTGGCTGCATTTGTAAATATTTAGCAAATAAAAGGCTCATACATGTCAAAGGGTTGGAGTCTTCAACTTGGTTCACCCAAAGGAATTGAATCAGAGCAGTTGTCCTATACACAGCAATACTTGAAATTACACATAAATTGTCAGAGCAGCCAGCCATTCTTCAAGACTAAGTTAATTAGAGTCTCCAGCAGCTTTTTGCATTCAGAAGTTGGGGGGGTTTTGATGTTGATCAAGATGTGTTTGGATGTTGACAGCAATTGCCTGATTCTGAGGTCAGCTGTCACAGTCTGGGGTCACTCATAATTTTATCCTCTTGTAGTCTCAAGAACAGTCCAGAGGTGTCCAGACCAGATGCAGAGAATGGTCCTGGGCCTATAATAACTTCTGAAATCTATGTGCGAATGGGAATAGTGTTCACTGACTTAAGTCATGAGTATAGAAGGGACTGTTGTCACAATTTAACAATATAAACAATTTCCAGTGTTCAAGTGTGGATGCTGTCATGGTTTAATTTACTTGTGTAGATGTGCCCCAAAAGGGCAGGGATTTCTTCTTGTTCTTATTGATAGCATGATGGAAGGTTCAGCTTTCAGAAAAGTCAAACAGATATTTTGCCTTTCAGAGATGTATACAAAACAGGTACTCTGTATGTGTCCTTTGACAGCAGATTAACATGCAAATATGTGTTCCCTTTGTGTAAATATACCATATGAATTACTACTCTTCACATTAGTAAAGTATGTAGCCTCTAATGCATGATCAAAATCCCAGCTTCTGCTGCTAAAAACACTTTGTGCAACCTCTGCATGGTCTCTCCTCAGAAGGGCTGCTGACTCTTAGGGATGGGAGACAATGAAAAATTGCCTTATTCTTAGTAAATATCCATTATGCATAGTCAAAAGTGGAAAAACAGCAATTTACTGAGAACAAGAGGACAAAAAATACATAAGAAATTTCAATTTCTATAATTAATAAGAACAGGAAGCAAGGAAATAAACATGCTGCTTAGTATAATATCACATTCAATGTGGTAGGATCTTAAAGAAAAGTAGTCTAGTCTGGCCTCCTGGATATGAGAGCAACAGGACTTTACAGTACTAACTGCATAAGCATTCTGAAAATACACATTCTTCAGAATTATCTGCTGCTAGCACTCAAAAATTCCAAGGCCCAGAGCTGGAATGACTTGTGCATACAGAAAAAAAAATTGAAAGATGTCACCTAATGAGTAGTGATGTATTGGAAATTCAGTGTAGTTTCTGAATTAGTACTGTAAGTCCCCAACAACATTTAATTTAATTTAATTTGTTAAAATAATTGTGTGCCAAAAACTCCTAGCTCTTGTCTTTATGCAACTTTTTAAAAAATATCCTTTTGAAAGAAACAACTGTCTCCCATGTTAGTCTCTCATCTGAAAATGACATTTTAATATACCCATGTCTCTGCTTTCAATATTTTATTAAATAAGCATTTTTAATGGAGAAGGGAGAGGAATTAATCTAGCTGTGTCAATTTGTTGGCACCAAGTGAACTGTGGCTAACCTGCACCTGCTTATACTTGCTTGTAGAGGACATATTCCCTTGCAAATCCTGTGGCATTTGGTACCGAAGTGAGCGGAACCTGCAGGCGCACCTCATGTATTACTGCAGTGGGAGGCAAAGAGAGGGGCCACAGCTGGCAGAGGAGAATGAGGATGGTGCTCAGCAGATATCCAGTGTCTGCCCCTTTCCACAGTGCACCAAAAGTTTTTCGAACGCAAGAGCTCTGGAAATGCACCTAAATTCTCACAGTGGTAAGTACCGTGTATTTTCGTGTATCGTTTTCTAGATTTAGCTGTTTGAGGAATTATTCACTATAGACATTCAGTGGATCAATGTCTCTCCCAATATATGCAAGCTTTGCATGTAGATAATACCAAAATGTCAACAGTTTCTGACCTGTGTTCTACACCAAGCACCTCTCCCAGGTAACCAGTGTCCTTTCTCTTATCTACTAATCCTCATTTGAATGGTCTCTCTCTTAATGTGTGTATACACAAATACAGGCAGCATTTCTTGGTATGATCAGGAATCCAGACACAATTACTTCAGGATTCCATCTACCAAACATACACATAACCAGAGAACATGTCCTTCTGAAGAAGTATCTTAGTGTCCTAGAGGAGGCTTCTTAGGCAGAGGGCTTTAAGGATCATGGTCCAGAGCTCTGTGCTTTTACCAGGAGACTTGTTTCATAAAAAACTTCATGTTCAATAGAAATATTCTTTTCCTTTCTTACGAATATAAAATGGGGATAGTATTTTAGAATCACAAAAACAAAGAATTGTAGGTTTATCTAGGTTGGAAAGACCTTTGAGATCATCAAGTCCACCACTAAACCTTGTCGCTAAGCACCACATCAGCATGATGTAGATGATCAGTTTTTAATTGCATTAGAGCTGGAAACACAAGTTAAGAGTTTGCAGGACATTTTGCATTGGAGTTTTCAGTAGCAGAGAAAACCTACAAATAAGAAAGACTGCAGTGTCAGTGTGTGGTGTGTTGGCTGTCTGGTGTACAGAGCTGTTTTTAGAAGGAGGCAAGGCCTCTATAGGTGTTCCTGATCCTCATGTTAAATGAATGGAGTCTAAAGGACATTAATGGGTGCTTTAGTCACAGAAGAAAGACTTATTTGGCTGCAGCATAAAAACTCCTGGGTCATATGTAGTCTACTTTGGATGTGGTAAAGTGAAAAATGTTCCTCTGATACTTGGGCAGAAATTGCAAATCTAAAAGGCAGCATACTGCCTTGGAGGAGTTTGGTACCTCACAGAACAGGAGTAGAAAGTTGCTGAGTGAAAATTTATTTGTGTAGACTGCACATACAGCCCTTAGCCATTTATTTAGAGGTCAGATATTTTTGTGCTTCAAGATCTTAACTTTGAATATCAGGCTGCAGTTTTCTGTTTGTGGCCTAGTAAATATTTCACTATTCAGTAAACCAGCAGAACCATAGGCTACAACAGCTTCAATAAGATCAGGTGACTGCAGCCCAGTGTGTCTCACAGCCTAGTAATTATAACCAGATACTCTGGGAAGATAATAGATGAGTTTCTCCTCAAAAAGAGGGAAACTGAAATATTAGTCATTGTGCAAAAGATTTGCTTCAACTCTTTGCATTTACCATTGGCTTAGGTGTTGAGGATTTTGAGCCATGAGCTGTGACTGACCATGTCTTCTTGTAATCTAGAAATAAGCATCTCTGCTCCTTGAAAGACATAAATCAGAGATCATGGTGAATTTCCAGTAAGAATCTTTAGTTATTTCTTAGAACAGAGGCTAAACCTCAGGCCTTTCTGTTTCTTTTTAGTCTTAAACCAGTCTATTAAATCATTCTTCCTCTTTCTAAGATCCTGTCAGTCTTTATTTTTCTATACAGATTATCATAAGTTATAACACTTTCTGCAGTAGGAATGAAACATTCCTTTTCCAAATGTCTTGTATTCTTTGGAAGCTCCATGTTTGTGTCAACCTCTGTTACTGTTTCCACTGAAGCCTTTAGCAGACCAACACCACTGGAATGCAGAGCCCTGACTAAAATGAAAGGTCCATAGAGACTGCAGTCACTGCTCAACATGATAGGGAAGCATGTGAAGCACCATCTCAAGTCAGTGGAGGAGCTAAAGCCTCATGTGGCCTCCTGGGGAAAAAGTGCCTGACAGGAAGCAAGTACTGATTAAAGTGCTGTGTATCTCCTTGGCTCCCTTCTGACCTCTGAGGCCAAGAGCAGGTCAAATTTCAAATGTCACTCACAACTTGGGGGGTCACTGATGCTAGAGAAGAATGTACAGCAGCATGACTACCCACAGAGTGAGCTACAATATTCTTGCAGTTTTGTATTGTCCAGCTACCACACATCTACTTCAGCTGACTGAGGTGTGCTATACATGTGTATGTGTAGGCAGAACAAATACTCATTTTAAATTCTGAATATCATGCCTACCAATATTTTTTCAGTTTTTATTGTCTAAAAGGTAACTAGAATCCATGTTGTTGCAGTAGAGAAATTTGGTCTTATCTCTTTTTGAAGCATTTTCAATTTCAAAATGCCATGAAACATGGAGTTTTTTGTTTAATCAGTGATTGTAAGATGTCTTTGAATGTACTGTTGTTGATAAAGTGGTAGTGATTTCATGAGGAAAAGGTGTTGTATTATGGCAGGAGTTGCCAATGGCCATTATATGTGAAAGATAAAATGTCAGTGAAGCCGTGTCTTACTGCTCCTCCTCCCTTCACAAGGAACAGAGCTCATCAGTCCTTCCTGATGAGGATAGATCTGTAACCTCTTCCCACACTACAGCCAAGCCATGCAAGCAAAGAGCTGAGCATCAATAATGCTCAAAATGTTACTTCTGCTTTGTCTGTGGCTTTCAGTCACTCTGAGGGCTGTACCTCAAGCTACATCATAACCTTGAACCTCTTGACCTTGGCGTGCTTTCTGTGCATTTAAAATTTCCAGTGATTGTGTACAGGGAACATTATGTCTCCCTTTAGTTGTAGCTGTAATTTCTGAGACCTTTTCATTTAGAATAAGTCCAGGCTATTTTTATCCTTTCCCTTGTTCTTTCTCTCCCTTCAGCTCTGATGAATGCATGCAAATACTAGGGCTCTCCAAAGCAGAGCAAAAGTCTGGGAATAACCTAGCAGTTTGAGGAAAAACCAATTCAAGTATTTTCAGGGTGACTAATACCATCTCATCAGAAGAAAATTAGTCATTCTCACTGTATTTGTACCTTCTGTGCAACTGATTTTCCAATATTCTTCATGAGGGGCAAAATGGTCACTTTGTTTTGTATTTTACTTGTCTTTTCTGTAGGAGTGAAAATGGAAGAATTTCTCCCACCCGGTGCTAGTCTGAAATGCACAGTTTGTACTTACACTGCAGACTCAGTGATTAACTTTCATCAGCACCTGTTCTCGCATCTTACTCAAGCTGCCTTTAGATGCAATCACTGCCATTTTGGCTTCCAAACTCAGAGGGAGCTACTGCAGCACCAAGAGTTACATGTCTCTGGCAACAAAATTCAGAGAGAAAGTGACATTGAACACTCTCCAAGTGGAAATGAAGAAGGTTTACAGCCAGCAACAGACCTGTTGAGCAGAAATGATGTTCCCCAGAGCCAAAAGACCATGCAGACTAAAGATGCAAGTTCTGATACAGAGCTTGATAAATGTGAAAAAAAGGCTCCACTTTTCCTTCCAAACCAGAGGCCAGAAACCCAGCCTGCAGCAAATAAGCAGAGTTTTTCATATACCAAAATAAAATCTGAACCATCCAGTCCAAGACTTGCTTCATCGCCAGTTCAGCCTAATATTGGTCCTTCTTTCCCAATGGGACCTTTTCTTTCCCAGTTTGCTTTTCCCCAAGACATCACTGTGGTTCCTCAGGCTTCAGAGATATTAGCCAAAATGTCAGAACTGGTCCATCGAAGGCTGCGACATGGAAGTAGCAATTATCCACCTGTAATTTACAGTCCTTTGATGCCTAAGGGGGCTACCTGTTTTGAATGCAACATAACATTCAATAACCTGGACAACTATTTGGTACACAAAAAGCATTACTGCAGTAGCCGATGGCAGCAGATGGCAAAGTCACCAGATTTCTCCAGTGTTCCAGAAAAAATGCCTGAAGCTGTAAGTCCCAGTAATGGTCAAAGCTCTATAAACATCCTGAATGCAGCTCCTCACACATCAGATCCAGAAAATCAGCTTCTGCAGACATCTTGCTTAAACTCTTCCAATGTCTTAGATTTGATTGGGCCAAACAATAAAAGTCATGAAAAAGACTTTACTGCACAGCCTAAGAAGCTGTCAGCTGCAAGCAATGGTGATGAGAAGATAAATGGAAAATCTTCTGATGTAAAGAATCCCAATGCTCCCTTAGTAGAGGGGGAGAGTGACCCTAACAAGACCACATGTGAAGCTTGTAATATTACTTTCAGCAGACATGAGACCTACATGGTCCACAAGCAGTATTACTGTGCCACTCGCCACGATCCCCCGCTGAAGAGGTCTGCTTCCAACAAAGTGCCTGCCATGCAGAGAACAATGCGTACTCGGAAGCGAAGGAAGATGTATGAGATGTGCTTACCAGAGCAAGAGCAGAGGCCACCACTGGTTCAACAGCGATTTCTAGAGGTTGCTAATCTTGGCAATCCTTGTACATCTACTCAAGAGTCAACAGAGGGCCTTGGAGAATGTTACCATCCACGATGTGATATCTTTCCAGGAATAGTCTCTAAGCATCTGGAGACATCACTGTCTATTAACAAGTGCGTTCCAGTTTCAAAATGCGATACTGCCCACTCCACTGTGTCTTGCTTGGAGATGGATGTGCCAATAGATCTCAGTAAAAAATGCTTACCCCCGTCAGAGAGGACGTCCACTTCTCCCAAAAGGCTGCTGGACTACCATGAGTGCACCGTATGCAAGATCAGTTTTAACAAGGTAGAGAACTACCTGGCTCACAAGCAGAATTTTTGTCCTGTCACTGCTCATCAGCGTAATGACCTGGGACAACTTGACAGTAAGGTGTTTCAAAACCCAGAAAGTGAAAGAAACAGCCCAGATGTCAGTTATGAGAGAAGCATAATCAAGTGTGAGAAAAATGGAAACTCAAAACAGTCCTCTCCTAATGGAAACTTATTTTCCACACACTTAGCAACACTTCAAGGACTGAAAGTCTTTAGTGAAGCAGCCCAGCTTATTGCTACAAAAGAAGAAAACAAACATTTGTTTCTTCCACAATGCCTTTACCCTGGAGCAATAAAGAAAGCTAAAGGAGCAGATCAGCTTTCTCCATATTATGGAATAAAGCCAAGTGATTACATTTCTGGTTCTCTCATCATTCATAATACTGATTTAGATCAAAGCACAAATACAGAAAGTGAATCTCCTAAAGGCCAGGCGCCTTCAAATGGATGTGCTGTGCAGAAGAAAGAATCTCTTCCACTATTGCCGAAAAACAGAGGCATGGTAATAGTTAATGGGGGACTAAAACAGGAGGAAAGACCTGCTGCTAACCCACAGCAAGAGAACATTTCCCAGAATCCTCCACATGAAGATGGGCACAAGTCTCCTTCTTGGATCTCTGAGAATCCCTTAACTACAAATGAAAATGTCTCTCCAGCAATTCCTACAGCAGAGGAACAGTTGTCTAGTATAGCTAAAGGTGTGAATGGCTCTACCCAGGCTCCAACCAGTGGAAAGTATTGCCGACTGTGTGACATCCAGTTCAACAATCTTTCAAACTTTATAACTCATAAGAAGTTTTATTGCTCTTCACATGCAGCAGAACATGTCAAATGAAGCAATCGGTCACCTTTGGTACCTGTGTTTAGCATATTGTTCCATACAGTTTAAAGAAAGCTGTTTGAATTACATCTGGACAATCAGGAGATTTCACTATTGCTGAGTTGAAGACTTAAAGGTGTAATTTCATTACAGTCCATTAGTAAAGTGTATTATTGGTGCCATTTTCAAAAGTATTAATTTATTTTACCAGCAGTATTCATAGCTGTAGTTATGTTATTTTTTATTTAAAAACTTTATATTAAAGTCATTTGTAATGTTATTGTATAGTTATTGTGTAGCACATATGGTTTGCACTGTATAGTAGATTTTAAAGAAAATAGTCGCAAACAATACAGAAAAGCATTTTAGAAATAGCTTCAAAAGCACTTGTGTATCCTGATTTTTTTTTCTTATATGCTATTGCAGATATATGTATATGCTAAAATATAACTTGCAAAGAAGTTTCAACTATGCTGTAAAGTTCGCCTTAAAATTTCAATTTTTTTGAACAATTGGGCTCAGTTTGCACTTTATATTTTAGCAGATACAGTACCTTAGTCATTAGGCTTTGCATTTGTATGTAGCAGTATGTTTCTGTCCACTTTCTTAATCTGAAACGTACGTTAAATGAAGATGGCATTTTCTTTCTTGTATAGTACTTGTATTTTCTTTCGCTGATGCATCTCTGTCTCAATTTTTAAACCTTTGCTGTTAAATGCAATACTTTATAAAGAATGAACAAAATTACTGGAAGCAGTATTGTAAGAAATGAGGTCACATCAATCAGTTTTATCTTTTGAAAGGCACAGTCTAAAACAAAACCCTAAACTCAATGCTGCAATTATGAATCTAATTCATATATAAGATATATTTAAATATAAGAGTAGCAATACTGCAACTGGTGATCACAAAGATAATGTTCTACTTCTGATAGAAATAATTTCTCAACAAATGTTGTTACTATGCATGTATATGGATGGAATAAAATTCCAGATCATTGGAGAAGTTTGGCAGTAATTTCTTTAATTTTGGTTTTTTGGGTTTTTTTCATTTGTTTGTTTTTCAAGGTGGATTTAGAGTTCACAAACTGTAAAGAAGCTCTTAGGAACGACCTAACCTTGCTTTCTCTTCAGTGGAAACAAAGTGTTCAAAGAGACAATGAGTACAAAGGATGCCTCCACTTCCAGAGAGTCCCTGCTGACAAGTCACTAGTGCGCCTAAGACTGCCTAGTGAACTAAAACTTGAAATATGAAGGTCTGAAACCAGGAAGGCTGTTCTCTTTACTGGTGCCAAGGAACACGTACTTCCCTGGCAGTATCTCCATATGTCACAATCAATGGAACAATCTCCTCCCTAATACCTCTGGTATGATTCTTCCTGTGTTCTTATATGAAAAATAGCATTCATTTAAGAGTACAGCAGTTTGCTCCACTAATTCAGTATGGAAAAGCTATTCAATAATTTATGTTATATTAAAATCTGAACTAATGCACAATTAATACCCTTCACTTGCAATTGTTCAGTCACCTGTACACTGTTTTCATTAAAAATTTGATATTGTAAAAATGACCTATTGATGCATTTTCATCCTACAAATTTGAAAGCAAAACCATGACCTGAATAGTTGCATAAACAGTTGTATTTCAGTTCCCATATCAGCCAAAGAAACAATTCAGAACAAAGTACATAAAAAGATATTTCAGCTGAGCGGCCAGTTGGAATCTAGCATAAGAGCATATGATGCCACTGGCTTTCAGCACCCCCATCTCTGTGTACTTTGGAACTGAACCTGTTCTTTTCTTCTATTTGTAAGTGTAGCTACATGTAATCCAGTAGCAAAAATAATAAACACTTTAAAACTATAGTTAACAACTCTGCTGGTTAGCTGGGCTTCAAGTACAGGCCAAGAGTGCCTAAAATTGTATTAATTCTCACTTTCAACAAAGACAGCAGATGTATACATTCATTTCAGTAGGCCAAAAGTTTATCCTATAGCAAATACTTTGGATAATAAGACCTGTGAAGTAGAGAAAGCATTACAATCGCACGGAGAATAAAACAGGCAAAATGTTCATGATATTAATCAACTAAACATTAATTAGAAAATACACCAGTATAGCTAAGACTTCACAATACTTGAAATAGGTGGTATATTTTGGCCTTTTTGGTGGCAAACATTATTTTGAAGATTATCCATCATTAAATAATGGATTCAAGAGCTAGGTGATTGCATCTGGATTGAAATAACCTAATTCTGAAAGATCCACACGCATAGATGAAAACTTTTAAGGTGTAGCTGGTCAGAAAGCCATAGGTTGTGTAATTTACACTTGCTGAGCTCTAGGGGTGTGTTTAGACAGTGTGAAAGCGAAGGAGAATGTCAGGGTTAAAGCAAATACCTGGTTGAAAAGTGATGCTAAAGGGAAAAGTCTTATCACAAATAATTTCTGATCCAGAAATGCTGAGGGTTCCTGATGTATTCCAGAGGTAAATTAAAGTCTGCCATGCTGCATTATATTCTTCCCACTGGCTAGTCCAATTTCTTTGACACAACAGAATAATTCTGCTAGCATTTTCTCTTTATAAATCACCTATTTGGTTGACTGGTTCCACTTTTTACAAGTTCAAAACAAGCACAACCTGTTCATTTGTGGGTACAGAGTTACTCAATTGTAAACACATTTTATATATTTTACTCACTTCACAGGAACAACCGGCAACTCTGACATGTGCTAAACCCCTAAATTATACCATCACACTCTCTGAAAGTAAAACTGTACACAAGCTAGGTGGGTAGCAGGTACTAACATTTGATTTTTTTTATATGTTTGCTAAAAATAGAAAGCATTTAATAAGAAAAGCTGCTCACATAGCTGGGTTCAGGAGCCATGTTTTCTCATAATTTTATAGACTGTTTTCAATTGTTTCACTTTCTTTATTGCACTCATTTTTTAATTTGCTCATGTGAAATAAGAACATAAACACTGACCAGCCAGGAATCTCTCTCCTGTCTTCTAAACCAGTTTGCACAATAGTGGCCTAATCCCAGCTGGGGGCCTGAAGCACATCTACTATTGAGTCATAAGTATTGGTTACAGGAATAAGGTATTTAAATCTCTTTTCTGACCAAGGGGTTATTTGTGTTCTCTTCAGTTTGTATCTACCTGTTTGTCCAAGGTGATAAGCCACGTATTGCTAAAAACCTCTCTTCCCAAGTTCTTCTTTTAGGTTTTTGTAGGTTTATTAATTATTTATCAAATCACCTTTGCAAAAGGAGTCCATCCTTTGTTGGTCTTTGACACCTGGAAACAGCACCTCAATTAAATGTTTTGGATCTGTTATCTAGCATCAGTAAATAAATCTTTGGGACTATGGGGTGAGCAGCTCAGTAAAAGGCATTAAAATATTTCCTGGGTTTATGATACAAAAAATAAAATTACTCCATATGAAGTCTTACTTTTTAGAAGAGCTGGTTCCTGCCTAACACCCTGTGTACTGATTGCCTGGCAGGTTTTCTGTTCAACTTTTGAGCTTTTTAAGAAAGATTTCCTTATTCACAAAACATCCCATCCACAGGCAGAGCTCAGAAGTACTGTGTGGCCGCATTCCTGTCTGCCTCATTTATTTGTTTTTATCCCAAAGTTCAAACTCTGAAAGGCAGTTGTGAGTCCTCATTCATACCACATTCTGTGGCTAGCATAGGTCTTTCCCATGAGGATTCTTTTTGTGTTTTATAAATAAAGATAAAGTTTGGATGTTATTAAAAACAGTGTCCCAAGATCTGGACGGTGCAGGCCTGGCCAATCAGGCCTAGTGGGAGGTTTGTAACTGACCAATCTGGGTGACCTTTGAAAACTCTATATATATGATGAAATCAAAACAATAAAGGTCTTTCCTTCTTGCCACTGAGAACTGAGTTCTTTACTCTGCTAGCTGCTCAACACCGACAACATTCCTACCACAAATCTTCACAGTTTTCACAGAACAATAATGACTTTTTTTCTTTGTAGAAGAAAAGCAGTAAAGTGTATTGCTTCAAGCTGATGTCTGCTTGTCTTGAAGTAATTGTAATAATGTTTGGATTTTGGTGACATCTTCTCATTTTTACAAATGATCATAAAACTGCATCATAGATATTTGCTGTGCATGCACACTCCAAAGTTTCTCAGTCTCTCATTTTAACAAGATAACTATTGACTATGTTCATTGTCTACACTGTCTGCAGGAATGTAATAGTCACATCCTAAACATAATTTGAGAGTATGTATAAGGTAATTTCTCCCTTGTACAATAAACACTGCACCACTGGCAAATGCAGAAGGAAAAAAATAGCAACTAAAAACCTTGATGTAGAAATTAAAATTTTAAGTAAATTCCAGCACTATCAAGGCGAAGTGTAGGTGGGCTAATTCACTTTGTTGAATGTACACACATAAGATATGAACCAGAAGCCACTCTAAAACAGTAGAACTGAGATGGACCTCGGAGCAGCCTGGAAAACATGGCTTAAAGAAAATTCCATGGTGAGTATAGTGGGAAAAGGGTGATGTGGGATAATCTTATTGAGGGGCAAAGAAGATAAGGAAAAAGGGAAGCAGCACTTCGTTAATCCCTGGAGTGTAGTTTGGGTACCCTGATGGCTGCAGAAGGCAGCAGTTACAAGGCATCAGCACTATAAAAATGCTGCACATCCCAGGAGGTCTGTTAAGAGCGGCTGAAATACTGATGAGACAAAATCCTTGGAAGATCACTCCCAAATGCTAAATATTGCCAATGCAAAGGTTCTGGCTTCTCATGGTCTCCTTTTCCCCAAGGCTGACGATGGGGAAGAGAACCACGACTCTTTTGACCTTCCAGGTCACCTTCACAGCTGGCACGTGGTGTAGCCATGAACTGTGTAGGACAGACATGCACAGAACGGGTGTGTGTGACCCTATTGGAAATCAGACAAGTCAGATCCCCAGGCTTCTGCTGTGTTAGCCTGTGAGCACATCTGCTCCCTCCACTGAGGTCTTCCACAGAGGTCACTGACAGTGCTTTGATTCCAGACCACTTAGAGCCACAGCAAAATTAACTAAATAACATTGGTGACACTTTTTCATGGAGTAAAACAGAGCATGGGGAAGGGAGGTGGGCAGGAAATCTGCATTCACATAATTAAAGCTTCTGCATAATATAGCAATATGAATGAATTCTGACTGGAAGGGCGAGACAAGGCTTTCATGCTGGGGTGAACAGAAAATTGTCATTCTGAGAATTTCAACTTTTAAATTATACACACACACTTATGTATAAAACATGCACAGAGAGATGACGTCCAAAACAGGGAGACAGCCTAAACTAGATTAAGAAATTAGATCAAGCACCTGAATGAGGTGATTAGAGAAATCCTTTGTTGCAGAAGTAATAGCCAGACCCTTTAAACCTTATTGCATAGGCAAAATAGCACCTTTTGGTGAATGGAGGATGATAGTACATTCATTCATATCCGAATTTAAAAGTCCTGGCAAAATTACTCTTTCCCTTTTCTGCTCTCAGCTGCTTTGCACAGGCCCCAACCTCTCAGCTGCTTTGAACAGGTCCCAAGACAAGGAATTTGTTCCTACCTACCAACTCAATGGCCCTCATACTCTTTTTTTCCCACCTGACAACTTAGTTGGTTTTATAACTGTCTTGTTTTGTTTTCTATTGTGGGGGTTTTCTTTTAACTCTTTACCCACCCTGAATGATTCAGGGTGGAGGCAGGTGAAAGGATTCACCTGAGCTAGTGTATTGGAGAATGTGGTAATCTCCACTGCTGGAGACATGGAGTCACTTCAGAATTCTTGAAAAGGAGGTTTGCACCCACTCAGCTGTTCTTGTCTCCTCCAGCTGAGACCCCTTGTTAGGACTTTTATATCCCTCACCACATCTTGAAACTCTGTAAGTGCTAAGCAGCATACCCAGAGTCTTAGTTATCTGCTTTGGCTTAGAAATATTTCCCTGTGGGAAAACTCCATGAAAGAATGTGTTGGACATGCACTTTGAATGGTACTATTAATAATTTTAATACTCACTGTTGATATAATAACCAAATATTCATCCCCCACGTGGGGGCTGTGCTCCTCAGTAGTTGAGGTCTAGTCATCTCTTAGGGATGTCAGGAGAATCCCAAGCCTTACACAAAGGCAGCTACAGGGACAGAGGGAAGCTGGCATTTACTGGCTTCGTCCTCCCATGTGAGTTATTCTGCAAAACAGAGAGGAAAGCCATTGGAACACAGAGAAAGGGACAAGAAGGACTCTAAGGGTTGTAATGTGGGGAAGGGATTTGTGGCTTCTGGTCTCATGGTGGCTTATTTTTACATTAAGCAGACAATGGGAAAATGGCCAATCAGCAACCAGGGCTTATCTTCAGTGTCAGAAAACTTGACATGCAGTGTACTTTTGTAAATTATATCAGAAATCATGTTCCTTTTATGAGGAGTGTCTTTTTGGGTAGGTAATTTTTATATTAGGAAAAAAGAAGTTGGCTGAGTTTGCAGAATTTTTAACATACTATAATGTTACTGAAATCTGTAGTATTACTAAAATACATTCAAAGTTTTGGTCCAATTTATGGAGCTAAAAGTAATAATTATAAAAAAGATGTTGACATGATTTCACTTATTTGAACTTTACTGTGCTAGAAAGATTCAGTGTCAGTTTGTGAAAGCCACTTCAAGGAAAAATTGTCTCTGCTCTGCAAGAACTTTCATCATCAATAACATTCTGCGTTCTTTCTTCTTGTAACATCAAAATAAAACATCATTTATGTCTGTTATATAGATTTGAAAATGACATTCACAATACAAAAATAATATTCATATAAAGTATTCAGCTTGAAGATAACTGTTGTACTGTCCTGATACAAAACTGCTGTGTGTACTTGCCAACCACGTATTAAAGTTAAGTGATAATATTACTTTGTGCATTTGCTCTAAATCCGTGACAAGCATAATTAATACCAATAACCAGCAAGGTGAAAGTAGGATTCATTCTTAGGTGATAAATATGCCAGTTTTCTTTCCCAAACAACAAATTCCAAAACTTTCTTATCACTGGATAAGATTAAAAAGAAAAAATGAAATGTTGCACAGCTTTGTCCAGTGACACTTATGAACCATTACTCTGGTCTGTGGAAGATCACGCTGTGGATGCATCACTGGTATAGACAAGCACAGTTCAAGAATCTTCTACTGATGTTCAGAACCAGCAGTGAAGTGAGAGATGTGATGCAGGCTCAGATAAACACAAATTACTTGTTTCATTACAGTAAATAGTTTGAATCAAAAAGCAGCATTCTGAAAACATGAATTACCCTGCTATCTGAATTTCTCTTAGAAATGGAGATGAGTTGAAGTTAGTACTCAGCTGAGTATCTAAACCTCTTCTCTCTACAGGATTACCCACTGCTGCTAACAAATCACCCATAAAAATGCAGGTCAGGCATTTGGAACCTACATCTAATGCTTACAAAACTCCCATTTAAATGAATTATGGAATCGCTCACTCCAGTTGCAGTGCCTACAAGTAGATAAAAGAGAATATGTCTTTGTGACCTTTATACAGGTTCTGCTGCATTTATATATTATACAAACAGCTTATTTTGTATGTGATACCACTGGCTGTGGAATAGGAACCACTACCTCCTCAAAATTTTAGAGGGGTAGAGTTGTGTCCCAGCAAAGCCAATGTCACAGAATGGCTGAGACTGGCAAGCACCTCAAAAGTCATACAGTCCAACCCCATCCCTGCCCAAGCAGGGTCAACTATTTTGGTCAAGGATGTGGCCAGATAGATTTTTTAATATTTCCCAGGATAGAGACTCTACAGCCTTTCTGGGCAACTTATTCCTGTGCCTGGGTTGTTCCTCTCCAGGAGCAGGACTCTGCACTTTCTTTTGCTCAACTCTATGAGATGCCTCTTGGTCCATTTCTCCAGCCTGTCCAGATCTTTCTGAATGGCAGCACAGCCACCTAGTCTGTCAAACACTCCTTCCAGTTTTGTGTCATCTGCAAACTTGTGGAAGGTGCATGATGGGCCAGTATTCAGGTCATTGATGAAGATGATAAGCAGTATTGGCTCCAGTATTTACCCCTTTAGAACACCACTAGAGGCTGGTTAGCAGCTGGACCTGATGCCGCTGGTCACAGCTTTATCAGCTCAGCAGTTCAGCCAGTTTTGAAACAACTTCCCTGTCCGTTTTGCTAGCCCATATTCCATCAGAATTTCTACAGGGATGTTAAGAGAGACTGTCAAAAGCTGTGCTGAAATCAAATAAATAGAAGTCACTGTTTTCCCGTATTCACTCCATTGTAGAAGCCTCTCAGGTCAGGCATGATTTCATCTTCACAAATCCATGCTTACTACTCCCTGTAACCTTCTTGTCCTTTATTTGCCTGGAAATGGTTCTCAGGGTTATATGCTTATCATCTTCCCAGAGATCAAGTGAGGAGTTCCGACCCGTAGTCCCCTGAAAATTCCTTCATGTCTTTTTGAAGATGGTAATGGCATTTGCTTTCTATCAGTACTCAGGAATCTCCCCTGATCACCATGACCTTCCATTGTTAATCAAGAATGGACTCAGAGATGCCAGCAGCTTGCTCAGCACTTGCAGGTGCATCCCTGTTGGTCACATGGACTTATATGTGTCCAGTTTATTTCAGTGTTCCCTGTCCTTATCCTTGCCCAACAGAACTATTTCTTGCTTCAGGGCCCTGTGATTCATGGGTTTCTAGTGAAGATGGAGGCAAAGAAGGAGCTGAGTACCTCTGCTCTTTTCACATCATCAGCAAGTTCATTATTTCCTTCCCTTTTCAGCAGCTGGCACACTTTTTTCCTAGTCCCTGCTGCTGATAGACCTGCAGAAGCCCTGCTTGTTGCCTTTCACAGCCTTCAGACACAATGATCTTGATAATGAGCATTTGCAGCCCTGAAAGCCAATTGTGCTCTGGGCTGCATCAAAAGAAGCATGGCCAGCAGGGCCAAGGTGGGGATTTTGCCCCTCTGCTCTGCTCTGGTGAGATCCCACCTGGCCACCAAGGTGATTGGAGGGATGGAGCACCTCTCCTACAAAGACAAGCTGAGAGAGATGAGGCTGTTCAGATGGGAAAGAAGGCTCCAGGGAGACCTTGCTGTGGCCTTTCAATACTTAAAAGGGTTAAAGGAAAGAGAGACATTGAAGGCCTTCAATGACAGGAGGTAAATGACAAGGGGTAGGTTTAGATTAAATATTAGGAAGACATTCTTTATTGTGAAGTGTGTGAGGCACTAGCACAGGTTGCCCAGGGAAGCTGTGGATTCTCTATCCCTGGAAGTGTTCAAGGACAGATTGGATGGGACTTTGAGCAACCTGGTCTAGTGGGAGGTGTCCCTGCCCATGGCAGGGGCATTGGAACAAGATGACCTTTAAGCTCTCTTCCAACCCAAACCATTCTGTGCTTCTATGACCTTCAGTTGGACCTTGTCCACCACCTTATGAAATTACCTTTCACATTACATTTCTGTTTTATTTGGCATGGCTTCACACCCTTGGGCATCTTCATAGGCTGTCTGTACTTTTTTCACCATGTGTGTTGTCAGTTGCAATAGTGGAAATCCAGAAGAGTTTTGTCAGGGATCAGCAGAACTTTCTGGACTATCAGTAGCATAGCTGAAAGCAGCAGCAGGCCTATGGGCTGCATGTATAGTAAGTGTTTCAGAGCCTTCAAAATTGTTGTGTTTAAAAATAGGGGGTTCCAGAGCCAAAGTCTATAGTTGCTTGTAGGGTCTATCATACCCTGTCTCCCCCTAAGCTGTCAAGTTAATTTTCACTTTTCCTTCTACAATATTCTTGGTGACAGCACCTTTTCTCCACACTTTTCCCTTCCCTCTTTTCCCTCAATTCCAGCTTCAGCTTGGCCAAAAATTTGTACATAGGAAAAATACAAAATAATTTGCAGTGAGGTGAGCAAAACTTTCAGATCTTATCTTTGCTAAACCTGGAAAAGTTCTAATTTAAATTCAGACTAGGATCTTAGCCTACCTTTGCCATCATATTCCAAGCCCCATCTGGCAAAATATAGAAGTGCTTTTTGGGAGAAGGGCAGTTTAGTCCCAGTGAGGATGAAGTGATTTTTTCCCAAGTCTTGGATTTGATGATTTTATTCAGACCCTAATCAATTAAGTAGTTTGCTTTGGTTTTTGTATCATCTGCTCCTCAGAAAGGAAATTTGATTTTTAAAATATATAAATTTAGTCTAGAACACGTATTTCAGATTTGTACTCACCTAATCAGAATGCAATGAAAACAAAACCAGCCGAGCAGCATGCAAATCACTAGGAATACACTGAAGATCTGTCCATCCACATTCATATTACAAATGAACCAATATAGATCTAGTAATTTTTCACTGAAAATAGATGCAGTAAGTAGTCATGCTCTTTTTCATTTAGCATTAATCAGACTAGATTCTCCTTTCAGTTTCACCAGAACAAAGTAAGTAATTTATTCTAAATTGCATCTGGAGTTACTCCACATTTTTTCTGATGCCACTGAGAACAGAATATGTCCCAGACACTGCAGTTAGCTTGTCTCATTTACACCTCATATTACCTCCTTTTCAAGAACTCATTTATTAACATAATTTTAAAACAATGAAAGAAGTTGCTTTTACAGTCATTTTGGGTCAAGCTTGGCTACCGTCATATAACAATCTAGTTTTGGAATAAATAATATGCAACATGTTGAAAGGCCACTTACTTGCAGAATTGCTATCATTAAAGGAGTCACATCATTCTCTGACTCCTTATTTCTCTGAAATGTATATGACAGCTGAAATTCCCATCCAGACAACATTTCATGCCTTCTACCAAGAGGATGATTTTGTTGAGTACAACAAGAGCATAACCAGTGTTTGAACTACATAAGATTTAATTTTTCCCTGGGCTAGTGCAGGGTTATCCACAGCAAGGACAGTGTGTATGCCTGTGGGACATGACACTAGTAACCACATACATGGCAGCACCCTTGATGGTGCATCTTAAGAATTCACTACTTTGGGAAGAAAGCTGCATCTACAGAAACTTCTCTTGGTGTCTGCTCAGGCCTGATTCCCCAGCTGGTTAAGTCCTCTCCATCTAATGGGCTCTCAGATAAGAAAGCAGAGATGGAAAAATGGCATCTCCCATCATGGCTTCAATGCAGTCTGTGACTCCAACAGCTTAAATCCCCCTCAGACCATATAAAATGTACCCCTTTCTATCTTCTTTGATAACTTCAAAATTCAGCTCCAAAGATACAGTAAAGATTTCCTCAAGTTCCAAGACCATTGACTTCCCAATTTGAAGGGTGGATGAACCAGTTTTCATGCATCCATAGCTATGTTCTGAGCAAAAATGGTGCTCTAAGAAAGTATGGAATTGCTTTTTAGTTTACTGGGTATATGAACATTCATGTACAATTCTTGTCATCTGCTGGTCTCCAGTTCTCTGGAGGCACCATTGGAAATAGTTTTTTTCCTCAGAGGTATTTTAAGTATTTTTGTAACTTATTTTTAGCAGCATCAGTGATGCTTCTCAAGAAGCAAAAGTGAGATGGAGCACTTGTCCTGATCTCTGTTTAGAAGAAGGCCTAAGAAGTAATGCACAATTTGAAAACTCCTAGACGATGTCCATATAAATTGAGAACTCACAAGAACAATGTTTTCTTTTTTTAGAAACCTTCCATCAAAGGTTTCTGAGACCATTTAGTGTCTCCTCACAATTGCAGTTCATCCAGAAAATTCAAGTTCAGATCCAGTAGGGCAGTCTAGCTGTGTTATATGATGTGCTGTGCAGATGTAGATATAGGACATAGAAAACAGAGAAGCTTGGCTTTAGGGGATATAATCACTGACACACCAATGAGATCTCACTGGTTCAGCTATGAGCAGTTCATATCCTGAGCGGTGGACATGTTTAAAAAAAGATTATTCCTCAGATATGAAATATTATGTGAATGAAAAGTATTGCTGCTTTCCAAATTTGGTAGTGGTGAATATTTTCTTCCTGAACAAATAATCTAGTTTAAACATGAAGTGTAAAATTTATTTATCTTTGATGAATGATATTTTGGTTTTATTTCAGTGCAGAGCATTTAAATATAATGATTAAAAACCAACACACAAACTTCAAACATATCCAGATGACAGTTCTATTTTTTATGTAACCATTTTCAGAAGGTTAAATTTTCTCAATATAAAAAGCACAGCTCTGCCATACCACCGTGCAGTTCCAAATGTCTGTTCACTCTTTTGAATAACAAGAGGTCAACTTGATCAAACCACCATGGCAGACAAATGTAATGATATACCTGCACTGCAAGCGTTTATTGTGTTTGGCAGGTGCTTATGTACTGGTCAGACAAAGTGAAGCTCAGCATAGAGTAGAATATATACTTTATTGTTGAGGTTCAGGAAAAGGCTTACATTTGAATTGCTTGCATGTGATTGCCTTAGAAAAAGCTGTACATCCTTGTAGAGGTGAAATGAAAAGCCTTACTTACCATGATTGGCTGTCTGTCAATAGCTCATCCCCTAAACTTTTCCGAACAGTCTGAATGCCAGCTGGCATCTTGAGAAGAAGTACAAGAGAGCTGTGAAGAAGGCATCGAAAACTGTCTTGAATTTGAATTTCAGTTTAGCAATGCTCTGGGGTTTTTTTATTGTTGTTAGACCTTTGAATGTTTTACAGTAGAAGTTTTTGTGTAACAGTGATGTTCAGTCTGAAAATTTCCTAGACTTGAGCTGCAGATTCCATTTTCTGACTTTCTTCTGAGGAAGGGAAGCTGGTCCTGCACTACTAAACTCAGGAAATACTTTTCTTGACAAATGCCAAGCAGCCCGTCACATACTTAACATAAAATAGGTTTCTGAGTTTGAATGGTATTCATTTCCCTAGTCGGTTATTTGTAAAATAAAACAAACAGAAAGTGTTCAGAAAACCAATTCTAAGCAAGTTTGATTCAGGTGATTCAAGAATGTTGAGAAATAAAAGCAAATTTTTTAAACAAATTAGTTGATGAATACCCAAAGTTCTGCTCTCAGCTCTCAGCTTTCTTTGACCATAACTATTTTATGGATACTTTGTGTAATGCTCTATATGTATATATACATATACACAGTACAAATACACACACACACATATATATATGCATATGTTAAGTCAAATTATTCTAGACAAGTATTTTAGCTGTGTAACTCTGATTCATTAGCAAATGGGTAAAAAATTATAGCGAATACCATATTTATATGGTAAATCTTGTAATGTCTGGAAAACAACTGGGATCTTAGACTGTATGTGACAAAGTGTGCTGTGTACGTCATCTACCCAGGAAAAATAATCATGAATGCTTTGAAGTTTGTTGTACTTTCTTGTCCAAAAATTGTTCTGTGATTTTGGCCTTGTATTTCATAAAGCCAATTTCATGTCACATTTTTAATAGTTGGTATTGACCTGAAAAACCCTTTACACAGAAACCTCTTTACATTATTTAAAAAAGTCAGAATATAGTCAAGAATGTGCTCATATCCTTCATGGTGCATACATGTAACATGGTGCATAAGGCATGCTCATCTAGACTGTCTGTCTCAATCAGAGTTCTAGTAAATTCCATAAATAATTTTTACTTGCCATGCTCTCTTTCTCATCTAGCAGCAGCCCTCATTGGCCATTAAAAACTGCCACTGGAATTTGTGTGCCTCTCAGAGCAGTGTTGAGACCTTTTCTTGGAAATAGATGAGGAATCCATGACTGTTTCCTAGCTCTGGTAATATCAGAAAAATTTGTAATAAAAATAAGAATGTAAATTATTCCTATGATGTGTCCTAGCACAGACCATACTTATTATCTGTTTTCCAGAGTGCTGGGAAGATTGGTACAGCTACTGGCAAATGCTTCTAATCACTGTGGGTCATGTGGGAAGGGAAGGGTTAATCTTTATTCTTTACAAATCATCATGTAGATATTTTATTTTTAAAGTAAAGGATGAAAAAACCCACATTGTACATTGTAGTTTGATTGGAAGGCCTATCAATCAGGTAATTCAGTTTCCAGTAAAAAGATAAACTAATGCTGATAAGTTTGCATTTTTTCCCTCATTCTTTAATCTGACTTCTATCTTTTGTGAATGACATTGGACATACATAGTTATCAAAAAATGAATATTTTGTTTATGTATATAGATTCTTCAGATTGCCCGCATTAATGACTCTTAACCTTTAAACTGATTTATAAACATGTAAGAATAAAATGTCAGCATTCATTTGTCATCTTGCAGTAAACTGTCAGCATTCGTTTCTCAGCTAAAATAGAATATCTGTCTAAGAATTTACATTAGGCTTTGTAATCAAACTAGATTAACACCAGTGCAGCTCAGCATGAAAACTTGATATCAAGCATACACACTCCATTAATACCTTAATGTGCATTCCAGGCTACATCTCGTCATGATCTAGTGAATTCAGTAGGACTTGCTGCTGAAAAATGTGACCAACTCATGCAGTCTCTTTGTCTAACACATCAGTACAACACTGTATTGTCCTTAAAAGGGAAGGGACAAAGTTTTAAAGGATAAATACTGAATACTGGCAAGCAATGGTGTACATTCATGAAGAGGGAGAGAGAAAACTTCAACGAATGGGTCTTGGCTGTTCTTCTGTGGACAAAAAGATGAGCAATAGCATAGTTTTATTACTGGTTGAAAAGGGACATTCCCCAGGGAGGTTTATGATATGATCCATTCAACTGGAAGGCAATCAGATTTCTGCAAATGTTCTGATAATCAGTTAATCTGAATGACTGCTATTTTAGATGTGTGTTTTATTTCCTGGAACAGAGCTGGAATGCTGACTGAAGTGGTGGAAGGAGCACCTCCCCTGCACGAAAAGGAAACCCAGTGTGAATACACCCTATGTTCAATTATTGTTCTGTCTTTCTTGGATGCAAAGGAAGGATCAAAATCGGTGAGGAGACATTGTTTTCTATGGTGAGACCCAATATTTCTGGACAAAATATGGATCTGGGGAAATCATGGAGAAGGACCTAAGCACCAAACTGAAATGGATGGTAATAGTTTTGCTAATCAGTGGCTGCTCTTGAAGGTGAGAAGTGTTTCCCAGTGTGATATCTCCCCACAGTTCACCTCCAGTTATCCTCTGCAAGATGAGCCACTGTACAATGCAGAAGAACCACTAATGTAGGTGTTAAAAGAGCCCTGTGCATACTTTCTAGCTGAGATGTGTCTGAGAATCTGTAGCAGGATTCTCTGCCTGGAGTGGGGATAAAACAACTCCAACAATACCCTATTTGCAAAGCTATCAGTGGTGAATAGAGAAGGGGATGTCATGCTGCTTTTGGTGTTGAAGAATGCTGAGACCAGCCTGACTCATCGATCCCAAAGTTAATCATTCTGAGAAAGAACAATATTCCTGATAAAATACCTGACAAAGGAATCAACAAGTGATACTACTGATAAAGATGCTGAGCTGACACAGCTGGCCTGGAGACATGTGAATGACAATGTCTATGAAAGCCCAGTCCCAGTTTCTAACTTCCAATTTATCTCTTCTTTGGAGTGTGCTTGGAGATTTCTCTCTTGAGTGGGGACACCCCTGAAGGTTACTTCTTGAGGTAGAGCAAAAGAGATTTGTTCACATATGGGTATGGGGTGATTAACAGCAATCCCTACTTAATAATTGTTTTTGCTAGTTTTAACATAATTGCTTCATTATTGCTTCCAAAATTGTGCACTATTCTATGCTAGCAGTTATAGCTACGTATATTGTGTAATAAATAATTCTAAGTTCTTTTAGTCTAATAATTTTCATAATAAATCCATTATTTTTATATAAATATGTTTGATTTGGCATCCTTTATCCTGCAGAACAAGGCTGTATACAGATTCAGTTACACCTCTACAATACTTTACACGCAAACCCATGACAAAGTCTGGGGCTACGATTGGATCCAGCCACACCCAGACTCCTCTCTGAGGAGCTGGGAAAGGGAGTCCTTTCTGTACCTCGTGATTCACTGGGAGGTCTTCTCTAATAAACTTTGTCTGAAGCTTCCACTGTGGCCGCGACCTTTCCCGGCCGGCCCGGCTGGGGTGGATGCGCGGGGGATGCGCGGGGGATGCGCGGGGGATGCGCGGATGATGCGCGGGGGATGCGCGGGGGATGCGCGGATGATGCGCGGGGGATGCGCGGATGATGCGCAGGGGATGCGCGGATGTTCCCTGCCGGGAGCTGGCAGGACCAGCCCTGTCCCGGGCTCACCCTGCTCTGGGGAGAAGCCATCTCACAGCAAAGATGAGACGAGGATGTGTTTCTATAAATGTGTTAAAGTAGAAGTGTAAATGTTATGCTGAAGCATTGCATTTATATTTAAGTCTTCAACAGCTACAGTTGCAGAGGAGTCTGTATGAGGAAAGACTGGATATTTAAAGTCTTAACAGCTTTTGTTTAAAGCTATTCAGAGTATTGTAAATACGTTTCATAATGTTTTATATTGTTTACAATGTTTTCTGTGGGTATGTAGTGTTTGCTAACTCAGAAACTGTATAGAATTCCCTGTTTGAAGAGAATGGGGCGTTGTTAACATTTATTTATCAGTGTTTTACATACCACCATTCCTGATTTTTAACTGTGTAATGCTTTCTCAAAAGTCAAAAGAGAGACCTGACTTATAAATGAACACAAAGTTTTGTTGCAGGAAAGTTAGGTCTACAAAACAAAGTATAATATTATCTCAGTTTCCCTACTATGTAGCACAAACATTTCCAAGTATTTAGTCTCAAGTCGAAGACTATTTGGCATGTTTTAAATACTAATTTTTCGTTAGTCAGACCTTCATTCCTGTGGTGAGATTCAGGATATTTTTCTCCATTACTTCCAGTGGCAGGCAGTCTAGCTGCTGCCACCCTTGTGGTAGGCATGGATCTTTATCAGAGTCAGGCAAATAGGCATTACAATTCATCTTTATCTCTTCTCAGTCAAGAGCACCATCCTGCATGTTCTGTGCTAATGCACACAGATTTCTACTTGTCCTTCAGCAAAAACCAGGACTGACCAGCACTGGTTGGTTATTTTGAAGACATATAACATTTTCTTTAGACAGTTACCCAGATTCTTTAATCAATCAGAATGAACATTGGAGTTGCAGAAGTTGTCTTGTAAGTATTATATTCATGCTTCTTTCTCCCCAGTGCCTGGCATGATCCTGTTTCAGCAATCTTGCTTAAAAAAAAAAGGTAGTATTTTGGAGGATTTTCTTATTCCTGATGTGAAGTTTCACATTTGCTCAGAGGAACGAACTTCTGATCCTGGACTTCCCTCTTCTGGCAGTTCAGTGTATTCTTCAGGCTTACGTGACTCAAATGTCATGTGACTTGGGTGGTCAAACATAACTAAGCAGTGTAACCTAATGATGAATATTGAACACTCAATCTGAAAATATTAAGTGAGAATAAAACTTGTTTCAAATCTGGTGAAGAAATTAATGTAATACTGACAAACATGACATATTTCTAAATACGGATATTCTTCTTCATCCTTTATTGATTCAGTATTGATAGACCATATTGGTAAAGGTAGCTCTCCAGAATATATCTACTATATTCACAGATCATTTTATTAGAGAAAAATATTCTTCACAATTAGCTGAATCCCCCTCACTCCTAATGTAGCACTTCTGACCATGGGCAGATTAGTGTGAAATTTAATTTGTGCTAATCTGTCCAAGACCGAGGAAGCACAAAATATATTTTATGCAGTGTTTACTCACTTTACCATATATAGATAAATGCATGAGTGACAAATCATGCAGCTTCAGGTTTACTGGAGTGAATATCTATAGTGCCATTAGGCCTGCATTTCATTATTTTATTTTTGTTGCTATGGGAAAGCAAGGACTGGGCTCACATTCTTAAGCAAATATATAAATGAAAATCTGTAAAGTTTTAAAAGAGGTTTAAACATATCAATTTCTATCTACAGAGTGGATATAAGTTTTCTGCTACTTTCATATAGGTTATATAGAAGAGATTCTTTTTCTTTATATGGTATTGACAATGTTTTAGATTACTTAGATAAGCAGATCTCTTCGGACGAAAACTATGAAAAGGTGCAGATTTTGTGATGGAAACGAAGAGTAATTTGCTTCATGAACACATGAAAACAGCTGCTGCTCTGTTTTCAACTGCAGTAGGAGTGCTGCTGGCTTTTCAGGCTCTTGTTGCAGGAATCAGTTCTGATTTGCTTTAGCGTGATAAAACCAGATGTGCGAGCAAGACTGCTCGTGCACCAACTGTCATGTCTCCAAAGAGTGCTGCAAAAAAGTTGTTACTATTCAGACATTGCAAAGCTCTCTCAATAATTCTCACATAGTTTGAAATGACACACTGTGTATCTCCCCCAAAAGCTTGTAAAACAGTGGGATGAATGCTAAAATGTGACACAGTTTGAGAGTTATTTATAAGTGATATTTGGGATCATATTTGCTGCAAAAACAAGGGCCATTGAGTAGCTTCCAAGAGTTGTTTGGCAGTTACTCTATATTTTTTTTAATGAATTATTCTCTGTGATTTATAGTTATGGCCAAAATGGAATCGAGTGTCTTTCCATTAGGAGCCTGGCAGGGTTCAGCCCGTGTTTTGCTATCCGTGGAAAACTCTGTCACTAATTAACTGATGCAATACAGTAAAGCAAGGCAAGGGTTGGGGGATCTGCAAGCAGTGGCAGGGATGCTCAGGGTGGATAGACAGGTGCCCAGTACTTCTGTGAATTTGGGCATATTTCTTTAGAAATAGATCCAAATTGGACAACAAGTACATTTTGAGAATTTACCCATTTTGTGATTTACAATCTGCTGAGCACTTGCTTGCAAAAGGCTGCACTGGGGTGTCCCACAGGGACTTTATGTGGCATAAGTGATTCAATCTGATCAGTATGAACTTCCTGATGGATGGAAGCAAAATTCTTATTTTTTGCAACTAGTTAAAAACAGAGGTAAAACAGCTTCAGTTTTGCAGGTACTTTAATTGCTGGGTTGTGGAGCAATTTCAACAGGATGACAGCAGTTTGCATTCAGTCTTTTACAAAGGCAGATTTTGATGTGGTTTATGCAGCAAATGTTCTCTTCTTGTATTTGCTGCTCTCTTTTATGACTCCCAGTGTCCATGTGTGCCTGTTAATCATGCATAGCCAATATTCAGGTGGCAAAGCCATGTGTTGGCAGACTGCAGTTGGATCCTGTTTGTTTTTCGTAACCAAACATAAACAACATACCAATACACTTTGAAAACCTGTGCTGCTATGGTTCAGCAATTGAGCTAAAATATTAAAGGGCTGGAGTGGCAATGTGCTTTATTTTAAATACAAAAAGTATTTAAAATAAAGCATTCTGTAAAACATTCATACAGTTCAAAAGAAAATATGTGTATTTTGCCATTGGACAGAACCCTTGCCATTAATAGTCATTATAATACATTATTTATTGTTCATAAAAAAATCACAGAGTTATCACATATTTTTATAACAGGTATGTACCTCTTTCTGTGCTATCCAGCTAAGTCTGCTCATGAACCTCTGCAACTCAAATTTCCATTTGAATTTCAAACATGTTTAAAAGAAGCATTTTGATTTCTGAAACCAAATCTGTTTAAGACCCAATAGGCTTCAGGTGTGATTCAGCATTAAATGTGCCTTTGCCTTCCCTGCTGAGGTCCCTGATACCTCCTCCTCCTCAGATTGTGGCCTGAGTTTCATTTCCCTGGTGTGATGCCCTTTAGAGGCTAAAAGCCAAGACTTAGTTGGACATTTCTGTGTTTATCTTAGCATAGGATTTTGTCCATCAAGGTAGAAATGTGGCTAATGCACACCTCTAACCTGAAGCAGTCAGCTGAATAACTGAAAAATTTTAAAGCTAGGCATTATGCAACTGTGTTTTGCCTTTGGATCTTCCTAACCCCAGTCATGCTCAACCCATGAATTACGTCAAACTGTTCTCTTGTCATCCAAAATCCTCCTTGGCCCCTTATCTCATTCAGGTATTCTTGGAAATATCTGGCGTGCCAGGCCCAGCAAGCAGGAAAGAAAGGATTGAAAATACTTCTCCCTCTTTTGGATGTATTTTCTGACAGTGCTGCTATTGACCTAGGGAGTGATATGATAAAACAGTCATGCATTGGTATTCATAATATTATTAAAATGTCTAGTTTTTCACAACTAGTTCTGTCACCAAAAAAAGCCATTTTAAGAAGTGTTCACAGATGTTGGCTGGATTCTAAAATAGATGTTAACTGCCTCAATTTAAATTGGTTACTAATACAGAGTGTTACTTTAGATTCAGAAATTTGAACAATACTTTTGACAGTGAAAGAGACTCAAATATATCTTTTGGAATGCGCAGGAGAGGGCAATGAACATTCAAGCAAAAAAGGAAGCTCCTAAACTGCCTTATGCAGAAGTGCACAAAGGAAGATCAAAGGAGAAATGCAAGTATCATCTTCTCATGGATTTTTGACAACATTATATTCTAGTAAAAACTCAGCAGCCATTGAACCACAATATTCTGGTTTCTCTCCTGTTACACTGGTTAAAGAGATCAAAAAAGTAAACTAGATCAGATTTTTTTCTCTCTGGATTGTCAAGTAATTTGCACATCTCTTTTACATTTTTCAAGCTAGCAGGATGTTGATAAGAGCACTCAGTGAAAACATCCTCAGTTATATTTAGGACTGTTTTATTCTTCACCTCTCAGAAGTATTTTAACCTCTTTCTCAAGTTCATTCAGGAATTGGGCCCTAAAATTATTTACAATAACTCACTCCCTGTGTGTGAAATTTGAAATTACAGTTCAAATCACTTCCTTACTCCCCTACACAGAAAATATATGATACTCGTGCTTACACATTGCAGACCCAGACTCCCAGTTGCAGCTGGCATTAAAGATTATAGTTTATTATCTGTGCCTTTTTACAAGGTCATCCATTCTTTCTTGTTGCTTTATGAGTTTTTCTGCTCTTGTCATTTTAAGTGGTATCATGTCTATCGATCATCATCTTCATGTCTTCAGTTTTCATGTCAGTCTCCTGCTGTCTCAAATTGAAGCTTTAAAAATTTTTATCCTGTGCAGGCATTGTAACTGGAATCACACCTAACCTATTACAACTGCCATAATATCTTCCACATGATTACTGTAAGTACAGTACATCTGATAAGATCTGCAAAGCAAAGTAGAGCCTCTGTAGTCAATAGTGACTTCTCCGCTGCCGTTGGAAAACATTTTTATCTTCCCAGGAATTATTATCATCAAGGGAATCTAAACACCTCAAAAATACAATAAAAACTAAAACCTGTCTGCTGATTGTTTCTATCCATTTCACCTCTAAGTATTAAACCTGTTGATTTCCTGATGAAAGATTTTGATACATTCAAATGATTTGGCTTAACGAGGAGAAGATGAAAACACCTGACTTACTACCAGAACAATCACAATAAAATTATAACATTGGTATTTTATGTATTTTGATCAGCTCTGTGAGTTACATGGACTTAAGCTAAAGGAAAATCAACTTTCTATCCCTTTGTGCCTTATTTGTAGCAGAATTGCATGAGAGGATGCAAACTCTTCTTTCCATTAGCCATTCCTAACTTTAATTTAAAGGCAACTAAGTTATCAGAGAATTATTTAGGTTGGAAAATACCTCAATAAAATGTTGCAGAAAGGCAAATAAAAGTTTAAATTTATATAACAATTTTTAAGTATTAAAGAGACATGTCATTAATATTATCCATATTAGTGGATATTTACTGTACTGATAAATTGTTCTGTCAAGGCTGAGTTCAGAGCTGAATTGAAAAGCTTGAAAATTTACAGTGCAACTAAGCATTAACACATCACCAAAGCACAAACTTGGATAGTTGAGGTTACAAATGGAAAAGATTAAATGTGTTTTAAATCTCTGAAAAAATATTTATCATACACTATTGATATTTTCAATTGTTCAAGATGCATTTTTACTTTCTTGCTAATTACTGTCATTTGAAAGAGTGTTTAGAACTATTTCTATAATAGTTTTTATACACATATATTTAACAACATCAAATTCTGTGTATCTGTTTTTTTCTGAAGAGTGTAACCTTGTAAGTAGGTCTTTACCCATTGTATGACTAAAGTAATTTATATAGTAAATATACATTCCACTTCAAACACTTATCGTTCTAAATATATGCAAAAAGCACCTCACAGCCACAGTTTTACTTCCAAACTAAGTAGAACCAATTTAAGGTCGAGCCATGCCCCGTGACTGCCCATTCTGTTCAGCTACCAGCATGTTTCCTGGCAATTTTAGCCATGTTAACTAGCTTTCTAACTGGCAAACTTGAGCATAATTTGGTCTTAATGGCATTTACTGAGCAACTAGAATTCTCAGCCTCCTGAACAATGCAGCATCCTAATGTATCCTAAAATAAGACAGATAGAAATGTCCAGTTTATATCCAGTTTGTTTCAGTGTTCCCTGACCTGATCTTTGTCCACCAAAGATAAATGTACTTTGCTCCAGGCTTTCCCTCTGGTCTCAGGATCATCCTGGCTGTCTGTCCCGCCCTCAGGTATCCCATGATCCCTTCCAAAGGTAACATCAGACAGACAGACAAAGCAAAGGAGGTCACCTCCCTGGAGCACCTGGATTTTGTGCCAAGGGGCACAAGCGAGCTGTGCCAGCAGCCTGGGCTGAGACCAAACACAGGATGGCTACAAAGTGTGGTCAGCCTCTGGAGCAGCAGTAGGTTCAGGTGACTCCAGGAGCAATCTGATAGATACACATCTGAAATCCAGCACATGGGGCCTTAGAAAGGAGTTCTTCAGCTTAATGGCAGCTTTGTGGAGGAGAAACTGAGACCAGTTTGGCAGGTACAAAAGCAGCAGTGAAGATTCTGGGCCTGGGACTAGCCAAGCATATGGCTTAGCCTCCAGGTTTTACTTCTGGCGACACATCATACAAAATGCAAAAGTCAGTGTGGATAGATCAAGGTTTCTATGGCAAACAGAGACTACAGTGGCCCAATTTACACATGGTCACACTCTGACAAGTAAATTTTTTCTTCATGAAGGCACATTCTTCCAATTCACTTTCTCTCATGCCTTTGAAATACCTTTTGTAACAAAAACACAGAAAAAAACCCCTAATTTCATTTCAGAAACTAAACCAGCTCATTGCTGAATTTGATGAGCAACTTGGGCATCAGTTATTAATGAAGCTGGCATAAAGTAGATAGGAGGTCAATTGGATGCACATAGTAATTAAAATGCAAAGTTTGCATTGTTTTTAAGAAATGCCATTGGGACATGGAATGCTGTTGCTGAATACAGTTTAAGAAACAACCCAATAACATCTATAAACAGCAGATAAAAGGATTTTTTGGCCATTACAGATAGTAAGAAAAACATTATAAAAAAAAAAGATTAATTTTTATAATTATTTAACATTGCTCTTTATTTTTATGGTAATTGTTTATTAAAGTAAAATTGATCAGATCAGTAGTCAATCAAATCTAAAATTAATTACTACAAATATCATCAACGTGTTGTCTATCATTTACGTGACATAATTTAACTTTCAAAGTCAGTGGGGCCATGATAACGTCCTTTCCTTCTACACTGACAGCCACATTTTTCCTAACATTGCAGGTCATGAATTCTAGTTATGATTTCTTAGTCTCCCCATTGAATATATAAATATTCCTCTAGATTTTACTATTTCAGAATTTACTCTTTCAGCACAAAAAGTATTTAAAATAAAAATCTACTGAGCCCTTTGAAGGCTGAATATTTTTTGAATGTCAAATACTATAACAATGGTGACAGCAAACTATGGCAAAGCTTTCAGTGCGTCTTTGAGGAAATTCCCAGCATGAGTACTTATGCAATTATGTATTTACATGAATATGCACAACACTTGCCTTGAACCTCTTTGCAAACCAAATGTTTTCTAACACAGATGTTAGTGTTGGATTAATAAAAAAGTGTTGAATATCATGAAGGAAGAAAGCTTTCATTCTGGTAGTAGCTCACAAAACCTGTTTCAATCTGTTCATTAATTTAGTCCTTTCCAGAAACAACCTCCAACATATAGAAGTTCCTAAGTCCTGCCCCACTAATATGAAGAAATAAATTGTCATGTGAAAGAGATTACACAGATCCAAAAAAGAGTAATTGAAGTTCTTTTGGCAGAAAAAGTAAACAGGAAGAGGAGAGAAGACAGAAGAAGAGAGAGGAGAGAAGAGAGGAGAGGAGAGGAGAGGAGGAGGAGGAGGGAGGGGGAGGAGGGAGGAGGAGGAGGAGAGGAGAGGAGAGGAGGAGGGAGAGAGCGAAGAGGAGAGAGGAGAGGGAGGAGGAGAGAGGAGAGGGAGAGGGAGAGGGAGCGAGGAGAGGGAGAGAAGAGGAGGGAGAGAGGAGGGGAGAGGGAGAGGAGAGGAGAGGAGAGGAGAGGAGAGAAGGAGAGGAGAGAAAGGAGAGGGGAGGAGGAGGAGGGAGAGGGAGAGGAGAGGGAGAGGGAGGGAGGGGGGAGGGAGGGGAGGAGGGAGGGAGGGGAGGCGGACGAGGCGGCGAGAGGGCAGGAGGGAGGGGAGGGGAGGGGAGGGGAGGAGAGGAGAAGAGAGAAGAGAAGAGAAGAGAAGAGAAGAGAAGAGAAGAGAAGAGAAGAGAAGAGAAGAGAAGAGAAGAGAAGAGAAGAGAAGAAGAGGTTTCCAAGCAGCATCTGATTATAAAGCTGGGTAGCACTTGATTTGCCAGTTCATTGCATCACTAGAATTACTGAGTTTGATGAGAAAATACTGCAGTCTTTGCTATGGTTTCAGATGAAATCATTACAATTCCTGTCATTTTCTGCACAAATTGCCCATAAGGGAGGGCTCCTTCAAACAGGCAGCAGCAACTAACTCCTGCTCATTGTACAGTGGTTGCTGTTGCTAAGGTTATGGCTACACAGCAGAGTGCATCATAAATTCACAGACTGTAGTGTGCAGGAGAATTCACATTGAGTGTCTGCCAGTTCATCCACAGTGTTTGAGCCTGAGCACAGCGAGCGGTTTCCTGGCTGGCTCACAGATTCCAGTGCACTGTTGCAATCACTGTGCCTATCTGCATGGCAAATGAGATTAAAAAAAAAAAATTAAAAATCCCCCCAAAAAAGAAAGGCTACTTTTTATCTTGGGTGCCTTCTGCACTATCTCTTTACATCGGTGTGTGGAGATGTAGGAGAAAGAGGAGAGAGAAGGATAGTGGCAGGTTTTATTTTGGCATCTTGAGTTGCTCTGCAGGAAATGTAGCATGCCAGAATTGGATCCTGTAGTTCAAAGACTTCACACTGCAATTAAAGGTGATACTTAGTTGCAGGGGCAGAGTAAGGACAGTGATCATGAACACCCTCCACAGTTGTGCTGTATAAAAAAGCAGCCAACCTGCATAAACAGGGCTTCTCCTCTGCTTCATTTAAGAGATCAGCATTAGGGAGTTTGTTTGGCTTTGTGATTTTTATCCTGGACCCTGGGCAACCAAACCTAGACTTAAAAAAACCCAGATGATTCAGTCAAAAAATCTGGATAGGTAGTAACCACTCCAGAAGTGGCAATTTTCAGTTTCTAACAGCCCGTGTCCAATCCTTCAAACTGAGGTTTTATCAATCCTTTTTTTTTTAAAGGTTTTTTTTTTTTTTTTTAGACAGCATAGACAGCAGAAAATCCTCAGTAGCAGAAGCTATTTAAAGTCTCTGGCCCAATATCGAATCCTCAGATTTGGCAGTAGCAGCTTTCAGCTGGATTTTCTGGGCAGTAAGTAACTCAGCAGCAAATTTACTCTTTTTAATACAATGGCAACAGTCCTTGGAAGTAACAGAAATTACTTCAGATGGTGCCAAAATTTAAATGAAAAATCTGACTATTGCTGGCTTTGCAGCCTGCTGGCAGCAAACTCTGGGCTTCTGTGGGAGACCAGGGCTCAGGAGTGAGCTCAGGGTCCTGCCTGGCTGCTGCAGACACCCTGGGAGTGCCTGGGTGATGGGATCTCAACCCCTGTAGGCTGATACTGACCTGACCCTCTGCCTGAAGTTGCAGGGAGGTACAGAGATCAGTGACAGGATGGTGGAACAAGGATCTCATTGGACATACAAGGGATGTAAATGAAAATATGATGGTCCAGTCTAGGCTGCTTTCTAGATTGTTGCCATTTTTACCAATTTTTGTTTCTCATTCCTTTCCACAAATGACTACATTACTCCTTTACACGGAATAGATATAAACATGGTGGGGGGGGAAAACAAACCTCTCTTCAAGAACAGTTTTTTTCCGTTGGAACTACAGAAACTAGGTACATAGTTTGTAAGGTTTGGGAGATTTCCTTTAAAGGCAACTCATGTAGGTTTAGTGTCTCTACAGAAGGAGTGTACATAGTAATCAATTTTTGAGAAAAAAACAGTGAAAAGTGCCAATGGACAAGAAATCTGCTGCACATAAATTTGCCTTTTTCAGGTTCCACATGTCTTCTAGCCAGTCTAGTCCAGACTGATTTCTGCTTGGGATAAGCCTTAGCTCTCCTGGGAGATACAGTGGGTATGTGAATACAGACAGCAATATATATGCAGGCTGTGAGAACAGTCTTGGGAATTGGGGAGCTATCTCAGGTCTGCTAATACACAAATAGCCTGCGAGGCTCTTCTTGCCATGAAATCCCCAGCACCGCAACCAGGGAAAAGCAGTGTTTTCCCCTGTGTGGAAAAGACTGAGGGTCAGCACAGAACTCCCAGTCATCTTGGACTGCCAGGATGAGCCCTGTGGGAGCTGCACATTTTTACAACAGCTCGGTCTAATCAGTAGAAATTTCAAGCATCTTCCACCCTTCAGAAATAAAATATAGGTTGGACAGTACTTAAGTAAGTCCAGGAAAATAATCACTGGCCATATGCTTAAGTTAAGCACATGCCTCAGAGCTTTACTGTAATATGTCTTCAGCAAAAGGGCTAAGACTTGGAAAATTTGTATTAATACAACTCTTTGGATTAAAGTGCACCATATTCACCTGCCTGCTTCTATTGAGAGGACATTATCAATAGGCCCCTTTTAAATTTACTTACTGTGATGCTGGGAATTTTTTTTACCAACATTTGGGGAAAAAAGTCAGTTTTCAATCCAAGTTGTAAACCCATGAGAAAGGGATTTGGAACAGATCCCCCACTGTGACTAGAATAAAAACATACCAGAAAAAGTGTATGTTGAGATTGTTGCCTCATATGAAACAATGTCTTCTCCTTCTCAATCACACTCTGATTGCCATCCTTTTAAAACACCTCAGCCACCTCTCTAGATGTCTTGCTTTGCTTATGCATGAGGTATTGCAAGTTTTGAAATATACCCTGGAAAAGAAAAAGAACAGCAGCAAATATGCCAAATAAACCTGAAATTAATCACTTCCTTGCATTGTTTCAATAAACACAGAAATAAAATTATGGAGTAGCTACAGAGAGCAAAGCTAGAAAATACAAAAAAAAATTTCTTGGGAATAGTGAATTAGTCCCAGACAGAGGAGAGTCCAACACACATTTGTAGTTCAGTGTAGATTTTGAAACCATTGTGTTGAACAGGCCTTACCAATAAACTTTTATTAAAGGCATTCACAGGCACACTTTCCTGCTCATTTCTCATTCCTCCTCTTGTCAAACACTGAACGCAGAATACATTTCTCTCCATTTAGAACACTGTAATTCTTGAGTATATAAACCAAATCTCTACAGTTTCCGCTCTTATAAGTCCTTCCTTCAGGATCTTAACTTTGCCTATTCTGTCTTCTGTGCATGTACTGTTGAAGCTTTGAATTTATTTGAATGTAAATCAAATTAATTGTTTAAAACCAGAAAGCAAAAAAAAAAAAAAAATTTTTCCTGTATGCATACAATGTATGCTTAAGGAAATACAGTGTCTGAGAGAGGAATTAAAGGAGTATTTCACAGTAAGATTTTCTCACTGAGAAATAATTTTGACCTGAGTTAGGAAATAGGATGAAGAATAATCAGACTTCATGGGAAGGATCTCGAAGTCCATAGCATATTAACTTGCTGTTGCCAGCCAAAAAATCCATTTGTTGCCAATTTACTAAAGACAGCTCATGAGCAAAAGCTGTTGCAAAGTATTTCCAGTAGGATGAAGACAACTTACACCAGCCTTTCTTTGAGCAGCATGTTCACTATGACTTGACAACAGTCAACCTTATTCTAATTACACGTAAGAATATTGAGCTTTTATAGTATAGGGATCCCATAACAAACTGGTTTTGTCCAAGTTTCTTCCTCTTCTTTCTGGGGAATAGGAATAGTTATGTATCGTATCTATATCTCCATTTGCTTACTGACTGCTTGAAAACTTTTTTAGTTCAATGCAAGTACATAAGGAAGAAACAAAGACAACTACAGTTCACAGTCTACAGAAGTCTATCAAGAACTTTAATGTTAATATCTCTTCTCCATTTACATATTGTGGAGAAGGAAGCACAATGGAAGAGGAAGTAATTTGATCCACTGTCAGAGTCATTTAATAGTTTATTGGATTAGCATTCTCTGTAGGAGAGATTTATGTTTTCTCTAAATTCTAGATAAATTAAAAAAAAAAGTTTTTAATTTAGCTAATATTTCAGGCTCAAAAACATATCTTCTCCTGGATTTAGCTGATGGAACTAGTCACCAGCACAGCTCTGTTGAGTGTTTGTTGCCAGCCATAGGATTGAAGTTATGCTCTCTTCAGACCTGCTAGTGGATCTGATTGTCTGAAGTGCTCCCTAAGCCACTTCACTTAAAATAAACTAACTTTCCAAAGCCCTCCTAGACAGCATAGTGCACATTTGACATGCTGAGAAATGCAGGTATGGTATGGACAATTTTAATCACTTTTCTCCTGTGTGCTTAGAAAAATCAGAGAAATTGATAATGGTTCTCACACTTGTGTTACCAAACAAGTTGCATTTCTTTAAAAAGTTTATGGAGCAGTCGGGGAAGATGTCAGAAAATTCTTTTAACTTTTGCACAATAGTGCATGATCCCTGTATTTGTGTTAATGCTTAGTTTTGTACCATACAGAGCTTAGTACAAATGCCAGAGATTAATGTGGCCTTGTGTTAACTCCCTACATCTGGGGCTAATAATTCTTGTGCCAGCTAATGCTTCCTTATTTACTTACATTAGTGATTAATATGTACTAGTAGATGTCTTAATTTTGAGAACAAAGATAGAGTGTCAGAGTAAAGAATGATAAGAGAAGTGCATCATAGCCTGACCCCATATTTGAGACACCCTCGAAACAATTAGTCAGAAGATCTGGGGCCATAAAAGGGAATTTGACCACCAAATGACCACCAACGACCCTCAGAAGATCCCTACTCATTTCCAAATAAATTCACATGCATGTATTCAGGATATGTAATGAATAGAAATATGATGGTATGTATTAGTTTCATGAATATAACCCAGTCTGTTAGATTGCTGCTCTTGCATGTTTTGAGGAGAAATCCCCATACATCCAGCACCATTAATACACTAATGCTGGCTTTCAAATGCAGCAAATTGGTTGGAGAGTTTACTTCCCAGTTTTCAGTAGCATTTGTATCAGTTGAACGAGCACCAGGAAATAAAGTTGTGAATGTTTTTCAGAAAACTGAAGAGGTCTACAACAACTGCAGAATAAAAGTCAGAAAAAAAGGGTCTTCATGGGGCTAGTATCTGTTTTTTCTTATTAGATGTGTTTTGTAATCACTAAGCATGCCTCACTGACTTGGCAAATGAGAGAATATGAAAGAGTACTTGGTCCTAGGAAAAAGTGTTGACCTGAAGGAAGATTGGTTAGAGAATGATCTGTGTGAGTACACCAATGTTTTTTCACTTCTTATTTCTCTTTTACTTGTTTTCATCTTGATAGTAGCAAATTCAGGCCTGGATTAGTATATCCTTAAAAAAATGAGGGTTGGATTTTTTCCAGTTATGTACAGCAAAGCTGGAAGTATTTTGTAAGTGAAAAAGTGTTAGGTAGAAGATTCATGTGATTTTACTTGATTCTTTTTTTTACTGTTCAAAGAAGAAATGTTTTCTGCTTATGAAAATGTTATAAATGCCTTTGGAGCTGGTCACTGGGCATGGTGGAGGTGCAGGCAGAAGAGCTGTGTGGCTCCTGCCATTAACCCTACATGGGCTGTCTTCCCAGCACTGTATGAACTTGTGGATTGACTAAATGTCTGACAAATCCTGCCAAAATTCAAACGCTATATCATAGCACTAATATGTCTTACTGGAGTTTGAAGATAACCTCTATGTGAGACATTGTGAGTAGTTTTCTGAGCAGAAAAAACTTATTGCCTGATTTTAATTGTCTGCTTCAAGCCTCACATTTGTGTTAAAAGAGGCTGTGCCAATACAGGTCTTTTCTAGTTTGGACTTACTGATTTCACGATTCTCTTCCTTCAAGTTTCAAAGGCATAGACTTGGTATGGAAATTGCAACTGTGTTCCTTGGCAGCTTTTGTCAAAGTTACCAATTGCCTTTGATGTTGCTTTCCAACCTGACTTCATAAATTTGGCTTTGGCTTTTCTAGGAGAAAGATGACAGAGAATTCCTGCAAGTTATTTTTTATTTGAAGCACTGATTTTAAACAGAACTGTTCTTGTTTTTTTACCTCCAGATTCAGCACGTTATAAGGTTCCAAACAGGTTACCTGGAGAGGGATCATTTGTGGTGTATGTGGGATGTACAGCCTCAGAGAGAATGGGAGAGGGTTCCTACCCCAGCAGCAAGTTTCCCACTGAAGTGCAGAATTGTGGGGATAGTTTACCTCACCGGAGCTTGTCCCATCCATGCTGCTGTCCCAGAATAGACCCACTTTCCATCCTGTATCTAAGAGAAGCTTATTTAAGAGATCTTTCAGGATATCAGTGCTCAAAATACTGTGACATTTATTGTCAATCTAGTCCAGTGTCTTCAACATCAGAAACATTTTTTTAATGTTCCGCAATTATTGGTGCAATTCATGCCATTTTCTTTCCATCCTATTTACCATGGGCATGTAGGACAAATTTACTACTTTCCATACTAAAGCAACCTCTGTGTACTTGTCAACCTGTTCCCATCATTCTTCTCTTTTAAGACTAAATAAACCCAGTGATTCAATGTTTGATGAATCAAACCTTTCAAAATTTTTGATAATCCCTTTTCCTTCCACTTGGATTGTCACCATTTTCTCTGATCTTTTTTAAAGGCCTGCATTAAACTATGCAGGGTAATCCATCTGAGGTTGTCTCAGTGTTGGGAAGATTGAGAAGGTTGACCCTATGCACCTTGTAGTCCATCCTCCTACTTGTACCTGCAAGGCTTACAGGTTGCCTTTTCTACAACGGCAAGGTGCTGTTGAGCTACATTTTGATGCATTGTACAGCCAAACCCTTTTGTGAATTACCATTAAACAGTGAATTCTACCCTGCTTTGTAGGTGAACAGCAGTGCCTAGCTCTGGTGCCATTTGTTGATTCCTAAGGGCTGGTTCTCAGTATTATGTTTGAAAGAGTTGGAGAGACACAATGAGTAGGGAATACAGATTTTGAAGGAAATTTGTGCCTTGCACTGTGCACAACCAGTATTCTTAGCCAGGTTTGCAAGGCTCTTACTAGACCTGTGGCTATCTGCTTTTCAAATGAAAACTACAGTAAAAAACATTTCCTTCTATTTACATTTGAAAAGCAGACTGCAGTAGAAATATTCAGTTTGTCTTTCATGTATGTTCCTTTTTCCTGAATACGAGACTACTGTTACAAGAACCAGACAAGATACTGTTCAACAGTTATAATGATTCTCTTTGAGATGGAAAGGTTGACGACAAAGAAATAAAATTTCTGCAAAGACTTTTCAGATTTTTTGAATGACAAAAATTAAAGCTAGAGTATGTCCATGAACAATTTAAAATACTTTTTTGGGAAAGAAGTATTTTTTACTAATCTGGTGCACTTATGACAATTAATTATTTTCACAGAAAATATGAAAACCTTGTGTTCAAAAAGCTAGGGACATTTTCTTTATCCTCCTCCCTTTCACATTCTTTTTATTTTAATATAATAAAATTAATTATGTTCATAAGGTGGGTGGACTATTTTAAATTTTTATTTGTCATTTTCCATCTTGTAAATTAAAAAAAAGCCCTGATTTTTTAAATAACATTTCAGTGATTTTTATAACATTTCATTTTTTATAACATCCTCAGCTTCATTGCTGAGGAAGTTCTGCCAAGCTGAGTTCAGATTTGGCTCATAGAGGAGAGACAATAAATGCCTCAGTTGTTAAAAGTTGGGAGAGCTCAACCCAAGAAGAAATTACAGAATAAATATATGCCCAAAGGGGCTTGAAGCAAAGATAGAGCTGTTTGTATTTGAATTTCTGGTGTGTGCTCCAATTTGAACTGATCCATATTGTCACATCTTTGGCAAGAACAGATTTATACAGCAGGGTTCCCATCATTGTCGTTCATTATCTAAAGATCCCAGACAAAATTGCTGGCTGTTGGGAGTTTCTGAACACTGCTGTAGGAGGATGCTCTGCCTGGAGTTGGGGTAAAACAACTCGAACAATACCCTATTTGCAAAGATATCAAAAAGTGGTAAATGGAGCAAGAGATGTCATGCTGCTTTTGGTGTGGAAGAATGCTGAAACCAGTGTGACTCATCTTTATGGTGAGGTAAGGTGTGGCAGATTTTGTAAAGCACCTGATGAAGGAACCAACAAGTGATACTAGTATAAATTATTTAATGATTCTGAGCTGACAGAGCTGGCCAGGAAACAAAGGACTGACAATCTATCTCTTCATAAAAATACAGTCCCAATTTTTAATTACGAGGTCTTCCTACATATCTCCTGCTCTGAGGTGCTGCATGTCAGGATCATTTGGTCAAGAAAACACCTTAGCATAGAATCATAGAATCATGGAATCATAGAATGGTTTGGGTTGGAAGGTGTGACACCCAAAGGGTTAAAGATCATCTAGTTCCAACCCCAGTGCTGTGGGCAGGGACACCTTCCTGCTAGACCAGGTTGCTCAGAGCCCATCCAACCTCGCCTTGAACACTTGCAGGGATGTGGCATCCACAGCTTCTCTGGGCAACCTGTTCCAGTGCCTCAGCATCCTCACAGTAAAGAAACTCCTCCTAAATCTGATCTAAACCTACCCTCTTTCAGTCTAAAATCTTTTTCTCTTATCACTACAGGCCCTTGTAAAAAGTCTCTCTCCATCTTTCTTCTAGGCCCCCTTTAGGGACTGGAATGCTGCTGTAAGGTGTCCCCAACCCTTCTCTTCTGCACATCCTCTAACGTGACTGTGGATGCTGCCTCGTATTTAATTAATGCAGTCTTTTGAAGTCTGTAAAATACCTGTACATGGGTGACCTCCCTCTTGGCTTCTGTAAAAAGCCACATGCTCCTGGCAAGTCTCAGCTTCAGATGAAGAGAAACTGCAGCCACAGGAGGGCAGTCGTTCAACACACCATGCCGAAACTTCAGCCTCTGCTGTGAAACGTGATGAAAAGGACAGAAAGAAAAGAGTTATACTGAACAAACACCAGCCACAACAACTGGCCTTATTGCTCCCTCTCCTGCAGTGTGAGTTACTGTGATGGGGTGCTCCGAGTGTGTAGCATAAAATAATTTTTAGACAAGTTGCAGATGAAAGGGTTTGTTTCAAGTTAGATATAGATTTATGGCAACCTCACAAAATTTGTTTCTTCTCTTTCTCGGTACAAATGATGTAGCAGGCAGACATGCAATAGTGGGGAGGTGTGTTGTCAGGGTACTTTTAGTACTACCATTAATTTAATGCAATTATTCCTATGTTGTTTAGTGAAGGACATGTGGTTTAATTTATATCTATGTTTAAATATTTGCTTTCTTACTATTTCCTGTATTGTACACTGTATATGAATACTATTTAAATAAGTGGCAACTTATTAAAACAATAAAGTGATTAAAATAATGTCTTCAGCAACAAAATTAAGAGATACATTACTTCATTACAGTCTTAATTGTAATTAAATTCACTTAATTTTAAGGAAGTTAAAAACCCAACCATGTGAAAAAGGGCTTTTCAGTGAGGATTGAAGGGAAAATACAGTTTCATGAAGTGTTAGAAATGCAGCCCTGTTACAAAGCCCAAGACAGAAACTAGTTCAGCATCCACTAGACAAGGTCTGTGTTTGCCTTGCTGGCAGAAGCAGAAGCAAGGGCATGGTGCACTCCCTGGCCTCCCCACCTCCAGCTCAGACAAGCTGCCCTCATCCTGCTCTTGCTGCTCCTTCAGCACAGAAACCCTTCCCATTTCCCATTGCCTTTGCTCAAATGAGCTCAGGCTGTCTAGGAAAGGACACAAAGAAGATGTGTATTTCCATCTATAACTCCATGGATCATGGTCACCATGAATTACGGACCAAACACATTTGGGCACAGCTGTATCTGTGTCATGCGAGGTGCATGCAGTAAACCTGTGATAAAAAATTACAAGAATTCAGGCTTTTTTTCCCCCTAGGTTCTTGGGAAAAGTGCCCAAAGCTCACTCCTGAATACAGGCTTGACATCAAGTCACTTGTTTTGACTGCCACACCTACAGTATAAACATAGTCAGATGGCAATAGCAAAGATAAAAACCATTTTATGAACAACACAAGAAAAATATTTTTTGGTGTTCATGTACTCTGAAGCAAACCAAATAATTCTAACTTTGCATTTTTAAGCCCCCCAGAATCTTTTCCATTCCTGACTATGGCATCCATAAGTTCACCTATAACCCTGAACAATATTGTATGACCAAAGTTAAGCCAAGACTAATCTCTGGGGATTTAATTGCTAAATTGAGCTTTGGATACTTTGTGGGGTCCATCTCACATAGCTTCAGTTCTGAAGGCAGCTGTACCCTGCTGAGCTCTGCTATGGGATCTTTGCCCTGAGCAGGCAGTGCCAGCCCCTGCTCAGAATGAGGAACCCACCTGCTACAGTTTTTACTATTTTGTTGGTGTAACTCTTTCACGAACCCACAAGATGGTGCTGCTGTTCTTTGGTTGAGCCTCACTCAAAGGCAAAGAAAAAGTAGGGGAGAGCTGGAGTCAGGAATGTCAGAGATGTTGCATATATCACATGGCACAGTTGGCATTTTTTTTTTTGACAAGTATAGATGGACCTTAATTGCAGTGAACAAAACCTTCATAAAAATATCTTAGTGGAGGACACTAGAGTACAATAGACAACTGTCAGTATCTAACACGTCAACAAGGGGAAGCTTAATAGCAATTTTTAAATATAAAATTCAACCTTTCAGTTTATGACAAAAGATTCCTTTCTAGCCAAATCTCATCTAGATTAAAGCTCTTCGTTGTGGACCCTATAATAAAGCAATACAAATGTTATGAGGAAAGGATATAGTTTTTTTTAGTTGCTTCTTTGTTAAGGATCAGAAGGGAGAATGGAGTCATTTGCTCCAGTCATTTTTGTAGAAACTAATGACCAATTGGTCTTCAGAAAGATAAAAAAGCCTAAACTACTCCTTTTCTTGTCTTCCATATGTGAAGCTTTGAGGTCACTGTACTGTTCCTGTAATGCAGAAAAAAAAATCCCAAGTATGAATTTATTCCAGTAGAAAACATTTGTATTAAATAGAAAAAGTTTAACCTAGGCAAACAATATATAGGAAATATTGTGATTGAGCTTTAACACCCAAAGAAATGCTGAAGCTGGCCAGCTACTGCACTCTGGTGTCAAACTCTTGCCCAGAGCCTCTTCATGCTGGCAAGTGGCACAGGACAGCAAGATGTGCCTCTCTCAGGAGCAGGGCAGGTAGTCAGTAATATCACGGGGACAAATGAGATTGTGCCTTCAGCAAGGAACAGTCACCATCCTGCCCTTCCTAGACTCAACATGGCAGAGGAGTTCTGGTAGGATGTTCGACTACCATATAGAGAGGACTGAGAGCCTCAACTGAAAATGAAAGGAACAATAATGGAGACACTTCTTTCATTCTTATGGTGAGAATTGTCTTTGTTATTTAAGTGTTTAAAGGAGCCAAAAGCCAACAGTGACATAAACCGCAACAATCCAAAATACAGGTTGCCTTTGTCTGTGAAGTGAACTGACTAAATTCATAATTGCTGTGCTGGGGTCACCATGTTATGAAGTGCATACAAATTCCACATCAGTCACTGCGTAAAAAGCAGACCAAGACAGTCTGTTATAAGAAATTGATAGGAACATCTGCTTCTTATATCTGCCTCTCAACTTTTCATGCAATGTTCATGTAAGTTGAAACAGCTGCTTTTTCTTTCAGCACATGTGGAGAAAGGGAAGTATTAGATAAACCAGTGGCCTGTGGCCATCTGCTCATTCATTAAAATTCACATGAGGTGGTAGTGCCCCTTGACCAGTATTGGTGCATAGGCTGGATGCTGCCTACAGCATCAGAGATGGCACACTGCTGCCATTTAAAACGTGGTTCTTCCAGATCACACTGCTCTTGGTGGAGCCAAGAGGTAGCTTGACTTTCAGCTGCATTTGAAAGGCAATTGTGCTGTTGCTGTCAGATGACTCAGGCAGCTGTCCCTACCAGTCTTTGAGAGCCATGGCATCCTGCATGACCCCTTATTTACTGACTGTGATAGGATAAGTAGCCATGTGGGCATGCTGCTGATCATGTTTCTTACTGTCTTTGTAAAATTTGATTTATAACATGTCAGATCTGTCACTGTTTGGACAGCACTAATTGGCACCAAGGACAGGATGGAGTCTTTCCAACGCTTTCTGGAAGCCTTAGAAAAGGAGCAAGGTTAGAGTTTGCCCCAGTGGGCAGCAGATTTTGTCCAAGATGGCCAGATCAACCTGCAAGCAATCAGAGATTAATTTGAATAGGGGTGTAAAGCCAGCCATTGCAAACAGGGTAAGAGCCAAGGTGCCTTGATCAGCCTCCTGAGTTGCACTAGACATAACCTGAGTCAAAATTGCTGGGCAGCATGACACCCTTGGATGGGTGGGAGAAGATAAACAAGGGGCCAAAAGGAGCATGGCTACCCAACTGCCTGGCCTCTTAAAGCTGGGCATCAATACTGGATTATAAATTGGCCACCTTTGCCCAACAGACCCTGCATACTGACCCCCACTCTCATTGTATCCTACGATTAAGGAGGAAATTGCTGACTGCACTCCCTCGCCTTGGCGTAGTAATAGCCCAGAAGCAGCAGCCCTTACCTTACCTGCCTTGAGCACTTTCTTAAGTTAAGCTGCCAGAGTGACTGTTTTAGTAAAATATACCTGAATTATCAACACTGTTTTCAGCACAAATCCAAAGCCTAACCCCATGTTAGTTACCAGGAAGAAAACTTTATCCCAGCCAAAACTAGCACATTGTTGAGCAATATGAAACTACAGCAGAGAATTTAGACATCTTCAGTTTACTCAGTCATGCTGACATTGGAGGAAATCCCCTGTGTTTAGGCTTCCCATGGAGGCTAAGCCTTCAACTGACACCCATGGGTGTAGCACTCTCACAGCTGCAGCCTAATAATGCAGATCCCACACCCGGACAGAAGGGTATGGCTGGTCAGTTTTTGACAAGGCCCATGCTTCCTGGGTACATCCATGGCAATGGTTTCTCTGCCTGAAGGTAAGATGTGATGGAGGAACATTCACCTGGGCAGAGAGTGGGCACCTCTGCTGGCCAGACAGAGATAACCCACCTCTGGCATCTCCTGCTGGAAAGGGACATTAACAAACTGGTAGATTGCAGAATAATGTTTAGCTAAATCTTTTGGATGGACATAGGAAGGCAGCCCCCATGAGCCCCATGCTGCAGAACTCATGGGTGGGAGTTGACTGCCAATGGAAATCTGACCCCTAGCTCTGTTTAGAGCAGGCATTTTTGTGTACCCCATGTCCTAGCCCTGATTGTTAGTTGGCATGAATGAATGGCACCTGCTCAACTTTGGTATGGACTCCAGGGCCCAAATCTTAATGTTCAAGTTATTCATCCCTTCAGTTAATATGGTGAAAAGCCCCCAAGATCCCATGCAATATCCCATTAGTAAGGTCAGACTTCTTCCTCTGGCCTCTATAGCCATGGCACTGGGACTTATCAGTTTTGCAGGTGTGGACCTTCTCCAAACCCTGCTTAAGGAGGCCGATGGGGCCAGTGGATCCCTGTCACTCTAAATGCTTTGGTGCAACTCCTTCAAACTGCACCACCTCTGCCACCCACTTCATTGGAGCATACAAAACAGTACCACACAGATCTCATGGCCACCAAGGCAGCAACTGCCCTCCTCAAGGACTTTGACTCAAGGGCAAGAGGGATTATTGTCACCATCAACTCCTCTTTTAATGGACCATTTTGGCCCTTTGAGAAACCGAATGGTGACTGGCAGCTGACAGTGGATTACTATGCTGTACCAAGGCATCAGCAATCCCTTTGTGTGGCAGTCCCATCTATCTTGAGCCTGAATTTTCCCACTGAGTCTCATTCCCATCCTTGGCAGGGAGCCACTGAAATTAAAGGTGTGTCTTTCACGATTCCTCTGCAGCCCAAGGATGGAGAGTAGTTTGTGTTTGCTGCAAATCCATTCAATATACATTTACTCACCTTCCTCAGGAATTTACTCTGAGCCCTGTAAGTGTCAAGCTTTTGTCACCCTTCAGGGATGTGCATTAGTAATATATCGATGACATCTTTGATGATAGTCCAGACTACACTTTTGCCATGAACATCATGATCACATATTTTCAATATCTTGATGTTGTCATTCCAGAAATTAAGTGGCAAATGCTTGCCAATTGTATGTCTCCTCCCAACATCTTGTGAGCCCCCAGCCTACTGAACTGTGGAAATCTTCAATCAATTGCTTAGGATAACAATTTCCAGAGTTTAGGAAGAAAATATATTTTAAATAGGGTTCAGCTCAGTGTGCTAATTTTGTTTTACTGAAGGCAGTAATCTCTTAAATTGATTACACTTTGAAATTGCACATTCAGACAGAGCAAGTCTGTAAAAGGTCACACAGAACTGTTCATGCAATCAGTTTTCAATAGTTTGCAGAGTTTCAGATATGTTTTGGCATTTGAAACTTTGTAAAGTATGTATCTACTTGTGCATCCTCAATGAACCTAAAGACAGCTTACATTTATCTTTGGTTTCGGATGCAGCTTGAATTTGATCTAGCTGATTTGCTGGAGCAAACTTTTTGTTGTTTTGCTTTGTTCACAAAGTTGCACTGATCTAGAGAATACAACCCTCTGGGGTACTCTGCAAAAGGCAAGACAGCACCAGAACCTTCCATATTGTGGAACGTATTATCACAGCACATCACCAAAGTTAATACATTTTTCTGTAAGCAACACTAATTATCCACGTCAGAATGACATCCCTTTCAGTCACACTAACTTCTGATAGCACATTCAACACTACTATTAGTGTCTTGGCGTAGCACTGTGCTGCTCTGTGTGGCTATACCCAAATGTGAGTCTGTACCAATGAAAGTCATGTGGACAACTTCTGCATTCAGCTATTTTCTTGCCAGGACACTTTGCAGAATCATTAAAGAACAGAGTGTACTTAAAGATTATATATTGCTGGCAAAGAAACCTGGATCACCAACCCTGTTTCTGACACAACTTATTTGTCTGCAAATGTCAGCCTACACCAAGACCCATTTGAAGAGATTAATGGCCATGGGAGTCTGCAATAAAACTGGCTTATGAAATACACTTCATCAGGCTGTATCATAGCTCAGCTCCTTCCTGTATGGATTATTTTGGTCAGAACTAAGATCTTAATAGCAGGCTGATGACATACATGCCAACATGAAATATGCTTACAGAAAGATATTCTAGAGACTGTTGTATAAAGACACCACTCATATCTGATGCTGCTGGACCTGAAGCTGGTAAAGAATATGTCTGTGAGGGCAGAGTGCCTTACTTATTCTGTAGATAATTCATTGACCATGGCCACAAAACTGTTACAATTTCCAGACTATTCTTAAATATTTCATACCTTAGGAGACCAGGAAAAAGTTGCATACATAGAGCACTTTGCTAACTCCTCCCAGTTGTGCAGTGCACTGCATCTCTTTGCTATGAATATTTTTACAAAGTCCTCTAAAGGCAGGACAGATCCCACACATTTCAGTTACGAGATGGGTTCAGATAAGGGTCTTTTGACAGTACATCTGTGGTGCTCTAGGGATTCTCAGAGAGCTCACTGTGCTCTTGGATCACTTCTCTTAGCCTACAGCTTGCCTGGTATGAAGTTGACACTCTTCCCCTCTGAGAGGTCAAAGTTCACTGATGGCTGTAGGATTTGTTACACTTCTGCTTTCCAATGAATGTATGGCACCCTCAGGGCCTTTCGCAGAAAGGTGTAGCTGTGTCCTAATCTCAACTACAGAGGTGAACTGAGCAGATGCCCTGCCCTCCAGCACTATTTCCCCAGATGGGGTTTGTGGGCTACAAGAACCTGAGGATATCATTCAGGGTAAAATCAATAGTGCTATCTTTATTACATGCAGGTTGAGGATCTTAAAAACTCTCAGTATTAGAGCAGCTTTACTGCTATTTATTCTGTTGCAGTAGTAGTTGTCTAACTTCAATAGTAGAAAGACCTAATACTGATGGGTTTTTCAAATTCTTTCCTAGGTTATTAATTGTGGCATTTTAAAGACTATTTTCTCAATAATAATTCTTTATTGTAGGTGTATCTGTTTCACTGTGCGTTAACCCTTTACCTGTATGACATTGTGCAGAATTTGAATTTCTAGAATGTCTTCATCTGCAGTGGAAAAGAGGTGGATAAATTCAGACAAATCTTTTCCCATTACATCACATGAAATAAATACAATGCTTCTCTCATGTCTCTAAACAAGAATGGACAGTCTCAAGGTTTGATTATCAATTTGGTTTCTTAGTTTTCTAAAGGTGTTCCTCAGCTTCAGTACAGAATGTGAGTATGCTTAGCCAATTCCATCCTACTGAAACACTTCTCCTAGGACATCTGTCAGGCCTTTCACACCAAAGTCAGTCACTTTTACAGAGTTTCCCCCAAGACACTGAGAGCATATACAGCACCACACAGATGAAAATTTACGTGTCCTTCCATGAAGGCCAACTCTTTGGTAAGGCATTTCCTATCAAGTGTCTCGGGTGGGAGCAGATCCTGCTGCCCTGTAGAGCAGCTGGGCACCCTGTAGTCAACAGCACCTTCTGCTCCACACCCACTGGGGTGCTAGTCCACAAAGGGCACTTGAAGCACTCAAACTTGGGGTCACCATTCAAAACGTAGTAGTTAGAAACTTTCTGAAGTTATCTCTATTCCTTTTCTTTCTTTTTTCTTTTTTCTTTTTTTACTTTTTTCTTTTTTCTTTCTTTTTTTTTCTTTTTTCTTTTTTCTTTCTTCTTTCTTTTTTCTTTTTTCTTTTTTCTTTTTTCTTTTTTCTTTTTTCTTTTTTCTTTTTTCTTTTTTCTTTTTTCTTTTTTCTTTTTTTCTTTTTTCTTTTTTCTTTTTTTTTCTTTTTTCTTTTTTCTTTTTTCTTTTTTCTTTTTCCTTTTTTCTTTTTTCTTTTTCTTTTTTCTTTTTTCTTTTTTCTTTTTTTTCCTCTTTTTTCTTTTTTCTTTTTTCTTTTTGTTTTTTGCTTTTTGCTTTTGCTTTTTTCTTATGTTTCCTCCACATGGGGTAGAGTCATAGAAAAACAGAAGTGCCCTTCCCATTCCAGAACCATCTAAAATTAAGGAATTGGTGCTGGCGTTCTGTGGGTGCCATGCGATGGCACTCAAGCCGATCTGCTCCATGACTTTCCCTTTCACTGAGGTCACACTGACAGGCCTGTGTTTCCCCAGATCCTTCCTGCCATTTGTGTGAATGGGCATCACATTAGTTAATCACCAGTCAGCTGGGACATTCCCAGTTAGCCTGGGTTGCTGTAAATGACTGAAGCAAGCTATTCCTACAACTCCCTCAGTACCCTTGGGTGGATCCCATCCTGCCTCACAGACTGTGTGTGTCTAAGTGAAGTAGGAGGTCACCAACCCTTTCCCTGTGGTTTATTTGGCTTTATTTGCTTCTTCTGATCCCTGTGTTTGAGCTAAGAGGGCTGGGTGCCTGGAGTACAGCTGGACCTAGTGCTACAGACTGAAGCAAAGGAGGCATTAAATACCTCAATCTTTTGCTCATCCTTTGTCACAATGTTTCCCCCACATCCAATAATGGATGAAGACTCTATTTAGCCCACCTTTTGTTGCTGGTGTATTTACTGAATTTCATATATTATTTTGTTTTATCTTTTACAGCAGCAGCCAGACTAAGTTCTAGTTGGGCTTTGGCCCTCTGGATTTTCTCCCTGCATAATTTCGCAACATCCTTGTAGTCCTCCTGAATTGCCTGCCCCTCTTTGCAAAGGTCATAAACTCTTTTTTTTTCTTGAGTTCCAGCCAAAGGGAAAGGTTCCTATCCCAAAAGGGTGGTCAGGTTATCAGCCATTATGGATTTTTCATGTAGTTAGTTAAGTTGCAACAAGAAGTCCAAGAGCAATCAGGAGAGACTTCAAGGGCCTTGGGATGCCTAGTTAAGGGGTCAGGAGCAAAAGTGGTGTTCTTCTTATCCTTCCAGTTGCAGGGATGATGAAGGAAGAAACAGGAAGAGCCATCAGATAGCTCTGAGCCTGGTGTCAGGGGCAGAATTTAGTGGGGCTTGATCAGTTTGTATGACTGGTCTTAGACGAATTTCACCCATCTCAAAGTGGAAAAAGGATCTTTGCACAGAGTCAGAAGGTCTTGTGGGTCAAGGTGCCTAATTCCTGACAGCATGTAGGTACTAAGCCTTTGCTCAAAGCTGCCATTGTCCTGGAGCCAGGTGAACACATCTCTTGGATGGACATGGGAGTCCTGGCATCTGCTCTTGTGCCATGCAAAATGTGGGCTTCCAGTAGAATTTCTTCCTTCCAGGAGTGTTTTCTTATCACTTCCAGATAAGAGAGTGACTCATATTCTTTTGTCTTTTGTTTAAATATTTGTGGAAAATTTTGGAAGGCCTTAGTGTTGCTATGTGATGGATTGAAAACAAATTATGAGTTCTGAAATATTTTCAGAAAACAGCACCGGTTGTTTCCCAAGAGCACTTTTATGAAAGCCTCAGTATAGATATCTGTTTACTTAGAGTTTTATGTCTTATCACAGATATTTTTTTCCCCACAGGAGTGATGGCAAGAGTCATAAACTTCCAGTTCTTAATAATGGAAGAGTTCCTGCTTTGCTCTTATTGATATTACCAAATTACTAAACACATGGTCTTTATGGACAAGGTTCCGTGCTGCTGAGCTTCAGAGGCCAGTGTGAACTCACTGATTTCAGTGGAGTTTAACTGATGCTTACCCTTTCTAATGGCTTTCATTAATGTTTCCTTCTGTTTCCCTCTGTTTATACAAATCATTGCCACTAAGGAGGAACATAATCAAAGTATTCGGATGAAGCATAACATATAATCGCAAAAGCTAGGTTTTGCACATAGCAAAAATACGAAGGTTTACTTTTCACTTTTTATCTACAATGATAATATTTGCCACTGTTCTGGTTTGAAACCCTTCAGTAAGATTAAACCCACTCAAGCTGCCCCCTTTCCCCACCCCCTCCCAACAGCGGTGGAAAACACTAGGAGAGATTCTAAGTGGAATCAGAATTTACTGAAAACTTACAATAACCACAACAATTAATAAAAAAGTGTACAAAAGTGAGACTGTTTCACCCATAAAAGGCTACTCACCACAGAACAAGCCCCAGGCTCTCTCTCTCTCTCTGTCAGGGGCTGGGTGGTGGCAGCAGTGCAGAAGCAAATGAAATCTCCTCTTAGCACCTAATTTGTGTTCATCAGGGCAAAACAAAGTTAAGATTTCCCTTTTTAGGTACGCAGGAGTTTGAGCCTGTAAAACTAGGAATTGCTGGCTACGTTCAGATCACTCTCACCTCTCCACATCTTGAACTGCTGGATATTCAATGCTGGGCCACTGTCAGCAGCAGGATGGATTATAAATTAAGTCTTCCCACCGAAAATGAGTCAGACATCCCCATGCATGCCAGGGAGAAACGTGAGGGAAAGCATGTGTTTCCATAGCATGAGATTACCTTTGACACTTGAGCTGCAAAAGCAGCATCACTGACTTTCTTCTTTCTGGGACATCACAGATTTGCCAACCAGATCCACAGGCAAATGGTATCCCAGCATATGAAACTGGCTCTGTGCTATGCTGCAAATTCATAAATTGTATTTTGGGGACCAAAAGACTGTGTTTTGAACTGGCAGTTGTGAGCCCTCCTCCCAGAGCACATCTATCCCACAGTGAATTCCAGAGTTCAGGATCCCACCCTGGAGCTCCCCGGGCCATGCATGTTCCCAGAGAGTGCTGCTTTCCAGGGCAGACACCTTTCCATCAGAGTTAACTTCACTGCAGGAGCAAAACAATCTCCACCCAAAGCGCAGAGAGTGTTAGCTGTCCTTTGCAGAGCCTGCATACAACCTCCTGTACTCAACAGGCAAAGGAAGTGCTGGGCAGCACACCAGTTCGAGCTATAGCTGGGTCACAGCATCTTAGGGGAGACAAGATAAACCCAGATGATCACTATTTACTCAGTGAACATTTATTTACTCATTATTTACTTTTTCTTCTCTGACTCATCTCCTACATTGTGTAGAGGCAGACAAACAGAACAAAACAGAAGACAAATAAGACTAAAGTACTGAAAAAAATCCAGTTTAATGGAATTTTTGTGTTGAATCATTTCATTATTGTTCAGAATTTGGTGATTTGTATTTTTGTATATATAATTCATTACAGGCAATCAAGAAGTGTAGTCAAAACATATGAAAAAGCTGCTCCTACTGTTGCTGTGTTCTAGCAAATTTGACATCTGACTTGGTTTCAATCTTGTATTACTTTCACTCAAAAATTTAATATATTTATTTGGTTAAATGCAAGTAAGCATTAGTATCCTATTTAATGTTGTCTGTATTGTCAGAATGTACCTTCAATCATCTTGAGCCTGATAACATAATAGGTTTTTCCACTATAAATTCTGTGATCCTTCAGGATGGCAAGGGAATTAGATAAGTTCCTGATTCCAAGATATGATGTATTTTTTGCCTAAGGTACCATAGGCCTAAATAGAATGAATAAAATTTGAGACTCAAATGACAAATGATATCATATCTCCAGAATATTTCAGTGCTTGTTTTTCATCTTTCATTTCTATGGAATTCTTGACCCTTTGCAGTCAGATTTGTCAAATGAGCAATATTTTAGAAAAACGGATGAAAATCTGAGAAGATAAAATGAGGTTATGATTATAATCATTCTAAGAAGCCATATGTAAGAAGTCACATTTCTGGAGCAACTGAGATTGATTATTAGTAAATCTTGTGCCATGTTCATCATTGCGCAAAATTTAAATGAGCAATGTATTTCAAGCACAAAAACTTTAAAAATAAGTTAACTAAGTTAAATCTATATTAACTGAAAGCTGCCTGCATGCAGGTTTTGGTAACTGTACTAGAGAAAATGAAATGTGCAGTCCCAGGCATGTACACAAATGGCCAGAGATCACTGCAAGCAGGCAGGTATTCAGTGGAATCTTTGAGGAGCTCCAACTGGGGTGTAGCTATGGTGCAGCTGATGGCTCCTGAAGTCCGTTTAAATTGTCCTTTAGGTATTTAAACTCCTTTGAATTTTCTGGTTCAACACAGTTGTTACAGACTGAAACAAGCCCCAAATGTTTTTTTATTTACATCCACTTCTACAAAGAATACAGTATTTTATAAATAGGGATAATCACAGTGAGACCAGCAAATTTTCATCCACTTTATCTGGCCCAAGAAAACTCTTCCTGCTAAAGAGTATATTCTGATAACTGTAGCAAAGCAGATAATTTCAGTGAGAAGTACCACTATCCCACCCTATAAATGTGAAGGTTTTGGGTTATAATGCCAGGTTTCACAAAACTGAGATATTGATGAAGGTCTTCATTTACTGGAAAGATCTAATACTTCAGCAGTAAAACAGTGAAGGAGCCTTATCCTAAAATCCAGTAGCTGGATAACACTTTGTAATATTGAACTGGCAAAATCACTATAAATTTTTCATTATTATGAAAAATGAGAAATGAAAAATTCATCATTAGCCATACATGAGGTGATGTAGTGTTAAAGACTGAAAGATAAAATGGTAATTCTCATGCATGAAGTTACAGGAAAAATCCGTCTCACTGGATTGGATAATAGTTCCCAAGCTTTTTGAAATACGATATTAAAATACCTCTGACAGCAATTGAAATGTAATTTGTCTTATATAAAAGTTGTTCTGTTTATCTGTATGTTTCATGGTAAGTTTATCAGCATGCTCATTTAAATAGGTTTTGTTGTTGAGATTTTTTGGTGGTGGTGCTTTTGTCTTTGGTGGCACAGTGGTCCTAAAAGAAGGGCTGTGGTTCTGCAGCAGGATTAGTGCATAGAGTGAGACTGTAACTCCCAGTGCAAGTCCCATCTTTCACTTTCTTCTTGACAGGTGAAAAAGCTGAATGTGTGGAGTGCAGGATTATACATTTATCAAGTTCACAGATGAACTGATTGGGAAATGCTATATAGCAAACATATGTATAGAAATATGTGGAGCTGAGACTGATTCATCATAAATTATAACCAAATGTATTAATCTAAAAGAGTGGAGGTGACTAAGAATAGCAAAACATGCAGAAATGCACTTTTCTGTCGCTATTGAGCAGCTAGCAGAGTAAGGAAGTCAGTTCTCAGTGGCAAGAAGGAAAAGGCCTTTATTGTTTTGATTTCATCATATATATAGAGTTTTCAAAAGTCACCCAGATTGGTCAGTCAAAAACCTCCCCCTAGGCCTGACTGGCCAGGTCTGCACCGTCCAAGTCTTGGGACACTGTTTTTAATAACATCCAAACTTTATCTTTATTTATAAAACACAAAAGGATTTCTCATGGGAAAGACCTGTGCTAGCCACACTTTTCTGTAAAAGAAGAACTGGGAAGGCAGCTCCTCAAAACTATTACTTATAGGACTGAGTCATGTAAACATTTGATGGTGCAAAAACAGAAAAAGCAATCTTGAATTGTCTTTGAAAAGACATAACTTCACAACAGAAGAAGAAATTTCACTTCTGTATATAGACCTTGGCCTGGTTGTCTTTGAAGACATAACCTTGGAGGCAGGCTGACAGAGACAATCAGGTTAGACTGTTGTAGGAGAACTGGCCTCTGGGCATAACAGTTCTGAACACCATGATTGAAGCTCATGCTAGTTGATGTTTAATGTGAAATCTTATTTGGGAGGAGGGGATGTGAACTAATACAACCTGAAGAAAAATAGCCTGGAAAGGATGAACTCAGTGGAAAGGAAAACTGCACTGCTCTGAGAGACTGAAGTTACAGTGAATCTCTTAATTCCTCTATGTCGATAATTCCCTTTCAGCTAGCTTTACTCACAACCTTTCTTCACAATCTATGTTTCATACCTTTTGACAGTTTGGTGGACCTTATGGCCTTCTTAATTTCCTATTGCATCCTGGACATTAGTATTTTTCTAATAGAGAGTAATACCACATTTTGTATTCTGACAACCTGCTGTTCTACATTTAACCAATAATGCATATCCATATTAACTTTCTTGTGTGCTTTATGATCCATGTCATCACAGAATAATATAATTTGCCTGCAAATTGTAGTTAAAATAAGCTCTAGGATCAATGCGATCCAGGTTTTCCTCTAGTCATCTTCTAAACAAAGCAATGTTTCCAAATGCAAATGCCACTGGAGCCAGAGCAATGCCCTGAGGGGGAATTCACCATGCAGAATAGTTCTATGAAACTTAATTTTCTGCTATGTAAACTGCTCAGTTAAATTCAGTATTAATTCTGTGCTGTAATCTGGACCTGTATTTTGCATCTGGGAAGAAGTCTTTGTGTGTGGGAATGCTCTGGATCAGTCCAACAACTCAGATGAACTGAAAGAGGCTCATTGCATATTTGAATGCTTTGAGATGAAAATACCTGATATGTGTTTTATGCCCACTTGTTTCTGGATTGGACTGGGCACCTTTTGCCTAACAAGTTCTTCTCAGCTCTCTTGCATATAATGTGGTCCAAATGTTTCCATCGATTCCCAGCTGTACCATAGGGACAGACTGTGAAAGGATGAGGTGATCAGAAAGGTCAGAAAAGGGCTGGATTATGACCTGACTTATCCCACTGCATTGGCTGCATTAAAGGCCAATAAAACATGAAAGAAAGAAGGTTATTTTGCAGCAGGGTGACATCCCTAATATGGAGGCTAAGAAGAAGTCCTCATGCCTTAGTACAATTTATTCCATATGTCTTTATTGCCAGAGAAAGGACATTGGATTGGATATGGTCTGATCTAGTACCTCCATTCCCCTGTAACAGATTAAACTAAATAGCCTCGAGCTTACCTATGCCAGCAAGGGAAGAACTGAAGTGTGTTTTCCACAGCTGGTAGTCTGAAGAGATGCAACAAAGACTGGATATCTCTCCTCACTGATTGTCACACTATTACCTCATTACCTTCCTTCATAGGTGAATGTCTGTTTGTGATGAGGAGGCTCCACCAGCTGCAATAACATGCTTTTTTTACCTCAGAGCGCTGCATTCTCCTTTGGTTGGAGCTGTGCTTTGATGGAGAGCAGGTGTAAGGCACTAGGGATTGGGTAAATTAAAGTTTCACTCTCCAGCTTGGATTTACATTTCAGTGTACATGGAAGAAGTGTATTGAGTAGCATAATCTGATCGGTGAGCCCTTTGCTCTTTCTGGGAAGCTCGTGTTGGCTCCTGGCTCTGACCAGAAAAGCATGGTGCCCACAAATCTGTTTTCAAAATTGGTAATGTCAAGATCCCACTTTTGGCAAAACATTTTCCAATTAGAGGGTTGTTTTATACCTAAATCCTTAAAAAAACTTAAAAAAACTTAAAAAGCCTAAAAAAACAAGGAAACTGCCAGATAAAAATAGGTGCAACCAGTATTTTCACTGCAGTTTTAAAGCAGTTCTAAAATTTTATTACTTCATTTTAAGGCCCCAAGCTAAAAGAAGATTTATCAGTCTGCAGTAAGAAGCATCCTCTCATAAGAGCTCAGCAGTAAGCAGACAGCAAGCTGCATTACTTGAATGAAAAAGTGAAGTGTCATATAAGCTCCACTCTATTGGAAATGGATTAAAACAGAGCCTGTGGCTTTCTCACTAAATCACAAAAGAGACTTACTACTGTGAATGCTATTTTTCCCAATTTTTCAAAGGAATAGTCCTACTAAGAATTTTGGTTTTCTTCTTTTTCCACACAGCTCACCTCTGGATAAAGCAAGTGTGTCTCCGAGGGGCAGAAAGGCTCAGGAAATGATAGAGCTCTTGCTCATGTTCAAGAAGGCTCTGCTTGCCCTATGAGCAATGGTGCCTTGTGAGCATTCTTCCTTATAGAGAGAAGGCTAAAGGAAGAACAGCATCATTTGTCCCCTCTCTGTCTTTGACAAGATGGAAACAGTTGAAGAGGATCTACAGTTCTTCAGCTGGTTGTGCTAATGCAGTACCTGAAAGAGGAAGTAACTTTTGGAAACACTTATAAGCCTCTATATGTGGTCATCAGCGTGTGAAATGTAGCAGATCCAACTCTTCCCAGCTCACCAGCAAGCACCAACATAGACATCTGAGCATCTGTATTTTAAAAGACAGAAACAGTTTATTGGCTTTTTTGCAGTCTAACTGTTTCTAAACACAAAACCAGAATCCCACTGTGATGTGTCTTTATTGGTGATTTAAGGGATGCTGCCTAACTTGGCATGGACAAGAGGTGGAAGACATGTTTTAGCAGGGGAAGGGTGAGACAGCACAAAGTGCTTTCTGCAGATCTGCACTGAATGCTCCATCACAGTACTAATTAAAGCACAAACTCAATCAAAATGCAAAGTTCAGAGAAGTTGTGCTTACGGTTTTGTGTGTTCTTCCACAAGAATGTGCTTGACTGTCTGTCTTATGTACTCTGTTTAGGGCATTTTACTGTTTAGCTGCAAAACTAGCAGGTAGTGCAGGGCCTTATTAATTTTCTGCATGTGGAATGCACAAGATTTTACTGATCTGGTTGGTCCTGCTCCAGATAGATAGGTTTTGATAGTTTTTTTTTAGTCAACATGATTTTATCTTGGGCCGAACAAAACAGTGCAGGTAATTTGGAACATAGTTGCTTCTCATAACTCTGTTTATTTCCAATTTATTATAGCTTTTATACTTTGTCAGCGTCAGGATTGTGTTGTATCTGTGGCCTGGCAGTCTAAATTTCCAACTAAGAGAAAAAAAATGGTAAGTTTTTTCTCCGTACAGAAAAAAAATAAGAACAATATTCTCTACTGAAAATCAAACTGCTTTTTAAGTCTCAGAGGTGAAACAGACTTTTTCTTCATCCTCATTTTTGTAATGAGTATAAATTTCATCCTGCAGCTGATATTTTTTTCTTGATAAAAGCTTAATTGAAAATATTGAATTCTGGAGAAAGTCCAATTTATGAGGTGAGTCATATTCAAACTCTAAAAATATTGACAACATTTGATTCTTATTTTTATTTTAATAATATGGTTTCACCAGTATTTCACTAGTGAACCATGTCAGCATGTAAAAAGGAAAAGTACTGATTCACAGTAAAGGTCAGTTGTGCTGAAACAGATCTTACTGACATGCAAAACTGATAGTTACTGTGACTAGATTTTGGCAGATTTTACAGGATAAAAAACATGGGGGGAACATTGTGTAATGTGCTGGGTTTTGTTCATGATAAATGGGCAAATGGGTAGAGGCTAAAAATCAAGACAAGCTGCTCATCTTCTAGACACCAGAGCTACCTCTTAGTTAGAGAATAAAATATTACAAAGTCTATTTTAAAACTCCTGAAAGTGATAAAAAAAAGCAATGTTAAAACAGAGATATTTTTTATGTGCCAAGGACTGCTCTGAGGGATAAGGAGGGAGCAGAATTCAACTTCAAAAAAACATTCTACACCTTCCTGCTTGACAATTCTTCCCCAGGCCAGGGACCTGTTGTCTGGGTAGAAGCACAGCCAGCTGGGACACACAGTCAGTTGGAAAGCTGCTCTCAGAGATTCGCTGTCAAAAAGGTGTCTTGAGTGGACTCCCAGGAGAATTTGTCCAGAGATGGCTCTATTTGATACTTCCATTAGCCACCTGGATGATGGAAGGGAATGCACACTTATGAAATTTGCTGACAGCTCCAAGGCAGGACGGATGGCAGGTGGTATGTGGGACGGGATCAGAATTCAAAATTATCTCGATGCTCTGGAATGCGAGGAGGCTAGAAGGGGGGAAGAAGGGAGAGGGAGAGAGAAGGTGGGAGAGAGAGAGAGAGAGAGAGAGAGGAAATAGAAAACTCTACATTTAAAGAAGAGAAAGAATGTTAGCAAATACAAAATGGAGACTAAAAAGGGTTAGCCTTTAGCATAGCAAGGAAGGATGTGGAGCTAGGATTGGATCAGAAACTGGCTGCAGATTTGGCTGTGCCAGACAGATCTGAAGTTTTGCCACAGAATAGGCAAGTTATGTACTGGGAGCTATTAATGGAAGAAACAACATAAACCCAGAGGAAGGAATCCTTTATCATTCCTCATGTTTTTATCACACTCAGAACTAAGTACCTGTGAATATTGCCTGAAATTATTCAGTTACTTTTTTCAGGAGCCGAGCCAATCTTTTATACCTGAATCTTCCATATGGAAAAGCATAAATAAAATAATTGCAGTGTTGTCTTTATGCTCAGTCCTGCAGCAGTGATGCTGGTAGCTTTTAAGAATTAGTTGGCTTCTATTTCAGAGTCTGGTTTTCAAGAGTTTATGTAACTTGGAAATATAAAGAGAAAGTAATGCCAAGGTTAAATAAGAGCTAGTTATCCTGGCATACTTCTCTTTAATTTTTGAATTTTTCATTCTATTCCACCCCCACACCTGGCACTGTCAGTACTTTGCTTTCTTGCAGCTGCATAATTTCTTCACGTTTACTTTCTATTTATAAAGAAAGAGAACCCAAAAACCCCAAAGCAAAACAAACAAAAAAAACCCCCAAACCAAAACTCTTCAGCAAAACGCCTTAGATATTATTATTCAACATGCTTTAAAATAAGATGGTAAATATTTATAGCTAGCTTAGACATGGGGGAGTACTGCTTAATTCCCTTCAGTGCTTGCATCAAGGAGAATGTAGCTCAGCCTTCAATATGAAAATGATTGGTTTGTTATTGTGTTCTTTTCCCAGAAAGAGACATTTTCAAATCTTCTCAGTCTCTCATCAATCTCTGGGTGCCACTTATCTCGGCTTTGTCATTCAGAAATTTAAGTCTATGTATACTTGATAGTGACATTCATATTCATTGTGACTGAGGAAAACATCACTAAACTATATAGCTCAGTCAATTTATTCTCTGTACCATTTAAAAAAGTATAAAGCAACATTTATAACCTTCATGCATTCTCTTGTCTACATAAATGAGCCCTAGACACAACTATTAACATAGGGCAGGTAAAGAATCCTTCTTTTCACCGTTTTAACTCTATATACAGAAGAAAATTCATCTCCATCTATTATCTCAAGTGTGCCCATGTACAGAAGCTGAGGTCAGTATACCTGAGTGAGTATGTATGTCATGAATGATATACATTACCATCTTCTTCTGTATAGAAATGTAAAAACCTATTTAATATGTAAAGAACTTATACTTAAGTGGCTCTTAGCATGGCACTTGTGCTTGGAGTATGCATAACCTTGCTCTGTATTGTTTTTTCTTGAATATTTACCAGTGTGCAAAAGGGGTAGAATTTGAGGTACAACTAGATATTATCAACCATGCTATAAGCTGAGAAGAATCAACATCTCTGGTAGGACAGAACACAAATATCTGTGTAATTCAGTCTGAACCTTAATAATCTTTTCCTCAAGTTCACAGTACCTTCCTAGACATTCCTAATTTTCAAAGGAACCAAAGGCAGAGAAGGTATTTAGGACATAAAAAAACTTATCCTACTAAAAGGTGGGGAGAGTGATAAACAGAAGTCTGAAATGAAGAAGCCTTATAAATATATTAACCCTCAAGGTGACTCATTTGTCTTCAGGCAGTATCTGGAGACATTCAAATATTAAGTCCTCTTCTAGTAATATCTCTCTCTATATATATACACAAGTAAGTATTGGCTTCATAGTACTAGAGACGAGATATCATACAGTGGGAAAATTTTCACTATATTCTGTAATAGGTCTTCTTAAAAATTAATTTTCTGATTTACAAAGACCTGATCATGCACATAAGGGTTCATTATGTACTTCACAAGCACATGGACCAGACTTCATATGAAATGAATATTTTGCTGTGGCAAGGCTCCAATTGCACTTAAGATTCTTAGAAGAAATGCATGAAAAGCAGATGAGACTGAAAGAAGAATGTGCAGTTCCAGTGTAGCTCCTCCTTTGCCTCTATTTGTAGCAGTACATAATTTTCTATGGAATATCCATATATTTTGATCTATATGCTCATCATTTGGAAGAGAAGGTAGGCATAACATCCCTGTCAGTACCTTGTCTACTTAGATTGAGTGACATTCTTTTAGAGACATAAATATATGTACAGGTTCTGTGGGACACCATTACATTCCTGAGCAAATTCCAAGAGAGTGTGATTATAATAACTTTCCTGGAGAGCAGCAGCAATTCTTGATTCAAATCTTAACAAAGATTATCTCTTTCATTACATTCTCCTTCAATTGTCTCACAATATCCCTGGCCAAAATTATACTAGTTTTCATTAATCATTCCTGACTCGTGGCTGTCAGAATTTTCTACAAGAGTTTGTTTTCTTGGCAGGTGTCTTTGAATCATGGATCTGGAAAGATGGCTAAGACATGTTTCTCATTCTTTAATGCACACTATGTGAAAGACCTTTTCAGTTTTAGGCAACTTGCTGTCCAAAAGGAAAGAAATGACCTCATCTGTCAGTTGTATATGTTTTGTCTCACAGAATGTTTGCCTGGAGCACAGCAGTGGTAGATGTATTTACAAAGTTGACTGCACAAGGATGACTGCACAGCATTTGTTCTGACTTTTCCAGAAGGTCTTGAGAAGGATGGTGCACTACTACCACTCAATTTATGAGGTGATAAAGATGAGGAAACCTCATCTTCATCACCATTGTGACTATGCAATGTAAAGTGCCCCATGTTCCATGTGCTGGTATTACATAGGTAAACAGTGGGTCTTGCTTGAGTTGAATTGTATTTGTTGTCTGTCAATAATAATTATCCCTTCAGTCTCTTAGGATTATTTTTACTTTTCTATCAGTGCACATTTCAATGGAAACAATATTATCCATGAAAAGCATGGAGAGTATAAAGCATATTATTTCATTACCCCACTGTATATTCCTTAGCTAGTCTGAATGGACACTAATATAAAGATTAATTTTTCTGAAGCCATTTTGCTCAGTCTTGAGCATAAGGTTTCTGATGACCTAGAGATAATCTGACTCAGAATTTTACAGTTATGGAAATTTCTGCAAATACAGTGATCTGAATGGATTTATGTACCAGTATATAAACTGTGACTCTGCCTACAATGTGCAGAGCTGTTTCTCCCTTATGAATCAGTTTAAAATTCACTGTCTTCTGTAGTTCTTCATTCTTTTCTTCTATGTATACTGCAGACAATAGCAGAAGTTATTTTCTTTGTCTTTGCTTTCTGCACAAGGATTGCCCACGGAAGGTTGAACACAGGGAGCTGTTCCAGACTAACACTATACTCAGATTTCCTCGTGACTACTTGAAAAGTCATAGAAATTTCAACAGAGAAAAGACCACAGCAAGCACTGGGAACTTCTCTTACAACCTCACCAAAGCCTAGGCAGGAATTCGTGCAGCACTCAGGAGTTAAAATTGCTGTTTTAAATGCTCTGTTGACAAATCTCCTTTTAAGAGTGTACAGAGCAAGAGTTGTGGTACTGTAAAACTCTTGGTACTTTTCTCTGCCAGACAGTTTCATCCAGGCTCCCCATTGCAAATAAATCAAAGCTATTCTCCAGCAAAAATAAGAGGTCCCAATACAACTGAAAGGATGCTACTTGGAATTAGTTGTTGTCCTATTTGGATTCAGGGCATGGATTGTTTTACCAAACTAGGATCTTCTGCTTTCTGTGCTATTAATAAGTGACAACAGTTAGAATCTGATAGACTGCTGAAAATTAAGTTTTATAGCTAGGAAATCTTTACCCAAGATACTCTCTGCATTATCCAACAAAATTCAATAAAAGCACAAATAAATTACCAAAAATATCACCTGGGAAAACAGCCTTTTAAAAGCTAAACAGTAAAATCCATTAACAAGATTCTTAAATAATCTTGTCTATCTCAATTGAATTTGGGTTTTACTGTGTTTGATGGAAATGGAAGTTAAACAGTTGCAACAATGTTAAGTGAGTCTTCAGAATCCATTCTGCTTTGGTTTACAACTACCTAGGAAAATGCAAAAACTCCTAATGGAAGAGACTACCCACAGCATTTTCAACTTCTGTGTAGGCAGCACAGACCACCTCAACAGAGCAGCTCTTTCAGCAAAGGTATCTGCAGAGTTAGCCCTGATTCACAGTAAAGGTCAGCTGTGCTGAAACAGATTTCACTGGCATACAAAACTGATAGTTACTATGACTAGATTTTAGCAGATTTTATAGGATAAAGAGCATGGGGGGAACATTTATGTAATCTACTGGGTTTTTTTCATGATAAATGAGAAAATGGGTAAAGGCCAAAAATGAAGGCAAGCTGGTCATCTACTAGACATCAGAGACATGGAGAATAAAATATTACAAAATCTAAATAATATTTAACCATCCAGAATAACAAAATTTGGACTACTATCCCAGTCCCAGCATACAGAAACTTGATTCAAACTCTGCCCTAAATGTCCAATGATTCAGCTTTCCCCCCCCCTCATTTCTTCTAGACAAGTTAGGACCTCCTGCTCATTATTCAACTATTGTCACCTGTGGTCTTTTACCTATCCATCTGCATAGAATTTTACCTCTTTAACTGTGTCTCAAATCAGAATTGCATTCACACAACAGTAATTGAGAAATTATTCCCACCAACAGAGGTTATTTATGACTAACAAATCCCATAGCTTGAGGGAAAGTGGGAGTCATGCATATTTAACTTCCTGATAAAATGAGCCGTTCTACATAATTAATTGTTTGAAAGTCAGAATAAAGCCAGATTTGAAGATTACTTCTCTTCTAAAGTCAGTTTGTAGGTCCTGAAAAGTGTCAACTGATTTTAGGAAAGGTCTTCTGCATGCGTGCCACCTATTTTGCATGTAAATATGCTTGCATGCATTTTAAACATTTCACTATCTGCATCCAAAAATGCTAAGTAGTAATTAGTAAATATTGAATAAATTTGAAAGCTATGATTTTTCCCAGCTGTGAACAAGACATGGAACCCATGAAATCTATACAACTTCATATCTGCTTAAACATTCCTATTTTCTTTTCTCTAACACAAATGCATTGAAGGAGGTGGGAATGAGGAGAATTTATAGACTGGGATTAATTTTTCTAGTTGAGTCTGGAGTAGATACTTAAAGAGCATTGACAGAAAAAAAAGGGCATTCTAATTCTTTCTGGTATTTCCCCTCTATCCTATTTAAATATTGGAGTCCTGCCTTTGTGCAGGAATAAAGTCTGCCAGTGATAAGACTGATGTAACACTGATGTTGTGAGAGGGATTAGGAAATCAGCCTGGAAGGCTTCCAGCAATATCAGATGATCAGGATGCAGCATTTCACATGTGATATTGTAAAAACCAGCTCAGTAGACAGCATACACAGAGCTGCAGAAGGGCAGACACACAGTGCAGAGGCTTTTCCTGCAGTGTCTGCAAAGTGCTCTTGCTAAAAAATGTGTTGGAGAGCCTGAGAGTAGCTAAAGCTGCCTTGTGCATGTGTGTTCATTTAAGTCATCTGAGCAGAAATTCCATCCTGCCTTTTTGTCTCAGCCAAGCAGCATATTGATGTTTGCAGCAAGACCCTTCCAGTGAGAAAACAGCACAGCTGATCTGCTAGGTACAAGACCAGTTTTGCAAGCTCAATATCACTGCTACATGAGGTCTCCAGTTTCCTTATTGATATCTCCGTCACACTGGTTCTGGGTCTCTATGCCTCCGGACTTCCCTTGTGCTACACATCACATGCTCATCAGCCATGTCTTTTGACTCCAGCAGCATTTGTGAAAGGTTGATCATGCAGGATAGTTTTGGCTGGGATAGAATTAACTTTCTTCATAGCAGCTGCTAGGGCTGTTTTGGATTTGTCCTGAAAACAGTGTTGATAAAAGAGGGATGTTTTTGTCATTACTGAGCAGCATTAAAATGGAGTAAAGGCTCTTCTTCTACTCACCTCATCCCACCAGTTAAGAGGCTGGGGTGCATGAGAATTTGGGAGGGGACATGGCCAGGACACCTGACAACAACTATCCAAGGGATATCCCATACCAGCAGTGTCATGCTCCGTATATAAAGCTGGGGAAGAGAGGAAGGGAGGGACATTCAGACTGATGGTGTTTGTCTTCCCATGTCACCATTATGTATGATAGGGTCCTCCTTTCCTGGGGATGTTTGAACCTTCTTGCCCATGGGAAGTGGTGAATAAATTTCTTGCTTTGTTTTGCTTGCTTGTGCAGCTTTTGCTTTGCCTGTTAAATTGTCTTCATCTCAACCCACGGGTTTTCTATTACTCTTCCAACTCTCTTCTCCATTCCACTAGAGAGGAACGAGCAAACTGCTGTGCAGGGCTGAGTTGACAACTGGAGTTAAACAACAGAGTCAGACACAAAATTCAGTAACTTTTTAATTCATTTGACTGCCATGTTGCTGACATTGGTTCAGACACCATATTAAAACTGTATTTCCAAATTTCTGCTCCACTGACAATGTGGTAAAATCTACTGGAGGATTAAAGTTTGGGCCAGCCCTAATCTTGGGTTGCATCTGCCATTTCTGCTCCTGTGCCCAAGGCAGACATCTCTCTGGAGGCCTGTAGAAATGTGATACTCTCAAGCTTTGCCTATTCTATGGATAAACTCAATTTCTGTGCACGCTGTCTCCTCCTACAGCCTTCACTTTTGCAGCAGGTAAGTTGCACCAGAACTGTAACAATTTCTTTTTCACTTGATGTAAGAGTTCAAACAGAAACTGAAGGGACTACCCTTGGATACCTCCACCCACAGGGATCTGAAGCACCAGAGGGCCAATGTGCAGTATTTGCCAGGTGGGCACTGCACTCACACCATTCCAGGGCATGTGCTTTTGAATGAGAAGGTGTCACACCCTGCAGCAGCCAGGAGGAGACAGGCACTGCTCACACCTCAGCCTTTGTTGCCATGTAGACTTCTAGCTTGCCCTCCCTCCCACCAGGGCAGATGGCAGCTGGTCTCTCACACAGCTGGATGAAAGCTGACCATGTGCTTTGAGACCTGGAGTCCAGCTGAGGTGATGTCACCAAGTCCCCTGGTGTCACAGCTTTGCCCAATGTCTTGGCCAAACTGCCTTGATATCTCATACTGAAAGGTTACTCTTACACATGATTCTGTCAACTGTATGGTTTCCTACAGTTTCTAGACTAATTCATGTTTCCACAATTTCAGATTTCCAGTAAAGTTTTATCTTTAACTGTAATTTTTCAAACTGATGTTAAGATGGCAACCAAACTGTAGATATTCTTACAGTCAAGACTTATTTGTGAAGAGCCCATGTGAGTCAGGCTCCAATACCATCTTTATTTAGCTAATTAGTGAGAAAGTATCTTACAAAATTATTTTCATTGCTATTAATTATATCGCTGTATTAAGATGCAACTGATCCATAAAATAATGCTCAAAATTTATTAATTTCCATGTTAATAACATGAAAGCTGCTTAACAAAGAGTACTATGAACCCATGATCTCCCTCTCCATTAAAGTTGTCAAGTTAAATTACATCACAAAAACACGATCATTTATAACTCTATGAAACAGCTACAACATCATAAATCCAAACATCTTATAAAATCAAAATGCTGAAGAGGTTTTATATTATTATTTCATTAGACTGGAGACACTATCATTAGGCTCTTTCAGCCTAATTGTGTGTTTGGGGGAATCATTGTAATTTATATTCTTTTGTTTAAATGTAAAGCCCTGAAATCCGTTCAAGAGAATGGGAAGTGTTTCATATGAGAAAGACTAACAGAATTTGGATTATTTAGGTTGGTTAATAGAAGGTTGCAATGAGATATCGTCACTGTTTCTATGAGGGAAGTGCACACAGGGAAAGAGAACAATTTAATGTAATAGACAAAGTTGGCAGAAAAACAAATGTGTGTACACAGGCTGTTATTATGGCTAAGAAGGAAATCAGAAGAAAATTTCTAAACTCAAAGCATCAGGGGCTTGAAATAAGTTTCCAATCACTGCAATAACTGAAAAAGCCTCATTTTTAAGGTGGAGCTTAAAGAGCTTGTGGTGAAAATTATCTGAGTATGTTTCTAGTGATAGAAGAAGACTAGACTTCTGTCCTTAGGATGTTTTTCCAGTGTTATGCATTAGGTTATCATATTAAATCAACCACAGAGATTGGTGATGATGAAAGGAACAGTGACATGCCAAGAAACTCAAGTCCAAATCATCACCAAAAGAGAAGGATCTGACCATGGTCCCTGGTTTTAAAAACATGTATATGTATATGTATATGTATATGTATATGTATATGTATATGTATATGTATATGTATGCGTATATGTATACGTATATGATGTAGATGTAGATGTATATATGTATATATATATGTAAAACCAGGTCAAAGAAAGAAACCCTCTCCCCAGAATGCTATGCAGACTGAGGGACTTTTGTGCAAAAACATAGGATTCACTATGGAATCCATTGCAAGTTGAATGACAATATTTTGTTGGAAGAGAGACAATTTGGAGATGGTACAAAACTTATTATGGGATCTTTAAAGGATGACTCAATGGCAAGGGAAAAAGGGATCAAGATGGACCAGGGAGGACCAGGCAGAGGAAAATGGAAGAGGGGTATGTGTACAAGGGGTGTGTTAAGTCACCTGCTGCACAGCAGAGTTGTCTCACTGAGTCCTGTGCATGATCACTGTGGTCATTAAATGCTATTTCTAACTATACTCTGTGTGTGTGTTTGTTCTGAGACTATTTGTGTGAACTACTAGCGAACTTCAAGCTGGCTTGGGGTGCAAATAGGACAAGAGCTCCGAGTGCCATCTCCTGGAGCAGCTGGGGTCAGGAATACTAGATTCAGCTACCTCTAACAACCCATTTCCATATTCCAATTCAGTTACTTAGCTTTTACTACTATTTTATCTTTACTTATTTTGTCTACCTTAGCAGCATTCCTTAAATTCCTCCTCTTTTTTTTTTTTTTTTTTTTTCCCACAAGCTTTTCTTTTAGGAAAACTTTAAAATTTTATAGCATTCAGGGACATAACGTTGAAGATTTTGATGGCTTTTTGTATAGTCTTATTTTTCCACATCCTTTCATTCTACTGACAGTAGAGTGCACTCTGCTTCATGAAATGTTGAGAATACTGGACTTTGTTTTGGATGAGAAAGATAAAACCCCACTCTTTCCTTCTGTTATTTGTCACACTTTTCATTTTATTTATGTTACTCTTCTTTTTAAACCTCTGAAAGTTGTTATGGAGTACGTTTTAGGTAATTTGATGCTGTTTCTCGTTGAAAATAAGCACCACCCCAAATATGACAATCATCTTAGGTAGCTTCTAGAAAAACTGTTGACAGACTTCTTGTTGAGTGCTTATATTAATTCTCAAGATTATAGCTATGACTAATTGCAGACACTGGAACTCCAGTATGAAGTCTGTCCTTTCACTGAAGGCTCACATATGAAATTTTCATATATTCATGTCAATGTAATCACAGGTGTTCTGGCAATTTTATTCTAGGTTTGTCTCGAAATCTTGTAGTTTTGTTTTTATAAAAGAATGTTTGAAATTTTCAAATAAGTGTAAATGGGGCAAATCCCTGGTTTCAGCAATAGTTTCTTTTCTAACGTAGCTAATAAAGTCTTAATCACTGTGGGAAGTATTGAACTGATATAGTTTTTAATATTACAGCTGCTTATCTTTGTCTTCCAGAAGGAAACTCGGGGATAGTGTCTCAGCTTGAGTAAATCACCTCAACCTACTAAGTTGAGTTAGCCAGTTGATTTCAATCGATGGAGTAGTTAGTGATCTGGGCTTCAACATCATAGACAGAGCTACCTATTGAAAGAAGTGTCATTTTTATCTGACCTTTGATGTCCCTTTTCTCTTGCTTCCTTTGCCATATTTCATAAACACTCCAGTTGGGGAACAATCTTCCTTACAAGAGTCAGTGATCCTCTCCTACTATTTTGTATCTCCTACCTCCACCAGAAATAGCCATTGTTTTTATTTTATTCTCAAAAGGTGTCATTTTTTATCGAATAATACTACCTTTGATATCCACAATAAATACAAACCTGTGATCCAACATAGGAAAACCCCACATGTAATGAAAAATGGTAACAGAAAGGTTTATTTCACTCTTCTGAGAGCATTTGGCCGGTTTGCAGCTGCCAGTTTGAATTTAATCCCACTGAGAATGCTAGAAGTCTTCTTTATGCCTGACTTAGAGAATAAAATATCAGCTTCTTCTTTTTCACAATGCTATAGTAAATCTGAAATACTTTTGAGGGCTTTGGGTCTTCCTTTTTGCATTAGGAACTCAGATTTTTGTCACTGAGTCTACCATACTTGAAAGCCTGTTAATTTTAAAGGAAAAACCTAGAAAACTGGAGGCACAGTTATCATGCATTAGCAGGAGTCCTCTTTTAGTACCTGGAAAAAAAGAAGAACAAGTTCTCCAGGAGGTACATACAGAACACCAGAATTTGGGCTTTAAACATGCTTTTGTCTCATCCTTCACAATAGAAGTAGCTCCTTTAGGTTCAGGTTTGTTATTTTAGGTGATATTCAACTGTTTAAGTTAGTCATAATCACAGAAAACAGCCTGTCTCTCTCTTAATACACTCTTTCCAAACTGGTTGCTGTTCCAGACACTACAACTTCTATTTATTAGTTCAAACACACTTGAAAATTTTATGCTTTCTCATAAAATGTCATTGTTTGCCTATTAAGGTGATCCTCTTGTGCATCTCACTAATCTTCCAATGCTTTCAATATATAATAGCAAAGCTGCCCATCTGTCATCCTCCATACAGCACACTTTTAGTATTTCTTCTGCTTTAGCAACTTATTTCCTTAAGCAAATATAAAACATGTAAACTCATTGCATGGTCTTTACCATGATTTTAAATCTCAAGATTGTTTTTCTCATATCTTGAGAGTGCATAAATATTCTAATTTTGAACATCCGTATTCTCAAAAAAGAACTGTATTAAAAACACATATTAAAGAAAACAACTGTAATAGAGTTGATGATCTAATTAGTACCTCCTCCTTCTTTGCATAGTGTTTAGAAATATGGTCAGAAGAGCCACAGACAGAGAAAGACAAATGAGACAACAAGACTATGAAGGACTGAAAATAAATTAACCAAGTTTGTTCTAACAAGACAAAATCTGATGTGTAAATTTCAGATTGATTTACCTTAGAAGGCTAACTGGTTACCACACAGAGTCATGGCATGTGTGGCCACACATCTGGACATATAACGAGTCTAAATAGTCTAAGATGTACTTAAGGTATACAACCTACTCGTTAGGACTTCTCCCTGCATGTATTTGAATCTCATGTAACAGGAGAGCTACCTGGCATGTGGTGCTGTTAAGAGCCGGAGAAGAAACAAACCCTGGGAAGCAGCCTGCCTCACCCAGTCTGCAGTAATCACACATCATCTGCTGCTGTGAGGCACTGCTAACACCAAAAATCCGTGTGTAGACAGCACCTCTAGAGGAGGCAGCCCCGCAGCTGCAAAGCCTTGGGTGTAGGAAGAAGACATTCAGCAGCAGCACAGCTGTGTGGTTTGGGTAGCTTCTGCCAGGCACTGCAGCCCAGACTGCAGCCAGGACACCGCAGGGTCTGCTCAGAGTGTCTCTGCACTGCTCGCTTCACAGTCCAAGAGACAATGCACAAAAGTGGCCTCTCCCCTGGAAGAAAAAACTAAAAATAGGCTATGGATTACTGGAGGATTGTGTTGAATAAATAGTATTCTTGCAATTTTAAGGCAATTTAGTAACTACTTAACTTTCTGGGGAAAAAAGAATATCGCTGACCTTTCACTTTTGATATATGAGTTCCCTGAACAGGTCTGAGCTTCATAAAATTTAATTGAACTAGGGACCTCATTATTACATTACATTTCAGCATTGGTGGCTCAAGAACGTGATTTTTCAAGTCATATGCTCTGTAAAAACAATATCTTCATCTTGGGGAAGGAAAGAATAAAGACAGTAGTTTAATCACACACCTCCAAAGAACCAATTTGAAATTCTTCTGCTTTTTGAAAAAGTCTGTAGTTTTTCTGAGTTTTTACTCTACAAACTAATGTAGATTACGCCAAGCTAATTTTATGTCGGCATATTTGATAGTATGCATCTTCTAATATATATTCATTAAGGATACTAAAACATTGAAAATTTCCTTCTTATAAATGTGGATGAGATAACTTTCATCCTAAGTACTGAATATATTTCTTCTAAAAATGTAGGGAAACTGACTGCACTTAAAATAAGCTTTGGCTCTGCGCAGACAAAATGAGGAAGTAGCAGGGGAGAGATTTCTCTCTATTGCAAACTTTTTCCATTAATTATTTGCATGAATATAAATTAGTATTCTGAATATCATTAAAATAAAATACCTGCAATAGCATTCAATTGTTATTCTTGGCATTTCCCTCATGCACTCTTGCTAAAGCACAGGAGGAGAGGAAAAGCACTAGCATTTCGAGGTGAAAGATAAAATTGCTGAAGAGTTATCCTTAGATCAAGACTAAAAGCAAAGGAACGCAATTTTTTAAGGGTGTGTGTGTATGTGTGGATGTGTGAATCTGAAAGCTTCTTGAAAATTACCAAAATTTTGGGTTCACACAAAACCTTGCAATGGTATTTCTTGAAAAACAGTTCCTTTCATTCATTCCTCATTTGCAAATGAACAAGACAGTTTATTCCAGAAAATCCAGCATGTACCATTGTTTTCATTCCTTCAGGCTGCTCCCCTCATTTTCCCTGAGTACAAATTATATTTCCAAAACCCATATTTATTCAGTTAACATTAGGTACTGCCTAAGATTGTTGATAATTCTTGCAGTGTTTACCGTCTGATTTCCTGCTCCATTGCACATGAGAAGCAACACTAACTTTTAAGTCGATGAGCCAGCACAGATGATGTGGCCTATTCAGTATTAAAGTGTTGTTTAAAATACATCCTCAGAGCAAACACAAGTAATGTGATATTTTTTCTTGTGCTGTGATTACTCTCAAATTATGAGACCAATGCTGAATACAAAAGCTTTTACAGATATTAATTTCTCTATATTTATTGCCACCAACTTTTTTTTTTAGTTATTACTCAGTTGGCCCATCTAACACTTCAAATTGTAGAATCAAATCACATGAAATTCAAAAAATAATTTGCTATTAAAATTTGTGCAATTACAAGAGAGTTCAGGCATTAAACTCTAACTGTACACAATTTTGCTCTAAAGTTAGTAGATGCCAGCAAAGTGTATAAGATGTTCTGACACATTTTTCATTTCCATGCCTATACTTTTGAACAAAAGAGACTAATATAATTTGCTAGCCTTAATTTCTGCTTTGCTTGTTTTGAGAAATATATCCTGCCATGAGATAATTGGATATATTTTTAAATAACAGAATTAAGGAAAAAAAAAAATCTAAGTAATCTTGTTTACTGTGTAAATCCCCAAACTTGATTAAAGAAGAGGCAGAGGAGTCCATTCAATGCCTTCCATCTGTCACCGATTTTGCACCTGCCATTGACAGGCTCAGGAGTATTGCTGAAAGGGGCTCTGTCATATTTCAAACAGCAGGAATCTTCTGGCATTTGGCCATGGCCTCACCTCTGCAATGACTGAAAATCCACATGTGGTCCTACTGCCGAGATGCCTCTGCCCATCCCTCTCACTCCAGGGTAGGCGGAAGAATGAGAAGCCTTTTTGTGTCTTCTAGCTAGCAGCTGCTGAATGGAAGATACCAAACTGGTATTCAGTATTGTAAAAATATCCAGAAGAATGACCCCAGTGATGTTAGATAGTGGAAAATTAGTTGAGCTGAGAAAAATACTGGAAAATCTACTATATTTTTCCAAAATAGAAAATGCCATGCAGAATTGTAGTTGTAAGAAAAGGAGGCGCAGGCGGGGAGGCGAGGGGGCGTGGTGGCAAAAGGACGCACAGCAAGCAGTCTGCGGTTCTCTAGAGGTTTATTAAGAGGCGCGTCGGGGAAGGTCCAGGGAAGGAGAGATGGGGCAGAGAGGCAGGGACGGGCGCGGGGTCTGGAGCTCCGGAGGCTGTGAGCTGTCGGCGGCAGTTCTCCCAAAGGACCCCAAGCACTCAGTAGCATGGGGTTTTAAGGGGAGGGGAAGAGGGAGTGGTTTGGCCCACAGGCCAACCTGGAAAGCCATAGGGAGGAGGAACAGGGGTATCAACCAATGATTACAAACAAGGGGAGGATACACAATTCAAACCAACCAATGCTGTACAACTTAAGAGGGGAACAAAGAGGAACAGTCTAGAAGCAACCTATATATGGGAAAGGGGCGGGGGAGGCATCTGGGTCAATGATCTTCTCTGCTGGCGCATACATTGCCGCAGGGGCTCATGGGCTGATCTTCTTGTCACCGTGACTGTGACAGCATAAGCTGTCCCTGCCGCCACGGCTGGCCCTCTGGCTGGCAACTTAGAGGCATAAACCTCCACACAGAATCTTGCTGCTTGTATAAGAACATCCACAGGGAGTTTCCTTTGGGCAGAAAGAAGCTCACTTGCTGAATTGATCTTTGACACTGCATTCCTCTGTTAAGAAATTTTGTGCTTGGCACTGCTACAGAACTGGGAAAGTATAGGTTTCATCAAATACTGAAAAATCCTCGACTTAGACTGGAATCTCATATTCTTCCCTTTGCATTTGAGAACTCTACAATTTTCTTTGCAAGAAAGATATTTCAAGTCAGGAAATTTTAAAGCAATTATAACAATTATGTTCATCACCAGACTCTGCCTGACAAATGAGTATGACTGCAGTGACCTCCCCAGTTTCTCCCAGATGCTATCTTTCTCGCCACCAGTGGCATTAATCAAAGATGTGACGCACATATCTCTGTGCAAAACTGGAAATGAGTCAGCCACTATAGATCTATGTGACTTCTTGCAGATGCTCAGGCACCACTGAGTCGTGACTTGAGCAACCAACTGCTTCAAAGCTGCATATTATTTGAAGTATTCTTTCACAGAAAAAAATCAGCAGGAACCTTGTTCCTAGTTTAGTTCTATTACATAACACAATGTGTTGGGTGCCACATATCTATGCTGCACATAGATACTGCAAGGATGGAAATATGAATATGTGATTTTCCCCTTCCTTTTCCCACTATTTCCAGCTGAGAGAATCTTATATGTAAATTTTATCTCTGACCATGAGCATTTCAAGCTTTCACTGAGCTGACTCTTTATTTCAAAATTTAAGATAAATTTTTATCTTTCAGCATTTTCTATAAAAGCAGATATGTTGTTAATAAAGATCAACTGTTCTTTATGGTTAACTGTTCTTTATGGTCCTTAACTGTTCTTAAGGACATAAAGGTCTCAATTAATTCATAAGTCACTAATTATTAATTCACTGGTCAGAGATTTTAATGTAAAAAGTGTTACTAAAGACTAAAACATTATTCTCAGCCAGCTGACTTTAGTAATCTAACAGTTAAGCTTCCAGTCCAAGATGGTTATTCAGAATCCCTCCACAATCAAAAGTGAGACATCCTACAGTAATTCTGTGATGAGCCAGTCATTAATTCCACTTATTTTAAAATTAAAATAGATACCCTTGGATTTGATTCTCTCTGTTGATTATCTTTATCTAATGTAGGCTATTCAATTTTTGGATAGCTAAAATTAGTTTCCATGAATCCTAACTTAAAAATTATCGAATACTCTGCCAATTGTATACTTATAAAAGGGGTTTGCCTTGGTTCAGTTACTACTGCTAAGATGTCCCCATTAAATATTTAGTCCCATTGCTTTAATATAAAACAGCCTTAGACAGATAGCAAAACCACAGGTTTAAAAAGCCCGCTGGCAAAAAATTGTTCTTTACACTCAATGAACAGACATTTCCCATTTGAGAGTAGTCCTGCATTAAACATCAAATATGTATTTCTGCTCTGAAATAAGGAGTAGTACTATTCTCTTCACATGTTTCAATGATCTATCTGGTGGCAAAGATAGTACATGTCTAATTTATTGTTACTTTAGATTGACAGGAAGCACATCTCTTCAGGGCTCACAGAGGATATATGATGTCCAGCTTATCCTTTCACTGAAGTGACTAAAATATTGGTTTTTCTTCTCAATACATTTCTTTGCAAATAGATTTGTTCAAATCTGGATGTGTTTTTAGTCATCTTTCTCTGATTTTGCTGCCTGAGCCTACAAAACCAAAACTAAATCCATATGATCACATGGAAAACAAGAGTTAAGGTTGCTTGTGGCTGCCAAGGCAGTAACAATAACATGTTAATTAAGAGTCTGTTCATCCAAAGTATTTTTTTCAGTGCTTTGCCAATGCTGCAGAAAATACTGCTACTGGAATTAATACAAAACTAATGAGTAGTTTTTTACCTTGGAAAAAACTATGCTTTAACAAACTTAAATGTGTGTCTTTAAAATTACTGAATAGTCAGTAAAACTTGATTCTCTAGAAAGAAATAAAAAGATTCTCTTCTAACCACAGACCAAAGCCATGCAATGATATGTAGGGTTTTTTTAAGAAAGGGCAAAGCAAATAGAACAAATGAAACACAGGGTAGGATAGGGAGGGTATGCTGGAGAATATTGATTAGTTTAGTGAGTTCAAGTCTCCTAGGCTAACTTGACTAAGAAACAATCTTGGCATACAATGAATAAATTAATTTAGGCTGAAAATTTAAGAAAAGCTCATTAACCACTCATACTCTTGAACAAGACTTTCCACAGAAGTAGCAGTTGGGAGCTACCAATGTCACCCATTTTAAATTTGAGCTAGTTAAGTTTATGGAAAATTATCTATGAGACAGCTGTTTGAAATAGCAGGGGACTTGATCTAATGACTCTGCTACCTGTGCTCCTCATACTTATTTTTTGAAAACATCAGACATTTCCTTATTTCCATGTATTATTAAGTATTCTGTGTTTCAAAAAGATCAATAAAGAACGACTACCTTGTTCAGTGCAGTGAAGTATTTTGTTTTGTGGCATGAAATTCCACAGACTTGGGAATATTACTAGGATAATACACTGTTAATAACAGATACTCCATATCTAATTCTTTCTTCTCATGAACACATATCAGTCAGGCTGTTTTCCGCAGTCTCATTTCTCTCTGTTGTATTTTTTGTTTGTTTTCATTTTTGCCAAATGTTTTAATCAAAAAACTAGAATTGGCTTTTTTTTATTTCATATTTTTGGGTGTTATCAAGTTGTTGGTTTGTTTTTTTTTTTCCTCCTTTCTCACACAAAGCCAACTAGAGCTTTAGGGATTCTCTTATCTTTCAGGAACATGAGCATGTCCCTACTTCCCAGCATGACTGTATTTCTTATTCTTCTGTCTTGTTTTCCACTGCTCAGTCAGATATAGTTGTATATAAATACCATTGCTTAATTTTAACTACAATTATATCAATAAGATATTGGAAAAACCTCTTTCACAGTTAACTCAAAAAAGATATGTAGGTTCACAAGCGTTAGGTGTAACATAATTCAGGTTTGTTGCTCAAGTGTCAATGGGATAGCAGATGCAATTTGAGCAGCCACATCTGTATGAAAATATCTCGTCGCATATTAGTCACATCTCATACTATTAACAATTTATCTTTTTATTTTGTTGGGTTTCTTTTCCCCAGAAGAAAGAGCATTTTTCCAAGAGGCAGCTTACCAAGAAAGTTTCCTGAGGTATTTGCAGTCATTTTCCTGAACTGCAAGGTGTCTGAAGTCTAGCAATAGTTTAAACTAATAAACTGATATGCACAATAATCCTTGTTCAATCAGAAAGCAGCTTTGATTGTTTTGTTTTTTTCTTCTTTATAGGACAGAGCAGTTTGATCCACTGGGATTTTTTTGAGCTCTGCTTCCATCTGCTGCTGTAGATGCATTGCTTGGGCTTGGACAAGTCACTGTCATTCCACTTTCCTTTTCACTCACATTAAAAATGTGGCCCAGGCCAGTGATGGGGTTTACAGCTAACCAAAGTGAAATCTCAACAAAAAACAACTTGTTCTCTTCCTATCCCTAGTCTGTGTCAGAGAATGACAGTAGCTTTAGAGGTAGCTCTGGAAGTGCAAACAAACTTTTTTTTTTGTGAGGGTGAAGTATATGCATGGTTTCATACACAGTTCCTCATACTGTGCTCCTTAAATTAAAAACCTAGTATATACTGCTCTTTTACCTAAACAACCATGTTCTGAAAGTGTTCATCTACTCTTGAAAAATAGGTTCAATTTTTATTGGAAATAAAGTTTTACAATTGGATTGATATAGTTAGACTGCAGAAAACAATCCAGAGGAATGGTGACACATATTTTAACATCAAAGATTTGCGGATCTTTCCCATTGACCTTCTCTTTAATTACTTTGTCCTTTGGTAATAAAGTTAGCAGGAACTTTTTATTGCTGGATATTTGTACAAGATTAAAAATATCCCCAGGAACTTACACACTGTCAAGAGTAAATTAAAACTCTTGTGCTCTTGCTGGAACTAGAAACTTGGCAACTGAGTCAGACATTAGCCTGTAATATTCTGACTTTCAGTAAAAGGCTTTAAATGGAATTAGTATGCTTCAAGAGTGCTTCAGAGGATCTTATTTCTAAACTTCAATGGAACACAGAGAACTGTAGGTGATGTGGAGATTGTACATGCAATGTATGTTTGCATAATTACTTCTGTGAGTTTCTCTTGCCAGAAAATATACAACACAGACACACATAAACAACACTCCCCCCATTCCCACCCCCACTATGCATGTATGGAAGGTATGTACAGTATGAGAAAATATAGAATGTTAAAACAAAGTATGCTAATATGAGCAGAAATTAAGAGGGATTTCAATTTAATTTCCTTGCAGTATCTTTAACACTGCATATTAGAATCCAGGACTATGTTATCTCAGTTGTCCAGTAAAGTAGTCTGTCAGCTGGTTCTGCCTTACTTTCTTGGGATCTAAAACTTTTAGGCATTACTTTCATACACATTTCTCATTTAAAAATTTGCAGTGATCCAGTTGTAGGTTGAGTATTTTTGAGGTCCTGTGTGAATGGTTGTAGTGAGGAATGGAGATGATCCTTCCAATTGCAACAAATGAGACATAGTTTTAGTGCAGTATCCTCAAGACCAGAGAATTTTTCCATGGGAAATGAGAGAGGTTGGGGTGCTGATAGTACCAAGTGGAGAGGTTTAATCCAATAGCAAATGAGCAAATGTAAAAAATTGCTTCATAATGTTGCTCTTTTTATAGGATATTTTGATAAACAATATAAAGTTCTAAGAAATACCTGTAATATTAAATACTAAACAAGTTTGGGAAATATAGTTCATGTTGAAATTATTGCTGTTTTCATTAAATAAGAAAAAAAATTTTTTTTGTAAAAATCTGCAGTGACCTGACATTGTTTTAATGTAATGATGTATGATGAGGTTTGCTTAAAATATTGAAGTTTAATACTCTTTAGAAATGTTAAACAATAGATAAAAGGTGGCTGATATTATTGTTTAATTTTTAAAAGCAGAGGAAGACAGAAGGACAATACTGTGTTTAACACCTCAAACTGCAACAGAGGAGACCTGAGCTGAATTTTAGTGTTAAGTATTGACGCTGTATTGGATTCTTTATCTGAAACATCCTGGCTGACAGTACTGCCTTTCCCTAGCCCTTCTGCTCTTATACCATTTTAACTGTAAACTCTCAAGAACAGAAATAGTTTCTTGCTATGTGTGTGAAATACCTGGTTTGTAATAAAGCTCTGATCTTGTCTTGTCCCGTTGACCCTAGCATGTCACAAGAAACATAACAATCTTGCTATTATTTGTCTGAGTTTAGTATTTACAGTGTTAACAGTGATTGTGTCTACTGCCCTGTTACCTGCAACACCCTGGTCCTTTCTCTGAGATCTTCCTATAGGTCTTGGCAGGAATTTTATCAATTTTCCAGGTCTCATGGACTGACCAAGGATTTAGGCTGCAATGAGAGGATGTAGAACCAGCATTGCCTGTGCTGCTGTGGGTACCACAGCAGAATTACCAGTAAGAATTTTAGTCAGTTTAATTTTCACTTTTTTGTATGTTTTACAATGCTTGAATTAGCTACTCTGTTGCAGGGTGTGAAAAGTCAGACTTCTTCTGAACTGAGTTACTGAAAAGTCAGGGATTATTGCGAGAAGTACTTCTTAACCAAGATAGGAATAGAAATCAGAGAACAGTGGTAAGCTTTACAGTTCAGAAGGGATTCCACAAGGACAATCTGAGCAAACTTATTATCTGAAAATAGCTTCAGGGATGGTAAAATATTAGAAATCAGATGGTTTGACCTTCATTCAGTGAAAGTCTTATATGCAGTTTTAAAGAACAAGAAATTTTCAAGAAACGTGGTTTGACTGAAGGCACACATTCTCCTGTGAATTGATACCACATTAGTTTGTGGAATGTAGCACATCTCAGCTGAGATAATAGCACTTACATTTTCAGAATATTTCTCACACAGGGACTGAGTCAAAGGTCCTTTAAGTCAATGGCATTTTCCCTTTTTAAAAATATGCATTATTCAATCAGTGGAACTGAAATCACAGGCAGACCTAAGTCAAATGGTAAATGTAGATTCACATTAAATCAATGGTTTCTACCCTTGGTAAATTGAAAAGTTCTTAATTCTATCTCCATATTGCTTCTTTCTGAATGATCGTATTCTAATAAATTTATTTTTAAATTTCAACACTGGAATTTCTTGATATGAAACACAAACTTCTATAGTGTGAACTGATAAATCAGAATTGCCACAGACAAATGAGATATATGAAATTACCCAAGTTGCTAGAAGGAGACATTTTCTGTATGTCGGTCAAGGGTGTGTTTGCAAGGAGAAAAGCAGGCAAAAAGAGGTGTATACCTACCCAAAGGAACCTTTCCCTTCCCATTTAACCAGGTCATGGCTGCTGGGGGTCACATGTAGGTCTATATTAGTTACCTGGTGTACTTCAAGGGTTCTTTTGGTGCACAAATTTGTTCTACATCTATACTAAAGGAACCAGAAGGGACACTCTGAGGTGCAGCACTGATGTGCTCAAAACAGGTTTCTTTCTCATGGGTTCAAGGCCAAAGTTGCTCCCTGAAGAGGAATGAATAAAACAGCAGGAGTGTTCAAGTGGATCTTCAAGTAGTAGAAAAGAAGTTTCCGTCTCTTTTTCTGCCTCAATAACATGTTATTCTTGAGGATAGCTGTGCACATTTATTTCCTTAGTTTGAGCTTTCTCACTATGCCTTATTCCCTAATTAGCTAAGCTGTATGAAGTAGAAGTTCAGAGGGGAACCACCAAATGGAATCATTACAGTTATTTTAGAACTTTGTTCACAAGATTAATAAAAAGAAAAGTAAGAGAAAACACTAACTTTGGTTCAAAGCATAGAAAATATATTTAAGGGCTATGGAATAATTTGTACTAGCTGCAGAAGACTGGACTGAAAGAAATATAAAAAATCAATACTGGTAAAAAAATAAAACTTCAAAGGAAATGTGAAAACTCTATAACAAGTACTCTGCTCTTGCAGCTTTCACAATGTAAGTAGCAAGAACTTTTCTCTGCATGAACCTGGGATTTTAGATAAAACCCAAATAAAAGTGGTAGTAAAAACCTAACTAAAGCTACTAGTAAAAATAACTGTTTTCAGAAATTGGTTTCTCTCAAAAGAATGACTGTTTATGAAGAAAGTAAGGAATATTTTAAAGTGAAGCAAGGTTTTGATTTTAATAATTAAATTTATCTTCTTCCATATTTCATAAGCAAACCCACAGGCATTTTTGTGACTTTCATGGATCTTGACTTTCATGTTGTGGAAGAAAAATCATGCCAAGACTCTTCCATATCTTGTATAGCTCTGGGTATTCAGCTACAATTCCATACAGATTTATCATGTGTAAGACTTCCTATGGATTATATTGAAACTTTTGGAAGTGGCAGCAAAAAAAAAACCAAAAACCTGTGGTAGGAATACACAAACAAGACATCCTATCTTGATCTACCTATCACTATATTATGACATTTCACTCTGATGGCAGGAAAAGTGTGAATTCTCACTGTTGTTACATTGACCTGAATAATTCCTTATTTTGGAATTGCAGGCAATGAACTTGCATACATACTCTGCTTCTATACTATATTACTTCAGCTAATGGAGAATGGACACTCTCTCAAGAAAATAGACATAAATTTGTTGCAGAAGCTTCATTTTCTTAAGTAATTTTCATAGTCTTTCTTTAACAGTTCACGTTTCAGTAAGAGCAGTGTTCCAGAAGAGCAGAGAAGTGAATGCAGCTGGAGTCGCAAGAATAATTTCTCCCAATTTTGAGAGCTACTGAAGGGGCAGTGAGACTAAAATCTTTGCTCTTGTTGCCTTGCTGAGGGAGGAGTAGCTGAAATACCTGTCAAGCACTCAGCCTTAACAAGCCCCAAATCACTAAGTTTTAAAAATGGGGGTTTTTCGGGTTTTTTTTAAGATGTTTTGGCATTTGTCAATGGGCACTGTCCAACCTTGTACTTAGGGGCTTAGTAGTTCTGTCTTATAAATCCTATTGGTAAGTATTAAAATAAAAATTCTTAGAATAAAGCAATCTAACAAACCATAAAACCACTCATGCAAGTAAGCCCCAGTCAGCTGAGATGGATGGTTCAAACAGTTCTGTCAGAGGCTATGAAATCCACCTTCCAACAGACACCTGAAGGAGAGCCTTAATCACAGCAATCAGAACCAGAGCAGCAGCAATTACCTCCAAGCAATGGAAATCCATGCTCAATGACACCTCTGGCTGCAGTTGGCCAATAGCAGCACAACAAAACCACTGCACAAAAAGGCTAAAAGCAGATGTGAATGTGACACTGACAGTAAAAGAGCTTTAAGAGAGATTATCATATCTCATCATACAGGAGCAGTGAACTGAAGTCTGAGAGGCTTTTTCACTTTCTTCTTTAGATATGTCTACTGAGAATATCTGAAGGAAAGCAAACCTTGAAACCAAAACTGAAAGCCAGAATTGTTTAATCCAGACATTTCCTCTTACACAACTTGAAACATTTCTTTCAATAAAAATTGCTATAATTAATTCAGGCAAATTGTGAGAGCAACTGCTAAAACTATACTGAGAAATACACTGTGCTATGTGTTTTGTTTTCAGTAATATTCCCTAATAAAATATTCCAGTGGAACTCTTTTTGTGCCATTATTTCTTCATTCTGCCATCATAACAATGCTGTCCAAAAATGCAAATAGAAACCTTCACACCATTGGGTAGGAAAACATCTATCAGGAGAATTTTTGTTCCACTATGTGGACTCTAATTCACATGGAGACAATCCAGACATATGTACCTAACACCTCAGGATATGTACTTTACGTTACAAGTAATGCTTATGCCAAGCATCCAAAACCACAAAAAAGACTTTAATGAAGGACAGTATCAACTTGCCTCTAGCATGTCTTTAATTTGAGTATAACTTGGATTGTCTTGTGGGAATTCTGTTTGTTTGGATAAAATCTGAATTTGTTCTGCCTGCAGAAAGATATTGCTTAAAGAAAAAATGCTGCATTATATAATATCAAACAGCTTAACGACTACATCTAATTATATTAAAGACAAAACTACTGGAAGCAATGAAAACACTTCAAATTTGATTATAAGCATGAAAGCAAATGGAAAGTAGCAAGTTTAACATAGGCTATGCTATAAATGCCCTTGAAAAATCTATGTCTTTGCCATCCTTTCCAACATCAAGCTATGTTTTGTAGGTCATACTCTAAACCATACTTGGGAAAAAGCTCCCTGAGTGAAATTATTAGAATTGCCTCTAGCAATTTTCACTGCCTTTTAACAGCAGCATTGCCCATTCCTGAACAAAACAAAAAAAACCAAAAAAACCCCCCACAATTATGCAATTTGACTTTCTTTTCTTCCAAGCACAGGAAGGAAATGTTGCCTCATTTCCCTGAAATTCAGATTGAAATGTTCAGCTTTTCACAAGAGAGATTAGAAAATTAGTCTTTACAAAATGAAATCAGAATCTTAAAAATTCAACACTTCAGATATGAAGATTAAATCAAACTACAAGGTGGGTTCAATTTTTCAGCAGCCTAAGCATTGCACATGCATGGTGGGAGATGCAGCCATCTTCAGTTCAGCAGCTGTTGCTGTGTGGGTAGAAATACCTCTGGGCATAGCAGAGAATAAAAGCCTGAAGTCTTGCAGTACCTGACAGTTTAGAAGAGCCTTAATTCAAAGAGAACTAAAAAAAAAAAAAGTAAAAAATATTCCTTTTCTTATTCTTTTTTATCCTCAATTATCCTTTCTTAGAATTTATTCTGCCAACAAAACCTGGTTAATGTGTGCTAATATGTGACTCATGTTAAGTAATAGCTGGAATTGGAATTTGATACAGGATGATTTACTGTACGTTGACTTTCTGGGGATGTCCTCAAAGGAAGTGAAAGATAGTAACCCACTGGAGACAATAAACTGCTGTATGAACTGATACTGGCACAGGACTAAGCCTGAAGGTTGGGATGGATCCAGGGGGACCTGGACAAGTTCAAGAAGTGGGCCCATGGAAACTTCATCAGGTCCAACAAAGCCAAGAGCAGGTGCTGCACCTGGGTTGGGGCAACCCCTGGTATTGTTACAGACTGATGGATGGACAGATGGAGAGCAGCCCTGCCAGAAGGATTTGGGGTGCTAGTGGATGAGACTCAATCCAGCAATGTGCTCTTGCTGCCCAGAAAGCCAAATGAGTCCTGGGCTGCATCAAATGCAGAGTGACCAGCAGGGCAAGGGAGGAGATTCTGCTCCTCTGCTCTGCTCTCATGAGATCCCATCTGGAGTGCTGCAACCAGGTCTGGGAGCCCCAAAACAGGACAGACATGGACCTGTTTGAATGAGTCCAAAGGAGAGCCACGAATATTATCAGAGGGCTGGAACACCTCACCGGTGAGGAAAGGCTGAGATAATTGAAGTTCTACTTGGACAAGGGAAGAGTCTGGAGGAACCTTATTGTGGCTTTTCGGTACTTAATGGGAGCCTAAGAAAGATGGGGATAGACTTCTTGGCAGGGCCCGCTGTGATAGGACAAGGCATAATGTTTAAACTGAAGAAGGGTTGACTTAGATTAGCTATAAAGAAGAAGTGTGTTTTTAGGTTGTTTTTTTTTTTTTTTTTTTTTACAATGAAGGTGGTAAAGCACTGGCACAGGTTGCAGAGAGAGGTGTCAGAATATGAGACTATTCCCGGTCAGGTGAGTTTGGTCTCTGACCAATCTGAATCTAGTTGGAGATGTCCCTGCTCATTGCAGGATTTGGATTAATTGACCTTTAAATGTTCCTTCCAACACACTCCATGATTCTAGGTTGTGAAAATGTAACATACAGCATGAAAATATTCTGCAGTGGAATTTGGGAAGAAAAGGCAACAAACAAATTGAAAGTTAAATATTTCTTTTATTATTTTATTCTCTTATGAACATTCATTCTATATGATCTTTCTAGAATTTCTTTACTACTGACATTGAGGATCACAAAGATTTTACTAAAAGCACTTGCAGATTGAATTGGTTATGTTTATTTCTGTTTATTCTTAAAGGGTGGTCCCAATGGCTGTTCATTGATCAGTGTGGTCTGTACATACCCCCTACATTTCCTTTGCCACATTTCTGTCACAGCAGCCATCACAGGAGCCATTCCTTGCTGCAGAAGCTACTAAATTTTATGAGAAGAAGCTCCTGGCTTGCTTGTTTCCCTGAAGTTAGTTGCATGATATTATCACAGAGCATAAAGGGCATCTGAGGCTGAGCTCAGGCTGGGCAGCAATGGGGGCTCCTGCTCCTCCAGGCTCTTGAGCCTGAGCACAGATTTGTGCCCAGGCAGTACAACACTAACCAAGCAAGAATTCAAGTTCCACTGTGTGCCTCTGCTCAAAGAACTGTATAGACAACATCTGCTTAGATGGCTGAGTGTACTCTGATCTATATGGCTTGTACACTAGGCTGTATCATTAAAAACTTTATATTTTTCTCTGTAATTGACTCTCATTATTTGGAGTATAAAAGATCAAATGAAGAAGTATAACTATTCTGACAGATAGCTATTTCGGCAGTGAAGAATTTGCTATATCAAGTGATCTGAACATTTATTTAATTTGACAGCAGTCATTGTCAGCTATTTCAGAGATAAACCTCTAAAATGTGTGCAGGGAGAAATATCTTCTCTGTACTAGAAAAGTAATTTTTTTACGAGTTTAAGGATATTGTCTCTATAGGTGAGCTTGGGGAGTGGGCATAACATTACAGTCACTTTGATATGTGAATGCAGCTGAGAACTGATTTCTTATTTAGTTAGGGTATTGATTTATTCCTTTAAAAAATTATATCAAAGCCTTTTCCCTTTGTTCAATGTCAGTGAGTTTCACAGGCTAATTGTGCACATATGAATGTTGATACGTGCAGTATTTATATACACTCTAATAAATATGTTGTCTTTGTATATTCCTTTTTTTCTATATTATAAAAGATAAGTGTTGAATTGACATTGTTTGTAGGTTAAGTGAATGTGGGGGTTTTACACTGTATTTTGCTTTCTTCAATACTAGTTCCTTTGCTGTCCAAACAACTACCAAACTAGATGACCTTTAGGGTCCCTTCCAACCAAAGCCATTCTAGGATTGATTCTATGACTCTATGATTCTAGTAACCACCAAAAATATATAAGCAGACTGTTTCCAAAAGAGTGCAAAACCTTCTGATTTTCCTGTTATTTTAGTAACTTAACCATATCTGATATTCTTTCAGCTTTTATAGATACTGTAAAAATATAAAAGCAAACTATTTCCAAAGCAGAGCAAGGACTTCTGCCTCCAGTAAGGACTCTCCACCTGTTTCCAGCATAAATTAAGTCTGAAAATAATTGATTAACCTATGTGATATAAACTGTGACTGAATCAAATAGAAGAATTCTGTAAGAAACGTGTGTGTGTGAGCGTGTGTGCGAACATGTGTGTGTGTGTGTGTGTGTCCAGAAGGAAGTAATTACACAAATGCAATTGAACAACCTCCTGAACCAGTCAGAATTTTGCAGCATATCTTTACTTTGTTTTGCCTTCTCTACAAACTATTGTATTTCAAAACAAAAGATGACAGGTTGTTATCTCAAATACTCTCAAATAAGCTTCTAAATTTGGATACACTGTTTTCTCCCAACAGGAATCCATTTGGTCTAATTGATCTATGACTCAGTGAACTTTACATTGACACTGGAAATACAGAATATTCATGGCCTGGTGTATAAGAATAGAAAGAGAAGATACAGAATGGTGTTCACAAATCAATTGGCCAAGTAATAATAATGTGTTGTTTTTCTCTTCTTGGTGCTTATTCCTGGTGAGTTGTCTCTTAAACCCTGATGGCTTCCTAAGGAAATTTTGACATAAAGCAACAAATATGAACCACTAAAATAAGCTGAACAAAAATGGCAAGTAGTTCAAGGCATATTTTATTTTTTTCTAAAATATTTGTGTGAAAGAAAAATTACTTAGTGTTTATGCAAAATTTAGCTTCAGCATACAGTATGAAAATAGTTATTCCTGTTTATTTCTCCTAAAACTGAAAGCAGTATTTATATTACTGGATGTGATTACTTCAAAAAATATGTTCACTATCTAAATTGAAAGATTCATCCATTCTTTCAGAAAACAGATGCATAGAAATTGGCCTCAAAAAGATTTAATATTTTATGTTTTATCATTTTGTTTTACTTTCCACAGTCAGTGTAGGAAATACTGCACAGTTGTACATACCTGATTCAAGCTCTGGCCTTCCAGTTGCGTCAAAAACATTGAAGAGTTCAATCATATTGTCATAATATCTGCATTAAGGAGTACATTTCACTCTCTGGTTTAGAGATCTGGAGGATGTTCTTTAAGTATTTAATTGAAGATATCTTACTGCAATTTTTATTTAGGAAAGGAAAATGAAGAAATTAGCCACAAGACAAAAAAAAACCTGGAAGAGGCTCTTTATCTCATAATTACATGTTTTCACATATAACACAAGTGAGTTCACAAAAGGGATAATATATCACAGAATCTTGGAATAGTCAGGGCTGGAAGGGACCAACCAGTCTGAATCCCCTGCCAATGTGGGTCACCTGGAGCAGGTGACACAGGAATGTGTCCAGGTGGGTTTGGAATGTCTCCAGAGAGGGAGACTCCCTGACCACCCTAGGCAGCCTGTTCCCCCCTTCTTCCCCCCTCAATGTAAATTTCTTCTTCATGTTGAGGTGAAACTTCTTGTATTTTAGTTTACAGCCATTGCTCTGTGTCCTGTCGCTGCGCACAAAGAAAAGAGTCTAGCACCATCCTCTTGGCACCCACTTTTGAGATATTTATGTACATTAACATTTCCTCTCAGTCTTCTTGAGACAAAGCAGGCTCAACAAGACATACTTTTGTATTCAATTTTAATTGAATTATGAAACTGAATTGGCAGGAAATTCATATCTGGTAGGAATTACACAAAGGAAGAGGTAAGATTTAAATGTTAACTTTTAATTAACTTCCTCATTTAAGATCAGCCTAGATTTAAGAGAAATGTGATTATTCAAAAGTCAAGGCATATATAAACTTCCTGATATTTTAATTTTAAAGGGGCTCTACATAAGTTCCATAATTTATGGTGTATTTCTCACTTTCTAAGGTGATAATTTCTGATAACTTTAAACAAAGTTTCAGATAAGTTTGGGATGGCTTTAATTTGTGAAATTGCCTTAACTATGGTGCATACAGAGGCTGCAGCAATGTTATGCCGCTCCAGCATCTGGGAAATTCCTGGTGACTGTTCCTTGCATTCTTACAGGTGTATGTCTAAGAAAGGCTCACAGAGAGGCACTGAAGAAAAGCCAGAGGAAGGACATACAATTCACGTCTTTGACTTATGCCTTTTGGGGAGCTCCCTGGTTCTCAGGTTTTGCCTCTCACAGCCTTGTGCAAGAATCTCTAGTGCCAAAGCTTTGAGTGTCTCACAGAGCCATGCAGCCATGTGGACATGGCAGACTTGTGGGAGAATGACTGCCTTACAAGCACATGCTGGGGAGTGCAGAGATGGGTGGGTGTATTGGTTTGAAAACAGATCAGTGGGAGATCACAAGTCAGGATTAAAATTAACAGAAAAAATTAAAGATAAGTGAAATAATACAAGGAAAAGCACTGACAAAGTCAGATACAACCTGACACCCGGTTAGGGTGGTGGTAGTGGTCCAGCTGAAGTATTTCAGTTGAAGCAGTGACACTGTGGAAGGTCTGGTCTCCAGCTGAAGGTCCAGTAGTAGCTCTTGTCCTCTAGGAACCCAGTAGACAGGGCTGACTTGGGCAGTTCCAAGGCCAGGTTATATCCAGGTGGGAATGCTTGGCTCCTCCCTCCTGGGTGGAGCATCTCACAATAGGATCAGATAAGTCCATGAGTCACGTGGTGGGTCCTTAATGGCCCATTGTCTGTTATCAGGGGTGAGTCACAGCAGGAGATAACAGCTAATGCCCCACAGCTGGAGGTAATAGAATACTAAATACATCTATATTGTAACCTAGGACAGTGGGATACCCTTTTCCATGTGTGGAAAGCCCCTTTGTGGGGTACTTGCCAGGGGGTCAGTGCCTTCTGAAGGACTAATGCCTTGCGCACCATGGAGAAAGTAACACCTGCCTTGGGCTCACTCTCCCTTACCATGGGATCCCCTTCACCAACTCAGTCAGCAGCAACAGCAATGGCAATGACCAGAGCAGCTACAGAGATACAAGCCTTCCCTTGCTGCAGTCAGCCTCAGATGCAGCATGGAGAAGCCATCTGCTAAGGCAAGTCTTGTTGGAAGCAAAGTTTGAATGCTCTTCTGTGGTGGCATCACAATATCTGTCCCATCATGACCTCTTGTGCTTCCTAGCAAATCTCTAAGTAAGCCATTTTAGGAGTCAAGGCAGATGCTTTAAAGGACAGCACTTCTCCCCTAGTTTATGCTGTCACCAAGTACTGGCCTATTCTGAGTGCAGGGGCAGCTCATACTGCTTTAGCTCCTACTTCTCTGACTATGATGGAGAAAAAATATTGACCACACAGAGACAACTTTCTGCAATGTACTAAGTACTGATTTTTGAAGTGCATCTGGGAGCATAAAAAAAAAGGTTGCTTCATTTACTGTGAAACCTGTGTTTCAAGTCACAAACCTTTTGGTTTGCATTATCAAGACCACACTGCCCAGGGGTATTGCAAAGCTACCCTGGTAGGCTGGAGCTAGTAGCAGAGAAGATCTGTCCTCTTTTCACTAACAGGAGACACCCTGATATATAGGCAAAACAGATGGTGTACCTCAGGAAAAAAACATTTCCATTCATAAATGAGGAAATTTACCTACTCTATGTGAACCAAAATAATCAATATCATAGATGGCTTGTTCCAGGGGCCTGCAGGGACTGTGCATGAAATGAGCCAGTTATCAAGTATGATGAAACTGAAATGAGTCAGTGTTAAATAATGGTCTAATTCCTCTCAGCTTGTTTCAGTGACAAATTCCATCTTAAACAGTTAAATGATTACAAGCTTTGAAATTAAATTTCAGGATGAATAATTAAGCAGCAGCCTCCGATGTCTATGAGAAATCACATTCCCTGCTCTAGAAACACTTAGAGTAATAGATACAGGAGTAGATTGGTAACACACTTCTGATTAAATTTAGTCTGTGTAGAATGGCTTCTCATATATTTCAGTCAACAGTACACTGAAGTAATCTGTATGTTTTGTATAATTTGGTTTCACATTAGCAAACAATGAAAGTCTCCAAAATACATTTACATTTGAAAATTAGGTAAATTTGGCTACTTCCCTGGGAAATAGTGAAAAATATAGTAATTTAAAACTAAAATGTATCTTTGGTGAGGGATGTACTTAGTCTGGAGCTTTTTCTTTGATGAACAAGTTGAAAACCTTATTAGAAAGAAATGTTTACATGTTTGATTCATAGACAGAAGCTGTTTCACCTTAGGAGAACCTTTATTTTCCTCATGACAAAACTCAATTCATCTTCACATGGAAGTTTAAATAAAAGCAGAAGAAAGGTGTAAATCAAGAGTTATTTTTCCACCTGTTCCCCCTTTCAGCTGTGATAAGAAAGTATCTGTTTTGAATTCTTCTTTAGTAGGTTCAGTTCAGGCATTAGAATGTGGTATTTCTTGGACCATAACTCCTTATTTTACAGAGGAGTCTCCTCTGTTTCTACCAGCAAAAGGTCCTTGTAGTTTTAAATATTCCCAGGGCCTGATAGGCTTTTGATCTTGGAGGCAGGAAGCTCGTATTCTTGCCCATGTTAAAATTAAAAAAAATGTAGGAAAGTGCTTTACCCTGCTCTAGAGTGGAGAGGATTTATCTATAACAAAAAAATTATTGAGCACTGCAGGCACTTTTGCAAGTCATCTGAATAGGTATTTGTGTGATATCAGTAGAATTTTGGCAGGTTATGGAAAAGGAATTTTAGCCAAAGAGTATAAATTTTAACCTCTCAAAGGAGACTGGGCATCAAAACAAACTAGATGTAAATTTGAAAAAATGTGATTTTCAAACAGTTAGTAACTGATGATTAATGCCAAGAATTTATCCCTCATGTATAAATACTTCATTTCATCTTTTGAAAACAGCCTTACCAAAACACATTATTTGCAAAACATGGATTCTCAAATGCTAGCCACCAAGAAACTTTTCTCCTGGGGTAAGAATTTTGTTTTTTATACATCAAAGTTATTTGTTTAATCCTTTTCTTTAAATCACACAGATAACATTTCCAGAAGCCAAGATGACTCACCACAATCCAACAAACATATAGCTACCATTTAAATCTTTTAAGAACCATGTTACTAGACCTGCAGTCCTGTGACTTCATGTAGTCCCTTTCAAGAGAGAGCAAGAAGACCAGGCTTACAATTAATGTTAAGTTGAATGAAATTTACTGAGAACAGCCAGAGAGATTTTCACTAAAGGTTAATGAGTTACGTGGTTTGATGGCATTAATGCAAATGTAAAATTTTTGCCAAGCCTCTGCTTCCTACTACCATAAAACTAAAAATCCAAAATCTTAAAAACTGCCTGAGAAATTTTGTCATTCCAAGCACATTTCTTTGAGGTAGTCTCTGTAGAAATCATTCCCTTTGCTCCAGCAATTTTAGAGTCAATGCAGAATGTCAGGATGAAGGCCTCTTTTCCAATCTTAAAAACCCATAAACCATGAAACATCCCAGAGTACCCAGCAGCAGATATTTGGTATGGTCTCTGTGGCTGGAAAGTCTCTGTATTGTTTATTAGAGCAGCATACTGTATGTTGTGGCAGTTGGTCAATTTGTGATGTCATTAAAATGTATCCAGTACCTGGAATTTCTCCTCCTCTTTAAAATAGATCTAACATCAGTCAAGAAAAACAAGCAAGTGCTTGTCATCGGCTGTGCATGAGAACTGTATATGATGAATGAAACACAACACAAGAAATAATCACAAGGGCATGAGTAGAGCCTGTTTCTCATACTCATACGTTTATTGTCCTGTGTGCTTTCATGAAATGCAGCTGTATTGCTGAACCCTTGCTGTAAAACCAAGAGGCTTATTTACAACAAAACAGCAAAATTGCCCTTGGCCACTTCTTTGGAAACCACATCCCTATATTAACCTTCCCAATGGATCAGTGGGCTAACCGTTTTTTTGTCTTTATTTCTATTTTTTTAACAAGTATATATGGTCATGTGTTTCAGGACAATGTCAACCCAGCTAGAAATTAAAAGTGAATGTTCTTAACCCAGAGATTACCAAATTCAGGGATTTTTATTGGTTTTGGAATACACCCAGATTCAAGGAGCAGGAGGATCTCATTCTGTGAACCATATTTTCAGAAGCTCACCTCCGTACTGTTTTGAAATGAGTAACCAAGTTTTCAAAAGAGTTTAGCACCTTACCTACTGAACTGTAATTAGCCTGACAAGAAGTATCAAAATGGGAGCTTCTGGGCAGAGAAAACATCTGAAAACTGGCCCTTAAATTCTGATCATATTTCCCTCCATGTTTATTGCAATGAGTAACCTATACCATCCCTTTGCTTCTCTAAAGAGGTGTGCTCTCACACCTGCTTGAAAATCAGTAAATATTGCTGCTCCCTTCAGCCACAGTAAAGAAAACAGGAGAGAACTTTGTGTTCTGGTATAATGTTTTCACATCAGATTCATAATCTAAAAACATTTTTCCAGTTTCAGTAGTTCAATATTGGACCATCCTTTATTTTCAGTTTTTCAGTGATATACAAACGATAATTTAAGCCTTTCCAGTCATTATGCAGTTAACACCATTTTATGTATTTGATTTTGTTGTTTCACTTCTACAAAATATTGGCTTGCATATATGTATAGAATGAATATAAGTGCCAGGAACTAATCACTAGCTTTCTTTAATTGGAAATTATTACTAGATGTTGCCTCCTGGCATAGAAACACTAGTGGATTTCAGAAATAAGCTGAATCATCTAGTTCAGGTAGGATAGTAATCCAGATATTAAATATTTTCAAAGGAAAGGAAAGTTTGGTTTCATGACGACAGTCTGCTGGAACTGGAAGACAGGATTTCTGTGTAATGCATTAGATATAGGATTTAAACACTGAAAAAATATTGACTGATTGTCAAAATTATGTAACATCATGAAAGCATAAATTAAAATGCCATTTATCAAAAGAGGTCTCAAAGCTCCAGTAACTCCCAGTGAATCCAGGTTTAGTCTCTCAAAGAGAACAGTGACATCCAGGAAAACTTAAATGTAAAATGGAGCTGTAATACCTGCAATGCAGACCTTCTAGGAAGCATCAGAGTGAGCAGATAATCAGAGCAGAAAACACAGGAGTCTACAACCTAATGTAAAGTTTAAGCCAAAATGGTTCACAGGGTTAGAGAGGTTAAAACACTCTAGTTTTACAGCCAAAAATGCGTAAGAGAGTGATACGACAAATATCACATTAGCCACCTTTTGCTTATTAAACTGATGAGTCATACTTTTTCAATTCAGGTTTCAAAATGAGCCCAGAAAAAAAATTAGGCACTGCATTGCACTGAAAGGCTAGGTTGTATCAATTAAGGTACCTATTTGTAAAAAAGCTGCAAAAGGCTGTTATTCCACTTAGAACTTGGATACATAGACAGATTTCCAAGCACCAACAATAGTTTCACTTTCATTTGTTGCCAAAGGTAAATTCATTTACAGATAAATTTTTATGCATCTAATTTTGTTTCCATTCATGATTATTTTCCTGCAGTATTTTTGCTTTAGTTTACATCAGCAGAAAAACCTGTGTAGTGTTTGTTTATCTAATAAATGTAAAACCTAAACAACAGACTGAGTTTCAGGTTTTCATTTAACATAGTTCAATAGAAACATGTGTTTAACCTCAGAAAATTTACTGTCTTGCTTGTTTTCCCCATGTAGTCTGTCTTGAGCCTTAGGAAACAGCTGCTTGTTGCTACCCATGTGTTCCTGAAAGTAAAATGAGCCACAGAAATATTTTATTTGCTGGTCAGAATTAAACTAGAACCTCTATTGTTCCAAGCTGCAAGACCACAGTTTGAAGAGGGCAGGGCTCCCTGTGCACCATGGCACAGCATCGCACACATCCACATGTACCCTGCAAATTATTCTGGACCTAGTGAAAACCACCCTCCTTGGAAAGTTTCATGGGCAGAAGCATCCACATGAAGAGAGGAGAAGAACATCATTTCTTCACAAGGAATAACTAATCAATATCTACAGAAGGTGATTTATTTTCTCAAATGTAATCCCTGGAATTCCTCTTGTGAGGTATTAAGGAGTATATGTAGTTATACACAGTAATTATTGAAGACTATTTGTGATTTTCAAGTTAGTAAGTTTGATTTGCTAAGAGTACAGCTAAGACCTAAACTAGATAATTAAGGTCTGAAAATTAATTGGTCCCCTCCACAAAATCAGTAGCTGTGATCTCTCAGTCAAGCTGTTGCTTTGGTTGTGCTCACTTGAGCAACATCTGTTTCCTGAACTCTTTAATCAACAAATAACTAGGACAACCTAGAAATTCATAAAATGTTCAGGTACTTCCACAAAACCAGCAGTTATGCCAAGCACACTAAAAAGCCAAGTTGTGACATACCAATAAACACGGGGTTACGTAGAACAATAAAAAGGCAATTAAAATTTCTATGTAAAATAAATATCTCCCAGGTCAAATGGTCCTATTGTGTCCTCTCCAAGTCTTCAGACAACATTCCAGGCTCTCAAACTTCTCATATAAAGCAAAATTTCCTGAATGAAGTAAGCTAGATGGAAGCAACCTGTCAAAGCCAGTGAGCTCATGATTCCCAAACACATCTCATACACCACTGGAAAAGCAAACCACACAAAATCATTGTCATCTTACACTCACATCTCACAAGTGGATTTTTTTATTCGTGCACCAAATACCCTTACAGACACTCTCCAAATAAAGTCAAACAATCCTTAAGTGACTAAAGGAGGTCTCACAAACGCAGTCACAGCAAGCAACTCCCCCACCATTCAAAGAAGTCATCAAGCCGCCTCCAGGTTCTCAGTGCTGGTCCTCAGCAGAAACCCATGGAATACAGAAGTCTGTCTTCTAAAGAATGTCTTTCCAGTTCAATTTCTTTGGACTGTGAAAAACATTCTTCTATGACCCATTATGGTTTCCTCCAAACATTTGTACAAATAATATCCTACTGGTCCAAAAATACTGTTCGTATCTTTGCTCCAGAGGGTCTTCCAACCTGTCACCTCTCTTTTTTTTTTCCTCTAATTTTATATAGCATTTGCAAATATTCTTAATATTTAATCAACTTGTTTGCTTTTTTCATGTCAGAGCTACTTGTGTGGCTGAAAGATTTTGTTTGATCTCATTAAAAAATACTACCTTTACCTTGTCTCCCTAATAGCTTCTTTTCTGCCTGTATCTCTAACAAATCAATATTGTCCCTTTTTTTGCTACATAACCTCCTACACATTGACATAGGTTCCCTCTGTAGAAGGACTTCAGAGGGATTCTTCAGAAGCAGGACTTTTAAGCTTACTTGCTGCAGGCTCCAGAAGAAGTCACTCACAATATCTGTTTGTACCTTAATAGCATTTTCAGCTAATCCATTAATGACTGACATGATTCAATTTTTTTAGCACAAATGAGTGATAATCTGATTCAATTTCTGACCAACATTTCAGCAAGTAAAGAAGCACTTTTTCTCCTGACTTGTAAAAGGGAATCTACAGAAATGAACTCTCTAAGTGGTGCCATAATCCTGTAAATCTGAAGACAAGCTCGGGTGGTTTGCAATGTTACCTATCACAAAGGCATTCATTTTGTCCAGTTGAGGCAACCTGGCACTTGATAAACTAGCAGAAACTCATGTATGATATTAAATGTACCACCTATGCTTGTAAAGAAAGGCTGGTCTAAGATTTTTCCATTACACTGTAATCATAGTCCAATGTATTCATGCCTGCACTCATTTTAGAAAAGGTTAGAACTCACAAAGCCCTACACTTCCTGTCCTCTGGGGAAACCAGATGTATCTTCTAATTGAACACAAGATGGCAGAGCTTCCCAATGGAACTAGCACAGCTCTCAGAAAATTTGGGTTATGCCTTCTTTCCTATTTTTAAGGCTTGTCATCCACCCCTGCAATGACTCATGGGAATGTCACTGTCTTCTAGTGACTTCCTGCGAAATGAAAATTTTGCTGCCATGTCTGACCATCTAAGATTAAGTAAATTGTACTATAAGCCAAAATCTCACTCTCTCATCCATTCCGACTGGATATCAGAGTTTCTTTCATCAACCCAACCAACTGATAATTTAGATGGATTAAAATACCGCAAAGAAACAGGAATTTTTCTAGTTTTAAATATGATTTTTTAAAATAAATACTTCATTCTACCTCTAAGATTTCATAATAAAAGTTCCTGCTTTATTTATTTTAATTATGGAATATAATTTCTTTGGTTGCAATGGTACATAAACTCTTTGAGACAGCAACAAGTAGGATCCAGGTGATCAAGATTTTATTCCTAATGGTCTGGTAAAAGGAGAGGCATCTTCCTCAGTGAGCAATTTGCTCATCTTAGAAATACCACTGTGTAAAACAATGGGACTCTTACTAATGTAGAACATTGTGAGAATGGAATATTATTATATCAGCCAAAGTATGTGTGACAAAAGAAGCTGAATGATTCAGTCAGAAAAACCACACGGTGACAGTAATTTTACTTTATGATGAGCAAATTGGCTCCATTCTCTGAACACCTACCACTCATTATTTCAAATGGATCATATTCTAATTTGATACATTTTTGTGTTAATTCTTTTGTCTTCAGAAGGCATTTTCCAAAAAGCCTAAGATGTCCCTGATTGTACTTAGCTTTAGATGCTATTGGAGTAAAAAGATCACATCATTGCAGATCATTTTCAGGAGAGGATGCAAAACTGATTATAGGAAAGAAAAGTATATTGCATAGGCAAATTTCCAAGATCATGCTCATTAAATTCATCACGAGGATAATTTGTTACTCAGAGTTGAATGAGATCAAACCAAAATTTTTTATTTAAATTTATCAGACATTTGAAGCAAAAAAAAAAAAAGTGATGCTGTAAGAGAAAAGTCTATTAACAGGTGCAAGAATGATATAGAAAATATAACTTGATTTTTAAACTGTACTTCCCTACATGAAAATCATAATAGGTTTGGCTTATTTTTAGCAGTCAGCAAAAATATAGAAAGGAACTAATTACATAGAAGACAAAAAAAAAAAAAAGAAAGTTGTACAACATGTATACATTTTTAATACAAATTAATGGAAAGACTTCACACTTAGGAATTTAAAAGATTACTCACTCATCAATATTTATATGATGCTACACAAGGCAAAGAATGCCATTTACTATGATAAAGCAATTTTAACCAAATGGTGAATGTTTTCATTCCCTTTACCTACTAATGTTTTCTTGTTCCTAACTTTCAAGTTAGTTTGCTGCTATAGCTATCAAAATTTGAAAAAAGAACTCTGCTTTTTTTGATCTGATCTCTGAGCACAGGTTATCAATAGGTAATGACAGCATGAAAGTGGGGAACTGCTGTGTAGTTCAGAAAGTTTGGTTTTGTGACCTTGGTACCAAGATTGAGAAATTGGGATGCTAATTCAAACCTCCCTAGAATCCTTTCAACAAGGTGAGTGGATTAGCTGGTCATTCTTTTTTGCTAGAGGGAATATTTCATCACAGTAAGAAATAGTTGGCCTTTTCTGACTGTGTGGCAGTTTCTTAATGATCACCTTGTCCTTCTCAGTGACAGGAACTGAATTCAGGAACTAAACACGCAAAGAAGTGGTATAAATTTGTTTCCTGCTTATGAGTTCAAAGACTAGGTTCAATTCAGCAGTGTAAATGGGTAGTTTAAATGCATTTTCTTTTTATTCTTTCAATCTTTCTTCCTTTTTTTTTTTTTTTTTTTGGGCATGTGTGAGAAAACAATTAATTTTGACCCAGTTTAGGATAATGTGAGTTAGCTCTGCAGCAAGGCTTCAAACCCACAGTTGACTCATCTAGGAACATGATTTTCCAGTACAAGGAAATAGTATTGTGACTCTACAGGAGCAACTACATCCAGTCTAGTACTACTAAAATGAAGGTCTTTACAGGATTCAATTAAGTAGTTTTTCAGTTTTCCTTGGCATGGCTGTATTTGACAGCAGTCTTTTCATCACCATTTCTCTGGCATGTAGGTCTGTCCAGAAACATATTCAAAGAATAAACACAGATAAAACAGCCTGGGCAGAGATTTTTAATACTTTATGCAGACCAAGCTATAGTTGTTTTATAAGTAAATTCCCACCACGTATCCAGTAAATTTTATGGGGAATGTAGTATTTATGTTATTTTAATTATTTTATCTACAGTAAGAGAAAAAAATTAGTGAAACTGCGGGTGCTGGTTTTGTCAAGGGTAGAGTTAGTTTTCTTGATAGTAGCTGGTATGGTTTACGTTTTGAATTTGTGTTGGAAACAGTGTTAGTAATTCAGGGATGTTTTCATTATTGCTGAGCCTTTTCTGCTTCTCACCCCACCCCACCAGTGAGGAGGCTGAGGGGACACATCTGAGGCAGCTGACCCCAACTGACCAAAGGGACATCCCACCCCATGTGGTGTCAGCTCAGCATATAAAGCTGGGGAAGAAGGAAGGAGGGTGGGGGGATGTTCTGACTGATGCCATCTGCTTTCCCAAGGCACCCTTAGGGAGGAGCCCTGCTTTCCTGGGGGTGGCTGACTGAGCTCCTGCCTGCCCATGGGGCATGGCAAATGAATTCCACTGTTTTACTTTACCTGTTAAACTGTTCTTATCTCAAACCATGAGTTTTCTCTCTTTTGCTCCTCTGATTCTCTTCCCCATCCCACCAGGGAGAGGAGGGAAATTGAGCAAGCAAATGTCTGGGGCTTAGTTAACAGCTGTGGTTAAACCACAACACTGAGAAGCTCCATATTAACAAATAAAAACACTTGTATGTAGGATATTTAAAGATATATAACTTATTCATCAGAATTTATACAAATCAGATTACTTCACTTGGAAGTAAAATAAATAAATGAATATTTGCATAACTATAGAATCCTGGACCTTTTCACCAGAAAATGTATGGTGAATAAAGAACATTATTTTGTTGGTGGGCTTAAGACACAAATAAGAACCTAAAGTGAGTCTCCATACTCATAAAGCTCATTTCATTTACTCCACAGTGCAGTCCATGTGACAAAAAATTCAAGAACTGAAATCTGTGATCCTTCAGCAAGGCAACCATGTTGAGTGTACAGCTGGCAAACATGACAGAAAATAGGTTTAAATTACAGACCACTTGTACAGACATTCAAAATTAGAACTTAAGGCTCAAAATACCTTCAAAATACCTGGATAGACACTTTTTCACTGTCCAAGCGAAGTAAATCTTAAAGCAGCACAGATGCTGATACCCAGACATGATATTTCTCTGAGAAATCCCTATACTCCTTTAATGGCATAAGGGCTATACAATTTATATTGCACCTGAAATGCTAATATTTTGGAGAAAATCTAAACCCTTACCTCTCTGTTACTGAGATATTTCATTTCAAGCTGCATTTGCTTCTTCTTTCTGATCCAAATATTTTCATCTTCATTTATGCCAAGTTTTGAAACTGCATTAGGTTACCTAGCAGTTCCCAAAGAGGGTTTTGTGTTAGAACTGCAGGATAAATGAAAATGGGGCCCTTCCATTAAAATGTCTTCACCAATGAAGGAGACAAAATAAATCTCATTGCATCAATAAATAAATATAAAACCTCTCCTTTAAGAGATAATAAATAAATTCTCCTTTATATTACATAGAAAACTGCCTGGAGAAATTCTATCCCAAGAGTTCAACAGGAAGGACATACAGAATGAGCATTTTATTAGTACATTTCTACAAAACATGAATGAAAACATAAACGTGCCACTTGTTTTATTCTTCATTCACAATTTTAAATAAGGGATTTTTCCCCTTGTGTCTTAGCTCTGAGGTAGTACTAAATATTTCGGATTACTTCAGTAAAAATCAGACTTGCAGTGGCCTTTATTAAACATATAATGTTCTCTTAGTCTAATTTTTGTCTCTCAATAATTCTGTGTTTTGTATTATTCATTAGTCTTTTTTCTTTTAGACCACTAGGACCTCTGTCCTAGTATTAATAGAAACTTTCTGTGCTTGAGAGCTGGGTTGCATGTGCTGTGTGGTGGTCTTCACAGGCTTTTGCAGCTTTCAGGAGTCATAATTTCTGTTAAATTCTCTAAGTCATCAAGACTGTATTATTTGTTCTCCAAATCAATGAAAATCACCCTCTTCAGATTGTATACTAAATACAGAACTAAACTTTCCACAATTATAATTCGCTCAAGAACTTGACTTCCTGCTCGTGTGATGATATCATTTGCTTCCCCTTCAGGACACATGTTTTTCAGAGAAAAATTGCCTGAATAACAAATAATTGATTTCTAATTTCCAGAGGTAAAATTATGTGAAGTAGACACAATAAAGTGGACAAATTTGGCCTATTCCTTTGGATGAAAAAGTAATACTATTGAATAGTTTATTTTCACAGATATGTTGACCACAACTGCATTAAGAAAACTGGTAAGTGATGTTGCATGCATTAAACTGCTGTTAGCTGTGTCTTAGATCTAAGCCAAAACTAACCATGACAGTAGCTCTACTATTAGATTTTTTTGTTGATAGGACAGTTTGCACTGCAATGGCTATCATAATTTCAGGAATTAATGTAATTTTTTTTTTCTGCCTATGAAAATATCATTCACTTGCATAATTACTGACCTTTAAAATTAATCTCTTTTATTCTAATACAGAAGTGAAATCTAAAACCTAGGCTGCCAGGAGTATCTGTGTAGACTAAATGGAAGTGGTAATTGGAGAGTGATTGCACAGCTGCTGAATAGGGCTCCTTGTTTCTTTGAAATGGAAATATAATGTAGTATGTCAATTACATTACAATTACAAAGAGAAGACAAGTGATAATCCTAGCATTTGGCTGTTAGTGTTCATTTGAAAGAGTCCCTTTTCCCACTGGAAATTTTAATATGCTTCAGCATGCATAGGAACATATTCTGTGGGTGACAAATGATTGGAACAGTGCAAGGTTTTCTGTTACAGCTACCTTTACCTTTGTACATGTATATGCACATACAGACACACACTCACAAATTCTACATTTGTTAGCAGCAGAGATCACAATAATCCTTTGGAATTTATCAATAAAGCTAACAAAGTACCCCACTGGGAAGGCTATATTCAAAGAATTCTTTCCTCTCTAACATGAGTTGTTTTTTTTAAATCCTCCCAGAGTGTGGTAGCATTGAAACCCATTCTAGGGCCTTTGAGAAAACAGGTAGGAAATTAATTTGCTGGAATAGATGTATCTAAATGACACCTGGATCACTGCTTGTCATCACCTCATCTTATTTATACTAGTGTAAAACAATTCACATAGCTGAATTACTAATGAGAAATAATCTGTAAAGACCAGGGTCTGTATGCATCTCCAAGCAACACAACAAAGACATTTGTTGTTGCTTACCTGTTGTTGCATAATACCTGAACAATTTGATTTGGGTGTCTTCTACTACATGCAGACTTTCTGAATGCAAGTTCATTAACTATTCATGAGTATGTAGCATTTATTTACACAGTAGAAAAGCAAGACTAGAATTATATAAGGCTAAGCATCAATTTCTTTAAGGCCTCAAGAAAGGCATTTGAGGAACGATTGTTGGTGACTGATGGCTTACAAGTCAGCAGGGAAGTGTTGGCTTCCTTCACTCATTGGAAATGGCTTATCTTGAAAACCTGAGCTGACCCTCCAACTCTGCGGTTTTTGCCCCCTCATGATTTGACAGCTATTCTTCACTCTGCTTCTTCCTGACTTTCTGGCTTACTAATACTAGCTCAATAAACATTTGTGGTATTTTTGGTTGGGTTTTTTTTCTTTTTTTTGGGGGGGGGTTGTTTTTTTGTTTTGTTTTTAATTTTTTCTGTCACGTGTCTTTAGCCCATGAATTCACTTGCAGTTCAAGAATATTTTTTTCTTCTGAAATGCTGGTTTAAAGTCACCCAGCTGAGCTTCACCAAAGTGGATCTTGCTCCTGGACAGCTGAAACCCTGGGTTGTCAGCTACAAAAGGGAGCAGACAGGCTTTGGTCAGTGCTCATGTTTGTTCTGGTGCTGAGATAACAGTTTCAGGGAACATACACTGCTGAAAATTATTAACCCAAATACTGCATATTTGCCTATGCACTCTGTTATAGAGAGAAGATTTTTGGAGGTTATTGGGTGGGTACTGCTTTGTATCTACCATGCTTCAGCTGTAGAGAAAACTAAGAAACTACCCACTACAGTAAACTGTAGTATGATTAATGTCTACCTGCAGAAATGAAAGTGTTGTATGAATCACTTGAAAACTGTTAGCCTGTTAGAAGCAGGCGTCTTCAATTCTAATCTTCTATAATCGTGAACAAGGTAGACAGAAAGTTCACATGCAGTACAGAGCTCACATCTGCATTAGATGTATTGATCTAGTGTATAAACAATGGGTTACATGATGCACTTGTTTTTCATTTCTGCACTGCAGCAAACGTTAACTTGAAGTTAGCAGAAAAACAGGAAACAAAAGTATGCTGGTTCAATGAATCACTTAAAGGATTTAAATATGTCCTTTAGAAAGTACATATGGTTTTCATATGACAGAAATGCCCAGGAAAAAGACTTAATGGTGTAAGTGAGACAGCAACAGCTGCATCAGAGCCCTATAGCTAGAAAGTAATATTTGGATCAGCATAATTTATAAAGAAAAAAAATTGGTTGAACATTAGAGAGATTTTCTGGTTCTCTAACCAGGGATATACAGCAATACTGTAAAGTGTGTGCAGTAGTTTGTCCTGGAATACTATATTGTGCATCAGAAGGGATTCTGAAATTAAGAAATTACTATAGTTACAGAACGTTTGTCTCACATAATGCACACTGTACTTTGTATCAGTTTCTCCATTGCTGCTAAACTCAATTAGAGTTACCGGAGAATGGCTTTCTGAAGGTGAGGCACTGACTGCCGCTGAGGGTTTATTTCTTAGGGCTCACTTCTATAGACATAATTTGCCCAAACAGCATCAAGGTATAGTTTGGGATTCAAATATTTTGTCTTCTTAAAATGGAACAAAACAGAAATGGTAGTGGCATAATTTGAGAAAATTCTACAGAAGAGGGACAGCTCTGCAGAGCTCTATGACCCCATTGCCTAGGGACACCCATGTCGACAGCACACAGGTGAGAACAGCCAAGGACAAATCAAGAATTCACCAGCAAACACTGGACATAATCTTGCATGAGCAGATGCAATATTTGAGAGAAAAAGATGTAGGAGCTAGAAGGATCTCTGCCCCCAATGCCTGAGAGACCCGATGCAATTGTGAGACACGAGAAGACAGAAGAGCAGAGACACTGAGGGTACCCACCTTCATTCCTGCAGCTATGGCACTGTTGGAAGGCTGCTTTCTGTTGTCAGCACTGCTGTCAGAAAAATAAAAGAGGTTTTCAAGATAAATACAAAGCTTATTTGGAGACTGGATAGCTTGTTTAACAATCCCATTCTGTTTTATCAAAGGAAGAACAAGATGCAGTTGCTGGAAGTTCAAGTCAAGCAAACCCAGGTTAGAAATATGATTATCAACTGACATAACTTCTCCAGCACACAGTCATTCATCTGATGTATGAAAGCTTGAAATAGAATTTAGATTCACTCCACCTACGACCTCAATAACTGCAGTGCCTATTTCAGGAGTTTTATAGTAAGTACAGAGATGTAATCATCTTCAAAGGACAACTGAAATTTTAGAAAGCCTGAATCACTGAAGATCTTTCTAAATTTATCATAAATTCCTAAATTGGGAACCTCAGACTTTTAAAATTCAGTGAGATAAATCAGGGTTTCACTCTCACAAGTTAACTTGCTCAACTAGCTGAATATGGTAAAGAATTAATTAAAATGAGGGAAAACAGGAAGCAAATGAGTATGAAGAAAAATCAGACAAAAAGAAAGAAGAAATAAATTTTTAAAAAGCAAACAGATAACACTAACTTGCAAAAATCCTGTCTCAGGGAAAATGATACTAGTGATTGCTCTAGAGAATCAGTCGGCTCTGGAATGGAGTTTTTCAATAGGTACAATACATGGCTACAACATATAGGCAAATAAGTAACCTGAAACACACCTAAAAAGCAGTAGAAACTCTTACTTTTCTGCAGATATGTGAAAACCAGTTTTTGCTATCTTTGCACTAAAGATTACCTATAGAAGCCAATTGAGTTCAAGGAAGTGAGGAACAATGGGGTAAATGACTGTCATTTTAAATGAGGCTGTCAAAATAAGGTCCTGAGCAAGTTAAAAGATCAGATAGATGAGAGAACCCAGAATCTGTGGCATCAAATACAGCCTGGGGACCAGGGGAGAAAGCAAGACATGTTAAAGAAAATGGAATGCAAACAACGAAAATGTAGTCTTGAAAAATTGATGCAGAACTTCTATACAATAACAAAGTTGATATCTATTAAGGTAGAAGCAAAATGGAAATAGGATCTATTTAGAGTGCATTCACACTTGTTCTGCACATCAGTCTCTTTAGCACAAATTTAAAAACCCAAACCTAACAATTTCTCCAGCATTGATATTCTGTCATTGAAGAGGTAGTCTGTCAAAAGCAAAGTGAAACTCAGTTCTCCCCAGCTCTAGGAGGGAGAGGGAATTAAGTGGGGAACCAAATCAAATGGACATGAAAATAAATTAAGATGTTAGAAATCTAAAAGAAATATCAAAAAATACACATATTGCACTGCATAGCCAGAAGAAAAGACAGACAGAAAGGAGATCATAAGTTTACAGTGCTAGAAGATAGAAAAAATTCTTTCAAGAGAGATAAAGCATGCTGTAAACCCATGGTCATTTCACTTATGTAAATCCTTGAAAAGCAGCAGCTTTCAAAAGATATTGGTCTATCTGTGGAGGTGAAGAAAATGGTGGATAGCAATGATGAGTCACAGATTCGTGTATGTCATCATTTCATCTCCAGTTTTAAAGACTTTCCAGGTGAAGACTTCATCTTCACCTGGAAAGTTATTAAGGGTTTTTGCACTACCAAGCATATTTGAACAACTGAGGATACCATGCACATAAATTCAAATACAAAATGGACAAAACCAGCTGGTGTATAATCAATATTTCAGTCAGTGTAATTACGTTAGTAGAATTTGCTGCCTGTGATGAGTTGCCCCTGATGGGATGCCAGATGGCCACCAACACTACCCAGTAACTCCCCTCCTCAACTTGACAGAAGACAAAGTTAAAAACAGCTTGTGGGTTGAGATTAGGACAGGGAGAGTTCGTTCAGCAGTTACCATCACAGGCAACACAGACTTGACTTGGGGAAAAAAAACAGAGTAGGATAGTGAAGAGAAATCCCGAATCTTGAAAACATCTTACCTCTCTTGCTTCTTCCTGGGCCTAACTTTACTCCTGATTTTCTCTGCTACCTCCTCCTCCCCAGAGGTACAGGAGGATGTGGTAAGATAGGAAAAGGCTGCAGGCAGCCTAAACCTAAATAATTTACAGCTGTGCCCCTAAACAAGCGAGGTAGACACCTTTGTTAGAGAATGAAGCAGAGAATGCAGACGTGTAGGACTAATTAGAAAAGACACCTGTGGATAGCTTACTGACCAACGGTAATGTAATAAGGAACACCTGTAATGTATATGAGGAAAGAGTATAAAAATGTATACCAGGGGCTAATAGATTGCTGATGCCTAAGACTATCTTGTGTGTCAGTGTTTGAGTCCACCCTCAGGGGGATGGGGAGTGGGGCCTATGTCAGCTCGTCACACGTTATTTCTGTCCCTCTTTTCCCCTTGAGGGGAGGACTCCTCACACTGCTCTAGCATGGGGTCCCTCTCATGGGAGAGAGTCCTGCACAAACTTCTCCAGGGTGAGTCCTTCCCACAGGTTCTGCTGCTGCTCCAATTTGGGTCCCTTCCATGGCATGCAGCTGTTCAGGAACAGGCTGCTCCAGTGTGGTCACACAGGATCACAGGTCCCACCAGAAAATGTGCTCCAGTGTAGGCTCTTCTTTTTGAAGCCCACTGATCTTGCCAGAAGCCTGCTGCATCTTGAGCATCTGATGGGATGACAACCTCCTTCAGGCATCTATCTGCTCCACCATGGCCTTCCATGGGCTGCATGGACAGGGGGGATAGCCTGCCTCAGGACAGCCTGCCTCGTTGTCTTCAACACAGGGTACAGGGAGTCTCTGCTCTGGCACCTGGGGCACCTCTTCCCCCTATTCTTCACTGACCTTGGTGTCTGCAGAGCTGTGCTCTCACACAGTCTCACTCCTCTCTGGCTGCAGTTGCACAGGTGGTTTTACACATTTTTTAAGTGCATTACTCCAGAGACACTACCACCATTGTTGATGGGCTAGGCCTTGGTCAGTGGCACATCTGTCTTGGAGCTGGCTGGCATTGGATCTGTAGGACATGGGGAACATTTTCAGCAGCTTCTCTCAGAAACAAACCCTGTAATCCCCAGCTACACAAACACATTTCAGTAAATGAGAACCCAATACTACACACCACCCCCAAAAGTTACACTTGAGACACATTGTGCAGTTTTAGCTGATACCATACTTTGGAGTGTATTACACTGTATGTGCACTGCTGCAAAGTATTCAGTGGTAGCCTGAACTGCCCAGAAAACTAACTTTTTCTCCCCATTTGTTTTTACAGAAGTTTTATGGGCTGTTTCAGGGTCAAATCATCACCCTTGTACCAAGTAAGAAATAATTAGGATTGCATAGCCATGAAGACAGGTTTTGAATTGTCATGTCAAACCCACACAATCTCAGGCAGCATTCTTACGATGTGTTCACTTGTGATGTACATCTGCAGATTCAGGGAACTGCCTCTACAATCACATGAGAATGATTGATTTTATACTGCATCTTCTTTACTGCTACCTATATTGACCTGGCAAACACCTGGGATGCAGCTCTGAATTTGGGGAAGATGCATAATCTTGATCTGTGTTTGTCTTTGTTTCTCACACTGCCGGTATGATGCGGAGTACTGCTAATCACAATGCACTTCCCTAACGCACTGTGGGACTCATAGTGAAATTGTGTCAATTTATACCTAATGTAAAATATTCACTTTTTGGAAGATCCATTCTAAAAAGTCCTCCTGATTTTACGATTTAGCTGATAACATAATGAGAGTCTAACTCCTCGGAACTGTTCCCTGTGTTTTCTTCTTTTTCCTGGTGTAGTTTGTTTAAGAAGTTGATGTGTCCTTTCCCTGACTTGTGCTTAATATTGGTTTGCTGAGATCACTGCAAATCTGCCACTGCTATTGTGTATCAGTCACTTGAAATGCCTCCAATTTCTCCATAGATGGTAGGTTTTCATACACCAGCAAAATTTCAAACAGGATTTTTTCTAAACTGCAGCTTCGGAAAAATGCTGTGTCATGCAAGAAACATTGAATGCTATATTGATAAGAATAAAATATTCATTGTAGAGGAGAGCAAAGAAAAATTTACACTAATATTGCAGTGTTAATATGTGTATTCTCTCGGGGCACATTCTCATTAATAAATGAAAAAAATACAACACATATACACATTATACTAAATGTTAACTACTTCAGGCATAATAATACAAAGGTGCAATGTATAAGGTGTCCTAAGTACCTATTAAACGAAAGCTAGGTTTCAGCAGACCCAGTCATGATTTAACATCCCACACAAGCACACTTGTAACCATGGAAGGGACTGTCCCTATGTCTTAAAACCCTACAAATGATTCAAAGTCAAAGATCCTTTCTGTGTGAGCTGGAGCTCATATGTGGGGTCAGAGGCAGAAATTCTTATCTACAAGAAAATTAGGTGTAATTTCTTTTAAACTACCTGTAACTCACTGAGCCTATGAATTCTCCTCAATGTTAGTTATGAGCTACTAATTTACTATTTATTTTCTCATCTTCTGTGCATGTGTTATGATTGTGGAGTGGGAAAACTTAAATTTTTATCCATGGAATCTTCAGGATCTCCCCATGCTCCCTGTAGGCTCCTCTAGCACAGCTCACCACAAGCCATGCCTTGGCAGCTGGGACTGTCCATTCAAAACAGACAGAAAGCCTTAATTCATCTTAATTTAGAAACTAATCAAGTGCGATCTTGTATGGTATTGATTTCCATGTGGTCAATGGGCATTCTGTGTCCTTGAGATGAGGCTCAGAAACTCAGGTGGAGAGAGTGAGGAGCTCTGCAGGGACAAAGAGAGTCTGCACCTCTGCCTTCCCTGAGCTTTGTCATTCACCTGCACCCAATGTCCTGTCCTGTTTTCCCCAGGCACGTGGGGATATATGCAAAGATATTTGGATCAAAATGAAGTATGTGTGTGGGGGTGGGATGTGTGTGTGTTATTCCTTGTATATATATGTATATATAAAAGATTTTTCACCCTCTTAAAAATTACTGTATCCATCCTCACAGTGTAAGAATTGCTTTGTGAATTAAAAATCCAGTTAGCTAAGGACAGAGAGATGGTAACAATCATAGATGTGACTGGATAAGAAGCAATGGCCATACAAGGTGATGTTCAGCAGCCTGGTAAAGAAATACTCCAGTTAGCTTGTTCTTGCAGTTAAATAATTTGTAGAAGTTATAATCTTAAATGGTTAAATAATAAGCAAGCTTGTAAAATCACAATGTAAAATATGATATTATTTTGTAAAATGGTGTAACATATGGCTCTGAGTATGTGGAATCAGATTTGCAATGAATATACAAATGCAGAAAACACACATGAGCATATTAATCAACACGCACAGAGAGTGCTTCCCAGTCAGATGTCTCCACCAATCTTCATTAATTTCAGAAACTCTTGATGAAATTATACCATGTTCATCAGGTTAGAAAAACAAACATTTGTATTTGCTTGATTTTTTGAGTGTCAGGTGCCAGTTACTTTGCTGGTATGAACTTTCAGTCATAACAATTAATCTTCCAGGAAAATTTTACTTTTATTTGTTTTAGTTGTTTATAATTTGGATCTGAAAAATAAGTAATTTCATGCTTCAGGTTTAATAATATACTGAGACATCTTATCCTCTTCTCACTTAGGGAAATGAGCTATTACCAGACCTGGTGCACCTGATATATATTTAAAGTCTACTCCTGCTAACCTTTGAGGAGAACTTCTCTGATATCATTATGTTTGGACTTTAAAACTCAGAATTTATGCATTCTTGATGAAGATGACTGACAATGTTAGCATGGATGGCAAATGTCTAACTAGAAATAATGTATATGCAAACCTCAGCCTTAGTTTACCCAGTTACTACATCTTTGATATGACACCGCCGGCAATCAATATGAAAAGCAAAGCCATAGCCTTTGTCTGTGTTCTTACAGCAACTTTCCTGACCAAAATTATTAATAGCATTTTAGCGTCTGAGATAAGAAACTTGAAAGTCAGACTAGATTTATTTTCCATTTACAGTGATTATCATAGAATATTTTTATGCAGAAAGGGAAAACAGCCATTTTTTACTACAGAGAAGTACACCCATACTTCTTCAAGCACATTTGCCCTTTGCCACTGATTTTGTCTTAATCATGTTTCCTTCAAAATTTAAAATATAATTTTCCTTTTAAGCTGTGAAAAATAATATGCATAAGAATAAACAGGTGTTAACAAAGCACAATCCACCTTGTAGCTGATACCTGTGGTAATGCATATTTGCATAACTTGCTGTGAAAAAAAGTTATTTAGGGAATGTCACCCTCCCTGATGCTAAAAGTGATGAAGAAAGAAAAAAATCCAAAACAAAGCTCTTAATTTGTTCCTATGTTTATATATATATATCTATATATGTGTGTGCAGTAAATATATAAATAGATATAACTTGTTGCATGGATTAGAAAGTGTAAGGCATTCCCTCTGTTCCCAAATTAAAAAAGCATTTTACGAAAAAAAGGTCTGTGCAATAAAGGAATTGTAGTAAGTGTGAATAATCTGGTACAATGCACTTGATCCAGCATTGCTGGCAGATTGATTCAAGCACAAACAAACAAGCAGTTGGTTATGCTGACATTCTCTGTCTACTGTGACTGCTGTGTCTGCCTGTTTGCATTTGGCTGTGTAGTGCTCAGATCACAGCAATGACAATCAGGACTATGTGTCCTCTGTAAGCATGGGAAAAAGTCTTAATGTCATGTTAACTTAATAATGTATTTAAAATGCTGGTTTGCACTAAATTTCTAAAAAAATGGTCTTTAAAATTGTTGGTCATTACATGAAAAGTAAGTTTGTGCACTTTTTCAGCTTTTATGAAACATCGCGAGATATCAAGGTGACATTGTGGGTTTTTTCCTCACCATAACTGTGTGGTATAAAATACCTATCAAGTCGCTAGTATGTTGGATCTGTCATCACCAACCATAAACCCAGAATTCAAACCCACTGTCAGCAATAAGAAAGGTAACACAGTTGCTGTGTTACTGCGGATTTTGTACCCTCTGTGTGCTCTTGTATACCACAAGGAATCTACTAGAAATATGTTATTGCTACTTTCTCTTCTTTTTTTTTTTTTAGAACATCATCAAGGGTTATGTATCAAAAGAGTATCTTCTATGGACAATCTTGTTTGAGATAATTCCTACATTAAAGGAAGGGATAGCTGTAGTACCAGTTCCATATACCGTGAATTTATTATGGTAAGGTCTATTTAGTTGACAAATGTTTGTACAAATTTTCCTGGGCAAAACAAGTAATTCTGGCTTTTGCAGAGTCTGATGCAACTCACTTTGAAGGGGAGCAGGCTATGATGGAAGACCTAATTTATCTCAGTCTCCATAATGCCACAGATCTGGAGACAAGCCTAACAGCAGCATCAAGTTTGAGTCTAAAGAGACCAATTTTATTAGTAAAGGCACCACGGGCTCAATACCTGCAAAGCTCCTTCACTACAAATAAAAAAAAACAAAACCCGAGAACTAATGTCAAGGAGCCAAGGAAGATTCTATTACACTGGATAAACTAAATCTTCAAAGCCTCATTTTATCTGTAAGAAAGCTGTAAGACAAGTTATAAGTTGTTCCTTTGCTTAGATGTTTTTGGGAAGTTGTCTTTGGACTGCCAGCTGAGTGTCTTTCTTCCCTTACCTTGACAGGTTTTAAACAATGTTTCTCATGTAGCCTTTCAGCCAGAAACATTTTTGGTCATTTTCAAACAATTTTTGAAAATCCTCTGCCAGTTTTGGAGCTCAGAGCTTAATTTTATTCCCATTTCCTTCCTCTGTTCAGATAGATGGTGAAGTATTAACTTCCAAAGTTAGTGTATCTACTGAACAAAGGTTCATACCTTGAAATACTAACCTATGGAGTTCAACTCACACATTCCTTTCAGCATAGAAGAACATTGGCACTACTTCCTCCCCTTTATCTCCTAATATCAAGTGTTTGACTCTAACTGTTTTCTTCAGATGACAATACAATTTGTCTACATTACTGAGAAATCTTGATCTGCTCTTGGAGCATATTTAGTAAAGTCAAGCCAGAAGGCCTTACAAAATCTTTGACTAACCATTGTGAGCTGTGGGCATAGATTCAGAAACGTTCCAAACTTCACTGGCTTTAGCACAAAGCTACAGGTGAAAAATGCAGTAAAATTCTGAAGTGTTTTTCAGCCTCTTATCCTAAGATTTCAATGGGCAAGTGCCCCAGAAAGTAGTCCAAGCTTTGAAAGACCATAAGATGTGCCAGATTTTCCAAGCTATTGAGATCCCTTTGGGCTATTTATGCCATATAAAGTAAATTTGCAGAACACTATAACAAATAGATTTAAAATTCAGAAAGATGTTCCTGTGACTTGTGAACAAGATACTGCATTAGATAAACCAGTGGCCTAAACAAGACTGGGAACTTTTGTGTCACTTTTTGTTGATTTAAGAAATCTAGCATACAGAAATATAACCCTCACTTTACCTTGGTAAATCTTGGAAATGTGTATCTATTATTCCCCTCAATGTGTAGCTGGAAGAGAACTAATAGCTAGGATATGACAAAACTGATCTCTACAGCATAGCAGGGAGATGAGGTTTTAGGGATAAAAAAGAAAAGCCTTCTGTTAGTGTTAGAAAAACATTGTGACCCTTTACTGCAATCACAAAAGTCATTAGCCTAGCATTTTACAAGTATTTGTACTTTTTTCCTCATAGTAATGCCAAATAGCACAGGTTCTATGATGGCTTTGCTGAGAGCTCAACATCTTCTGTGTTCACCCTAATGATTGTGGTAAAAAGTCACGCTCCAGGGTGCAAATTAATCACCAGCATTTAGAGAATGAGAGAGAATCAATAAAAAACTTGTAGTACTGCCTACCTTAACAAATTTCTTTCTAAATACACTTCAGCTATTTTGGCTGGTTATCATGAAAGTGTTTACTTAAAACTTGCAGCTTCTATTTATCCCAGACCTCGCCAGTGCCCTGAGTGCTCTCCCCTCCCAGGGATGCAGCTAGAAGGTGAAGGTGTGGGTCCTGAGCCCAAGGGAAGCTCCCTTACTGGCAGAAGGGGCTTGGTGTAGCTTCTTGTTCCTATTCTGATCCAGCCCAACGGCTTGGGCTTCCTGGCTCAGCCTTGGTGCCTTGATCCCTGCAGCTTGGCTGGGTGATTGCTGGCTGGTCACTCCCTCCAGACCCACTCTAGCCCTGACGTGCTGCTCACTCCAGCCCCTTCTGGCTGAGCTCTGGGCCCCTGTCAGCCACTGCCTCTCTGCACTCCCTCCTGGTTCCTTGCAGCAGCAGCAGCCAGCCCTCCAAGCTGCCTCCTGGTAGGTAGCACTGGCTGCCTCCTCGGACCTCAAGCTGGTGACATTGCTATAGAAAGCCTCCATGTCAGATAATGGAAGGCAGGAGATAAGGTATCTTCCCGGAACACCTTTATACATGTGTTAAAAACAGTTTAATTTATACTTATATTATTTTTAATAATTTAATTATTAACTGTTTAAAACATCCTAAGTTTTCTGGAAAAGTTGTTTAACTTCATGTAATGAAAAGACTGTTCCACAAGATAGTAGTTAATAAACCTTTCAGCACAAAAAACTCAACTGCACAGGACTCTGCTTTGTGGCACCAGGGAAGCAGTGGGTGGCTTGTCCATCCCTGACATTACACACTGCACACTGCACACCAGCTTGTTATTCAGTTTACAGGTATTTCTAGAAAACTGTTTTATGTATGAGCCAAATTGAAATGTTCAGATCATGTCTCTGCTCATGCAGGTGTTTCCTGGAATTTGAACCATCACCAAGAAATGCAGCATTCTGGGGATGTCTCACACAACCAAATGGAAACAGGATGGAAAGAAATTTCTAGTGAATGACAGCAGTGAACCAACCTGGCGTGTGCCCAGTACAGATAGTGAAACTGAACTTCTAGTTCAGCCTCACAGCATGAACTTGTCCCACCTTTTTGCCTATTTCTTCAGGCCAGAGAACCCTCCACAAGCTGTGTTACCTATGTGACAGTGCACCACTCCATTGTGGTGACTGGAAATTCAGGTCCTTCTGAGAAAAGCATCAGGAATTGTAATCACTGTAGAGAGATGGACACCTTTAGGAGAGACTGAGGCTGGCTCCACATTCTGGGCTTCTGTATAACTACTTCTGCTGGCCTAGAGAGCTCCACATGAAGGAGAAGTAACACTTGGGTGCTGCAAAACCTCAACATTCACATTCCAAGCCAGGTTTCTACGTTACCAACAGAATGTGCAGGAAATAGTACAGGATAACCTTGTATAAATTGATTACTGAAAGAATGGGGATGTGATTCAGACATAACCCAAGGAACTAGGTATCTTCAATCTATTATATTTGCTAGTGAGAAATCAGGGATTTTAATTCTTCCTTTTTGATTGAAAGTCAACATTTCAAGTCCTGCACAGTACCAAGACCATACATTTATCTTCCTTGTAAAAATACATTTAAAATAAGCAGAAAAGTAAATCACCATGTCACCTGCTACAGAATTCTGTCACAGAAACTTGGAAATTTTGAAAATATCTAGTGTAAAGAATCAACGGCAAGAAAAGCTGAGCTCTTTTGATCTTCTAGCTGCTAGGCTCAAAAGCTACTAGAGTCTAGCAGTGAATTCAGTGCTTGTAAAGTATAGTGAGGAAGCAAAAAGGAACTTCTCCCTCTCATAACTATGATAAGGAAAAGACATTTACCTTTGCATTCAAAAAATATTTATTTGTGGGGTTTTTTTTCCTTTTTCTTTCTTATGTTTTATATGATATAGGATCTTTTTGTAGGATTATTTTTACATATGATCTGCTTGAAGGCAATGTGCTCAGTCCCTGGGTGGGAAATATGCTTCATTTAAGTCAACAGCAATCTGTACTGCTGATTAAAAAACAAGTGCTGATGGGCTTCACGGGAGTCTCATCCATCAAGCTTTAGCTAAGAAGTTGGTAGGGAAAATGATGGTGGGAGGAGGGGAAGGGTGGTGGACAGTGTTCAGGGAAAAAAGGAACAACAACAGCAACAACAAAAAATCATGAATTGTCTGTTCTTAAAAGTTTTATCAACGTGGAAAACTGGCTCAGAAAAGAGAATTTCAAACTGTTTGATGGTTGCATGTCCTGGGAATTCAAATGAACTTTGTCATCACTGCCAGTTTCATAAAAGAATGAAGTCTCCAGCAAGGCACAGATGGTAATTCTGAATGAACAGATGATTATGCCAAGAGAATATCATGCTTGGAAACACATTTTATTGATATATGAGTAAAGTTGTTAGAAGGACATCTATGGAAAACAAGACCTAGCTCCTCATTGAACACCTGAATACAATAAGAAATTAGGGAGTGGCTAACAGTTATTTAATGAATTTTGAGTCCTGCTTAATAGGAATTAATTGGAAAATTATTCAGAAATACTGATGACTTAAATGGTACTATAATTTATGAGAATCACAAAAAGATGTGTAAACAACCAATTAGATATTAAGTTGTGTTTGCCTAAATGGCAAGAGATTATGGGATAGCTATTGCATTTCCAAACAGAGGGGCCAAATTCCCCATTGACTCTGAGTCTAAACTAATTTCATTGAAGCAAAAAAAAAATATGCCCATTAGTGTTAATGGACTCACAAGCCCAAACCTATGCCTCTGGCTGTGCTATAAATTAATTGGTTTACAATTGTTTCATTCATTGACTCGTGTAATAGAGTTATTTCCAATTACACCTGTGTCACCCCAGAGCCAAGGTGGGTTCCCTGACTTCAGTGGAATTGCTGTGACTGTAAACCAAGGATTTGATGTCACAAGGCCCAAGAAAAGGAGTGTATGACCTCTGCATCACTGGCTTTGAAAATGTTGACTTTATACTTCATATGACTATTACTAGGTGAAGGCTGGAAACAACAGATTTGGGGTCCACATCAGTTTCAAATCTGAAATTGCACCCTTGAGGTCAATAGGCTCTTTCCTGTGACTTCAGGATGGTAATTATAAGGGAAGAAATGCATCACATGAGGTTTTTCTTGGGGCTGTAAGACACCCACAAGTATGTCTTGCAGGGACACTTCATAGGTGTGAGCCTCAGATTCTTCCATACATTTTCTTGATGATACTGGTGAAATAGTACAATCTTTGTTGCTTGAAGAAAACTATATTCATCACCAACATGCAATCAAAAATACCTCAGAAACATTTGTCCTGAAGCTGGTGCTGAAAATACATGAGGGATTGTCCAACCCATTTAAAAACTATTCATATTCAGTTACAAAATAACATATGAAATCAAGAATAACCAAAGGATTTGGTTAAACTGGGCGGGGGGGGAGGGGGGACAGGGACAAATGCAAGAAAAGAGAAGCATTGTCTTTTAGGTTTCTTCTTCAATGTGAGACAAATGCAAATTTTAGTAAAGGAGAAATTAGAAGGAAAAGAAGAGATGATAGGAATTCCTTCTCCCTGCTTTCCTGCTGCTGTAATTGAGGGGTTTATTTTATTAAATGGAATCCATGGGTCAGATTATAACTCCATTTTTGCGACGGTGCAGGTTGATTTCAATGCCAATAAAGTCATATTAGTGCAAAGCAGTGAGACATCATCTGCAATGCCATTTGTATGTGCAAGATGAATACATTAGCTTCCCCAGCAGATGGCTGTGAATTCTTCCAGACAGAGTATGTCTTGGGCTTTCAAGAACCATTTATCAAAAGGAACACTGAATCATCTTCAGTTCTGCAGTAATCACTCCAGGGAAGCAAGTGCTAAATGGTTTAAAGATCAGAGACAAATGTACTGCATTGTCAGCTCCAGGTGCTGTGGCCACTGGTCTATGCATCACATCAGTTGGGACTTCATGAGCACCCATTACTTGTTGCTTTGTGATGCCAGAGATATATATCTCTGAGTATTTCTGTAGAAAATGTTCTTTTAATCAATGGGGAAAGCGTGTACATTACACTTTGAATATCCAGAATTGTTCAGTAACTCCGTTTCTTATGACACTTCTGTATTCTGCCATTGTAAAGCAAGTAGTGGCCAACTGAAATTTAGAAAAAATCTGCATTAGGTAAACAGGAAAATTATCTCCTAGCTTTCTAAATAGAACTTTTAAAGGAAGGTTATAGAAACCTATTTGATAAAAGGTTTCTGAACTTCAGCTAAGGAGGTCCTGTGTAATATTGATGGAATAACAGGATTAATGTTTTGGGACTAGGACACCTTCCATTGAATGATGTCAATTCAATGTGCAGACCTAACTTTACAAAGCTTTGCATCTGTCTAATACTGTAGCCAAACTTTACCTAGTGGGCTACATTTCTCCTACTCAAGCAGGAGGAAGGCAGGCAGCACCTGGGGAAGTGAGTGTTGAAACTCAGGGAACAAATAGGAGTATCCTTGATGGAGATTTAGTGATATTCTTACTGGCATGGAGTCATAACAGGATTTTCAAAGTGGCTGATGCAATGTCATATTTTACATTTTAGAGATCCCATAGCAGACACCGTATGTGGGGAATGTATAATGAGCCATTAGAAAAATTGAAACCTGTAAATATCTGGAGGGTACTGGTCATATTTATTGGCTGTCATTTAGGAAACAGGGGGCAATTGCTATAATAGAAAGTGAAAAGTTAGAATCTTTCAATCAATATATTCTACACTTAGGAGGGGTATGCAAAGTCTGGAACAGACAAGAATGGCAACTTCCTTCCCTAATCCTTAGCAATCTCATCTAGAGTGCTCTGCCACAAAAAGATTGCTTATGTATTTGGTGAATACAACAGACATTATGCCACAATGTACTACAAATGTTAAAAGGGCAAGTAATGGTGGTTGTTTATTTTTCATTTGTACAAATGTTCAATTACACTCTGCCAAGTGTAAATATCTTGGCAAAGATTAGACAAAAATAATCTGAGAATGGCATTACCAGACAAAGGCTTAAATCCATATGCTCAGAAATGTGCATTGTTCTACCAGAGGAAAATGTCAAGGCAGTTGGCATTCAGAGAATGATGAACTTCCCAGCCCTTTCCACTTTCTCTTTTTCGTTTGCCTGTGTGCAGGTCCATGGTATCAGCTGATGACAAGAACAGAACTAGTTGTGATATATTTGAAAACAAGGAAGTGAAAATTCAGGGGATTTTGCAATATCAGACAATAGCATAAATTTCCTTTTTTGACTTATCATACTCTTTGTATTTTATGTAGATAATTAAAATATACTTCTTTTTTTTTTTTAATTGGATTTTTGTGAGCAGAAAATGTTCATCAAGCTTTGCCTATAACGGTTCCAAACCCTAAAAAAATGCATCAGGTTTTGTATAGTTCTCGATGAAAGTAATATGACTGAATCTTCAAATAGCCTCTAGAAGAAGACAATATCATAAATAATTGAAAAACTGTGTTAGTCACAAGCAATAATACCCCAGTGAAGCAACAAAAACAAAGTTCAAGATGGACAAAAGGACAAAGTTCATTGCCACACAAGGTTTTGTAAGTACAATTGTTTTATGCACAAAGCACTTAATGACTATCTGTTTAGCTATTGTAATAGACAAATGTACAGAACCTAAGGCCAGATTTTTTTTACAAAAATGCAAGGAAAAACTTACTTATTCCTTTCTTGATCATTCATTTCTCTTCACTGGTCTGGAGGAAACAAGACAAAACTTCTTCATTTTACATCACATTATCAGAGAAATTGTAAGCAAAAAACTCTGATCTTTCATCCAAAGGAGTGGAAGTATTCAGAACAATTCCATAGCAGAGAAAGAACAAATGAAAACTGTGTGTCTTCACTTACTGGAGAGGAACAATAGTTCATATCCTCTCATAAATTTCCTTTTCTATCATGAAGCAAGAAGATAAAGTTTTCTTCTCATGAAGTTTCTGTATTATAAGACTGGAGTATTTGTGAAAATGTACCTCAACACTTTTTATTTTTTTCATTCTTTGTCTTCATCTTTTTGCCCTTCCAAAAAATGATGTTGGAGACAAGAGCAGTTTAAGCAGCTGAATTATCAGATCAAGCACTGGTTGTTCTCTTTGGGAAACTCAGGAAGTCTAATGGATCTGGGTATTTTTGGCTGGATTTGTAGTCGACTAGGATAATGTCTATGAGGTAAGAAATATAGCAATTAACACATTAGTTCCTTAGGAAATCAACGCTGCTCAAATTAGTTGGGTACCACTCTTATTATTACTCTTTGTTTTCTTATTTTTCTTCTTTCAACTGTTTATCAATAAAATGGACATCAATTTTTGAAATTCTGGCCTCTAAAACCAAGCAATATTTAAAAAATAATAATAAAAAAGCACGGTCCAAAAATCCAAAGTAATATCCTAGTTTCTGATTTTGCTTGAAGCCATAAAATAGTGTATTAAAATGTTGACTGAAGCAAAATACCTTCAGAATTCAAATGCAGAAGATACAAATTATATATGTGGAGAGAGTGAAGCTGTGACTGGCATTAGAATGAGACTGCCAGTATCTTCTCCACAGAACAAGGCAGATGGATGATATATATTGTTTTCTCAGTTTACATAGTTGCCTAAGTATAAATTTGGTATTAATTTGGTATTAGTGATCTATTAGGAAGTGAGCTGGAGAGCTGGATTTATGCCCCATGCACGCTTTCTGAATGTTATCAGCAGCCTCTTAATTTATCCTAAGCACTGGATTCACTTCTGTGTGAGGAACGTGTTATAAATGTTGTCAGACAATTCAGTGATTGTGGATTATTTTTACCATAAAGGACATTCTATTTACACTGCATTGTGAAAATATAATATGTACTGTTTTTAAGGGATTAATAATCTGCTGAATATGCTGCCAATATTTGTGATTAGAAAACTTACATCAACTGAAAAAAGAGAAATTGGAAAATACATAAAACTAATATGTAATTCTGATGTAAAATTGGAGGTCTTGTTTGGGATTACATTACTAATTAGAAAGGATGCTTTGCCTAATTTGTCTGCCAGGCCAGGACTTTTGGCATGGCAAACAATAAAACAAAAGCATTGAGGCAAAACTGTTAACAATCTGTGACATGCATCCTCTACAAAGGATCATGTACCAGTCATTGAGGATAAAAATTGAAAAAATAAAAAACTGAAGAAAAAATTTTAGAAGGAGAAAAATCACTCCATAAACATATCTGGACACATACAAACATATTTATATTACTGAAACATTACCAGCAGAGTAATATGGAAATTATCAGTAAACAGTTCTGGAAAGGAACAGTAAAATTTAGGTCCTGAAAAAAATACTGCTTATATCTTAGTTTTGAACCAGTTGAGCAGGAAGAAAAATTGTAATCCCTTCTCCAGTGGGCCCAAAATATAATTACAGATGCACAATCAAACATAACCGACCACAAAATTCACTTCTGTAGGGAGCTGCTCAGAGAGGTGTAGATTCTTAAACAACAACAACAACAAAAATCAGTGCAACTGTACAGAAACTATTACCTCTTATTTTCATCTTTTAAAACCACATTTCTAAAAGAGCTAATATGTTCAAGTTTGCTTGGTTTGAATACCTAATTTTATTTGAAAACACAACCTATTAAACTGTATTGGATTTTATGTATTCTGTGACTTGTTGGGTTGTGGTAATGCCCATGTTACATTCTGCCTGGTATAAATGCTTCAGAGCTGACACCTTCTTAAAAAAGTGAACTGGAATTTTTTTTTTTTTTTGTGAATCACCAAATAATTTTTTTATCCATTGCAAACACAGGGGGCTTTATTAATACTCTTAAGTGTTGGATGTATGTCACTGTACAATTTGACTTTCACTTCTGAAAGGAGGTATTAGCTGAAACATCATGCCACTTATAAGTCCCCTCTTTGTTATGTAAATCTCTGAAAGACAACAGAACCCACAAGGTTGTTATTTGCAGCTTTGCTTCTGGGAACAGAGCAGCATCTTAGAGGGTCTGCTTCCCAGTGAGTCAAAGGATGGAGCTGTCTTTTTTGCTTTCCCATTCAAATACATCTGTGTTTGGAATTGTCAACTAATTATGAAATAATTTTACTGTGAAGTCACCCCCTGGCACTGCCAAAGTCACTTTTCACAGTATTTTGTAGGAAGTCTACTGAATGCAAAACCAGAAAAGATATTTCTGTGAGGGTGTCAGGAATGGCTGGCACAATCTGCAGGTGTAATTCAGTCTTATAGTTGTGAGGGGAAAGGCATGAAGGAGGGCAGGAAAACCCTTTTCTTGGAGTTTTACATTTCTTGGAGTTCTTGTGTCAGCGTCAGAATTTCTGCTGATACTGGAAACAGCCAGGTAACTAATAACAAGCAGAAACTGTGTACACCGTGTAGGGGAATACAGGATGTTTGTTTCAGGGACAAAGTTTCAACTCAAATTCTAGCTATCTATCTGTCTGTCTGTCTGTCTGTCTATTTATATCTATCTATCTATCCATCTACCAGTAGATTTCAGGAATTGAAATTTCAGCCCTGAAATTCCAGGGCTGGACTGAGCCCTAACAGAGAAAACAGAAGAAGAATAAAATTTTAGCCCTTTGACTACAGGTAGGAAAAAATAGCTAAATGCAGTTAAAACAGTTGTCCTGTTGCTCTTCCTGGAGAAGAGACCCTGTGGAGACCTTAGAGCATCTTCCAGTACCTATAGGGGCCTCAAGAGAGCTGGAGAGGGACTTTTTCCTAGGGTCTGTAGTGACAAGACAAGAGTTAATGTCTCTAAAGTGAATGCTGGTAAGTTTGGCTTGGATATTAGGAAGAGGGTGAGGGTGAGGCATTAGAACAGGTTGCCCAGAGAAGCTGTGGATGCCTCACCTCTGAAAGTGTTCAAGGCCAGGCTGGATGGGGCTTTGAGCAACCTGGTCTAGTGGAAGGTGTCCCTGCAGATGGCAGGAGGGTTGGGAAAAGATGATCCATAAGGTCCCTTCCAACCCAAACTATTCTATGATACCATTCCACAGTATGCAGCTGGGAAATCATAAAGAATGTTGGGCACATAGAAAAATTTCCACAGCTACAAATAAGATGATGTGTGAAAATATGGATTTTAGGATTTGAGTGATTCAGGTTCCAAGATAGAAGACATGCCTCAGTGCTGATCTTAAAGCTTAATAACACCATTAAATATTGAAGAGTAATACAAATCTCACCAGATTTTGCTTTGTGGAATGCTGGTAATCAACAGTAGAACAAGATTGCAGTTTTCAAAAAGGAATCCTGCACTGCTTCTCAGAAATGCCAGTATCTCAGTTCTGGGCAAAACTTTGTTATTGGGGAAAAAATTTAAATTTGAAACAGACAGCTCATGACAACAAAATCTACAACTCCTTAGTGCAGACTTGTGTTCATTTTCATTTCCCAAAATGTTTTATACTGACTTAAACAGTGGTGAATCAAACCTTGTTGTGACCTGGGGAAGTAAGCTGACACTAGTAAATATGGATTGATTGTTCTGTCTTCAAGGAAATCTGTCATTATTTTTATTGTATGTTAACAATGAAAGGTTATATGGAGCTATGATTCTGACTCTTTGGTAAATTATCTCAATCTGATATAGGAATAGTACTTCAGTGATAATGATAGTGAAACTAAAGTAAAGAAAAGAAAGGATTGCCTCAATCTTCAGAAAAGTTACTAAAGCACAATATAGTCCTTCTTAAAACAAAACCAAAAATAAATTGACCAGTGTGGCTTTATTCATTGTTCCCTATATGGCAAAATACAGATCTTTGGAAGGAGATTATGATCTTCTCTTCATTGCTTTCCTGTTCAATTTGTTAAGTAAACTATTTTATATTTGGCTATTTTTCTTTCTTGGCCAGTATTTGTTATATTGCCATATAATAATAAGCTGTAGATGAGTAATTTTCATTAATGAAAACTGTGATGAACTCAAATGAATTATCCAGGAAAAAATACTGATACTCCCAAGCCAGTGATTTCTGTGTCTGTGATCTCCATTGAATGACCAGATATTACTTAGAAGAAGTAACTAAAAAGATCAGACATAGCAGTTCTGTGAACTTATGACAGATCTGTACTAAGACTTGTGGCTGGCTCAAGGGCATTCTTACTAATTAGTCTGATGAGGATTTTAGTATTCTTAGTGCTTTTATTGAAGATGAGAGGCATTAATCATCAAGCCAGACGACCCTCTTTTATTAAAGAGGTACAAATGACTAATGCACATTTCCAATCTAAACAGACAAAGAAAGATGACACAATAACTGTCTAAAGACCGAAGAGCAAGATTAAATCTGGATGTGAAGCAGGCCAGATACGTCCAAATACTCCCAGCCTGAATTTTTAAAGTAACTTTGAAACATTAGTTGACTCCTCTTGAGGTCCAAGTGCTTAAGTGAACATGAAAGAACTGGAGGTGAGATCTTGCTCTCTTTTAAGTCAGTGTTTCAATCCAAATGTGTTTCCATTTCCTAAATGATGATCAGTAGTTATTAATAGTGCTGTTATTCTTTCCTCTAAAGATTGCAAGTATTTCCAATTACTGTAAAGCAAAGATACTGTTTGACTAATGAGAAGCTTTCCACATTGGATTATGTCCTTTATTTGAACTGAAGAAAATAGTGCTGGGAGTAATTGTGGGAAGTTTTTCAATCTATCTTTGTACTCCACCTGTATCTTGTCTGTGGTAGCTGCCAGATCTACCCAATTCATTGTTTGTTGTTACCATTTTATAGTGTTTACTAATAAACTGAACTAACAAAAGTGAAAAAAAAATCTGCCAATCTTTTAATTCCAGAACTGTGATTATTTCTACTCCTATCTCTTTACATGATAAGTTGCACTTAAGAGAATCTTTAACTAAAATCTGTCATAAGGGAAGCTGTGTAGGCAAATATGTTTATACACTTTATTCCAGCTACAGGAAATAAAGGATTTCCAGATCAAGCCAGTTAAGACCCTGCAAGGATGCAGAGTGCAATAATTAAAGATAAATATCTCATAAATACTTTAAAATATTTCTTTTGGAAATTACAGTGAGGGGGAAGAGCCTCGGTGGTTGGTTGCAACAAGTATGGAAACTAACCGCATAGAACAACATAATTATAGAAAAAATATCCATGCCTCTAGTGATTTGGATTTTTCACTTCATACATCATTTAAAACATGTTGAAGTGAGGCTATTAAATTAGAACATATCCTTGAAACAGAACTGAAAAGTGAGTCCATGCACCTTGAAGTTTTGTAAATTCCTGCAGGGTTCCTGCCTTGACTTACTGGGTATGATTCAGTTGTCCAGGCATGAATGTGTACTCTCATTTGAAATGCCATAGGTATCTTTCCTGTCTGCCTTTTATGTTTTCTGAAGGGCAGTGGTCTGCTGTAACACCTCCAGTGTAATTTCTGCCAGCCCCAAGTAGATATCTTGAGAAGCTTTCAGCATCTCCAATGGCTGCAGACTGAATTCCACCAGGATTCAGTGTTCAATAGTAGCTGTAAACCACAGCTCATGTTACAAAAGTGATAAAATGTCCAGAGACTGCAACTAGGAGTGCTGAGAGAGCACTTAAACCCTTTTGCAGGATGGGAGATATGGAGACATCTCATGTTTGCCTTGCATCTTGTCAAAATTTGATAATTCTGGCAGCTGGGGAGTCTTCTTTTATTAGTGTGTCATGAGCAGTCCCCAACATTAATGAGTCAGTGAATTGTTCAGCTTCAAAAATATTACAAATCCAGGCCAGTTTGCCATTGCATATGGTACTGCCTAGGAATGGAGAGGCTAATCAGCTAATTCAGTTAGAGCTGAAGCTTTATGGATTCTTTGATCATGAATGTGAAAAGAGAGGGAAAAGTCAACATTCCTATGAAATCTTTGAATGCCCAAGGTAGCCATCCCCTCTGCAGATTTGAGAGGTATATTTCTATTGTTTTGCTAGAGGGCTTCTTCAATTAATACTTTGTTTCACTGGAGATGGCTGACAAAGGCCTTTGATCCTAAAATATCATAAATAATGTACCTTTTTCAAGTGCTATGCCTCACTCAATGAAAAAAAAAAGAAAAGGGAAAAATAAACACACCCCTGGACAGACACAGTTATTGGGTGCAGATTCAGCTTACTGACTGTTTTTAATATAAAAATTTCCTAAGGATTATGGACAACATTGATAATATTTTTCATCATCTGCAGTGATAACAGAACCAAAGTAATATGTGGCTTGCACAGGTCTTTCCCATGAGAATTTTCTCTTGTGTTTTATAAACAAAGATAAAGTTTGGATGTTATTAAAACAGTGTCTTGAGATTTGGACAGTTCAGGCCTGGCCAATCAGGCCTAGGGGGAGGTTTCTGACTGACCAATCTGAGTGACCTCTGAAAAATCTATATAAGTTGCAATCAAAATAATAAAGCTCTCTTTTCTATGCCAAGCTGAGAATCTGGGACTTTTCCTCTGCTAGCGGCTCAACAGCGACAGTAACACAAAATATGCATCCTGAAGTCTGCTGAGCCTTAACCTGCTGAAGTGGCCCACACAAGGAAACTCATCCAAAGGTTAGGCAAACGTGTGCTCAAATCTGTATGATTCAGATCATGGACCTGAAATCATGCCCTGGGTAAGTCCAGTAAGCAAAATATTTAGGACACTAAACTAGGTAACAGTCTCAGCTAAACAGGTTTTCCTCTTAGGTATATTTATTACAACCCACCATCAATAGCTGCATCCCCTAACAGATGCCTTAACAAATAGGATGCTTAACTAAAGCAACCTCTCACTTTTTCTCCTTTTGCCCTATCTCCTGTCCTGCCCCTGGTGTAATAAGTAATTTTCTATGCAAAATAATGCAGGTTGAATAGGTAAAAGAGAAGATGGTCCTCCCTAGCACAGTCAATTGTCTTGGGATATGGGGAACAGAGGCTCAAATGCTCTTTCTGAAAGTGGTATAATTGTAGCTAAACTTATCACTAGGAGAATATATGGGATTGGGTGTTAATTAAATTTAAAATAGTTAAATGAGAGAATGTCTAGTTTGAGGAAGTTTCAACTCAAGTTTCAACTTAAGAAATTACTCTAAGGTGCTTGTTAGGTAGCAGTGCAGTAGCTTTTTGGCAGCCTGAACATAACACAAATGAAAAAAAAATCAAATGCTGCAGTATAAGATGTCTGAATTGATAAGAACAGCAGAAGATTCAGAACAAGCAAAAAAACAGATAAGAGTTCTGAACAAATTATATAATTAAATGTGTGTGTAAAGTGAAGAGATACTTACTGACTTGCAAAAATCATTAATGAATATAGAACATATTAGTTATAATGTCTCCAGAGACTGAAAAACAAAATTGTATTTTTAGAAGGGACTGATCCATGACAAGTAACTCTGTTTTTGAAGCAAGCTGTTTCAAAAGATCATGTCATCCTGAGCCTATAATTCATAATGATAGACAATGAATGCACAACTTAGAAGGAGATATCATAAACAATTTGTCAAGTCTAAATGGAGCTTGATGCATGCTCAGAAATACCTTGAGTGTTAGAACATTTTGAGTAAGCTCAGCTGCTAGAGCAATACTGCTCCAATCAATGCTGTGCCAGCCCATTGCACACCATAGCAACACACAGCATGAATTACAAAAATGCAAGAGGAATGCAGAAACAGACCTGGAAATTCCTAATTCATAAGACAAGTGTAATTTAAGAAAAAAGGTTTTGTGTTGGATGTAGAATGGTCCTTACAGAGGAGAGGCCATTTCCCTGTTGGCATGCTCCAAGCTCTGTTTGCAAATAGATAATAACTGTGGAGTACCTTCAGTTCAGTGCTGAAGACTGCCATTTCAGAAGGCTTTTGGGAATAACCTTTTCTCACTTTGATCCCTCTGAATCCCTTCTATCCTTTTCTATTTGATCTGCCTTAGGCCTGTCTTTTTTTTTATAAGTGCTTAGGAACACATGAAGAGATGAATCAGTTACAAGTAAAACTTTAACTCAATACTCAGGAGAAGCTATGCTGGTTTCATAATGCTTGTCAATGGAGGTGATCTAATCCAGCCTATACAAATCTAAAATGGAAAAGACATTTTTTTCTGAACAGTGAGCTGTCCCATAATGAAAACAGGGCAAAGAAATAGAGATTTATGGGTCAACAAGAGATCCATCCTCAGAAATGTGAGCAAATTTTATCTCTTGAGTAATTTCAGTGATGACATACCAACATTATCATAAGCAGCAATTGTTAGCACAAGACATTAACACAATATTATAACTATATTGCTATTTGAATATGGGTTTGGTCCCATAGATGTCAATGGTAAACTTTCACTTATTTTCACATGAGCTCATTCATGTTCGTAAACAGCTATGAGTGAGATGTTTGAATTGGATTTATCTGACTTTATGAGTTGTTGGGGGTTGAGTACGTTTGGAATTTCTTTCCGTTCCTGTTACTAAGCAACAAATAGTTGGGTGTTTTAGAGCCATCAAGTCTTTTGTAAAAGACAAAAGATGTGCTTGGGCAGGGCACGGAAAGGGAAGAGCCGGCCCTGGGAACGCTCTCTCCTGGTTCGGACGCTGAGAGGAGAGGCTGCTCTTTTTGCTTTTCGGCTACCACCGGAGGAAATCCAACTGTGCCCTGTTTTTCTTTTCTCCTGGCTGGGTGATCTTTTGATTCAACCTTTTTTCCCACTGGGAAGGGCACATTTCCCCGGGCTGCATTTTTCCCGCAGCTGCTGCCGGCAGAGTCCGGCCGCCTCTGCTGCCTGCCCCCGCCCTCTGCCGCACGAGACTGCGGCGTCTGCTGTGACTGCAGAAATCCTCGCTGCCTCACTGGCTGGCCGGGAGAGAGAGAGCCAGCTCCTACCCGCTGCCGCCCTGCTTTCTCGCTGCTCCAAGCTGCTTCACTGCCCCACGTGTTTCTCAGCCTGTCCGCCATTGCAGCTGCCTGAGGCTGACCTGAGCCTGCGCCACAGCGCCACCTGCAGCTGCTCAGGAGTCATCGCACCTGCCCTGCCCGGCCGGGAGCTCAACAGCGCCCCTGCTGCTTGCAACCGTGATTACACCACACGGGAGAAGGCTCAGCAGCTCACGAGTCATCTGCTATTGGTTTTCTGGTTCTAGTTGTGGTTGCTATTATTGTTATTGCTTGTTTATAGATACTAGTAAAGAACTGATATTCCTTTTTTCCCATACCTTTGCCTGAAAGCCCTTGATTTACAAAATTAAATAATTCGGAGGGAGGGGAAAAAAAGAAATCACATTCTCTGTCCTAAGGGAGGGTTCAGCCTCTCTTGGCAGACACCTGTCTTTCAAACCAAGACATGAGTCTAAAAGTTAAGCATGGTATCTAAGTTGCACATCTATGTTTCCAGTGCAATGAGTGACTGGATGCATCTCCAGAGTGTGCTTCATTTCATTCTGAACTTAGGTCTAAGAGAAGTGGAAGGAATTGCCCACCCTTCTTCCCTTCTTCCCTTCACTATTGTGAAGCCTTGATTAGTGCCTTGACTTGCTGCCTAAGTTTTAAATTACTAAAGATGAATGGTTTCTGTGGAATACAAATCCAATTGCAACAGCATCACAGCCATGTCATTGTAACATTAGTTTCTTCACACAGCATGGGCTGGTTGTGGCTGGCATAATGTCAATTTTCTTCATAGTAGCAGGTATGGGGCTGTGTTTTGGACTTGTGCAGGAAACAGTGTTGATAATTCAGGGATGTTTTATCACTGAGCAGTACTTTCACAGAGTCAAAAATTTTTCTTCTTCTCACACCACTCCACCAGCAAGGTGTTTGGGGGTGCACAAGAATTTGGGAGAGGACACAGCTGAGACAGCTGACTACAACTGACCAAAGGGGTATCCCAGATCATATGGCATCATACTCAGCATATAAATCTAGGGGAGAAGAAGGAAGGGAGGATATTCAAAGTAATGTTATTTGTCTTCCCAAAACATGGTTAAATGTGATGGAGGCCTGCATTTCTGGGGATGGCTGAATACCGGCTTGCCCATGGAATGTAGTGAGTGCATTCCTTGTTTTTCTTTGCTTTGCTTACATGCACAGCTTTGCTTTACTTATTAAATTTTATCTCAACCCACAAGATTTCTCACCTTCACCCTTTCAATTCTCTCCCCCATCACACCAGGGGGGAGCCAGTGAGCATCAGTGAGGGGCTGAGTTGCCAGCTGGGGTGAACTATTGCACAGAAGAAGAGGTAGACAAACAATTTTCATATTCTCTTTGTCTTACTCAAGTTAAAAGAGATTAGCAGAAATGATATAGTGCGGCAGAGACAAAAAGTCTGGATTAGGAAAGCAACCAACAGTAAGACAAATGTATTGTATTATGTATTTTTTGCTTACTAAGATGAAGATCTTCAGCTCATCTGATTATTGGCTGCTAGTGGTAACAATTATATTAACAATATTTCTGATGATATGCAGTGTGGAGAGTTGTCAGTATGTCAGTACATCTGACATCCATTACACTTTGTAAAGCTCTGTCACTGTTGAGCAGCTAGCAGAGTAATGAAAGCACCAGTTCTCCGTGGCAAGAAGGAATGACCTTTATTGTTTTGATTTCATCATATATATAGAGTTTTCAAAAGTCACCCAGATTGGTCAGTCAGAAGCCTTCCCCCAGGCCTGACTGGCCAGGCCTGCACCGTCCAAGTTCTGGGACACTGTTCCAATAACATCCAAACTTTATCTTTATTTATAAAACACAAGGAAAATTCTCGTGGGAAAAGCCTGTGCTAGCCACAAAGCTCTATAATACAAACGCAGGATTGGTAATTGGTCAAGTTGGTAACTTCACATCAATAGCATGTCTCTAATTAACCACTGAATGACTTCCAAGCTCTGCAAATGGAGTCAACACTAGATGGATCTCTCCATCTCCCAACATTTATTTTTTTACCAGATAGAGCTAGGATTATGTATTTCCCTGCAACTCTACAGTTGTGATAAAGACCAAAGTAAAAAAGAACCTAAAAAGGGGTATTAGAGGTTTGCTTGGAATAGAAGAGCTGATCAATTTGTTTGTCAGGTACATGGCAAAGTAAAGTGCTGTTATCAAGAGGTGATATGATGGACTTTTGTCACAGATTTATAGATTCAAGTATAAATCTTTGAAATACAATTATAAATGCTTTATATATCCCTGGGGCAAACCTTTCCTTAGCTCTGAAATGAATATCAATTAAGGCACATGGAGGAGATGAAGGGAGAGTGGTTCATCATGGAGGTGTGAGTTGGTGGGGGATCCAATGAAGGGATTAACACAGTAGGCTTTGCTTTCTCCATCATACCCTAGAAGGACAAAGCCAAGCACAAAGTCTAAGCACAGACAGGGGAGCGTCTGCAAGGGTAGCAGCATCCAAAGCAAATGGAGCTCTTTGTACTGTGTGTTGTAACTGGTTAAGCAGCTAACTAAAATTTTACAGTCTGTATCCAGAGAACTGGGTCTGATATCTCCATTGTGAATGTCCCATCCCAGGAAGTTATTCAAGGTCAGGCTGGATGGGGTTTTGTGCAACCTCATCTAGTGTCCTGGAACACTGGAACACTGGAACCTGGAAGGTGTCCTTGATCACAGCAGCGGGGTTGTGAACAGATGATCTTTAATAGCTGTTTCCAGCCCAAACCATTCCGTGATTCCATGACTGACTGTTGGAGGTTTTAAATTGTTTTGAATGGTCAGTAATTGAAAAATATGTGCCCCTTAGTAAGGAAAGCTAGGAAGGAAGGTAGAGTCATTGTGTGGACTATTTTCTTCACATTCTAAGGTATTTTTCATTTTTATATATGTATATATACACATATATATATCTGTGTGTATCATGTACAGTATTCATTTTTATATTTTTATAAATGGAAATATTTTGTAATTTCTTCTTCAAGTATATAATTGCAATGAACACAGAGATTATGTTAGAAGGTGCCTTAGCCATGGAACCTACTGAAAGGAGCAGACATCTCCCACCATTCCAGAAAACACTGTATGTGCACACTGTAACACCAAGAGAATTAAAATTGGCTTATTGCTCAAAACCTTGCTGGTAATAATCAGTGATTTTCTTGTTCTGATACAAAAGTTAACTCACCAAGATGAGATGGGAAAAAACTTTTCACGTGACAGTGAAAAATAAATAGTGTATTTTCTTCAACACTAGTATTTTTGATCTGTAAAACACATGGTCTCATTACTGGATGCACTCAACATCAGCCACAAATACTTACCACTCCATGCCCCCATACCACAAACAAATGTTAATACAGATACTTCTTTAAAATTGTCATCCTGTATTTTTCCTCTCAGTAAACATCTTTTTTTTGATGTAACTTTATATTTTAAAAAACTCTTTAGGGCGTCTGCTTTATATTCTAAAAATTAATCTACAGATCTTTATTTTGTTTTCAGAACAGTGCAAAAGTCAATTAGAATCTCCGAAGCATAACACTCTTTACCCAGCTCCCAAGGGATAAAAATGCTTAATACATGATCAAAATCCAGTTCTATTTTTTAAAGTGTGCATTTGACTTTTGATGTAATCTACAGGGAGAGCAGGCTTTTAGAAATTATGCAAGATGACAATTGATGTCTTGCTTATTGACATTTAGAAGGGTAACTGTTTGCTGGCAGCTTGTCCAGAAGAAGTTTCCATAGCCTCAGTGTACACATCACCCAAAGCTCTCACTGAAGGCCAATCTTCAAATGTCACTGTAGAACATAAACAGATAAAAGGTTATCCTAATTAAAGCTGTGATGAGATAGTTCAAGACTATTAAAAAGAGGAAAAAAAAATGTTACAGAAGTAGTCTAAATAAAATCTTTAGTGAGAGGAGGCTTTTGTTGTTGGTTTGTTATATTAGGTTTTCTTAAATTTTCAAGCAAGATATTTAAGAGATATATTTCTCTTTTAATCAAGTGCATTCATTTAGTTTGCATTAATTTTCATTTAAATATCTCTTTCTAACTTCTATAAAAGGAATTTTCTTTTTGAAAAATGTTGACAGGTCTTACAGGAATAACTTTGAGATTATGGGGAGCACCAGAAGAGGCTCCATAAAAAGGCCATGTGAAGGATTAAAACAGTGCCAGGAAGAGTACTGGCAGCCTCTCTCCTTATTCACTGCTGTGCTGAATCCCTGTTTTTTGTGGAATCAAATCTTACTACTGTGTACAGAGTCACATCTGCCTTATCATTGCCATCTTGCCACAAATACTATTCCCTTTTTCAGCCCCCAGCAAACTGCGTGAATGAAGTTGTTCTATTACGACATGAGGGTACTCTGCATGAATCCTGCCAACTTGAAAATTCAACATATATCAAATGACCTGAAGAGGCATGGCCTGAACAATAAGAAGCACAGGAGAAGATCCAGCCTTGGTGAGTCCACCATCTCTCCAAGGTCCCCACTGCAGATGACAATATTGGGCGACCTTTCCCCTTGTGTCTGAGCAATTCTGCAGAAAGGAGATAGGAAACATCCTATATGGACCTACTGTTTTTTTGGTTTTTTTTAAATAAATCTTGTCTTATGCAGAATTATAAGAATCACTATAAATTCTGTGAGACATCTTTTCATGACAGTCTCTTCTCTGCCCCCTCACTGCTCCCAAGTGAGTTCTGTATATCCCCTCACACACTGTTGCATGGCCACCCAAGGACTGATATTGCAAGAACTAAAAGTTTGGGTCTTTTATGGTCATGTGATTGACATGTTGGTGTTAGCCCTGAACAAGCCATGGGAGAAATGAAGAAATTCACAGGATAATGCCTAGCAACTCAGAAGGGAACAGAGATGACTGAACATTCACTACACCAGATTTTCATATGAGGGTAGTTGCTGTCAATCCCTCAGCATGAGTGACTGGTGTAGCACCCACATTTAGAAGAATTAGAAATGTAAATGTATGTGACTTTCCTTTCATATACCATGATTAGATGAAAAATAGTAATTAAAATACCAGGCAGGTCAGCGGTGCATAGACTAATTAATTCCTCATCACTACAGTCTTGCCATGTGGTGACTCAACAGGAAATTCTTTCTGCCATTTCCCCCCAAGGACAGTGCAACAGCAGAACATTGCTCTGTGTTGAGTTAGAGCACAGGATGTAAATATATGTACAGTTTTTGCTGGTATTTTAGCTCTTGAACACAATCCTCAGTGTATACCCTAAAACAGACTGAAAAAATTACTTCAAAGGTGCAGAAGCTGCAAAATAATTCCTGAAGTGACCTGAACTTAGGCTTCTACAAGCTCCATCTTAGAACTGTAGCTGCATTCTGAGGAGTGTGTTGCTAGGAACAGAGTGGTAGCTCCCAGTCTTTTATTAACTCTTTCAAACATATCCACAGTGGGGAACAAACTCTCCTTCCCATTCTCAGCATGTGATACTGGGAGCAAATATGTCAGTGCTTACTTTCCCTGACCTCCTCTGTCTGCATCCTGTCTGCATCCTTCTCCAGAACTGTCAACCATCTCCTGCCCCATGCATTTTCTCATTCTGTTCCCCTAGATGTGAATGAGATCTCCCACAGCTTCACCTCTGCTCCACAGAAGAAAGCTGTTCCTTCTTACACTCCACAAACCCTACCCAAGTCCCAATGTTGCCCTTACCCAGTGTGCTGCTGATTACAGGTGACTGCCCTGTGCCTCCTTAGCCTGTTGCTCACTAAACCTGATCCTGCTGCTCTGTCTCTTCCCTTTGGAAAGGCTTCATCTCTTGGTCACTCACCTGCAGCACCACGGAGGGGAGTTCTCAGCAGCAGCAAGAGCACAGTGCCACTCAGTGCCACTCCCAGTTCTCTCAGTCGTCCTAAAATCTACTTATTCACAAAATCCCTCTTCATCTGTGAGGTTAATCCGTGGCATTAAGTAAGCATGAATATTACAGATTTATAGTCCACTTGCTTTGCAGATACTAGAATACAAACTGATTTCAGAACTTTGCTTTTCTGCTGAAAACTTCACCTTCATGCTCTCCCCCAAAACACAGGCTTGCTTTCAGATCTGTCAGCTATGTTTTTGTGTACCTTTCTGTATCCTGTTTTGGATCAGGGATTCACAGCACTTTTTTGCCAAATATAGATCTGCTGCCTACACAGCAAGAAAACATTTGGAGATGTAACATAAGAGTCAAGACAGGAAGGTGCTTAAAAAGACTATGAAATTATGGAGAGAAAATATTGCCAACAAGATCTCTTCATATAAATTGGTCTATTGGATTGTGCTGGATTAGACAGCCCACAATGAAGGTAAATTGCTCATCTCTAGGTTTTATTTCCATGTAAAGATAGTGTAAGTATAACAGGAGGAATTCTGTTCTATCAGATAAGCAGCCAATCTCACAGTAAAAGTAAGACGGCATTCCTGCACCTCTTGTTTAGAGAAAAGGAAAGAGTGCAAAGCAGGTTTGCAGCACAGCTTCTCTGCAGATTTTGCCATGAGTCTAAATTAAAGCAGAGCATTACCATTGCCACGGTTTTAACTGTGTTTTGTGTGTGTGTGCGTGTGTGTGTAGTTTCTTCTCAAAAGTTGGTCTAAAAATATTTACAACTGATTCTGAAGAACTACTCAATTATTCATGGAATTTGTTAATCATAAATTGTGAGAACAGTTTAGTGCCTGACTCCAAACCTGTTGAAAGCACTGACCAGTTTCTAACTAGTATCAATAGTATCTAGATATAGTGATACTGGTATCTGGATTAGTACAGAAAGATCCACTTTAAAATACATCTTGCTATTGGTTTTATTAATCACTTCAGAAGAAGTAAAATCCTTCCCTTAATTCCTTACCAATATGAAGTGACAACCATCTCATACATTACATGAAAATTTACTGATATTTATCAAAGGGCAGAAAGTTGCCTTTCAAAAAAACAATTTTGAGTGTCATTTCTCCTGTCAGGTCAGAATACATTAAAATGTGGAAGAGGATGAGGCAAGTCTACAGTGCTATTAAAAAGCTAGGTATAAAAGAGATCAGTGAAATGGCAGAATAATGAATATGAACATTATCTGTATTTAATTTGGCTAGCTTAATGCCTTAATTAATAATTTAAATTAATTCCTTCCTCAGTCATATTTCTCAGGAAATATTTATTCTGCACCTGCTAAAATCTGCCACCTACACAACTTCAGCTAAACTAATATCATGAATAAAAATATTCCATTCTCTCATGGAGGGTTAGCAATGCAGTCTGTTATTAAGCTTGCCCGACACTTTGCATTGCATGACTCTGCTTCCAATTACTTATAACTGTGTTAGACTCATTCTCACAGTTGCCTGCCAGGTGCTACTTCAAGACGACCTTTGGAAAGCTTCATTCAAAACAGTCAATTATAAAATTAAGAGGGAAAGAAGACTGTTTTCCTTCACTGAAAGTATACCAGGAATATTGTTCTAGGAAGTTCTTTTAAATGAAGATTCAGTTATCAAAAAGTCTTTCAGTACTTGAGCAGATTTGCATGTAAAGTTGATGGAGTCGGTCTGACAACGCTGGTTATGTGCTACAGCAGTGACAGTCCATTTCTTAAAATAATCTTTGGGCTGTCAGACAAGAGAATGTGTCATCTGCAATAAGTACAATAAGGATATTTTTTGGCTCCAAAGGCCATAGTCCCTGACCATTTATACTGTTTTCATTTTACAATGAGCTGCCTTTCCATGTGCTGGTGAAATGAGAGCAGTCCATATGAGCTGACAGGGCAATAGCTCTTGCTAAAATCAAACACTAGATGTTTGGTTTTCAGATGTGTCCCTTTCCTCAGGACACCACAGAGTTCTGGCCCAACATTTGTAGTTGAGAAGTACAAACATCATTGCTAAGCAACCCAAGCTGCCTCATAAACAGTTACAAATGAACCTGGTCAACAGGAAAAATTGTGGGGTGCTTTCATGGTGCATATGCACACACCCAACCCTGCTCAGATGCCCTGCATGCCTCTTTTATCAGTCAGCCCACGCTGGCCTTTTGGAGTAGGCAACTGTGCTCTCATGGCCAATTTATAAAAATGCATAAGAACATAGAAATATAAAAACCGGTGGAAATTATCCTTATCTGGATACCCAGCATTTTCATGGGCATATAAATCTTCCCATACCAACCCTCAAAGGCAGCTGTATTTACAGGTCCAACCCTGGCTGTGCTCTGCTCACACCTTGGCCTTTCCAGCCCAGAAGCTACACTCCCTTTTCTCTCCATGTGTCCTGGGCAGTGCAAAGCTCCCACTGTGGTCAAGGCTGGCAGGCTGGGCAGCTGTGAGGGAGGACCACGTGGGGAGGAGGGAAGAGCAAGGAAGGCTTGTCACTGGTTTCACACTGAGGACATCTGCTTTGTCCCCTTCCTAATCACCAGTATCTGGCAAGGACCCTTGCCTTCCCCTCTAGCAGCTGCAGCTGAGGCACAGTGGCCTACAGCCTTTTACATCTCCTGTTCCTGGTGGGAGCATTTACAGAGCTGGAGAATATCCTACTCTGGGGTCGTTTTGTGCTGTTCAGAAGTAACAGCTCTTGAAATCAGGCGGAGCTCCTGAAATCAGGTGGAAATAAGGGCTTTTCTTTGACCCTATGGTCAAAGAGCATCTTCACAGCATCTCCTGCCTTTCATAGTCCTTGTTTCAGGCATCTAGGCTAGCTCTACCAGCTGTATGGTTTCATAGTACCTCAGGAAGGCCAGGAGATAGCAGCTATGAGAAACCAGCAGGGTTTTAACTGCAGATTATAAATAATAATAGCAGGTTCAAAATACAGATCTCTAATATCAGGTTCCAGGAGGATTTTTAGATACCTTCACACACAAATGTGACAACATCTAACATAGAATATTTCCTTTTTGAAAGTGCTCTTTCCTGTACCCACCTGAACTCTGGCTGGCCTTACCTCTCTCATCACCAGTGATAGATACGGTGTCTGAGGGTGGGGGCAGCCCTGTGCCTGTCCTCACGTACTGGCCAGCTGTGCAGAAGATGTCTCTTTCCTAGAGAAATTTTCTCTGCACAGAATGAGCCCTAAACACACTGGATCCTCCCAAAGCAACAGTCATTGCACATGTATGCATATGGCAGCCAGTCTGTGTGGATGACAAAAAAGCCACAGGGATGGAAGGTCTGACAAGGAGGAGGTTGTGTTGGGAGCTGGAGGTGAGGAAATCTCGTGAACATAAGGTGTTGCCCACACTTCCACTCAATGCAATCCCAGATTATTCTGAGTTGGAAGGGATCCCAAGGATCATCGAGTCAGACTCTTAAGTGAATGGTCCATGCTGGAATCAGACCCAGGACCTTGGCATTATCAGCACCGTGCTCTGACCGACTGACAGCTGCCCTGCTGGCGTGTTCCTGCTGCCAGGCTGACATCTGCCTCCCAGCCAGGATGCACTTGTGATTTCATGGATGCTGCACTGTTCTGCCCCCCGGCCCAGCCTTCCACTGCTGCTGGCAGGGCAGGGGCAGCATGAGAACACAGTGGAGCTGAGGCCTCAGGCCCTGCTCACTCCATACAGCACACACAGCATTGTGCATGCAGGGAAAAGCTATCACTGTTTCTCTAATGATGCCTTACAACATATGTTTCTGCTGGCTGCAGGCTGCCTTAGTGCCTGCAAGAAGCTGCAAGGCTGGCTGGGCCATGTTTCGTGGCTGGTGGGGAGGCAAGGAGGTGTGTGGGCAGCCATCACCAAGCACAGAGCTGCTCTGGGACACAACGGCATGTGGCAGAGCTCTGCTCTGCAGGCAGATGCTGTCAGCATCAGGAAGGGATCATCAGAACCAGGTCAGCCAAAAGCTAACCCTCAGGCAGGGGAGGAGGAAGAGGACCTGCAACATAGGTGAATTTCTGACATTGAGAGGGTATGTGGAGCAAATCAGGGCAGAAGCCTCTGTGTGATGAACATTGGCAGACTCTGGCCTTGCTTTTGGTTGTGCAGCTTTCCCAACAGCATGGGGATCTCCATGGGGAGCCCTTTGGGAACATGGCAAAGGTGGGACCCCACAGGTGACCATCCCTACTCAGGTTAGGGTTAAGTTTAGGGATAGAGTTAGGATTAAAGTTCAGGTTAGGGTTAAGGTCCTCTCAGTGGGAGCTTAATGAAGAATGTTTGGAATCACTGCTGAATAGCGAGGAGACTTAAAGGAGATATTCTTGGGATAGATTAAAAAAGATAAATTGAGGGAAGTGGATACTTAAGGATATATCTCTGCAATTTTTAAGAGTGTAGAAAAGTCAGAATTTAGAGAAAATTAAGATTATGGATCAAAGCAGTGAAACTGCAACAGCAGGAAGGAGGTTGTGCCTCTGTCTTCTGAGAATTGAATGCTTTTTGAACCAGTTAAGGAACAGCTGTCTTGTTAACCATGTTCCTCAGATGCTTATGTGCTCCTGAACATAATGTAAGGAATAACTTGGGTAATTACATTGCTGATATGACTGTGGGTTGTTGCCAGTGTTGAGTTATTGTTGGTGTTAATGACAGATGAAAAAAATGGGTGTTGGGGGGAATTTCTGAAGTGTGTACTTCTGGACTTTGCCCTCCTTATTTTTAACCGTACATGTAGACAGTATATTTCACTAAACTTTTTTATAACTAGAAAATCTGATATTAGGACAAGACCTACTGTGTCCGGTAATGCATATGTTCAAATGTTTTCACCTGTGCTAGACTGATCTGAATTCAAATTTTCACATCAGGGGCTTAAAGATATCCTTTTGTCCCTGTCTCATGTAGATGTAATGAAATGAACTGAAAATATTTGTAAACTAATCCTCATTGTGAGATGGGAGGAAAGGGAGGACAGCCTGCAGGCAGCATCAGCTGGTCCCTATGGAAAGCCCAGACTGTGTGCTGTTTCCCTCATCTCCCACAAGCAGAGAGCACCAACAAGGAGTGGCTGTCCTTGCCTGCCCACCCTGGGCTTTGGGAGTGCCAGAAAACAAGTGTGTTCAGTGCATATAGAGCTGAGAGGAAAGAACCTGAAACTTTTTGGTAGGAAACTTACACACTGCTGATGGTATTGACTATGCTGCTGCATAGTCAGGCTGAAAATAGGGGAACAGGGATGTGCTAAAACGAAAAGCATAAGTGTGGGGGAAGCAGCATAAAGTCACTTTACAAGCCTCTGTTTTCATGGTGCTCCTTGAAGTCATAGGTTTTCTGGTCTTTACATCATTTTAATGCACTTTGTAATGACTACACATATGGATTTCAATAATCATAAAAAATCCCTGCCAGAGAAAAAGCTATTCAAAAGCTTCTTAAAGCAATAAGGGCCTGTCCTAATCACTGTAACTTTTAGTTTCTTCACTTGTGCTCTTTCTGTAATCTTTTCTATTTTGATTTATGTAGAATTTTTACACTGCTTTCAGCTGCTTTTCAGTATATGCATTATTCTTGCTGGGTACAGTGTAGAAAACTAATTAGTTCAAAGTTTAGTCATTCTCTCACACCAAAGACTATTTTTTACACAAACATTTCCATTCAGATGCACTCAGTGACAATGCCATCTTATGGCTGGTATTTTCAGCACTCTCAGAACCACAGTACTGTGCTTCTATTCAGACTAACCCAATCTCATGAAGGAAAGAACATGTGTTAGATGAGACTGTAAGTGTAAGCAGAAGTTGGAAACTAATTGTTTAACAAGTCTCCACAATCTCATATTAAAGGAGCCAACAGATGTTAAAACAGCCCTATACCTAATATTGATTTGTTTTCCAGATGGTTCTTACTTAACTGTGTCTTATGATACATCAGTGAGTCACCAATATATTATTTATGAAAGCAGGATGCATTTAAGTTATATTTAGAATGCAAGAGTACCTTACTAGAAATTTAATATTTAGCAGCTTGTGCAAGGAATACAGAGTAGAGCAATTACTGCTTATGGACCTAGTTTTTGCAAGGTGGAAAAGAGGGTAGTCACTTTATATGCTTGTGCAGAGAGTGCATAACACTGCTGGGGAAAGATAGTGCTTTAGCTACACTGGTGATTGTGGCTAAAGAAAGTGCATGCATCAATTTTTATTTTTTGGTTTAGAAGTGATTAATAATGACACAAGGTCTCTGAGTTATAGAACAACCAAAGAGCACATGGCACATGGTGAATTATAGTGCAACATTAATGTGCATTTCAGGAAAACTATGCAATTTTTGGCATTTCTGGGTGCTTAACAATGACCTGCAGTGACTTGCAATAACTTATCTCATGACCTGCTATATGGAATTACTACGCAAACTGTGCTGGACAAATTATGTTTGTGTTCTTCCCATGAAAACTGCAAATCTGGTAGGAAGTTATATGCTCTGAAATATATTTTAACACAACATGAAATCCATCACCCATGGAAAGGTAAAAGGTGTGTAATTCTGCTAGTGTACTTCAAGAGTTACAGGGAGTTGAAACTCTTCAAAAATAGTCTCTCAGTAGAGCAACCTTCTAGTAAGGCACAATATGAAGGATTAAATGAGGGGAAATTGGTCCAAAGAATCTTCCTATATATAGGACTGAAGATGAGGGGGAAGAAGGAAAAGTTGGTTAGTTCTTTTTCATTGTCAGTGATGAAATAAAACCTGAGAGAACAGCAATCTTGCAGAAAATATATCCATAACTTAAAATCTCGAGAGGTGCTCAGTAATATGACTGTATCATCCTATATTTGAACCCTACACAGCTGACAGGGATTATTCTACATTTGGGAGTAATATTTCTGTCTTTAAGCTGTGTCTTGTGGCTTAGAGGAATGTGAGTCTGAATGAATGAGAGCAGGTCTGGTGTGCACTGTATGGGAACAGTGTAAATGTATCTTTCCTTCTAAGAGGTTACCTCTGACAAGACTAAAGAAAGAATGTATCCTCAGTATTATCAGAACAGTTTCCTCCCTATACAATTCTCTTAAGATTAACCCAGGAATATCATCCTTGTTTGAAATTTGTGTAAAGGAGAGTTGAATATATTTTCTCTTGGCATGTGTCAAGTATTTCCTGTTACTGAAAAGACTTAAAGCCACATGCATATTGCAAAGTCGACAGTTATTAGAAATTCTCACTGTTTAGTAAATTCCAGGATGAATTATTCACTATTATAATACCTATGTAAAGTAACTTTACATACTGTTTCCACTGATCAAGACAGTATGAAATAAGTCTTACAAGAGTAAAATTTGTTATTCATTTAAGGGGCCACTAGAGCTGTGATTCTATGAACTTGTACAACATGAAAAGATTATGACAATATGAAACTGTAATCCTCTAAAGTGGTGCCTTCAATAATTAAAAGTCATACTGTAAAACTATCCATTCACAGTAAGTTGCTAGCCTGGCTTTTACATCACTGTATACCATATTGTTTTCAGTTTGTAACATTTGCCAAATTTTAAATTTGGTCTGGCACAATGTAATAAGATTTAGAGGGAGGTTGTTTTCTTTTCAGATTAAGATAATGTATCTGCTCTTGAGAACAAGGCAAGATAAAAGTAGATATTTTTCACACTTGAAGAAATCTGTATCTAGAATTTAAAAATGGATCTGAAAGTTGTCCCAGAAGCCTTTGCATTAGGAACAGCATTTGGAAAAGCAGCCTACACCTGTCTTAGTTACAAACTATTAAAAAATTTATATCTCATATATACTGTGACTGCCAGTGCTACCCATAAATTGTTGAAGTTTTTGATATCATTGGGTGCGTTTTAAGGACAACAAATCATATTAAATTTCTCAGATTCAGAACTCTTGGTGCTACTGCCTGTTCTGACTCCAGGGATACAACTGGGAGCAAGGGACTTTTCCCCAAGGGCACTTCTCATCTTTTCCAACCAGATCTAGAATGCAATTGAAAGATGCTGCCTTAGAGAACCATAAATGGGATATGACTAGGAACTGCAGAGTAGGGTAAAGGAGCAATTGTAAACTGGAGAAGCAGCTGTGACTTTTGCAAGTGAGAAAAAAGCCTGGAAAAAAAGGCTTTTCGAGAGGAAGAGGAAAAAATTCAAAAAGAGTCTGTCTCACTTCTGTCATATGAATGAGGAACTCAGTGTTTGAAATTTTTATGTTCTCCTTGAAGGAAAGGTGTATGTATTCCCACATTCTGTGAAATATTATTTATTTGTAATTTGCTCATGTCCATGTCTCTAGCCATTCTTGGAAAGAGGAAGAAAAACAAATTAGGCTGACACGTGATATGCACAAAGAGTTAAAACCTATATTGTCACTAAGTAGGAGACTGTCATAGTGGCTTCAGGGTTGAATCTGGGAATGTGCTGGGCTTTGTAAAACTGTCTGTGCTGAGAAGGGAGAAAGCAAGGCTTGCAAAATTTGCTGTGAGACTTCACTAAATAATGCAGTGGATTAGATTCACACTTCAACTCTGTGATTGCTTTCATGTATGACATGGAAAAAGCATGATGTTGCATGAAAGGTGTAGAGTATGAAGAGCTCAGCTCTAAAACAGGAAGTGGATAAACATCCAAGTGTAAACACTGCAAAGATGCTTTGAATTAAGTGTCTTGGTACTGGCATTTTGTTAGCATTAATAGAATTTTAACTTTCAGTAAATATAGCCTTCATACTGGTGTACCTTACTGCCAAAATATAGCTTAACACTATGCAAGTTTTGCATTTATGCTACAAAGTTTACTAAGCTTTTAAAAAGGCAGGAATTTTCCTGATTATAATGTAAATATAATCTTTCCAACTCTGGTTCTGAAATGTTAGTTTTACAATGTCCGCTCTCATATTTTAGGTGTGCTTGATGAAGCTGAATGATACTGAATAAACTGCTGATCTTTCATCTTTGGTTCACTGATTTGAGCCTGCAATGAATTGCTGAGTAAAGTGAAGGGTTTTTCAGGTCAGGCCATATTGCATAACAACAGAAAGTTGTTCATGCCAGAACCTCTGCATATAAACTCTGTCTAGACAGAGTAAACACAGAGGATCCCCAAGGATTTGTCGTGTGTTTATCAGTCAGGACTAAAATCTCGTTCTCCCCACTTTTTCAGTGCTCTTGTCTACAGCAGTGGTATTATAGCTATCACAACTACATGGATTCTGCTCCTGTCACACTTCCACCCTGCTACCATCAGGTTATACCAATACTTTCCTTCAGAGCAGTGTTTGCGTTCTTAGAAAAGTGACTTCTTTTTATCAGTAATGTTAAGGCTTTGGGGTGGCTTGAGAGTGTAGTCTGAGACAAGCTTTTGCTAAAAGCCAATGTAATGACAAAATTATCCATGGGAATTACTCCATGCAAATTTGCAGCTGAATAGTGTAATGTCTTACATGTGTGCTGCTCCTGCTGTCTTCCCAGGTCCCTCTCAGGATGTGCCAGCCCACTCTCAGAATGCTCTCTACAGATCTTCAGCAAAGTTTCCGCTCTGCTGCAATATTGTTGCCATCCTGTAAGGCAAACCCAAATGAGCTAGGAGACGGTACCCTTAGGTCATACACCACTGCTGAGATGGATTAATCATGCTGCCTGAGAAATAAACTATTCCTTCCCTCCTTCCTAAAGCACGTGTTTGGAGCCAGGCTTGAGCCAGGCTATTGATTAAAAATAGGTATTTTGATGGAAGGTGATGTGAGGTCAAAGCAAGATGCATATTCTACATTGATCTAACAGACTGAGGGTGTAAGTAAGGCTTGGCTGTGGAGGTTCATGCTCAGTGCCTTCCTCCAAGAGCCTCACCCTGCCATGCCATCTAACTCATCTTCATGCCCAGATGTGCAGCAACCACCTGCACACCTGGATTTTGGCTATCTTCTCCAGGATAGTGGCTTGAGACGGGAAAATTCACTCCTCAGACCAGACTTGGACACCTTTATTCTAGCTATCTACGTTACCTTGGGCTTTTCAAGGCAGTCAGGGGTGCTGATGTTCCTTGGGCCAATGGAAGTGGCCAGCTGACCAGCAAAGTCTGTATACCTGACAATTGTTCCACTGTGACTTTATGGTGTATTGCTAATGCAGGTCCTCCTAAATCCCAGTGGATTTGTGGGCACTGGATGACTATACAGTGTTTGTTTGCCACCTCAGATAGACAGCAGTAGGTTCTGCATTATCTACCTCCTCAGAGACACAAAGTTAGTAGTGTTACAGAGTCACAGAATCATAGACTTCTAAGATTGAATCCCACTGTTAATCTAACACTTCCAAGTCGACCCCTAAACCATGTCTCTAAACACCACATCTGCACATCTCTTAAATACCACCAGGATGGCAACTCAACCACTTCCCTGGGCAACCTGTTACAATGCTTGACTATCTTTTCCATGAAGAAGTTTTTCCTAGTATCCATTCTGAACCTCCCATGACATAACTTGAGGACATGTCCTCTTGTTCTATTGCTTGTTACTCGGGAGAGGAGACCCAAGACTCACCTTGATACAGCCTCCTTTCAGGTAGGTGTAGACTGTGCTGAGGTGTCCCCTGAGCCTCCTTTTCTCCAGGGTAAAATACTCCAGCTCCCTGAGCTACTCCTCTTGAGACTTGTATCTGAACTGATGGTGCTTGTCTTCTCTGGAACTTTATCCTCCCTATGCCAATGACCACAGGCCACACAGAGATTCAGGGTTAATAAATATGTGAAGCATCTGGACTGTAGACTTCACCCAAGGGAAGTCTTGACAAATACTACTTCACTACAGTCTTGAGGGAACAGATCAAGCAGCAGTTCTGCTGAAGCTAAAAGACCCCAGTGTGCTTTGCATTCAAATGCACACATCACTGTTCAGCAAGTCTGCAACAAAAGCTGTTCTGAGCAGATAGGGATGCAACAAAGAAGGGAAACAGCTGTAGGCTCTCTGAGAAAACACACACAGGCTCACTTGTTTGAGGTGCATTTTGTTGCTTGTGAGAATACCCAATTTGTTCACACCTACCTATACTGTTCGAGCACAGGTGTGTGTGACCCACTGTACCATCCCAAAACATTAAAATACAAGGAGGTTTACTGAGGTTCCTTTACTCTGTGTTAAGTGCACAGGAGAAATACCAGACAGATATTTTCAAAAGGCCAAAATTATACAAAAGTTTAATGGCAAAATATAGAAAGTCAAGGAACTTTGGCAAAGGATTTAATACAACATTAAATAAACATAAAACACTTATCATAGCATTATTGTAGCTTATTCAACTTAGCAAACTACAAATCCATTCAATGTTAAGTTAGCCAAAATGTTCCATGAAAATAGAATTAGAAGAAGGAGAGAAAGACAGACAAGATATAGGAAAACACGCATATAGATACCAACTCCTGGATTCCAGCTTGGATAAATTCCAAGATGGGGCAGGGTCAAGACATGTGCTCACTCCTCAGTCAGATTATCAAACCTCTGGCCTGCATGGGACCTCCCCCCCGGTGGGACTCTGGTCACTTGGGCACTCAGGGACTGGGTTAGCACTGCCTCTGCTGATTGATTGATTGATTGATTGGCAGACACATCCTAGCAGATTGATTGGCTGTCTGATTGACAGATTGGCAGACACATCCTAGCAGGGCTGGGATGCTCTGGCTCTGGGCTGGGGGCTGTGGTGTGCAGAGCAGGGCCTGATCTGCCCCCTCCCCCACACATCCCAAAATATCTCCTGACATCAATCTTTTCCAGCCTCTGACACCCATGAATATCCTGGAGTCCTCAGTCTTCTGTCTGGTGGGAAGGAGGAAAGGGGAGCCTGTCCTGTGTCTTGCTGAATCCAGAGTGGGCCCAGGGGACAGCATCTGTCTTTGCAGAATTCAGCAGCATGTGTGTATCCATGTGCTCACCACAACTCAGACCTTTTTCATCTCTGACACACACTCATCCCTGCCTCTCCGTGCACCTACCCTACTCACCAGCTAATCATCCTGAAATGCAAATTACTTTTGTGAAACTAACCAAGTGACTCTTCATTGGTGCCTATTCATTACTTACCTTTATGAAAACTTTGGTGACATTCATAAATAGTCCAAATAATTTTGTTTTTCATAATTTCTTCTTTAACAAAAATGTTAAATATATAGATTTCAAATCAATCTTTTTAGGAAACCTCTATTGTACATTAGCATACAAACATTTTCTCTTTGCAACCCCACTTTAAAAGCCATTAGTTAGCAAACTTTGAATCCATTTAATGTTTTCAGGCTAATTTAATATCTGAGATTCATGTTTCCTAACAAAAATGTGAACTACCATCAGAGCAAATGCCTGACAGAATTATTTAAAAGGAAAAAAGAATGCATTACTTATATTATTTATCAACTAGATCCATAATCTAGGAAGAATATCAAGTTTGTTTGAAAAAAAAATATTTTCATAAAAGAAAGTTGATATTAAGAAGAGGGGAATAAAATAATTTATTAATGATGATGTCAAACATTCTATTATTTGTCTAGGATTGAGTTTTGATGGGTAGTTTGCCCTTTTAAAATATTGGCTTAAGATAAGTTTTTTTCCAGTTCTCTGAAATTTCCCCAGTGTTTTAAACTTTATTAAAAGTCAACATACATGGCTGAGAACGCTTATTTGATGATTCCTTTTTGGTGGTTTTAAATGCATGGGTTTTAGGTCTCTTGGTAAAAAAAGAAAAAGACAAGAGAAAAAAAGAGGTTTACTGGTTGCTACTTTCACATTTTTCAGGAGACTGTTGGAATGGAACTTTTCAATTCCACTCTTTAAACAGCTCAGTCTTCTCTCTTACTTGTGATGTTGGGGTATGCTTGCTAAAATAATCTCTAGCTCTTCTCTGTTATTATAAACCCTTTCCCCACCATCCCACCAGACATTCTACCTGTTAATGGGGCTCAAAACTGACTGGTAATTTGTGCAGATAGGAGCTCCATTGTGTCACTTCATTGTTCATATTTGAATAATCAAAAAAACCCAGTATACCTGTATTTAATACTATGTATTATACAGGATAACTGTACTTCTGTATTCCAGAAAAAGAAAAAGGCTCAAACAGGAGGGGATCTATAAATTAGTTTTTAAGAGAGAGCACAGCACCCTTCACATAGGCATGAAAGGAAATTCATTCTATATATTAGCTCAGAAAAAACCCACAGGTGATCTTCCTCAGATAAATTTCCCACCTGAATCTTATTTCCTTTTTTAGACAACATGAGACCAAATCTTGAGACTTTTCTATGTCATTCTACGTTATCTGAGTAACCTCCTACTAAAACAGTGCATCCACATTACAACACAGAAATCTGTCAGCTTATTGAAATGCAATGTTATTAACTCTTCCTGCATGTGCATCAGCCACACAAACCAGCATGACCTGAGTCTACTATTATACACTTTAATTTGGAAGTATCGTGCTGAGCTCCATCTTTCACTGCATTTCTACCCAGGCTTCTGATAAAACTAATCAGATAAAACAAGATTATATGTTAACTGTAGATGCATAGCATGAACATTTTATCCCTAAAGAATTTCTTTATTAAACGGATTTTGTTTCTCTCATTAATCTCATTGAAGATTGTTCTCCAATAAAGAAAGGATGTAATCTGCCGCTGACTAATTGCTTCAGACTCTTCAGTCTCCATATTTGCCTTTTCAAAAGGCTTTTCCCCCATGTTTCTTCTGGCTACTTAAGTAGGAGGCAAGCTTTTATATAGCTTTTCATAAGCCTTTCTAAAAATTCAGTGAAGACAATTCAAGTATTTTTCACACACCCTCAATCCTGGTTTTTGAGGTTTTAATTTCCAAGTTTAAGGCTCCTCCCATTCTGTATGTTTTGATCCTGTCAGTAATTTCTTGTACAACAAAGACTTGTTCCTTTGCATTACCTGTACCTGCTGGCAATGAGACAAGCCTCAAATTGCTGACTTCCAGTTGTCTGGCTATTGAATGAAATCTGAGCCCTTAACTGTGAAGAAGACAGAGCAAAACAGAATTTATTGAGCCCAAAATGCTAAGAGGTAATTTGTTTAAATTAGCCAATACTTAATGTCACAGCTGAATTTTCCTCTGTACACTCATCACTCTTTCTGAGTGCATCTAAGCCTTTCCCCCACCTCTCAGAAGAGTGCCCTGAGCAGCAGAGGCAGTCTGGTGCTCTCAAGTAGGACTCCTCTGCAAGGCTACTTCGTTTGCAAGTAGTAATTAAATACTCATATGTCGAGGAGAGTAAGTAAAAGTGAGTTTTGCTTCCAGCCTGTTGATAAGGAAATTTGTGCAGAAATGAGAAAAACTTGTGTTGTGCACTTTTCTCCAACACTTATTTAATCTGAAATACTTGTGTATTCCTTAGCTGTGAGTATCCTCCTTCCCACCTGAATACCGTCATTACAATAGCGAGTGACATTTGCATCTTCACTGAATAGTCCATTGAGCCGTTGATTTTTTCATGCAAAATGAAACAACTTCTGCAAAAGAGACAAACATAGCACTTCACCTTAGACTATCCAGGAGTCTGATTGCTGGATATCCTACAGGGAAGTGGGAGACAGGGATTCAAGGCCTGTCAGGCATAGGAGGCAATTAGACCATAGATTTCTGGGTGAGCGCTCAAGCTGTTTGAAAACAACTTGAGAGATGACAATATCACCTTCTTTTCTAGCTGTATTCTTGTGTAAACCAAATCTGTTCAGGTTTTAAATTGTTTCTTCACTGAAATAAAAGAAACATACTATGTCTGTGAATCCTGGGAGGATTTGTGTAAGAGAAACTCATCACTGCAGTGGCTGAAAAAACATTTCTATTCATTTCCAGAGCAGATCTGTAGGTATAAGGACTCCTACTATCAAAACCTTTGATAATAAGGGAATTTAGCCATGACCAGGATTTGGCAGTAGCATAGAGAAAATTATTAAGAACAAAATTTTCTCCTTAGTGAATACTTTTATCACAAGCTTGCCTTCATTTTGCTGCACTCCAAACTCTAAACTTAGAAATAAAGTAAAGATATGTTGTTTATTCCTACAGGGTTATTGTGAAGTACTGAAATACTTCACAGTAACGAAATTCCATAATGAATATCCTATATAAAAAATTCTGAAGTAATTCCCTGTAGATAGCATGTCCTGTTCAGTGCAGTGCACACTCTGGTGCTTTTTTCTTTTATGATAGTTCAGAACCACCTTTTCCCAAGAGTCTTAAGTTTATAATGAAATTTTCTCAATCAATTTCTACTGATGACTTGTTAGACTTTGTCTTCATTTTTCTTCATGCCCCTAGTTCCAAAAGCCGTAGAATTTGTTATACCTGTGAATACACCTGTTGTAAAGTTCAACCACACATATTACTAACTATCTGAAATGGTTCCATAGGTTTGTGATTTTCAAGAGTAGTACTAAACATTTAAATCTCTATTAACCAGTGTGGAGCATGAAAGGCTGTTGAGAATGACATTCAGAATAATATTTTCAGAGGTTTACAAGATCATGTATTGCATTAGCCTGTTCTCTACATTTTAAGGCAGGTAAATCTTCCTCTTATAATCTGTGAGTGGGTGAGGGCACCAAGCAATTGGCCATGAATGCTTTGTGCTCCAGCTACCAAACCATCTCCCCAGTCTCCACTTGCCAGCCACCAGTCATTCTGCTTCTGTGCTGCAAAGGTGCTACAGGCTTAGTGCAGCACAGGAAGGATAAAACAGTTTTATGAGGCCATGTCCTTTGTTCCCACCACTGGGGATGTGCTGCATCTCACAGTTCTAAAATACTTTGTTTGCTTCACTGCAGAAAGTACCTCAGCTTTACCTAGCAAAAAAAAATTCCAAACCAGGAAAGTGCAGGTGTAACAAGAGTGCAAAGGTAACTCTCAAGATAAAGTAAGGTGACATTACCCTTTCTGTGACATATCCTCTTATATGGCATTTCTCTTCACTCCATCATATGTTTGTCTGATTCACATTCCTGTACCCGAATGGCATCGACTGACTGCACAGTATTCAAACTCACTGGGTGAAGAGATTCACTATTCTCACCAATATGGGAAATGTTGTCTTGAAGTGTATACTTCTTTACAATAAGACAGGCTCCTGTCAGTAATCTAATAAATTGTCATTGATTATATTCAGGGGAATATGTTATTTTATACAATGTGATGTTCTAGTCATTGTGAAAGCCATCATCCTTCTCTTCAGAAACAGTAAATAGTATGATGTGGAAATGTAAGGACTATCTGATTTATTCTCTGGTTCCCTGAAAATCTTGAGTGGTGATTTTTATCTTCAGGTGAATGATAGAGTTGTGAATTAACTTTGGATATAATCTCTATTTTACCTGCTCTCCATGGGCAAGAAATCTACATTGTCACAGGAATTCAGTATTACATAGAGAGGTGTTAAAATGATATTTCTGCTGCAGGAGTGAACGTCTAGGTGCCCTTGTGTTTCCTCCCAGCTTGTTTTGTAAATGAAATTTATTTAATTGCAGCCTTGCTCTGTCTATTCCTCTCCGTCTGTAGTTTTTGAAAATTTCCATGGCAGGAAAATAGCACTAGTTTAAGAAAGGTGATTTTTATGACATATCCAAGCAGAGTGACTAAGGAGGAAAAAAATGGGTATAGTGCCACTTCATGATTTATCAAATGTCAGAGAATCCAGAAATGAGAGCACAGTTATAAATTCTGCATATGACAGCAAATGTTTCATTCAGATCTCATTCTTTAATTCACAGTAGACAGAAATCCATAGGAAAACAGGCTTTGGATTCTGCTTCAGTTCTATTTGCTTGGATTACTTTGAAATTTTAAGAAAACATATCAAAAAAGCCCAAGAGCTTTAGATACTTAAAGAAAGTTGGGAAATGAATAAGTACTAATTTCTATTTTAATTTTGTCTAAATATAATAATTAATATTGAACCTCTACTCATTGCGGTCATCATTGTTATCTACACACAGCATTCAAGACATGCTGGGACCTGAAGATGTGGGGTTAGATAATCTCTGTCACAATGGGATGTTTTAAAGACATTGGACATCCATTCATGTAGTGTTTGTTATCTGAATTTGAGCAGTCCTGGGGAAAGCATTGTGAAAAGAACTCTGGAATCACCAAAATACATTAGGTGGACATTTTAAGAATTTTTTTTATTTTGCATTTCACCATCAGAGAAGAAAAAAAATTACTATTCCAGAGAACATTTATCTGATGGTTTAAATAGAGAAAATGTTAAAGGAAATACCTTGAGCTTTCAACTCTAAAGCATATCTAACAAAACCATAGGCTATAATTTAGTTTTGCAGAAATGTTCTAAGGAAATACCTCCTGATCATTCAATACACCACAAAAAAAGAGTAAATTGGGCAAGTAGGAATTCAACAGCTATGCATCTGTGCTTAAGGACCCCACTACGTGGTAGGAGAGTCCCTCGTAACTACCTACATTCATCCATTCTTCTCACACACCTGGGAAATTGTGAGGTTTCACAAGAATACATTATTAAAAGAAAAGCATCTGTCTTAAGCCTGGATCAGTCAAATGTAGGTACCTGACTCGTTAGACATTTGAATTCTGGCTTATTCAAAGTGATACGAGTCTTGCTTCAGGCCTCCTCTTCAATGGGACTCCGAAAGCTGCCACTCATCAAGGAAGGCCAGTCCAGTAGGAACTTGCTGAGAGATCCAAAGGAGTGGGTGTTGTACAGCTGCCATCAGTGCTGCACTGAAGTCCCCCTATACCCCTTTGCTTGTGGTCTGCTCACTCCTTGTGAACAAGAAAGCCTGTTCCTAAATCCCTGTTCTGCCCAAATTGAAATTCAGATTTCCCTGTTCCTTCTCACCAGATCTTTTCAAAATACTCTGAGGAAGACGTTTGTGACCTACCACATTTAAGTGCACAACTTTCTGGTGAGAATCACATTGGGCTGATGCCCACAGGAATGCCAGATTATTTGTTGCAAGGGGAGCTGAGACCTGAGTCCCTGCTCTGCAGAACTGGCCAAACACTCTAATCTCTGCCTCTTTGGCATATGTGAACAACAGACATGGTAATTGTCAACCTTCAAATTCACACCTCAAAGTAAAAGTCAAGAAAGCTCTCTCCTGGACTTCTCCCATTAGCATTAAAGGTCCTTCTAGGTTTACAGCCTTTTGCTTCACCTGTATTTGATTCACTAGTCACAAGACAGTGACTACAAGCCAACCCTGTCCCAAAATGCTTTGTTTCTCTGGGAATTTTAACTCAAAGACAGCAGGTTTTGATTGCAGTGTGCTTGCATCCAGATGGCATGAGACCTACAAGTGGGTAAGGGGCGGATCTGTACCAGTCCGGGGCAGGGAATTATTTCTTGAATAAATAGACCCTTGTGTAAAATTTGCGAAGGAGAAAATAAACCAAAAATATTGTAGATATTGTGTTAGCATAATGCTTTTCTGCTTTGGTAAGAAAATATTGAGCTTAATCCTTGTCTTAACTAGCTCATTCTAGAAGAGAGTTATCATTCTAGACGAGAGTTTGCCATACAGCACAGAATCACCTTTTCATTTACCATGAGGAATACAGCTCCTTTCTGATATCCCTCCCTGGAGCTTCTTACTGGTTTGCTTACGTGTGTCCTCTCATTTGTGAATGTCATCTTCAGGTTGCAAGCACTTCCAGTGTAGAAATATGTATGGGAACTATGAGCATCTAACACAGGGCATGGATTCCGGTGGACATCTTAAGACTGATAGTGTACAATAGGAATATCACACACACACAAAGACATTGAAATAGGCCTCAGCAGCTTAGTTGAAAACATAGAGGAAGCCCATGTTACAAAAGGAATTTGGATTCATATCACCAGAATGCCCCACAATTCTGTTTGGTTGTTGCTGTTGGTTTTTTTTTTGTTTTCGTTTGGTTTGGTTTGTTTATTTTACTGTCAGTCAGTATATTCTGATCCATCTGATCAAGGCATTGTATCACTGATGTCTCATGTCCCTCAGTCTGACTAGTTTTAATGAGTTTAAAACCTCTTGCAATGTATTTGGCCACCAGTGGGATTGTCAGGGTCCAGCTCTCACAGGCATTTACTAAATGGTAAATAGGACTATGCCGTGACAGCATATTCAGCTGGGGTACTTTCTGATGTAGGCTGATGAGGATTTCACTTCAATAAAGAGAACTGAACTCAATCATGATAGAATTTAAGTTTGAATTTGTAAATAGTCATGATAGTAAATAAATTCCTTGCAGAAAAAAAAAAAAAAAAGAAACCCTACCAGGTTCTATGTATGCCCTTTTCACCCTCTTTGCAGTGCTCACAGGTTCTTTTGAGTGTGTATATCCTTGCATTTTCTTCACAAAGGAGCAAAAAACCCAAACCAACAAATTGTACCCAGAGGCAGCAAAATAAAACCCTAATGAGAGCTAAAACCTTAAGATGAAAATGTGCAGAGATTCCAGCATGCTTTATAATTTATGATAATGAAATTTCTGATTTACAATATTAGTATCATATATAAATTTTTAATCAAAAATGCATTTGGTTCACAATCTCTTCCCTGTGTTGATCAAACTCTCAGGAGCTTTAATAAGGCAATTTTTGACCAGGGCTGCCTAAGAGGTCAGAAAGAGGATGAGAAAGACCTCTCCATTCATTGATTTCCAACCTTGGCTTTACAAGCAGACAGGTTGCACAATCCCTTCCATGAAATTACCTCAGTTTTATTGTTTTGTCATACAAGGATCCTCTTCTCTTTTTTATCATATATATATAAAAATAAAAACTGTTAATTTTTAGTCATTTTCTCCTCTACTAACATTTGCCCTTAGAGAAGGAAGTTGTTCTTCCTCTTGTCAATAACCACTCCTCTTATATATTCAGGCAAATCAAAAGCTCTCCTCTCAGACTCTGCTTTACAAAGCTAAATAAGCCAAACTGTTCCTCTTTTTCTCACTCAGTGAACGTTCCATATCCTTGGAAAAACTTTGCAATACCTGTTCCTCTTTACATCACTCATTATTATCAATGAGTGAGTTGGTTATATTTATGAATGTAGGTGAGGACATGCAAAAATTAGAAATAGAATAGATCTGTGAGTCTATATTTGCATCACTTTTCAGGTTTCTGCCCCCTGAGACATTTCCTTCAAATATATAGTTTCTGAAACATCTCCAAACAAGATCATTCTTCAATTAAATGTTGAATCAGAAGATATAAATCAGAAATAAACATGTAATCTGGAGGTTATCCCCCATGGTTATCAATTTACGGATAAAAATAATGTTTTGCTTTTGGAACTCACAATGAGCAGGGATTGAAGACAAATCTGAAATGAACTGATGTTTTTCTAAAAATTTTTAAAATTTTGTATAATTTAAATTTTACTTTGCCTGTAAAAGCAGAAGTTGTACTTCAGCCTCTTGTACAAAAACCTCGTTTGAGTAAAAAAATAAATAGTATATGATGTTTTAAGATATATAATAACAACACTAGCACAGGTATTTATTTCATGAAACCTCACAAATTTTCTATTAGCCTCCTTAATTTACAACAATGCAATTGGTAATTGTATATTATACATTATACATCCAAAAACATAATTAAAGAGATTTCTGTCCTAAGGCATGTAAGGAATATGCCTTTGAAAATGCAAGCTTAATGGCACAAGAATCAGGTAGCCAGAGTTCTTTGTATTGAAAGGAATTTGAGAGATTTACTTACTTGACAAAGGATCTAAATGCAGATGAGCACCAGGATCAAACCACTATTAAAATAATTTCCATCTAGGAAATGCAGCAGAAATAGTGGTTAAAAGCACAGTTAAAAATATCTACTGTGACTCAGAATCTTTGAAAATCCACAATCAAAACAGCCGGCAATGTGCACCTGTGACCCTTTTACTTGTTTTTGCAAACGTTTTATCTTCATTTCAGAGACAAACTATTTGCAAAGCAGGACCTGAAAGCAGAAGATGCCAGAAGTGTCCAGCCTGCTGAGAAGCAGAAGTTTTTTGCTGTAACAGAGACATCATCTGAGCCCCTGTTTGCATTGGCTTAAATACTATTTAAAAATATGACATGGGCTATCTGCTGCCATTTATGTCTGAATCATTCAGAAAAGAAAATATGATGGGAACCAGGAATTCACAGCAGCAAAAAAATAGGTATGGACATTCAGGTGTTAAGTGCAGAATGGGAAAATTTGTTGTATTTTCATCAAAAACAAAGGTATGGGATTAAAACCTTAAAAAATTGGGTTCAATAAAGGAAATACCTCTGTATTTTGCCACCTTTCTCTCTAATGTGGAATTGAAAAATTCTGAAATATTTCACTTTTGTAATTTTGAATAATTTTGTTCTTATTTTGAATTTTTTTTAAATTACCTATACAATATTTTAAAGAAAAAGTAAACAGGTTCTGTAATGATCGAATTGTGGAGCAGAGACTTTTTTCTTCTTTTTATTTCATGTGAAAGGAAACATTAGGACTTTTTCCTAAAAAATCTCCATTTCCCCCTTTTTTTCCCATTTAACTTGGAGATTTCTTACATAATTTCTGTCAAAATACAGGTAATTTTAATTTTTATTTAAGCTAGTTCAGCATTTTTATGGTAGTTGGAGAATATGCCTATTTATTTGTTTTTCTAATCTGGCTTCAATCAAAGCTGGAGTTGAGTCAGAAATTTTCAGCAGCTGGGATATGTTTGCATTGTCTGAGAGCAGCTATATCAGTTCTGCAATCCAGTCCTTCCTTTTTTAACTCCAGACAGAAGAGCAGAGGCATAATGATGCTGCCTACACCAGATAAGCAGGGCTGTTATCTTCCTGATCCTAAAACACCTACTTGGTTTTTGGCAGAATCAACAGTAAAACTTCCATCTCCTTGATAATTCATCAATAAACTCCCAAGGACACCTGTGATGACCAGCAGCTGTAGCCAATGCTTCATTCTAGGTAGTTTTCCTTAAAGCTTACACAAAACGTGCAAAAGAAATTTGGCCTGTTATGCCCGAAGTGAAATTACCAAATCTCAAGGCAATTTTTTGACAGCAATTCCATGAATGAAGTACTTCAGGGGCACATTTAATCAGGTAGCCAGATTCCTTAATTTATCAGCAAACTCTGCAATGCATTAATTTTGTGGTCTTTTTTGTGCTTTCCTTGCCTTATAACATCCTCCATGCTCCTTAACACTGCCTTTGCTGGATGCCAACCCTGGATGCCTGAATACAAATACTGAAATGCCACTTCAAGTACATACCCTGACCAGCTATTTTTGGGCAGCCTATATGTCATTATATAACAGCACATATGCTATAGATCTAGATTTTGGTTTAGCTAAAATAATTTTCTCCAGTGGCTTGAATTGAAATTTTTCGCTTATTCTTAAACAAGCTCAGAAGCAGTTTACCTTTTGGCTGACTACACTTTTGTGTTTTTCTGCCAGAGTTAGACTATCAGACATCACATGTAATATTTAGGCAGTGGTATTTCATGTTTATTTTTCAATTGGTTCTAGTTTGCACTGTTTGTTGAGATTTATTTTAAAAGGTGGTACCAGTTTTCTAGGTGGTTAAAAGCCATGCTTTTTGAGCTGATTGAAAATTCATAAGGTTTTATGAAACACTGGCATGTCTTTCTTTTTTAAGCATATAACTAATTCTCCTTAGAACAGCATCTATGAGATATTGCTAGTTTCAGCAAGTTTTTTTTTTTAATAAAGGCTACTGAAGACCTTATTTTTTGGGGTTTTTTTTTCCACTAATGGATTTTGGTTTATAAATCCACATGGAAATTGCATGGAAGGAAAATCTTTAATTAGTTCCAGAGAAAACTTGGAGCTGCATTTTTTTCTCCATGATTTATTCCTGTTGGCTATTAGAGGCCCTCTTTTAAAGATGATCATATCTTGATTTCTGTTAGCTTTTATAATAGTGGGATATATGATTTCTGTGAAATCATAGGTGATCTCAGCATACTTCTAGTATTTTTACTGATTTACAGAAGGCAACCAACAGCTCAATCATGTTGGTGCATGCTGCTGGCCAGGCTCTGCTGACTACCAGAGCTTCATCTTCCTTTGTAAACAACCATATGATTTGTTAGAGATTACTGAGGGAAAGCAAGGGACCATATTAGATTGAATATTGATCTCAAAGTATGTTGCACTTCTGTCTTTGGTTTTTAATAGCAGCACTAATAGCACACTGCTTTTAGTGCTGCACTCTGAGAGACAGAAGCTTCCAGCAGCTTCCTGGTGCAGAGTACTCCACACACACACTTCTTCCCACATTAAAAATGTCATATTCTCTATTTATTTTGGGTACACCCTAAAATAATTAAATAACAAAAAAGTAGAGGGGTGCAGCTTGAGTAATGTTGAAGGCAGGCTGGAACTGATCTATGATAAATTTTATTACTTGGAAGAGAACTAAGAAAACCTTTCTGAAGCATTTACTACATTTACATAGCAATATAAGCCTGTGACTGTTTTCAAAACATGTTGCTCAATTACTGGTGTCTTTGAAAACAAAGCAAATTATTCTCACGTATACAAATTTGCATAATGTGTGAAAGTAATGCACGAACTGAGTAAGTTTCCTATACACTACTGAGAACCGAACACACACAAAATTTTACAGTAAAATGTTCGATTCCAAGCCCCCAACTGCCTTGCAGAACTTTCAGTTAAAGAAGTCAAGAATAGATATTTAAATTCAATGCCTAAGGAAAAACAAAACCTTCAAGCCCACAGAGGGACGTAAACTCATCCAACACTTGCATTGGTGTCAGTGAATTTTCTGTGTAGCAAGGGCAGGATGAACTCTTACTCCTGTGCTCTGATCAAACTTCTCTAACAGGAGGCTTAAGAAAATCTATGCATTGTCACTGCTTTCCTCTCATGGACCAAAAACTGCTGCTCTGACCTGTTAGCAACAAAAATGTTTGGTCAGGGAAGGAGAAAGTATACCACAACTATAATGAATTATAGAAGGATGTATTTCCAAGTGTTTCAAACCCCTCAAGTCCACTGGCAATTTCTTATGGAGTGTATGGTAGCAAAACCCCTTGGGGCGCTAAATAGAATGTATAGCCATTGATAGCAACCACCTATTATCAAGAATTGTCTGATATGGTTAGAGTCTTCAACAGAAGTCTTCTAAATGGCTCCTGCAAGATATTTATGTATTCAGGGCTTATATGGGAGATAGAATTTTGGCTGCTGTGAATTCCAGTTTAGGGAAAGCTATTTATACCAAGCCTCCAAAGGCTTAATGCTTAATGAATTTTAATAGTGGGCATGGGAATTTTTATATAACATCTTGGTTTACCAAATGTAAAGAAGCTTTTCGTTGTAAAACCCTTAAATTCTAAAAAATATAGCACCACACCATCAGCTACCTCTAGAGTTAACAGAGATCACACTTGTGGTTGAAAGCATGGATATGATCCATCCGGGAGATCACACATAATTTGCAACAACTGAATTTATTGCAGGTATTATCTAGCCCAGTACACTGTCCCAGCAGAAACAGAAGGAGATACTATTTGAAGACAGTGTATAAGGCTAAAATTTTGAAGTCTGTTCCCCTAATGCTATCAATACTATCCTAGAACTCACAGCCCAGGGATTCCAAATATTGAAGGCACTCCCTGGCCTTTCCTTTCACTGTTCACACATATGTTGCCCATGGGCTTTGCCAATTCTCTTTTGAACACACTGGTGAAGTGTGCCTGCAGAACCCCTTGGGGTTATGCTTTCCAGAAGACTACTGTCCACTGTGTCCAGGTGAGGGGGTGAAAGTATTCTCTTTCATCTGTTTTTACACTTGCAGTAGTTTCACTGATTTTATGCAGTACTGTGGGATTTAGTGAAAAAATCATTCTCATCCACTTTTTGCCACATGTACTGCTTTCACAATTCTGTAAACCCCAGATGTGCCTCCTCATGTTTCTCTTCACATGGAAGAATCCCAGCCATTTCCCTCTCCCCTCACAAGGCAGTTGCTCACTGGTGACCATTGCCTTTCTCTGTATGTTTCCCAGCTCTGTCCTTCAGGGTCACAGATGAAGCTCAGCCTCCTCTCCCAAGGACACCTAATGCTTCATTGGCTTTTTTGACCACTGCTACACATCGAACTGGGGCCTCCAGAGAGTGGTCAACAATGACTCCAAGGGATCATTACTGACTGGTAGCTGAAAACTCTGAGCTCAGTATAGTGTAAACACAATTTAGACTATTTTCTCTAAGTCTATCATCATATGCCTTGTGATTCCTTCTCTTTCCCCTTCATTCCAGAGACTCTGCATAACAGTGTCAGTTATTCCTTAGAGAAATCCCACATTTCTTATGTCTTATTTTCCTGTTCTAATAAAAACTTCCTTTGTTTTCTCATTCCCTCTAAAAGCAGTCTCCACAGCAGGGAGATTTATGTACCTCACATACATCTGCCAGAGTTCCCTGCTTTATTCCCCATATCACCATTGCTATCCCCACCCTGGAATTTCCCTACTTTCAGCTTATTGGGAGCTGCTCCCCTTTCCAATCCAAACACTCTATAAAGCACCAGTCATCTGGTTTTATTTTGTGCTTATTAACTGTAACCCGAAATCTCTTGCCTTGAGCACAGCTGTACACGTATCAATCACAGCATCTTTTCTGTTACTCTGAAGAACATCTTCCGTTTGGACCACAGCCCAACAGCTGGATTCTCTCTGTGCATGTCTCTCATGTGATGCCATATCCTGGGCTGCATCAAAAGCAGCATGGCCAGCAGGTCAAAAGGGAGCTGATATCACCTTTCTACTCTGGTGAGACCCCACCTGGAGTGCTGCATCCAGCTCTGGGGACCCCAACATAAGAAGTATGTGGATGCCTTGGACTGAGTACAGAGAAGTGCTACAAAGGTGATCAGAGGACTGGAGCACATCTCCTATGAAGACAGGCTGAGAGAGTTGGGGTTGTTCAGCCTGGAGAAGAAAAACCTCTGGGGAGAATTTAGGGCAACCTGCCAGTACCTAAAAAGGGCCTACAAGAGTGTTGGAGAGGGTCTTTAAAGGGACAGGTAGTGATAAGACAAGAGGTAATAGCTTTAAACTGAAAGTGGGGCTTAGATTAAATATTAGGAAGAAATTCTTCACTCTCAGAGTGGTGAGGTACTGGCACACATTGCCCAGAGAAGCTGTGAGAATGCCCCACTTTTGGAAGTGTTGGAGAGGCCAGGTTGGATGGATCTTTGAGCAGCCTGGTGTAGTAGATGTCCCTGCCCATGGCAGCTGGATTGAACTGGATGACCTTTAAGGTACCTTCCAACTTATACCATTCTATGATTCTATGATCAGTCTATAATACTAAAATTTCCAAGTTCTATCCCTTGAAAATAAGCTTTGTCCTGTAAGCAATCAAAGAAAAAGAAATTTAAATAATTTTCTAGCTATCACACAGAAAGCCTGGGTACTCCACTTTATGGAAAAAAAAATCCCTAGGACAGTGAACTTGAAAGGTAAGGATGCTGAAATGTTCCTTTGAGTAACACAAGGAGACAGTAGAGAATCTGAATATTGCTGTCATGGAGAAGGGTGAAAACAACAATGAGAGGAGAAAGCTGAGAGGGCTGAGGTGAAAATCTGAGAGCCAGAAGCAATCAGTGGTATGTCAGAGCCTCAGTTCATCAGCAGTATGGAATTATAGGAGATACATTTGAAAAAGAAAGATATCACTAGAGCCTCCTCAAGTAATATGAAGAGAGATTGATAAAGTGCTGTGTTATGCATGGAGAGCAAAGCTGTACATCTTCTGTGTGCTGAGGAATTGTTCCCCTTCTGTCTGATGGGAGACAGTAGCACAGCAGATATCTAAATCTTTACTGCTGTGTAGGTACAAAATGCAACTCTATGGATATTTCTGCTGAGCAAAACTTGAAGGAGAAAGGAACAGCATCCAGCTTCAGATAGGTGTCTACCTCTAAATATAGTTCACTGGTTGGTACAGATGATACAGCCACCACTTATTTGCTAACGTCCAATTTGGTAATCTGCATCTGGGTGATTATGGTCTTTTGAATGCTGGAACTTGCTATGTTAGGCTTTATGTGTATGTATGTGTATATATATATATATATATATATATATACACAACAATTTACAACAGTGTGGTTTGGGTGAGGAAAATCCATGTATGTTTGTCTGTTGTAAAAAGCAACTACATTTGACAAGTTCTAAAGAGATTCCTCATAAACAAAGAAAGGTGTGAGAATTTTAATATAGCTACCACTACAGAGTAGACATGAGGAGAATGATAATGCAGACTTCAAAAAAAAAAGGGTTTTTGCCATTATTTTAACATTTGTTCTGATGATGAAGAGTGTTCTTGTACTCCCTAGACAGTAAGAATCCCCAGCTGGAAGCTACTCTCCTGAGACTCAGGACATCTCTCAGTCTCCTGAATTACCCAGAGCTGTATGATGGTAAAGGTGCAAACTGTTCTAGGAAATTCTCCAGAGGCTGCCTACTGCTCCCGCAGAGCTCCAGCTGCAGCCAGAAATAAATTATCCCACTGTTGCCCAAATCTGAGACTGCATTCAGAAAACTGCCATTTCTATTTTCCCTGCTGTCTATCTCAAGACCAATAGCTTCAGTTGAAAGAATTACATAATTTCCCCCCTCATTTTGCGCAGTTATGCCTCCTGCATAGCTTACAACTTTTTGTAATACACAGTGTAATGGTGGCTGTTAGACATGGACTAGAGAATATAGTGTATGTCATGTCCTAGGATCACAGAGAATGAGGAGACAATTAATGAACATGTGTAGTGGGCTGACCCTGGCTAGATGCCAGGCACCCACTAAAGCTGCTCTCTCTCACTCCCCTCCACAGCTGGACAGGGGAGAGGAAATACACAAAGGGTTCATGAGTTGAGAAAAGGACTCAGACAGATCACTCATCAAAGATCATCATGGGCAGAATAGTTTGAATTAGAGATATTAATTGGATTTATTGCTAACAAAATTAGAGCAGGATAATGAGAAGTAAAATTAAATCTTGTAAATATCTTCCCCTGGCCCCTCCCTCCTTCCCAGCCCTATCTCCTCCCCCAGTGGTGCAAGGAGACAGGGAATGGGGGTTTTGGTCAGTTCATCACCCATGGCTTCTCCCACTGCTCAGGGAGAGGAGTCATTCCTCTGCTGCACTGTGGGGTCCCTCCCACGGGAGACAGTTCTCTATTAACTTCTCCAGTATGAGTCCATCTCACGAGCAACAGCTCTGTGTGAACTGCTGCAGTGTGAGTTCCTTCCTCCCATGGGCAAAGTCCTCCCAAAACTGCTGCAGTGTGGGCCACCCTTCCATGGCGTGCACTCCTTCCAGGACAGGCTGCTCCAGCATGGCAGCAGGGCCCCTCTTCCACAGATCTTCCATGGGGTCACAGCCTCCTCTCAGGCATCCACCCAATCCAGTGTGGGGCTCATCTACAGGTGCAAGTGGATCTCTGCATCCCTGGGGACCTCCATGGGCTACAGGAGCACAGCTGCCTAACCATGGTTTGCACCTGGAGCACCTCCTTCCCCTCCTTTTCAACTGACCTTGGTGTCTGCAGAGTTGTTCCTCTCACAAGTTCTCACTCTGTTCTTCTCTGGCCACAGTTGCAACTGCCAATATCTCTTTTTTTTTTCCCTCTTTCTTCTTAAGTGTGATATCACAGAGGCATTAGTACCATTTCTAATTGGCTCAGCCTTGGCCAGTGGCACAACCATCTTTGGACCCACCAGGGATTGGCTCTGCCAGACATGGAGGAAGCTTCCAGTGCCTTCTCACAGAAGTCACCTCTGTACCTTCCCACATTCCCTGCCCACCCTCTCCCCCCTTTCAAAAGCTTGGCCTTGAAAACTCAATACAACCTGATTCACTCCTTTTTTGCTACTATAATCTTTGTGACATCACCTTCCGTTTCTCAAAGTACTGCAGCAGTTACCTACACAATCTTGTCTAATAATCTATCCCATTGTATGTCAGTCTGCGAGGGAAATTGCTTCCTTGCTCTCACTTTATTTGACAGTACTGACAAGTAACACTTCCTTTCCTGATTATACCCACCTACATGTAACTGAGGTTTTTTTTTCTGCAGTAGTTTTTGCTGAAGGCTGTGTTAGAGTTCCCATTAAGATAAACTTCCAGTGATCTCTCATGTCTAATGAAATAAATGAAACTTTTTGAATATGGTAGTCTTGACTGTACATACTATTGCACATGATGTCATCAGAATAGCAAGTTATCATGATGTAGATGTTTGATATTTTTTCTGAGAACTTGTTTAGTATACACACTGTAAATATGCTGTTTTTGTGCAAAAGCAATTTTCTGTATCCATAAAAGCAGAATTCAGTAATACCTCTGAACTCTTGCTAGAGAAATACAAATTTAGGCTTTGTAGTATCTTTATTAATCTAAAACAATGGGGTGTTTTTATGTTTATTCTTGTCGGTCTTTTAGGAAGGTAGAGAATGACAAGCCACAGCTTAAAAACCGCATCAGAAACACCCATTCACAAATACTTAGGGGCTTTTAATTTCAACAGCTCTTAGTTTTGAAACACATTAGTGTCAGTGAGAGGTGATCATGTAATTTCTCTTGCCGCATAGATCTTCCAGCCTAGAAAATTATATTTAGGACGGCTGTTTTTCACGCTCTTCGCCTCAGACCTGTCACATTCTCATCTGACTGCTCTCAGCTTCACGGGAGAGCTCCTGAGTGTTTGTCACTCCCCACTCCTCGGCCGCGCAACCGAACGCCTCGGAGCAGGATGGAGATGTCTCCAGAGAAACACCGCATGGAAACGCCGCTCGGCATCCTCTCCCTCACTCTCTAGACCTCATTTCTGAACTGTCGCTTCACGGGGTGGTCTGGCCCTGGGGTAAATGGCCCGGGCCCGAGGTCAATGGCACCGACCCCGAGGTACGCTCCCGGCCCGGCGCTGGGCTGCAGGGCGGCAGAGCTCGGCAATCGCCCCGCCAGACGCTCCCCAGAGCCCTCCCGGCGCCCTGCGCACCCCTGCGCGCTTCGGCGGCGGCAGCCTCAGCCGAGCGCACCGCAGCGCTCCCGCCGCAAAGGCGCGGGCAGGACGCGGGCGCGGCGGCGCAGGCATCCAGGCATCCCGGGCATCGCAGGCATCGCCCGGCTTCCAGAGCCTCTCCTCCTCTGGCTCCGCGGGCAGGACCCGCGGCACCGCAGGCCGCGGTTGCGGAGCGTCCGCTGTGGCTGCGCGGGGAGGGCTCGGGGGCGGGCGAAGCGCCGCTCGCGGGGGCTGCGGGCACCGAGGCGGCCGCTGCCCCTTTAAGCTCCAGCTGTTCCTTTCTGCGGCGCGGTCCTATTTTTAGCGCGTCCTCTTGGTAGCATCCAGCTCTGCCCGCTGCCGCTCCGCGCCCCCCCGTCCCCCCCCGGTGGTAGGTTCCGCGCGGCGGGGGGACTGAGCATGTCCGAAGGCGCTCGGCAGCGGCCGCGCCGGGGCTGCGCTCGCTCGCAGCGCGGCAAGGAGGGCGCGGGCGCCGCCGCCGCCCGCAAGTAAGTTTGTCCGCGGGCGCGGTGCCGGGGCGGGCGGGCGGGAGAGGGGCAGCCTAGGGGCCTCCTCCGCGCCGGAGGGGCGGCCGGGGACAGGGGCTCGGGTTCGGGCTTCGGCGTCCCCCCGCTGTCCCTGGGGACCTGCGCCGGGCGGGACGCGCGGCGGGACCGGCTGCACCTGCCCGCCCGGCCGCCTCGGTGCGCGCCTCGGGGCCACCGCAACTTCTGTGCTGCCCGCCCCGGGGTCAGCGGCTCGCGGCCTGGCCGGCTCGCTCGGCTCGGCTCGGCTCGGCTCGGCCACGGCGGGTCCGCGCTGCGCGGGTCGGCGGCGGGAGAGCGCGTCCCCCGGTGCGTGTGCGACCCGCCGGCGCGGGCGGTCCGAGCGCGGTGCGCGGTGCGAGCGGCGGCCAGAGGCGGGAGGCTGCGCTGGCCCCGCGGAGAGGGCGCGATGCGAAAATACGGAGCGAGTGTCGGCGCAGCCAGCGCACCGGGAGAGTCAGCGAGGCTGCGGTGTTCGAAGGAGTTTCTGATTTAACAGATGGTACCGCAGGAAAGAAACAGTTTGCGGAGAGAAACTATAATGACACAGGTTTTTTGCTCTCTCGTGTGACAATTTATTCTGGGTGTTCTTTCAGTTTAGGAGGGGTGCAGTATTTTATCTTACTGTCAGTAACCAGCAAATACCGAAGTATGCCCCGAGATTTTTGCCTCTGAAATGGGAATTTTATTAATTTTAAAAAATGCTTGTTTTGTTGTTCCGTTCACATGAAAATTGGTTTAACACTATACGTTCCGAATGTTAGGGAATGTAAAGTTTTTCACTTAACGTTGTAAGCGGCATGGTGTAGCTGGTTTCTTTTCCTGTGCTCTAAACCGAGGAAAGGTTTCAGGAGCTGCTTCCCTATTCAAAGGAGACTTTTTGATGTTTGCAAATTTGTAATAAGATAGTTTTCTAATTAAAATCATAATAGGGCAAGGGGAATTTGAGGAGGTTTCTGTGAAACTGATGTCACGGAACTGCTGCTTAGCGTGTCACTGGTGAAAGAATTGAACTGAGGGCCAGTAAAGTGCTCTTGGTGGACAGTCTGTCTTAGTTTTCATTAGACTATGCCGGTAGGTGTTGTCAGTCTAATGACCCGACTTTTAACACTTTTAAGTCATGCTTATCTTTGCACGATGACTTAGACTGGGTGCAGTACTCAGACATGAATATTCATATAGATTTAAATGTCTGCATGTTAAACCTCGTCACAATTTGGATATACATTTTAAAACAGTTAAAGATGCAGAAGATGCCATTCTTACTGTGTATATTCTTTATTCTGTTAATTACCGTTATGCAGTGGAGACGGGAAGACTGCTGGATTCCGTACCTCTGCAACTCTTCAACTTTTCCCTTCTCCCAAATGAAACTCTCCCACCTCCCCCCGCCAAAGGCACCCCTCCCAGACAGTAGCCATTGATCTGTGGGTTTCTGAAAGCCAGTTTGTGTGATTTGGCTCTGGTTTGTGCATGAATAAACTGCTGTCCTGTCAGTTCCATTTTTATGAGTGTACAATAATGGGGGAAAATTGAATTCTCGAGTAGATGCTTTTTGCCTACTGCAAAAGACCATAAGAGAATGCTGCAAGAAAGAACAGCCTATGTTGACAGCATAGTGAGAAATAAGGAGGGAAATTCTTGTGCTTGGCAACCTGCCATTTTTCTCATGTGATAAGATTTGAACTGAAATAATACCAGGTATTTAAAAAATAAATTGGTTTAAAATACAAGAAATCTTCAAAGTCAGAATGTTAAAAATATCTTTCCTTATGTTCTTGGAGGAATGATTTAATTATTTCTGTTGTATTTTAATGTTAGGATGTTTTAATGCTATTAATTTTAGTTCCAGAACTCATACATATTAATAGAATTATTTCAGCATCCTAACCAGATAAGCATTTTTTGATAGTTAATGCATATGCTAATAGAGCATATAAGGATATCCTTAAAATTTATGCTGTGAATTATAATTCCTGTAGAGTCTCAGCTGATTCTTCCTTTTGTGCCCAGGTTTGAGCCTAGCTAGTGGAGATGAGAAAATTATTTGAGTAACAATGGGGTTACATATTAGCTGTTTGAGAATGTCTAGTTAGCAGCTGCAGTGTTTGCACAGTTACGTTTCCCTTCAAGCAGGAAAAGTAACTAATCTTCTTTCTCAGTGTATATATTTCTTTCCTTGCAAAGTTTTTTCTCCACTGGTTGCTTAATCTAAAGAAATGTCTTCCATGGGTTTGTTTGTTTTCGTAAGGTGTGTAATCTTGCATTGTAGGAAATATATAAACTTACTCCTCCTGGACTTGGGGGAATAATACAGCTATGGAAAATGATGTAAAAATACTTTTTTTTTAGTTGAATTTCTTTTAAAACTGAAACCTACACCCCCCTCTCTCCTCCCCCCCCCCAATCCCCAAACACTCAAAACCTAAGAATAATGATATAAAATTTTTTCACAGGGAAGTGATGATTCTGTAAGGCTGGTAGCAGAAGGCAGTAGCCTAGGATTGTCAGCACTAATGATCAGCTGTTAATTCACAAGGGCTTCGAGCATTTGTCTTTGTTGATGAGCTACTTTCTGTGACTTACTTCTTCTTCACCCTTTAGTGAGTTGCTGTTGTTTCTTAAGTTACTGTAGCAAAAACATTAAATTAAGCATACTATTAAAACATATGGGGGATGACAACCTCAGAGAAGCAAACAGTTACCACTGACAAGCATGGTCAGGTGTCAGATTAGCACAAGATTATTATGTTTGTGAATGGGTTCACTCCGGGGATACTGATACTTTTGTTTAAAAGACCCATTTACTTAAATCTGGGACGGCTTCCTTGTTCCTTGCAGCAGATATTTCAGTAAGGTGACTCTGGTGTGTCAATTGTTGCTGTCAGAGACAGAAGGAGCAATTTGAGATAGGCAAAGAATTGCACATGTTTTGAAGCTCCTGGGGAAGACCTTAAGGTCTTAAGTCAAAATAGACACTGCTCTCTTAATATAATCAGTGGTATTTTGTGCTGGGGACAGATGCCTATGGGGTTCACTCTAGCAGTGAGCTGTAAATTACCCTTCTATTCCAGCATCTGCTGCAGCAAGTTTCACTGCAGATTAGATATAGATACGGAGAAGGTAGCTCCTGGATATCTCTGATACGTCATACAGTTTAAGACAGGAAGTTATTTGATCTGCAGGTCAAAATCTTTCAGATGGAGCAGAGGCCTCTGTCATAGGAAAACCTTATCTGTGGCTGCAGCAGTACAAGCAGTGAGTTTCTCCTGTGTGTAAAGCTACTGCTTGCATCTCTCAACTATGCATTGAAGCTAGTGATGACCTCCTGCTTTCTTACATTACTCTGGCAAAACAGGGATAGAGTAAATATTTAATTTTTTTGTTTGTTTAGGTTATTCTACTACCTATTAATAGGTTAAAATCAGAGAGAGAAATAGGGGGGAAAATCATAAACATGTGCCAGCCTTCCACAGATACTGTACTGAGAACTAATTTGAGGTTTTGCTCCCTAACTCTTAAATGTCAGGAGGATCATTAAGCCCCACTTTGACACTGCTCAGGAATACACTACGTATCTTTATTTTTTGATGACTGAGAAATCATGAAAGGAGAGCTGTGTTGGACATGGGAGCAAAGAGAAGAGAAGATAGCTACCTACAAGCTGGATGTGTCATAGTGGAGTTCTCGGCAGAGCCTTGAACACAGATTGCAAAAGTACCACCTGTCACAAAACAAAGGATTAGACTTTCTCTAGGGCCAGTGTAATGTCTTGCCCATATAGCCCAGGAATGGTAAGATGAGGGGAAAAAATGGGGTATTGTGTCAAGCTCCTTCATGAAGAGCTTGAGAATATGAATGGTGTATCAGTCTCCTCTTTATTTTCTTTTTGCTGGAGCTGGTTGTTTTCAGGCTTAGAGTGATAAGTCAAAATCAATTTATATATTTCTGGCGAGCTGTTATTTCATATTTTTTGGGTTCTATTCACTACCATGTCCCCACTTCCCTCCCCCCCAAGGTTAGTACTTTCTGCATAATAGTTAACATTGGAAGCCTGACTGATTTGAAAAAGAGAGATAAAACTTGTGAAAGAGCAAGGGGTTTCCCCCAGGACAGCCATGGGCATTGTAAAACTCGAAGGGTCCTTGAGGGGCGATATTGAAGTGACTTGCCATGTAATAGAAACTGGATGACTCAAGTAAATTCCTGGTTAAATGAGACTTACCCCTTAGAAAAAAGTTATTCTTAATTTAAAATTTTGGAGTAAATCCCTCTTAACACTTGTGAATGCATCCAAATCCATTGCAGGCTTTTCAGTTATTAATTAGCTGAAGTTTTTGCTATTAATAACTAATTTTTAGCTTAGTGTTGTTTTAATTCAACTTCCAGCTATCAGGTCCGGCTGTCTGCCTGTTCAAAGATCTACATATTGTCCATATATTTTGTAAGAAAGTTTGTATCAGTTGATGAAGACCTCTTGATAAGACTGAGCTTGTCAAATCTTTTGATCTCTTTGTATTTTCAATCCTGTTTTATTTTTGTGTCTGGTCTGTTAGACTGATTTTGTCCCTTATAGGAAGCTATATACCTGTTGTGTCCTGGATGCAAATGCTTTTCCTGATGTGCTGGAACTTCACAAACAAACTGAATTATAAGGGAAAGAAAACGTCAGTGCACTGAAAGGAGGGAGAGAATGTAAAGAAATCTCTAATGGTGAAGTGGGTACAAGTTGTTTTATACTTTGTTGGTAAATCTGTCAGTGGTCAACAATGAAAAACAAACAAAAGAAATTTTGATTGCTAAGCAGAGCTTAGGCATCTTGTTTCTTCAGTTGGTACTGTTTGTATTCACTCTTGTTCTGGAAGGTGTTCTTGCAGCCAACAGGACAGATTACTCGAAACCATCTTGTCTGTCTTCAGTGGGTGAACTCACCCACCCAAGCACCACATTTGGAGAAAAAATATGCAATGTGAACACATAGCAAAGCTGCTTAATTGATATGCTTTTTCCTTCTAGATGCTCTGTATGCAATTCTTATTCATTTCACCATGAACTTGACTCGTGAAAACAGAATTGTCTAGCAGCTCCACTCCTTCATACAAAATGCTTTTGAGACACATAGATGTGAAACGAATTCATAGGTAAATCCATAGTTCAACTGAAATACTTGTGTAGATAAGTATCCAGAAATCTTTACATAGACTGTATATATGACATGCATGCAAAGGTAAGACTTTGATACTGTAGTCAGAACTGTGTTTTTCCCCAGGGCATAACACAACTAGATTCCATTAAGATATCTTCAAAAATAACAGTAAATATATTATTAGAGATTCCTTAATCTAACCATAGCTATATAAAACCTTAGTAATAAATAATATTTCATAAATAATACAGAGCATACTAAAAGTGTTAGTATTTATAGTCACTGCAGTGAAATTGGATTCACTTGTGAGTCTTCTTTATACTTCCTTTCTGATTTTAAATTATTAATACTGTTCTATTTCAGAAATTGATATTTGTATAGTGTTGATGTAAACTAAATCTATTCAGTCATCTGAATCTTTGACACTCGAATTCCAAGCGCTCTTATGCATTTTGTTGCACAAAAAAGCCAAGGCATCCATGTTGTTGATAAAAGGATATTCCAAGATGATTGATCAATTATTATTACATGTTTTATAGCTTCTGAAAAGAGAAACTGTAACAGCTTTTAAATCCCCTTTAGAGAAGAAAACAATTCTTATCCAGGACTACAAGAAGCAATAGCAAGAAAAAAAGGATACAATGGGAAACAAAGTGTTTTTTTCTTCTGTCTTTAATTCTCCATTGGCATCTTATGGTCAGTGTCTGTGGGTTTTCAGTAATTTTCTCTGGGATTATTATTTTTCCCCCTTTTTATCATTTTTCCTGGTGTAAGTATAAACACTAACTGCAGTGAAATATTATGGCCAATATTTCACTGTAGGAGTAATGCTAATTCATTAGTAGTCAATCTCTCTTCTAGATGAAACCTCAATCCCCTTGTTGTACTTTCTGCTTGAATAATTTTCAAAGAACCATGCTAATTTTATGTGTGGACTTAAACTACTGATAGAATTCCCACTCATACCTTCTGTTGCCATTACTATATCACCATGGCAAAAATAAATTATCTTTCTTTGCATGAAGTTTCCATATGCCAGAAAGGATGGTAGTAGCAGGAATTAGCTGGTCCATGTGGAACACTTGACTGTGAAACTCTTTTCCATATGCCACCTGTCATACCTCCTTTTTCTTTTCTCTTGGGTTTTTTTTTTCACTGAGGTCTGCCTCACCTGAAGTCTTACATACCTGAGTTTGTGCTCCACTGAGACGTTTTCCCTGAAGCAATGAGACTTAGACACCTAATGTGAACAGTTGAATAGCTACGTGTAAGAAATTGTAAGGGAAGTTTTGAAGTGGCAGTAACGTCTGTAAAATGAAGGTATTACTAGCTGCACAACGTAGCATGATAGGGGAAGATAAGTTCATTAATGTTGGTGAAATACTCTGATACTGTAGCGGTGATCACTTGGGAGAGGCTTATGAGGAAATTGATACTTCTGGCATCCTAGCAGAGCTTAACTAGAGTACACTAAGGCTGTAGACTGAACAGCTCTGATCAGACAAGACACCAGATACCTTAACTGCTTACTCAGTAAATGGTGTTCTCTGAGTGTTGAAACAGTCTTGATGGAAAGAAGTGCTCTGTGAACACACAGCTGAAAATTGTGTAAACTGAAAATTATGTAAAGCTGTTAATCTATGCTTTTGGAGAAGATTGTTTAGATGCTTGGTGACCTTTGGTTCATAACTGTGTTGAAAATAGCAGCCACAGTATATGAGGTGTTGGTACCTAAATAAGTCCTCATCAAACTGCAACCAGCCTTCTGAACTGGGGGAGAAAAACTCTGTGTACTGATTATGTGACCATGAGAGAAGAGATCTGTGTAACAGTCTGCATAATCATAAGTGAGATCATGTAAATACAGACAGGAACAAGTGAGACAGAATTAAGATACAAATGGTCTTGATTTTGGTGAGTGTGATACTTTTCCTTACACTCCATAAAGGAAATAGGCATCAAAATGAGGTTATGTGTCTGCTGGAAGTCCAATATGTACATACACCATTTCCAACAGCGCTAGCAGAGGTCTGCAAAGTGGTTAAACCCAGAGCTGGGGGTAGCAGCTGTTGATGCCCAGGCTGAGGAGCAGCATGGCTGGGTGGAGTTTGTAATGTTTGGAAGGAGAGTGATGTGGTGATGAAATGCAGTCAGACACTATAGGTAGGGACTTTAAAGATCATCTATTTCCAACCCCACTGCCATGGGTACATCTCCACTCCAACCAAGCCTTGAACACTGCCAGTGGATGAGGCATCCAGAACTTCTCTGGGCAATATGTATCTGATTTTTTTTTTTTTTTTAAATTTGCTGTGGCACAGTGGACCCCAGGTTGTTTCAATGCAGTTCTGTCACAAATGTTTTAGTAACTGTTACAGTAAGTTTTGAGCAGGGATTGTACTTAGACATAAGGCTTGACCTCACTGAAGCTGTACAGTCATATCGAGAAACACCCAAAAAAGATACACTCACCTTCCCATATGTATTTTCCCCAAATTCCTTTACCGTCTGTTTTCCGCAGATTTCAGGGTTCTGTGAGTGAGATGTGGCAAAACTGTAGCACAGGCAGAATGCAAACTTGTCACTGCTCTTCCCAAGATGCCTTCAGTCAGTTCTAACCACTTTTATTTCTCAGGTACACAGCCCAAGGTGAAGGTTTTGTAAGATATTGTGGCAACAGTAAAATTTAAAAGGCAGTAAAGTTTTTCTTTTTATTTAAAAATAAATTTTAAATTAATTAATTACAAAAAAAAGCAGTAAAAATTAATTCCCCAAATGAATTGGCATGTCATCGTGTCATCTACTTTGGGGAAACGTAAGAGACCAGTGGTTGGAACCCATGGGGCTTTCTTCAACTGAAAAAAAGGAAACCTTGAGGAAATATGAAAGCTGTCATTGATAGGGAGGAAATTGCTCCATCTCCATGATCCCTAAATTCCCATAACTGCTAATTGCATCCTGTTTTCTACTTCCCCTTTGCAGTTATTTTAATCACAACTCACTATGGCAAAAGTACCTGTCTGTTTCTGTCTGAATGAATCCAAAAGGAGGAAGAATAGGAATAAAAACGAAAGTACTTTAAAAAATTCCTTTATTTATTCCATTTTTTGTAATACTCAGTCATGTTGTAGGTCAGTTTTTTGGTTTTAGTTTTCCAAATGCATACTTCTATGCCAGAGGTATAGCCAGTAGATCTTTAGATAATAGGAGGATTTGTTTTGAAATAACGTCCTATGAAAAACATAATAACTATATTTTCCAAAGCTTTTTCAAGGTGTATTAATTCACATTTGCCAAAATGAGCCAGTTTTATACCTGTGTGAGGGCAAAAGTAGTCACCAATGTGCTTTAATACCTATAAGTTAAGTCACTTCTTGTTAAGTGAGTGTTGAAACAAACACTGACACACATTGCCCAGAGAAGCTGTGGATGTACCCTGGAAGTGTTCAAGGCAAGGCTGGATGGGGCTCTGAGCAACGTGGTCTAGTGGAAGGTGTCACTGACCATGGCAGGGGGGCTGGATTGAGATGATCTTTAAGGTTCCTTCCAACCTGAACCATTCCATGATGATTATTAGAAGGATTTTAAGGAGTAGTCTGAAAAAACTGGGGATAAACGAATATAAATTGTGCTGATCTACAGCAATACAGACTGATATGCTGTGAGGCAGTGAAGCTGGTGTAAGCAGCTTGTAGTGTTCTAGATCCTTGCACCTGACATTTTATACCACAGGGCTTACACAGTGGCACCATGCAAATTTCAGTGTATCAAGCATTCAGTTTCCATGCCAGTATTAAATTACTCAAGTTTGTTTGGAGTTCTGGACTGTTGCAATTTTAAACCACTAGTGTTTTGTCATGTGTCTTTGTTTAGGAAGATTCTCATTTAATAGAAATTGAATTGTGATAAATTAATGATTATGACCAACTCTGAGCTGTAGGACATCTGAATCCTGTAAATGTGTTTATGCTTAAGATACATGTAACCGGCTAACTTGAAAGACAATCAAATTATATCTTCCAGTCTGTTCTTGGTGCATTGTTAACTATCCCTCCTCACAGGAAAAGAAAGATAAAATGGTAGTATTTTCTCCAATTCTCCAAAAATCATCCATTTCTTGATTGTGGATGAGAAATGCAACATTGAAGGACTTCAAACTATAACCTTCTAAGATGCTTCCTTCAAACACACATCTATTGCCTTGTGCAAGAGCAGCTAGGAGGAACACAGGCAAGTCTTCATTACTTGGCTGGTAAATCATCACAGCTGAGACAAGATTACTGTCATATTGATTTTTCCTTGTATGTGACATTTAGAAAAAAAATCTGTTCTTTAAAACAGCAATTTTTTGTGTTACTTGTTTTGCTACTGTCTCAACTAGGCTCTTGATGTTGAAGAGAATATACTTATGCAAAAAATATATGCATCACTTTGTATGAAGAAAAGGTGTGACTGTGCAAATGAGCATTTGCATTTATACAATGTGATAATGAATTAATGTATTTTTAAGAGTGCATGACTCCTGGTTATGAAGCCAAACACTGGATCTGGTGACCATTTGGCTCAAAACTTCTCCCTGCCTATCCCAAGTCATCTAGCCTGCCTCTTCAAACTTTGGTTTTCTTTAATCTTTTGTCATTATGGATACAGTTTACGTATTGTTAGTAGGCTACACTAATTTTTACTTTTTTTTTTTGTGCTAATGCAAAAGGTAGTTTATGTGAGACCACAGGGAGCACTTTAGGAATGGTTGTACTTTGTGAGCCTAGTCACATAAAGTATCTTGAGAATGGTTGGTTAAAGGTGAGCTACAAGAACAGCATTTAATTTCAACTTTGAATTAAGGTATTAACTAATAGAGCTTGAGACAGGAGATTACAGAAACTATGGCTTATTCTCTTTCAGAGTACTACTACATTGAAATTCATGCCTAAACTTGTATTTTTTTCCTTCTTGCATATTATCTATATTTGGAAGTTCTAGTCCTGATCTTTCCTACCAACAGAGGTTAATGTTAGTTTTTAGGATGGATTTATGACCTAAACCAAATAAAACTGTACAAAGCAACAGTAGTTCCTCAGTGAAACAAAGTTTAACCCTTCCCTTAAAGAGCTACTTCATCAGACTGTAGAGTCTAGGACAGGGACAGCCTTTGACAGACTAGTTGTTTTTTAACATATAGAAGATGCTGCATAATTTTCGCTTAAACAGCTCTACAAATCAACAAGTAGTGAAAGATAGATTCTTTCCATATGTTAGTGAAGGGTCAGATAGTGCATTGCTAACAGCTTTGAGCCATGTGTGGAGAATATTCCCACCTTCTGTTCGTCAATAGAGAAGCAACCATTACATGTTTATATTTATATATTTAATATAATTAAGTCCATGTGTGTTTTTTGTCCTCTACCTTCTGGCTAATTGGTAGTGTGGAACTAAGCTACCATGATCTTGATATGCATGCTACTGAGAGTATGAATTTGTAATTTTTTCTTAATCAGTTTTAAAAGCACAAAAGGTTTTTTCTGGTGCAGCACCACTGATTTTATGATATTTTTTTATGAGTGAGTGGTACCCAAATACTGTTCACCTCAATGGACAGAATGGCTGCAAAATATATTGCTGTTGGTGGCATGGTCAGAGGATGCTAGAAGAGAGAACCCATTCTATGATATAAATCCTTGAGTATTTTAATTGTAGGATGAATAGGAACAAATGCCTCAGTTTTGTTCTTTGCAGAGTGTCCAGCCAGTTGCGGGAAGAAAAATAACTTGCACAAGTTTTTTATACAATGATACTTTGTGTAACTCTTTTATTTTGAAAATTACAAGTAGCTATAGTGTCCTTCCCAGTAAAACAAACGGATTACCGGAACAGAGCAAAACCCCCATTCATTCTGTTCCAATTAATTTGATTCCTGCTAAAATCCTGTTTATGTTTGGAAAGGAGTGACCTTGAAACATTGTAGTCCACAGTTCAAATCTTTTGGTTGGTATTGGCTTATATACTGGGTGACCTGAATAAAAATAATGAGTAGACAATAGAATCTTTTCTTGTTGAATTTCTCATTATTTTTTTAAGGTGCTTGTTTTCTCATGTCCCTATATTTGTTGTATGAAGGATAAATTTAGTATTGTGGAGTCAACAATGACATTTCCCATTCCACGGTCATAACTCTTATTTAATGCTATCAGCACAGTCATTTTTATAGATGCCCTGCATAATGTATCAGCACGGGCCAGATTTTTGTCTATGACTCAGAAGCCGTTGTAATTATATTGGTGCAGGCAGCTGCATCTCTTACTTATGAGGCTATAGTAGTGGCAGTGAGTTTTCTACATGAATGGAGAATTTGTAAGCCTGCACCAACATTAAATAAATAACCTCTGACAAGTGTTGAAATTTTATTTCAATTATGTGATAGTGTTTGGTTTCTGTCAGAGGGCTCTGTTGTTCTCCAGCATCCCCATTATGTGCCTGCACTGGGAGACGGTAATTTGTGCCCTCGTATATTCTGTTGGGATTGTGGGGAAGTAATTTTGTAGGAATGTACTCTGTCAGTCTAGCTCCTCTCATACCCTGAATTGCTTTGCAAGTGCCACAGTTGAATATTGCTGGAAAATGTGCTTAATGCAGACAGTCTGAAATTATGTAAAAACTGCTTGTAATAGCCACAGTATAATACCCGAAACAGAATAGAGAAAACTATTTATGCACAAATACAGAAATTTTGAATTATCAGCTGGTGGTGAAAAACTAGTGTGTGCATCCAGCCAGGCAGAAAAAGTAGTGACTTCCCCTGTAGTTCAGTAAAGCCATATGAGTTTGTAATACACATAGGCATGGGCTTAATTATTACAGTGTATCAACTTTACCTGAATTAAGGGAAAGGAAGCAGTACGATTTTACATTAATGACATGTCCAAAGCTGAACTAACAGTGTCCAGTTAGGCACTTTCAAGGCACAAGAGTGTGTGGATTGCCCATTTCCTGTGTGCTGCCTGTACTTTTTGGGATGATGCAGTTCTCAGGTTATATGTGGACATCCCAGCTAAGAAGGGTAATAAGATAAGCCCCTTTTGGCTAAAAAAAGAACACTGCTAAGCTCGAGGATGACGCACATGTAGGCTTTCCTTTGGACTTCCACCTGGAACTGCAAGAGTACGTAAAACCTCCTTTTCTCCTCAGCTAATGAGATTTAGGGAGTTCCCATATTGGTCATCTCCTGTTTTAACCTGCTGAGAACAGCCTTCTAAAGCAGGCAGATTTCTGACCTCTATTCAGTGATCTGTCAAAAAGTTTGCCAGGTAATATGTGATGTCTTTGCTCAATCCTGATTTCAATTCTACTCTTGTAGTCCTAAAAATCAGACTTCTAAACAGTGGAATGTCCAGTGTCATTTTAGTAGCACTTGAGCAAGCAGCATAGAGTTGAATCTAATAATAAAAGATAAGACATTACTTAATCTTTTTGATGGTCTACATATCAGTAATGACTTACAAAAAAAGAACATTAAGAAGCAACTAAATATGTGTTTCTTAGGAAGAAGAACAGGAAAAAATTAAAACACAATTCTAAGTTTTAATTAGAAAAAGATTAACTGTATAATTAACTTTATTACAAAGGCATAAATAGGTCCAATTTTCTACTTCTGTATTGTAGTTGAAATGTCCCATGTGAGCATTTATAAATTTTAAAACTCTGCAAATGGAGACGTGAATACAGGCACCATATGTTTCACTTCTGTCTTATTGATTTTAAGGTATTATCAACCCTCACAAATAGACAATTGCAAATCCATCTTAAAATTGAAGTACTTGCCATTTACATGATATTTTCTCATGAGGCTTCTCTATCTGAGATCTGTCTTATCAATTACCATTTGCTGTCATTCAGTACTTCTTGCACTTTAATTTTATAATGCAAATGCATCTGAATCCTTCGAAGTTTATTTCAGTCCCTTTTCTGTTTCCACACTGTTTTCAGTTCCAAGTAGTTTTTAAGGAATGTTCTCAAAAAACTTGGTTGGTAAAGCTTCAGAAAGCAATAGTAACAGTTCATAATTTCAAGGTTCTCTGAAAAATCCAAATAATTAGATTGTTTCTCTTTTGAATTTTTAGTGGAATTACAGCTTCACAAGATAGAAACTAGGGCTTCAACAGAACTTAATTGTCATGGTATAAATTATCTTCAATATAAGAAAACTCTAGTATTGGTAGCATTCATAGCAATCCTAGTGATGAAAGAAAAACATGACTTAAGAGTATATGTGGTGCTTGTGGCTCCTGTGTTATGTGTCTATGTGTAATTGGCCAGAAATTGAAAGAATATCACAATAAAAGGTTCATATTTATGGCTACATTTTTCAGTTCTAAAGTCAAAGCAGTGTAATGTCTGTGCTGATAGTTTTTGCAGTTCTAGATCTTGGGTCTTAGCTGTTCCTAGTTGGAATTAAATTCAGTCATTGCTAGACATGGTTTTCTGCAATGCTAAGTTCTTACTAATATTTGGAAATTCAAAAGTACATGTTTGTTGAAGCCAGTAAGAGCTGTGTGTGGTGATGACTATTGAAATCAGGCAAAGTTGCTTGTCAGAGCACACTATATACAAGGCCTAATGTCTCCAAGCTCCATCGTTTGTTTCTGCGTAGCTAAACTTGAACTCTGCTCTTGAATTTCCCAGTGAAGGTGTCTGTCTTTCTATCCATGGCTGACACTAACTACTTGACATACTACCTTATTTTCTCAAATTCAGCCCTCAACAAACACTGTGTCTTTATTTTTAAGGTTAAGTTTGGAAATGGCATCTTTTGTTTTCAGGTTTCTAAGTGGCAGTATGGGTAACTCACTTCAATGCTTTAACTTCTTTCTTGTTTGTGTACATGTTATAGGAAAACTGAAAGAGTCATTCTTAGGTGTTTGGCCACAAAATTAGATGTTAGAAGCATGCTCACAAACTGAGCATTTTTCCTGTGAGGTATTTTACAGGGATCCTTTAGGAATCGATACAACCTGCTTTTATATTTCTCTAGTTGTGGTGTTAAATTTCCTGAGTATCTAAATGTGAATGTTATGCCTTCTACTTTTGAAAGTGCTGTAGTTCTAACTCAATTACTTCCTTGTCAGTTTGATTCATATATTTTCTACAATACCTCTCATTTGACGAAGTAAACCTGTGTGCTGTTTCATTACTGGAGTGGTGAATTTTAATTGGCTTTATATTTTAATTTCTTCTTGAGAGTGACTTTATGACCTCAGTTTTATGAGTCAAGAAGCTCGCTGCTGTGAAATCAGTCTTCTTTTTCTATTTGAGTGAAGAAAATTTCTATGTACAGGATAAGCACTGAACTGATTTTACAGGCTTTTGTTAGGAAGTTTAATAGGGTTTTTTGATCCAGCTCTGGCCTTGTCATACCACATTTCCTTAGAATTTCCACAGTCTGTGTTTTACTGAATAGTCTGATGTTAATATCTTGAGTCATTCATCATACATGTCCTTTCAAGTGCTTAGGATAAAGACTGTTTTAGAAGGAGCATGTATTTAGGGTAGTTAGTGCAACCTAAAGTGTTCTATTCATCTCTGTGCTTCTTCCTCTGTTCAGAATGGAGTGGGTATAATTTTGGCAGCAAGATTTCATGCTACTTGTTATTCATTAAGTTGAAAACTCCATCTGGAGAAGATATTAATCCAAACTGTTATTCTGGTGCAACTTGTTTTGAAATTATCTGTTCTGGACTGGGACTGCTTTGACTGTTGGAATGTTAAATAAAAAGTGACTGCTTTGGAAATCTTTTTTAGCATATTTAGGTGTGTACATATAGTTTCAGAATGTTTAATGTCCTATTTGGTATATGTTGTCTTGAGCATGTCTGTGACTTTGGCTCTCTCAAACATGTTTACTTTTATTTGGATTTATCTGTGTTAACTTTTTTTTTCTTTCACGAAGTCTAAAAGAAAATTGCTTTGACCTAGATTTCTTGCAAACTCTTAAGGTTCTATTGCACATACTACTTGAAAATGATAGTTTAATTTGAATGGGACGGTTTAATATTTTTTTTTACAAATTGCAGTTTATCTGTCAGATGAAGTATGGTGTCACTCTTCCATATGTGATTCAATGTTGGTAATTTAGAGTCAGCCTTTTGTGAGCAATTTTTTACGGTATTTAAAATTCCTGTCATATAACAGAGGATCTGTGTGAAGTATTCTTGGAGGGAATAGTTTCTTCTGCTGTTGTTAGATGGGTTTTCAGATCTTATTTCAATTAACAAAAAGAAGCCCAGCAGCATCCTTTCATATTGGGAAGAAAACTAGGGAAAACTGTAGCATTGAGACAAGGCAAAAGAGGAGTTCCTCAGCAGCATCTTGAAGACAGTTTTGTGAGCTGCAGTTTTTCATTTTAGATTTGATTTTCCTTTGTAAATTGCTTAGGGGAAAAAAAAAAAGAAAATATAAGATTATGTTTGCAGAAAGAATGATCTCTTCTAACCTTTGCCTGCATTTGGCTCCTGCAAAATACAATAGCTAGCTCATAGAAGTATAGCAGCAAATAAAAATGTAATAGTTTTAATGATAAGCCTAATCATAGACAAAATCTGATATTCGGTAGACTCTGTGAGTGACTTGTCCTCTTTCCTCACAGTCTCATGGGAGTGTGTTCCTGCTGTTCAATCTTCCTCTTTTCCAGAGTTTCCCCACCCCACTTTGGGAAACTGTAATTTCTGGCAGGAGTGCCTGCTAGGATGCCCCTCTGGGAGAAGGTGTGGACCCAGAGCATGCTTCTGCCACCATCACTTGCCATCTGGGCCACTTAATTCACCTGTGGTTCATTTTCTTAAACATATGTACTGATATTTTTTAATTTCTTTTTTTCTCCCCTGTCTGTGTTTTGTATTCATAAACTGGCATGTCTTTAACAATGCTGGTTTGCATTCTTTAACACATGAGTAGACTAAGGGCTTAGAGTAATTAATATTTAGTTTATTAAAAGGCAGAATATATATACTAACATTTTTCTCAAGTTCTGTTGATGTGTAATATTGACTCTTTAATTTCTATCATCTTCTGCACCCTAAATTTAATCTTAGTCAGAGGAGGCATGTCAGTTCTAAAAACTATATTTAGAGCTGTGAAAAACAGCATTCACTGCAAAATGGGATTCTGATGGAAGCAAATATGCTTCCAAACAGTACTTCTGCTTCCCAAAAGGGCAGGCCCATTGTAATACCTCTGGTAGGGTGACAGACAGGGCAATCCAGGCAATCTGCTTGTCTCATTGTAATTTGCTACATATACTTAATCCTGAATGACTTAGATGGAAATCTCCATAAACCTCCATAAGTGGGGTATGTGCCCCACTTTAAATGTAAGCATTTAAACATGGCAGTTCAGTTCATTCATTGCTGGCCTAACAGTTTTTGATTCTGGTTTGCATATATACATGTGTTGAAGGCCTAAGTTATTGATAAAGTATACTAACTATTCTTTCAACCTTTGGAAATCCATTTTGCCACCAGATGAGATTACAGTTGATGTACCCTGTAGATGAGTTGTGATTCCTATATGGCTTTTTGGAAACATTGTACACATTCTACTGTAAATTCAGGAAATAGGCATGCAGCTCTTAGGGAAGTTTACAGTGTCAAAAACAGGGAGCCATTTATATTCTTTGGGCTATGTTCTTTAGCTGTGTCAGGATGATAAACAGAAACTCCATGTTAATCTGACTTAGTAAGGAGCTTTCAGGATGCAAGTTAGCAGATTTGTAATCTGACTGTTTGTAAACAGATACGGTTGTTGACCTTGCTCGTTCTGGATGTGCTTCATCACTATAGCTTCAGAAAAGCATAATACATTTTCCCCATTACCTAAATTGCACAAATAAAAATGGAAGCCAGAGCTTTCTGCCATAGGTTGCTCAAATAACTGCATTATCCCATAGCTGAGGGCCTAGTGCTGTTTTCATGTCCTTATGCAATGCTTTTAATCCTCAGTGATCGGCATCCTTTAAGAATTAGTGTCCAGTTTTTCACTCCCATTATTTTTATGGGCACGCAGTACACATATTCTCGTGCTGCTTAGAGACCACAGGGTGAAATAAATTGATTAATAACAAGCTATATTTAAGTGTTCCCCTGCTGGACCTGTCTCTTTCTATTACTGTTTTTATTCTTGTTTTGATTATGCAAAGTGAGTCGTGTTCATCATTTAACTGGCTAAGAAAAGGTGAACATCAAACTCTTAAACTCTACCTCTTTAAAGTGCTGAGTGCTAATTTGGTTTCTCAGTAGAAACTGTCTTGAGAGGCAATATGACTATAGTATAATTACGTGAAAGCAAAACATCTGCAAGACTGAAGGAACATCAAGTAGGTTTGTTTTCTGATAATGTACTTGAAAGGAATTAAAGCTATTAAAAATATTACTGCTGTGGCACGTAAAATATTAATCCAGTGGCATGTGTCTACCATTTCTCACACAGAAAGCAGAAGTTGCTTAGTGGAAATCTCAGAGACATATCATCCTTGGAAGTTTGCTTACACACCTTTTCCTTTCTAAGATTATGCCAACCCAAAAAGTGTCAGGTTGGATAATACTGTTGCAATTTTATCAAGAAAATAGGACCAGATTTCACAAAGACTACGTATTTTTGAATTTTCCTCAACCCAGTTTATGCCCTGTCAGTCATATCTATTCTTGTGTCAGTGGTGCTTTAGTTTGGCAGTGGGGTGATGTTATTCCTGTTGCATTGTCTGTGGGAAGTTGGGTCCCTGGAGGGCTTTTCATATTGCATGCCCATTCAGAGTATCAGCACTTGGTCCATGTATCACAGCTGCAGAGTGAGAGTGCAATGGTGACTGTGGGTCTCAAAACTGCTCTATAGCAACTCATTTTCCTTTCACATTACCTTTTTACCTCATGATTTAAAAATGTCAAATCCAGAAACAAGCAGCTAGACAGTGTGAATTATTCAGAAATGCTGGCTGCCTCCAATTCCCACCACTAAGAGAGAAGTGATCTATTTACTCTTGGTTCTGTTTTTAAACCAAAAGTATACCTGAAGCTGACCTGGCTAAGTAATATCTTTATTGTAAGAAGTTTTAATTTATTTTATATTCATTGATTTCTGAAGTCTCCCAAAGTCTTGCAGGAGCTGCTGTATTTCTTTACGCTTAATGGACTCCTGCATCTTTCCAAAGTAAAAGAGTAGGCTCTGATATTGGAGAGCATTGCAGCACTGCGAAGGTGGCATGCAGCACATCATGTCCTGGCACACTGTGTCTTGCAATTAGCGGACAGATACTCTGTAAAGCATAATTGAGTGGCTCTGTAGCAGACTGAAGCATCTGTCGCACCTACTTGCTATCTTGGCTCCATGCCTCTTGCATCCTTGATATCAGTGTGGCTTTGCATCACTAGAAAAGCTGACAGACTTCTGGAAGGTATTTTGGATCTTGCCTTCAAGTGTTTTAGTCCTTCACTGAATCTGTCCTTACTCGGTGTGGTAGAATGCCAACTGCTGCCGTTTTAATCCACACTAAGTAGCAACCGAGTTCATTCAAGTGAGTGGAACTACTTAATTAGGAGCAAATCTGTAAACAGAGTTTTGAAATCTGATTCAAGGTAACCTGAAAGAGACTTACTGAGAAGCAGGAGAATGGGCATGTTGCAAAGCACTACCTTTTTCACCCACATATCCATGTGCACAGCACTTAGTTAGTGTCTCTGATGGAAAATCTTCAGTCAGCTGCAAGTTGGCTTAACATGCTATATTGTGGCCCAATATTCACAGAAAGATTTTGGATCTGAATCACCCATTTGTCTGTATAAAATTTTTGACTGTAAAAATTTTCTTTTTTCCTCAACTAATTCTTATGACTGTGGCGGACTTCAATGGCTTTAAACTGAAAGAGAGTAGATTTAGATTAGATATTAAGAAGAAATTCTTTACTGTGAGGGTGGTGAGGCATTAGAACAGTTTGCCCAGAGAAGTTGTGGATGCCCTGTCACTGGAAGTGTTCTAGGCTAGTTTGGATGGGGCATTGAGCAGTCTGCTCTAGTGGGAGGTGTCCCTGCCCATGGCAGAGGGCTTGGAACTAGGTAGTCTGTTAAAGTCCTTTCCAACACAAACCATTCTATGATTCTGTGACTTCAGCTTCTCCAGCCATTTTCAGTAAGTAAAATATATTCAGTGACAGTGATGATTGATTCACATATCTTATAAGGAGCTAGGAAGCAGTTTGTAGTATGTTAAAGACCTGAGCGTTTCCTGCTTATATTCAGTTTCTGTTTTGGGAAAACAAGATATCATAAATGGCAGAGTTAAGGAGAGAACTGCAGAAGAGAGGTAAGCAAGCAATGACCAAATTAAAACTGCATAATGGACGGAAACTTATTTTGGTTCCCTGAACATGATACAGAATGAAAAATGTTTACCAGTGTTCATGACTAAAAAGAGAACCAGGTCATTCTGCCTTTTCTGCCTTTCTTCCCTTCCGCTGCCTCTGTAAACACTCACTCCTAACAGATCCTCTCAAACAGTTTTGTGTTTTTAGGCATTATGTTGCACGTCATCATGCTACTACATGCTGCCTTCCCTACTGAGAAACTATTACAGCACGCTGGACAATAAAGGCTGCCGCTGTGATGAATGCTGGCTACCCAAGGGCAATGACATCCTTCCTGACTTCACTTCTGAGTCTCTGACTGTGCCTCCCAGCAGACCTATATGAAAGATCTTAAGAATAAATTGGTCCTCAGTTTTGTTACTTATTCTTAGCTAGTGAAATAAATTTAAAAAAAATTCCTAAAGAAAGGAAAAGTGTTACACTTTATTCTTGTGTACAAAGTAACCGACTAACAAAATTCATTTTGTTAACAGGCAGAAGGACCTGCAAGTTAGCACAAATTGAGGAAAAATGTTTGTTTACTCTTCTCTATACAGCTTGGTGACTTTATTTTTAATTTTTATTTTTTCTCAAGGCTTCAAAAATGTATTTCAACATCTGACTTGTGTGTGGTTGCTCTAAGCTGCTCATAAATAAAGCTGATCAAGACTTCTTATTGATCAGATTTTGATTTCTTCTCTCAGGCAAAATAAACCCAAGAATACTGCATTTATCTGCTTGTAGGAATATTCTTTTCATGTATTTATATAATTGCAGCAGTAGTTTTATCAGTTCTTGAAGAATTTGGAATTTCAAAGTATTTCTAAAGATAATTTCCTTCTGTTTTAATTGTCTGATGCTTGATTTTAATTTATTTTACATTTTGCTTTTAGTTTGATTGGTGTCTTTAAAAGTTTGTGATACAAACGATAGCGTTCTGAATATAAGGATTTGGAAAAAATCTGTTAGCTTTTGTTACATTATTTAGTTTTCAAACGCTGTCTTTAATTCTTTTGTCTTAGAAAAAGAAAAAAAAAACACTGCTAGGACACTGTCTCTCTCAACAGAAGGAGGATGGCTATCGAGGGTAAAAATGTCTTAGGGTCAATTCAATTATCCTTTGACAATGTTTTCCTGATCCTCGATGATGGTGAACAATGTTTTTGTTACAGCACAGCTACACTAGGCTTTTGCCTGTTTCCATCTAACAGGTTGCATTTAATTCTTTCAGAACCTACTATGCAACAGACATATTTGATCCTCAGTGTGCAAAGGTGATCTGAATGACCCATTTGTTTCATGTGTCTTCCTCTCAAAACCTGTAGTTAAGTCTTGATTTTATTGAACCTGTAGGCTCCTGCAGGGTGGTGACATGGACATGCATGCTGTTGTCCAAACAGAACATTCCAACATCTAGAACCTGGAAAAAGCAGCACTTTCCAAAGATTCTTAAACAGTTGTGATAAATTTTTATTTAGACTAATGTTCCAGGAAAGAGATGCAAGAACAGTTTCACTTATGCACACTGAGTGATAGTCTCAGTTTTTTAATTAGGTGTGCCAGGATTTGCAGTGTGCCTGCAGGTTGCCTGGTATTCTGGCTTGCTGAAGGCTATGGCATCTCGACAAATGGGATTTCCTGGGCTCAGCTCCCAGTGTTGCATTTTTGCACTTTTTTAGGAGATACTCTCAATGGAGTCCTTTGAAGCTATTCCAGAAGCTGAATGTGACCCACTCCAGGAGCTTTTACCCCAAAATAATTAGCTTGACCTGTATTCTTAACCAGCTGTAATCAGTTTCCCATATTACCCAAAATGCTTATTCTGGCTGCAAAATCCTGTAATACCTACATTATCCTTGACAAGAATTATTTTCAGTTGTTCTAGTAGCTGCCTTTCAGAATCCTAGGAACGTGCCAGAGCCAACAGATACGACAGTCTTACCACTTGTGATACGGTCTCCCTAAAAAGTATCCTAGAAGAAAGGGTTGCAGATCCTGTGTTTGAAGGTAGTTTGGCAGCCAGGGACCTGGTCTTCACTGTGGTTAACTGATATCTGGGCAGCCCCCTGCCCAACCCTGCAGAACAGCCATCTGTGTTTGGCTTCCAGATATGCCAGAGGGGCTGTCATCTGAGATGGTGTGCAGATGGGGAATTCACGAGCACTTGAGAAAATGTAACCCTGAGACTGATGTCTCCTGCAAAATCTGTGACTTGATAGACTGGATTAAAGTGCCTCTTAGTGTATCCATTCCAAATATTTTGAGAAAAATGATTGCTTTTACATGGATTTGAGACAAGAAAGAGCTTTCAGAAGAAAAACATGAAATAAATTTGGTGAAGTCTAAGGCTTATAGTTTCTTCTCCAAAAACTTTACATTTCAATGTTGATAATGTACTCTTCCATCAGAGTAAAGATTTTGAGAGTTACACTGAAGATATAAGCATGTAGTTATCTAGTTTTCCTATTTTGTTTTAATCTTACATAGAAGTCCACTAGTGACTTCTGGAAAACCCAACTCCAATAGTATGACAATAATAAAAAGAAGGGGAAAAAAGGCAGTTCATTCTTGTGACACAGGCCAAGTGCAGTACTTACAGGTGGTGTTGTAACTTGGGACTATGAACTCTAGGCTGTTAAGTGTTGTGCAAAGCCATGTGTTTGATTTGACAAGACATTTGCATAGTACTTTCTTGGAGGTTTCACTCTTACAAAAGAAAGTATCTGAATCTCCAGCAGATCACTGCACTTCCAGTACATATCTTGTTTCTCTCTACCTGGCCTACCTGCAACATATAGGTATTCAGCTTTTACCATTACATATGGTCCTTTGCATCCCAGAGGAATGGTTGTGGAGAACCCTTGGTGGTTTTTTACTGGACACCAAGATAATGATGTGTACTGCAGAGGGGACTCTGCATGCCTGTAGTAATGACCTACAGACCTCATGACTGACCATTCCTTTTTCCTGCATCAAGGCGACTCAAGAGATACTACCAAAACTTTCCAGTTAAAATGAGCTGGGATTTTTTCATGGTGTGTTTTGTTTGCTTGTGGGTTTGTTCACTTTCATTCAGACCATGTATCTTGTACTCTTGGCAAAAAGATCTTTTTCCCTGAAGAGATTGAGTGAAGTATTGTACCAATAGATGCCAAAAGATGTCTCTCCAACTCTTGTATTTAGTCTTGGAAGAGCATCAATTTCCTTCTTAAATTTTGGCTAGTAAAATTAGGCACGTACAAAGATCCTTCCCTGCTCATTTTTAATTTCAGCAAATTGAGCTATTAAAATAAAAATAAAACTTCCTTCAACATCCTTGCATTGATTAGACTTTTTATAATCAGGTGGTGTTATAAACCTCTAGCAGCAGCAGGAATACCATCACTGGTGAATAGAGGAACCCTCATTTAAGCTGTAGAACAGGCACAAGTGTTTGTATTAAAGATCTGTAATTCCCATGTTTAGCCTTCTTCTGGGAGGAGTTAGATACCATGCAAAGTTTTCTTGGAACATAGTTTCAAATGCGAAATTAAATATCTTATTTTTTATTAATAAACTATTTGATATGAGTAGCCTTATGGGGTGTTCATTCCAACAGCCTGTGTGGTCTGAGAGATGTTTTTCTGTACTTGAAGGATCATATTAATGCTCAGCTTTAGCTCTTGGTGTCTAATCTGCTACCTTCTTAATCATAAATTTAATATGTACACATGCCAGATTTTGAACCTGGGACACTGGGCATGAGTATGAGTTGTGAGAGGAGTGGCTGGAGAGCTGCCCTGCACAGAGGGATCTGGGGATGTTGGATCTGGAGCAGCAGATCAATGGGAGTTAGCAGTGTGCCCTGGCAGCCCAGTGGGCAAACTGCATCCTGGGGTGCATCAAACACAACAGGACCAGCTGGGCGAAAGAAGAGATTATCCCACTGTATTTGGTGTTGATGTGGCCTCATCTTGAGCACTGAGCTCAGCTCTCTGCCCCACCATTTAAGAAGGATGTGCAGGCTGGAGGAGGACACCACAGCTGGTGAAAGGGCTGGAAGTCACTGTCCTGTCAGGAGTGGCTGAGGATTTTGGGGCTTATCTGGTTTAGTGAAGAGGAGGCTGAAAGGTGACCTTGTTGTTCTCGACAGCTTTCTGAGAAGGGGAAGGGAAGAGGGAGGTTCTGAGCTCTTATCAATGTTATCCAATGGCAGGATGTGTGAGTAAGGTTCAAAGCTGCACCAGGGAAGGTTCAGACTACACGTTAGGAAGTATTTCTTTACTAGGAGGGTGGTGAAACACTGGAACAGAGTTCCTAGAGAGTCGAGTGATGCCACACACCTGTCAATATTTTAGAGGCATTTAGATAATGCCCTTAACAACATGCTTTAACTTTTGGTCAGCCCTGAATTGGTCAGGCAGTTGGACTAGATGATTGCTGCAGGTCCCTGCCAGCTGAAGTATTCTATTCTGAAGTATTTTCTGACTTGTTATTCACATTATCATGGCTTAACCCCAGCTGGCAACCAAGCCCCACACTGCCCGTCACTCACTCCTCCTGTGGTGAGATGGGGGAGACCTGGATGAGAAAAAGCAAGAAAACTCATGGATTGAGGTAAAGACAGTTTAAGACGTAAAACAAAAGCCACCTGTGCAAGCAAAGCAAATGAACAATGCTCTCAGGCACATGGCGTGACTCTTGGGGACGGTGCTGTGCAGGGCCAGGAGTTGGACTCGATGATCCCTTCCAACTCAACATATTCTATGATTCTGTGATCTGTTCCTTGTACCAATGCTTATAAAGCTGCTAAAGAAATAGAAGTATGACATAGGTGCCTATTCAGAGATTTGGCAAACATGTAGGAGCTCAGGATTGTGTAAGACCTTTCTTTAGTTGTCTTTCTCATCAAAGGCTACATTGCTGTTGGAGAGTATGAGATTCTGGCAGTGTAGATCTGACTTTTTTCTTCTTTTTTTTTTGGCAGGGGGAGGGCAGTAGAGGAGGTAAACCAAAGGCTGCAAGAGTTAAGAGACAAAAGGCAACATTTCAAGAAAATACAGAAATATCTTGCATTTTAGGTGGTTTTCAGAGCTTATCTGAAGCTGTAAGGGATGGGAAAATCATTTTAATCTCTTATGCTTTAAGTTGGTTTGTCCTTACCAGCTCTCAGTTCGAGGACAGCAGAGATTAACAGCAGTGCAGTATTTCCTGTACTTCTACATGACAGTGAGCAGGGTGATGGTGGTAAAACATGCTGTATTCAGACTACCTGTTCTAGCTTTAATGTCAAAGATACTTTGGCCCCATAGATGGTTGATGGACTAGGTATTTTGTTGTTTTTATTTATTAGTCAAACTTTAACTCATATGAGTTTAATGGTTTCTACACTAAGATATATAGGAAGCTGGCTGAAGCAATCACATTCATAAATTCTTTTTGAGAAATGTGATATATTGCTGACTTCCAAGAATTTACAAAATATGAGACAGGGAATGATTAGCTGTGTAGAAAAAGAACACTAGAAAAAAATCCTGAGAGAAGAACAGCAAACTGGATATTAGCTACTGATACAGACTGATGAAGAAAAGAAAAAAAACCAAAATGGGATGTAGAACCAGCTTTGCCATGTGCAAGATAGTAAATAATTCTTATTTTACTCAGTTTGCATTGAATTCCATTTCCAGTTTTGGGCATCCACAGTTTAAAATATGAATAAGGGCGATCAGAAATGTGAAAAACATAATGTTTAATAGAAATTGAATTTTAAGTGGATGTTTTGCCTAAAGAAGAGGCCCACTGGGGAGACATGGGCAAAACACTCCAATATGTGAAGTGCTTTTGTGAGAAAGAGAGTAAAGAATTGTTCTCTGTGTCTGCTGGGAAAGTAATGAATAGCAAGCTTGAGTTGTGGCAAAGAATGCTGTTTACAGGAACAAATATCTAATGTTTAGAATCACAAAGAATTTCAGGTTGTACAATCTCCATTGAGGTTTTTAAGAACAGGTTATAGTTAGGCCGATATATATTAGAAATGGCTTAAATACATCATATCTTGCTTTGGGCAAATATTACAAAATAAGTAGTCTCCTGATAACTTTTAGCTGTTTAGCACTCTTCTGTGTTCACTAAATTTCTGACACCCTTGTGATCTACTGATTCTTTGTTCCACCTGTCTGCCAAATAGAGCCTTAGCCTAGTTGAGCATGTCCTTGGCTAGTCTGAGTTTTGGATAAATATTTTTTTTTCTCCTCTGGTTTTTGCAGGCTTTGTAAAATAAATTAATCTATCTTCTAAGAATAGTATCTTCTGTGAGAGTTAACCTTGTAACTTCTGCTTGGAAAGAAAAGCAGTAGAACTTGGTTTGTTGATCTTTAGGAGTGGAAAGTTAGAACTGTGGCTGCAGCCAATGTTCTTCAGGATAATACTGGTAGAGAGAAATTTGTGAGGAGTCACCTTTAGGGGCCACAGTCACATGTGAGCCTTTTGTGTTATGATAAACCCACCTTAGCTACAGCTGTGCCAGGTGGGGTGAAAGCTGCACAGTGCCAAGATGTGGAATAATTTAGTTATATACCGAACTGAAAGGGTAAGCTTTGATCTAAAAGACCTGTTTACTAGTTCTTACAGATCTGGCCCAAAATCTTGGTCTGAGAGTGGCACAGGCTGTAGGCAGCAGCACTCTTGGATCTGATTCTAGCTGAGAACTTCACTGTATAGCTTTCATCTTCAAGAGGAGAAGAAGTAGAAAGCAGCAAAACTGGATCTATATAATTGGTGAAAGGAAAATAAGTTACTGTAAATATTTTATATTGTCATTTCTGTATTTGTGACTTTCAAAAGATAGAATGCAAACCATTAATGTAATTAAATGAATTGCAGTGAGACAACCACAGTGATTATGAATGAAAGGGATATTTGGGAGTTGACATAGGAATAAATAGATAGATTTGGCAGCTGATTAGGGGAGACTTAGTAAGTGAACTGAGAAGAGCTTTATTTAATACAGCTAAGAAAACCTGTATTATCATATCTTGGGGTATAGTCTTCAACCAGCTAATGACTAAGCACAAATACTTTTCACACTGTATTGAATAGATGTCATTCTTTTTTTATTTCCTTCTTTTTTAATAACAAGCTAAATTAAATGAAAGTGTTTGAGTGCCTATTTAATAAGAAATTGATGTAGTGAAGTCACTATTTCTGTACAGTTAAGTGTCATCTTTAATTTAGGTATAAATAATTATCACTAGTTAAAATGAAAGTTATTATCATAGCATTAGTTTAAAAGTCAAAATTTAGAGAACAGAATCTGTGTATTCCTAAGATGAATCTATTACTGTTGTTGTCTCTAGCATCTGTAATCAGGTACAGAAAAACCTGTTATGCCTGTTTTTGTGATTATAGCTAATAAACTCATGTGCTTGACGTATTCTTTTTTGTCTGTCTGAGTTGTACTCACTCTACTCTCTTGAATTAGTTCAGATAATTACAGCCAGAGCTCATCTCCATTTCTCCATCCTCTACAAGTTTCTAGCTTTGGTTTGGCTGACTAGAGACTCAGGTCCATATAGTTCGGTTCCCTGCTGTTGATCACATTTAGCTGACATTATTTTATTCTGAGGAGAGAGGACGTTTATCTGTTAAAAAACACAATGCTTGTGAAATACTGAACATAGCTTACAGTGCCACTACATTTTGTAATAGGACAAAAGTGTACAGAAAAGAGAGCAGTTCTTCAGCTTTGGTCCCAGGAATTGTCTTATCTCTACATCTTTATTTATGTGGAATGACTTATGATCCCTGCAGTCCTCCCTCTGCTGCTGCAAATTATATAACCATGTTGTATTTTGTCTGCAGCATTAGCAAATGATATATGGAAATCTGATACAGTTTCTCAAATGGCTTGTAATCAGACAGAAGCAAAACTGGGTTTATGTGGCAAGGATTTGGTAGTGGAGAAGTTGCAGGGGGGGCTTCTCTGAGATGCCATCAGGATCCATCCCAGTGTCTCACAGAGCTAGTTCCAGATTTTCCAAGGTGAACCTGCTGCTGTGCAAAGCTGAGCCCATCAATGATGCTGGTGGTGCCACTGTAATGACAATTATAAGAGAGGGTAAAAAAGGCTGTGTGGCAGCTGTGAGAGAGGAGTGAGGGGAAAACGAGAGGAACAAACTGCTGACACCAAGATGAAGAAGGAGGGGGAGGAGGTGGTTCAGGTGTCAGAGCAGAGATTCACCAGAGGAAAGTAATTTGCCCTTCCTCAGCCCATGGGGAGCCGTGGTGCAGCAGATATCCAGTCTGCAGCCAGTGGAGAGCCCATGCCACAGCAGAGGCAGGAGCTCTGAAGGAGGCTGAGCCCACAGACAGCCCGTGGAGAGGAGCCCATGCTGGCACAGGTCTTCTGGCAGGAGCTGTGATCCTGCAGGGCACCTGTGCTGGAGCAGTCCATTCCTGAAGGACTGTACCCCGTGGACAGGACCCACTTTGGGGCAGTTCATGGAGGACTGGTTCCCGTGGGAGGAACCTCCCACTGCAGCAGGAGCAGCTGAGATGAAGTGTTTTTGGGTGACCACAACCCCTATTCCTCATCCCCCTGTGGTGCCTGACAGGGGAGGTAGATGTCAGGAGTGAAGTTGAGCCTGGAAAGAAGGGAGGGGTGGGAGAAACATTATCAGGCTTTATAAATCTTTGTAAATAAAGAAAAATAATGAAAACTTCGTCAGTCCTGGCTACTGCCTCTGAGCCTTCTCTGTATTCATGCTGTTTTCTGCACATCCACTGCTTAATTAATAATAAATAATTGATGGTCCAGCAATTGTGCCTAGAGAAGGATAAGCAGTCTTTAGCAGTCTTCTCTCCTCCCCCCATCTTAGATTTCCAAGGAGCTTAGATTTTAAGATGACCTAAAGGATGTAGAGGAATGTCTCTTTATTTTGAACTCATAGGAAAGGAAGCTCTTTGTGCTACTACGAGGGTGAAGGAGGGTAAAATACCTGGGGCAAATGGTTGTTTATTTTTTTCTGTGTTTTTCTGATTTAAAAATCAATAAATTTCTTCAGCGTGCTCACAGAGAGCATGCAAAGAATTTTTTTCTTTCCTATTACAGTAGTTAGGATTTATCTTGAATTGCCTACAGGCAGAGTGGATGATCTAACAGGGGATGAGTGATAGAGCACAGCTACATCACCACACTGAATATACTGTGTGCATGTAGTGGCAGAAGCTACACTTAGCTATGACACCACAAAGATACATATATGGTGTTTTTAAATGTAGGAAAAGAAAAGAAAAGAAAAGAAAGAAAGGAATCAAAAATTAAATATATTCTGAGGCATTGTGATAGTATTTTAAAGAAAGAAAGGTGAGGGTTTAAAAACAAGGGATGAAAGAAGTATTATCAGATGAGGTCGTGCAAATTGTCACTGGGATAATCAGACGTAATTCTTTTTTGTTGTTTTAAAACCAGAAATATTTAACCTCATTTTGGAAGAAAAACATCTGTCATGGAAACTGTGTGATTCAAATGAAAAGCATATAGCAGTAATAATGTAATTAATTTTTAAAGAAAAAACTGGAAGTGTAAGAAGATTAAATTAACAGGATTACAAATGTAATCATAACAGACAATAGTGTTAGATCTTTAGTATCTATGTGGTTGCTGTAAAAGGCTGCTGACAGATGAAATAATAATCAAAATTAAATATATGAAGTTAATTTCTGTATTTCTAAAATGCTTTTCCTTCAGATATCAGAAAAAATATAAATGACAAAATACAGAATTAATACAATGGACAGTCTTGGCTGCCCTCATGATTTGCAGTAGTAAGATAATTTATTTAATGATTCTGAACTGACCTTTGATCAACAACAAGTGGCAGGTTTACTTACAATTCTTACTGCATAAGAATTGCTCTTAAGAATTTAATTTACATTTCAGATAAATCAGTTTACATTAGTAACTACATTTCCTTCAAGAATTAGAGCAATTAAACAAAACAGACCAAAAAATCAAGCTTGATTACATGGAGAATAAGTATGTTGTGTTTTTTGCAGAGTTTGGGTGAGTTTTTTCTTCTAATTTTGTAATGGTTGTACAATACACTGAAAAAGCTGAAATAAGAGCTTATGGCCAGAAGTAATCAATCTCACTGTTTGTATCCACAGACCATTACATTTCTTCTGGTTAATCCTGTATGATCTCTTTGACTAGACATAGCTGGTTTTTTGAAGCACAGTATCTTCCTGAAAGAAGATATTGTGCTTCCACCTAAGCATCCTATTATACTGCAAAGGACTACTTGCTGTAAAACCATTTTTCGCATTGTTCTGTGCCTTAAGTTTTTTTACACTGCTGTGTAAAGAACTTAAAAATTCATGTGACATTTTCTTGCTTTGTCTGTTTCTCTGTATCTGCGTATCACTCATCTTTTCCCCCAAGCAGTTCAGAACGTTAGATTAAAGTAGTCTCTGCAGTTCCCCAGTATCTAAGAGGACAGACATCTACAGGAGAAATCCAATGTTTTCAAGTCAGAGGCCAGGAGAAAAGCACTGACCTACCTACCAAACGTTCTGCTCTAGGTGATCTTATCCTTTTCGTCTGAGGGTATTTTTTTTCCATGTCTTGGTATCTCAAAGGGTGTTGGCAACTTTATCAGAATGTTTGTTCCTAAGCATCAGCAAGTCAGTAACTTCTAATAAGGGATGGTATTTTGATAAGATGTGCTATATTATTGAGACACACTGAATGGAAAGATTATGTGTTTTTATCTCTGATGGCATTTGGTGGAATTACTCAAAAGGTCTCCAATGTATGAAAGTACAGTTTAGTTCATAAATGTAATATGGTTTAGTGGGTGATCTAGCTACAAATTGGCAAGAGTTAAAGTAGTATTGAAGTCTTTTGGAGAGGCCTGTCTACACAGAGGTCTTTGGGGTATGAGCAAAAAGAATTCAGAGCAATATATTTCTTAAATATCATATGAACTCTTCACACTTCTGAAATTTGAATAATGTTTAAGAATCTTAGATTCTTTTACATTATTAGTAATGTTGGGTTGGTTTTGTTGGGATTTTTTCTTTGGTTTTTTAATTTATTATGATTAGTGAAGTACAGGTTTTGGTAAATGGAGATTTTTTTTCCACTGAGTGATGACTTTTCTACAAGGACAGATTTAGGAATATTTCTAGTTAATTTCATGCTTTACTTGTGTTTATTTGTTTCTCAGGAGTCTTTTTGCCAGAGATTGCCTGAATTAACTGATTGCCAAGCCTTTCTTAGATTTTTTCTTTCGTTTTTACAGCAAGCATGACACTAATGTCAAAAGTTAGCACACAATTTCTTTAATGTGGCAGTACATCAAAGCTTTCCTGAAGTGCAAAAATTGTTTCATTCCCATTAGCTCTGATTGTCACTTTATCATACTCTAACTTAAGTAAGCATGACCGTGTTCATTTTTAGTTGCTTAAGTACTGAACTAGTGTTCTCTCTCTCTTTTCTGTTTTTTACATTTTATTTCTTCACTTGTTTGCTTCTGCAAAGAAACTTTTGAATGGTGATGCTGCTAATAAGCTTCTTACATATTCTAGGTGTCCTCACTGATATGAGTACTGAGTCATGTTCTTTCCATTCTTTGGGTTATTCCTTTTGAACTGGTAAAATTCTATGTATAGTTGTTGGGGTTTTTTATTATTTCAAAGGTAACAGATCTCAAAATCTTTGGCTTCCATTGCTGTTTTTGATTCAGTATTTCCTGTTGCCTGTAGAAAATATTATGTTCTGCTCTTAATTTTCAGGACTTTCTGTTCATAGCAATGTTTCATTTTTCAGATTTTTTCTCATCTGCTTATTGCCCCTCCTGGCTTTCAGTATTTTTCAAATTCAACTAACTCAGGCTTATATCTGGATATATTTTGTTCCTCTTTGCTGCTTTTAGCCCTCAGAGGAATTTAATGCAATTTGTTTTTCTAACCTTTCAGAGCAGAAATTTTACAGTTTTCTTCTTGCTGTTTCCTTCAAGCAGAAAACAATCTGTTATCCTGTACTCATGTTTGTACCAGCATTATATTTTAATTATCCCAGCTTCCGCCATAAATTCACATCCTCTTCCACATTTTTCCTTCTTTATACATAGGCTTATAGGATCACAGGATAACTCAAGTTGGAGGGGACCTCAGAAGAACTCTAGTCTGTCCTCCTGCTCAAAGCAAGGTCAGCTGTGAGATCAGTCCAGGTTGTTCAGAGCTTTATTCAGAAGGGTTTTGAGACACTTGCATGAGCGAGGCTGCACAACCTCTCTGGGCCATGAGGTTCAGGGCTCACCTGAACTTGCTCTAGTTTGTCAGTGCCCTTCTTGCATCAAGGGCAGGCTGCAGCACTGGATGCAGTATTTCAGGAAGGGTCTGATGATTTTTTAATAAAGCAGTGTGATCCCTCCCCTCTGTCTGCTGGCCATGTTCCTGCTAATAAAGCCTGGAATGCTGTTTACCGTGTCCCTGCTGGGACATGCTGCTGACTCATGCTCAGTTTGCTGCCCTTCAGCCAGGCAGTGCCCAGCCTATGCCATTATAAGGGTTTCTCTCTTCCTAAATACAGACTTTGTATTTGTCCTTGCTGAATTACGTGAGATCCCTGTCAGTTCATGCTTCCAGCCTGTCCAGCTTTCCCTGGGTGGCAACCTTGCCCCTAAGCATATCAACTGGTCTCCTCTAATTTGGTGCCATCTGCAAGCTGGATGGTTGTGCATTCCATTGACTCCTCCAGGTCTTCAATAAAGGTCTTATGGTGTAATTCTGTATGAACATTTACTTTGACATATTTTTTGCTATAATACAATTGTTTCCTAACAGAAAGTATTTTTTTTGTTCTTGATCCTTGTGTTCAGATTTGCATGGCTTTAAGCAGTCAGTGTGAATCTCAGTAAATCATGCTTAAATCTATCTGGTACAAATTAAAAGGTTCACTGAGATTTTGTGCCAGTTTTAGTGGCATCTTTAGGACATTTTAGAAATCAATATTGCTGTTAAGAAATTTCTCATTTTGGAAGTAGTAGCTTTCAGAATTTATCTCCAAGCAGATAAATGATTTTTTGCATCAGCTTCAGTGCAAAGTGACTGTTTACAAGTGAGGTTGGTTCTCCGAGGGCTGTTATGCCACTTTGCCCTGAGAACAGCACTTTCCACCAGAGAGGGAGCAGGTTCAGCTGAAAGGCAGCAGCTGACACAAGCTGACACACAGTTACCCTCACTAAGCCAGTGACATGCTATGTGAAACATTTCTGTGCAAAACCAAAAACTTTCAGTGCAAAGGAAAAAATTCCAAAGTCCGAATTAAGGTTTTGTTTAATGTATTTGGTTACTGTATCAGTCCTTTAATTTTTTTTTTCCAAAAAAGGATATGGTCGTGCCTGGAGGAAATGAAAGGTGATGAAACCAGCAAAGTTTTTGCTGAGATAGGTGGCAGTGCTGCATTAATGGCTGAGCTTGATTTTAAAGGTTTTTTCCAACCTAAACAATTCTGTGATTCTGTATCCAATGCCTTACTCTTCCTACTTCTACACCAGTCACCTTCAAGGGAACTTGCCTCAGCTACTCATCAGTTTTCTACCTGTTGGTTTCCCCTCAAATAGCTTGTCCTGTTTCCTGAGAACTGCATATCTTATATCAATCCCTAATATTTTTATTTATATTCAAAAAGAGACAGAAAGCATCAGTGCCCTTCAGTTAAAGTTCTTGCAATCATAAAGGCAGTCCTACCTACTACTGTAAGATGCTTATGAATGATATTCTTTGGTGGAAATAGAAATGATCATCAATTGATTGAATAAGCTGGGCTTAAAACTTTCAATGTCAAAGTTCCCCTGATGCTCCCGGAATCATAAGCAACTGTGCTGTTTTCAAATTTGGGAGCTGGACTTCTAGGCCAAAACATAATTTCTTCTGGAAATTAAATTCTTGAGCTTGAACATTGTTATTTCTAATACAAAAGGAAATCCTGACTCAGATCTCTGTAGCACATTTACACATTTAGGCTCCACATTGTATAATCAGCTGTTTGAATGGCGTGAGACACTTAATATGTGCACTGGGGCAGAGGCTGAATTGCAATCCTTAATCTCATCCATGTTTCATCTCTGAGCTGCATATCTGACAGTGTAGGCATAGCTTCTGGTCAGCCTGACTGTCATAAATAGGGAACTGGACTGTGACTTCTCAAGACATGCAGGGTATGTGCATGTCCCAAACCTGTTGATTTTCAATTGGAGTGGACACTTGGCCTACTCAAAGCCTTTAGAAATTCCCAATGAAGACAAGTAACTGGAAGCATGCATTTGTTATGCTCCCAGTGTAGAGGGACTGGTGTTACTAAGTGGCAGGGAGAATAATTGCATGGGAAGGAAAATGTACTTCAGGCTGATGACACTTGTGCTGCTTGCCCAGCTGCAAGGCTGTGATTTGGGAACAAGAGGGCATGGAGAGGAAGAGGGAGGTTCCCTTCAACTCATTGCAGCTGTACAAGTGAAGGAGACACACTGAAACAAACAAAAGAAAACCCACTACACAAACAAAAAAAGAAAAAGCTTTAAGAGCGGCTGGTAAATTGAGAGAAAAATGTCACTTTCCTAACCCATAATGAAATACAGTGCAGTGAAAATGCTGCTTCTTCATCTGGAAGTAACAAGATGTTTTACCTGGTGTCATTTGATCTGATCTGACATGGAGATGTGAAGTCCCCCTGAGCATCTTACAAATTTAGAAGGGAGTTTGTAGACAAAAATTCTCCTGCCAGTAAGATCATGTAATAACAGCATCTTCCTTATGGACAAAATGTTTGTATTTAGATAGCACATTTACATTTAACAAATCAACTAAACTGGTGTAGAATAATTGAATTGTAAACTATTTTTTGCTTTAAACTGAACATTTGAGAATAGAGCAGAAAGGTTTTGTTAGCATCAATATTATACATTGTGAGGGCAGTGGGTGTATGCAATGGCATTCACAAGGGAAGTGAACCAAGATAGGGGCTGCTGCATTCCTTTGGGAAGAACCTGGTGGAAGAGGCTTCAAGCTGGAAGGGCTGGCACATGACTGCTCTTTCCAGTTGCTACTTAGCTGCTCCTTAGGCAATGATGCACCAGAATGCTGTGAACGGGTGTTGCAAAAAGGGACTTGATTTGTGGAGCAGGGAGGATGCAGGGCACCCAGAGCACTGCCTGGGCTTCTCCTTATGGTTTCTCTTCCCAGTTTGTGCAGCATTTTGAGTCTCTGCTTTCAGTTCTGCTGGGAGCTGCTGCTGGCTACTGCAGGGAAGGGCTGATTGCTGGTCTGGAGGGCTAAGCTCCTGGGCAGCAGCGGTGTCCACCTTGCCACAGCTATTAGCACAGCAGGGACACTCAGCATCTCTGCTCCAACCTGCCTGCAGTGGTGTGCAGGGATGCTCTCAGCACCCCACAGGGCATGTTCTCTGCCACAGGCTGGTGCTAATGTCCTTTGCATGTTGGAGGTCTTGACTCAGATGGCAGTCAAGGGAGGCTACTGCTGGCCTGTGTGGGGCTGCAGAGCCCCAGGGGCCTCTCCTGGTGACCTGCACACTGAGTGAGGCACTGACTGCCTGGGGAAGGAGCTGCTGGAGGGCGATGCTGCTATTCAGGGGGACCTGAGCAGGCTGAAGAAAGGAGCTGACAGGAATCTTATGAAGTTCAACAAAAGCATATGCAAGGTCTTGCCAATGGGGTGGAATAACTTTGCCTAAAATGATGGTCTGGGAACTAAATGCCTGGGAGGCAGTGGTACAGAAAGGGATCTGAGGGGTCTGGTGGACAGCAATTTGCATATGAACCAGCAGTGTGCTCTTACAGCAAAGACAATCACTTGTTTTCCTTGGCTGCATGGGCAAAAATTCAGCCAGCAGGTCAGGGAAAGATCTTTGCCCTCTACTTGGCTTTTGTGAGACTGACTGTGGAGCGCTCTGTCCAGTTTTGGGCTCCCAGAACAAGAAGGATGTCAGCTTATGGAGACCAAATGAGGTGACCAAGGGATGTAGCAAATGGCATTCAGCACAAGGCTGAGAGAACTGAATCAACTGGGGCTCAGAAGAGATGGCCAAGAGACCACCTTAGTGCTGTCATCAAGTACCTGAGTGGAAGGTGTAGAGGAGATGGGTACAGATTTTTCCTGGAGGTATATAGATATGATAAGAGGCAGTGGACACAAGGCGAAAAATGGAAAATTCTGATTGGGTGTTAGGAAAAATGTTTTTACTGTGGTGTTGATGAAGTACTGGAACTGATTTCCAAAAGAGATTGTGGATGTGTTCAAGACTCAAGTGGACGTATCCCTGGGCAACCTGATCTAATTATACCTGCTTTGAGCTGAAGGCTGGACCAGGCAGTTTCTTCTGACCTAATTATTCTAATATTCTGTGATCTTGTATCTTTACATACAAGTTGGAATTTCCCTTTGTTCAAATAATAATATTTCCTGAGGTCCATATTTAGTAGGCCCACGCCAGGAAATTCCTTATTTATAATAATGTTTTCTTTCTGGAAAAATGACTAATTTACTGAGGTAGTAATTCAACAAATTGAGCACTGAAGCACAGTTATAAATTTATATAGCTTTGTTCAGACTGGCAATTTAGGAAGATCTGTTAGCTGTTTTAAAGCACATGCATTTCACTCAGGCGTGTGAATTTCAGTGTAAGAGACAAGAATTTTTAGATGTTGGACGGTCACATAGAATTATACCTAACTCTTGTTGAGTAACTGCTCTAACAATGTCAGGCTTAAGCCTTAGTAGTAGGATTTGGTCTTAGGTTTTTTATCTTTTGTTTGTTAGACTTTGCATAGTTGCTAACCTTTTTATTTCTGCAAAATTGCCAGGTCTTCTCTGAAGTTTCCCTGGAAGATGTTTACTAATGTACTTATTGTTCAGGATATTAAAATCAAAGTCCTGAGTTTCTTGATTTAAAAATTTCTCTTTTTCTTCTCATCCAGGTCAAAGTAAGCAGCCTGTGCAGAGCAGCGTGTTCATAAATGTGAAACAAGCCCGCACCATCATGTTTGCTACTAAGAGGTCAGTTTCCACCATTTCTGTTATGATTTTCATCTCAAAAAGAGAATAGTATGGCTGTTGTGACTCTAATCTGAAAATTTTGCATTTTCTAAAACTATTGTTTTACAAAACACACCGACTAGATATGTTACTTTTTCTGTTATAATGATTAGGTTTTCTTTGCTGTAAAGCTCTGGGCTCCTTTGACAGGTATGTGGCATACAAGACAGGTAGTATGAAGGCCAAATAGCATCTCCAAGGCAAGAATGCCAAATAAGAGACTGCATTAGTGCTGGAGGACATCTTTCCTGCTTTCTAGTATGGAAAATAACAGCAGGACAACAATGCATAAGTGTAAGATAGGTTCTTTTCTGTCATTTTAGGGAGTCTGTACTGATATAAGGTAATGTCTATCTCCTACTCTCTGTGATTCAATGTCATACCCCAAATGTCTCATAAAAATCAACAGTTTTGAGTCCATGGTGTCTACTTCCTGCATCTTTCATGAGCATCAGGTAATCTGTATCTGTCTTCAGACAGCATGGCCCTTCTTCCCCCACAGTTCCTGCAGCCACCTGAGCCCTCATGGCACCTTGGCAGGTTATCTATTGCACCTGTGGGTCTTCTGCAGGGGAGCGTGATTTGTCTGCATAACAAAGATACTATAGACCATTCCTCTTGTTGTGAACTCCCTGATTTTTGTGCTTGTTGGTAGGTTTTTAGTAGAAGCTAGTCAAGGCCTTCAGCACTTGTGCCCCAGTCACATGGCAGCCTAATGAAACGTTTGCCCTGTGCAGTGGCAGAACACCTTTAATCTGATACCCGGGCAAATACCTCACCTCTTCTGAATTGCTGGGAAGAGGGGAGGCTACCTTGCCCTTAAGAAGCACATATGAAGCAGCATCTTCCATGTCTGCAGAAGTCAGAGGTGGCAAATGATAAGAAAAAGCATCTTGGTTTCTGAAGCTCCTGCACAAGTTGCACGAGGCTTCAGTTTGAGCTGCAGCCTTGTTGGAGTCAAGGTGCTACAGAGGCTTCCTGTTCCCCTGTGCTCCAGCAGCCTTGGCACTGCTGCCTCACATGGCCAAGAATTCTGCAGGGTCTTTTGTGTCTGGATGAAGTGGCATTGGCAGTCAACTCCAGACTCTGTTACCTTGTACACAAGATGCATAAGCAATACATTTTTAGGGTGTCTTTCCAATAAAAAGATACTCTGGTTGTATTTTTAGATAAGGACAGAATCTGTTGTTTTGTCAGCAGAGATAACTGCTGCAGAGGGTACAGTAATACAACTGCAAACTTCCCATTTGAGGATTTCTGCTTTTAATTAGTTGTCTCTGCAAAATATTAGCACTCAAGTAAATCAAAGGCACTCTACTAAGTGAAATAAATTGTTGTATTACATTATATTCAGATGGGTTAGTTATTTTTGTCAATGTGTAGTATAACCCCATATGAACTCCCTATGGCCTGATCTAAACAGCTTTTTACTCCTAGGATCACCTCTTTATCTTTTCTTAACATTATAAAGCAAAGGCAAAATGAAGAATTGTGTTTGATTGGTAGGCTTGAAATTTCATTCTTTATCTTTTTCCTCACAGATTTAATCTTGATTACTATACAAATGAAAACTCCTCATAAGGAGTATTACAGACAACGTGAAATTCTCTTCCATATCTGCAAACAAAGTTTTATGACAAAAGGTGCATTTGGGGAAGAGAAGCTCTTTGTTTCTCCACTGTACTATGTTCTGCTATGTCTCCTTTTATGCAGACTGTTCTGAATCACTTGCAATAAATAAAGGATATTCTGCTTTCTGGAGGGAAAGAGTTGCAGTGGACTTCCATAATAGTAGCTTTCTATGTGTAGACTTGGAAATAGGATAAAGTATTCCTGAGATTGGTACCATATTTTAGTTAGGCAGTGATTGAGTACTTGTCATATGTTTTGTTCTAACTATTGCAGTTCATTTTGAATTTAGTGTTCATAGAGAACTATTTACTGTGAACAAGAAAATCTTCCATTTCTATTGATAATTTTAAAGGTTATAAACTCCTATAAATAAACTGACTGTACTGAGAGTTTTTGAAATCTTGGTATGGTACATTAATTATTTTCAGAAAAATAAATACTGTTATAATTTGGAAATATCATGAGGAACAAATGTATTTTTCTGTAGGAAAGGATGAGCTAAGGTTTATTTTCTTGAAAAATTTGTTTTTAATTAGTTCTGATAAAACATTACTAATTATAATCTCCATGAAACTTTTCATGAAATTGCATAACGCGGACTCCAAAACTGAGTTATCTCCTGTTACCTGATCTTTGGAAGTTATCAAGTGTATATAGTGCCTCAACTGCTTTTTCATTGATACCATTCTCTAAATTTTGCATATAAATTTATTTTTAATGGATAATCCCTGTTGGATGGGCCAGGAAATGTGATTCTCCAACCACAACAGCTTTGACAAACTTTGTATGTGAGGCAGATATTTCTCAGCTGCTCTATAAGAAACAATATTGTTAATGTGAATTGACATAGCTAACGAAGAGGTGAATTCCTCTTAATTTCAGTTTAATTTGAGAGCTGATGCCATGATTTTAAATACTAAACTGTTGTGGTTTCTCTGTGTTGTTCTTGTATTCTGCTCTCATCTGTTTCTCTATCATGCTAATTTTTCTCCAATTGCTTTAATCAACAATAGGCACCAGCATTGAAATAGCAGAGGTCAGTACATATTCCATTGAGTTCCTGATGTGTTGTATTATTCATGTTGTGTACTTATTTCCATCTTTCAAGAGCAATTGCTGATACCATTCTCCTCATGTGGAAGACAAAAGTATTTAAATGACTTTAGAGAAGGGATTTTTACTTTGTGGGAACCAAGTATATGTGCAAGATGCTCTGCAAAGATAGGCCCCAAATCAATGTGGATCATCAGGATCTACAAAGTTCATCTGTCTACCTACCATCATTATCATGACGTTCAGGGGTACTCTTACCTGTGGTTATTTATGTTCTGCAGTTATGTTCTGCCTCATGTTACATAGCTCATATAAACTGGGTCCATGCACCTGGGGAGTATTTCTCCTGTGTGTCATGCTCAGTTTTCTTTTCCTTCTCTAGCCTAGATTGGAGTGCTTCAAAAGGTAGCCTAAGTGACAAATCCAGCCCTCAGAGCCAAGCCATTTGGTCCCTAAATGAGTTTAGCAGACTGAAGGAAGCAATTGTGAGAAGCAGGATGTGGGCAGTATGGGACATTTGCCTAACCATATGTGTGATATTGCTCCATTCCTGGAGCTACATCCATTTGTCCCTCCATTGAAGAGCCTTGCACATGGTATATGTTTGAATTGATCATGCAGACAGTACCACGCTGGTCCTGTGAAGTGCACAGACTACCAATAACACCTCTGGGTAATTAGAAGTTAGCTGCCACATCCAACTCCATCTGTCTCCTGCAATAAGTATGGTGCCTCCTTCTCCTCCTTTGGTTTGAACCTCAGAAAGGGCCATAGAGCTAAGACAGTGGCTCTTGTGTGATCTGCTGCCAGCACTTAGGCTGTTGAGGGCTAATGTTACCAGGTTTAATCCAAAGTATTTTGGAGGAAGGAAAGAAAGAGAGAAAGCAAGCAAGCAAGCAAGCAAGCAAGCAAAGGACTCTGATCTTTAGGAACCCTGAATGCCCTGATATGAACTCAGCCTTTTATTTTACTATGCTCTTCTTTGTGGAGAGCATTTTATTTATAGGGTGTGAGTTCTGCTTGAGGCGCTGTGGCGAATGCAGCTGGTAGCTTCTGCTAGGTGCTGATGGCTGGTTTGGTGTTCTGTGATGGATGGCCAGGTCAGTCTTGGCCAGTGGTCCAAGAGTTTCATAACACAGCAGTTGTTTCTGGAGGCAAATAGTTTTCTTTCCAAATCGTATTCCAATCAGCCAACCTGAAAGCTGTAGTCAATTTTCTTAGGCCAGATCTGTCAGCAGCAATCTGAGTCCTGTGATAAACAGAAAACAAATCTTTCTTCCAGTGTCTAATCATATTGGTATGTTTATAAACTTAGATAATAGCTAAGCTGGACAAATAGTATGATTGGTATAGGAGGTTGATGAGATTTGGAGAGACACATCAGCTTTTTATTCACTGCCAGTTACTGACTTCCTCATATCTGGTTTTGATTAGAAAGTTAAGGACATAATGTTTATTTATAAACTCCTGATATGAACAAACTGTAGTGTTTTCAAAATTATTTTCAAGATAATATAAGCCTACTTTCTGCATTTGTCTTTGTTTCAGACAGACTATGTTTACATGGTTTCTAAATTTCATGTTTTTAATTGGCATTAGTCCTAGACTATTGCTGTGTTTGTTCTGATAGCCCTGCCAAGTTCCAAAGCATGGCCAGTGGATGCCCACGAAGCTCTGTCCATTACTGAACACTAAGAGCATATGCCAAACTTTTTCTTTAGGATTTGTAATTATACAAAAATAATTATCTGGTTTGACCTAAATTCACATGGTGCTCACCATTCCCTTTCTTTGGCTTTTTAATTGGAAGTGACACTACTTGAATGAAACTATGACATGTTGTTTGTCTTCTTCTGTGTTATAGAATTAACTTCCTTATTGCTCAACCTTGTTATGGTAATGAACTGTAAAATAATATCTGTTGACATGGACTCCTTTTTAACTTTACTACTGATTCCAGAATATGAACTCCTAATTTCTTGCACTGTTTTATTGCTTCGGGGTCTGGAGGATGACTAATATAAAATGATAAGGCAGCTGTGAGACTTGGATTTTATTCAACCAGAACAGACACAGTCTGGAATACAGATGTACATGGGGCAACCCAGTGTGTAACAGACACAGACAGGGTTACAGAGTGGGGGACAGAGAAGGACTTGACACTGTGTAAGCATTAGCCAAAACACTGATGTGTGATCAACAGTATTTAATCACAAATTCAAAACACACCACCATATGGTCTGCTGTGAAGAAAATTGCCTGCATCCCAGTGAAACACAGTACAATGTAAAAAGCCCAATCTGTGTTCATATGCTGAAGTTTAAGCTCCAATAAAATGATTGTACCTATAACAAAAGTGAGAAAATACATCTTTTTAGTTTAACAATCAATCTAATAAAAAATTGGCTTCCTATACATACAAATAAAGTGACAAAATTTTTAAGCAATGGTGAACAGCTTTTAAAATTTTGCTATGAGCAACTGCATCCTTAACTAGAAAATGTGAATTAATACCTGAATATATAATATGTTTTTAGAAATTAAAATATAAAATAAATTTCAGTCAGTTTAAATTTTTCTAAACTGTTAATATGTTTTCAACTTTTTTAAAGAAGTCTATTTTACAATGAGGTTCTACTCTGCCTCATGCAGAGCCTTTCAAAGGCATTTACATGAGCTACTTGGTGTGTATATTTTGTTAGAGAAAGTAGTCTCCATTTCTACACCAACTTCATGCTGTTGGTCTAATACTCAGAATGATCTAATTATCCTGATGTGTTTATTTGCTCTATCTTGGAGTTTCTGTAGAAGTGTCTGTTTATCACCTGCAGATTATTTAATTATAGGATTACACTTGCATTTCAGCTATAACCTTTAATACCACAAGTTCCTTCTTCAAAAGGAAGAAGCTTTCAAAGGCTGACCCTTGAAATTATAAAGAGGACCTAACATCTTAGTGACGGAATTCTTTTTTGTTTGTTTGTTTTCTTTGCAGTTGAATGCAGTGTCTATTTGTTTTTCAGTTGATCTCAAACAATAAATGTGTGAGCAAAACTGCAGACACCTTTCATGTCATGGTTCCAGATAATTTATGCTTTAGAAGATTCAGGAGGCACAGAATTTCTGAGCAAGACCTTAAGATATACTGTGTATGTGGCTTTTCACTTTACAGGGATGTGTTTCCTGTTATACCCTGTTCAAGTTCCTCCTGAAGGGCAAACTGCTGCATTTCCATAATCAGTGGAATTCTTTTACTTGTATTCTAGCAGCCAGGATTTCACATGAATTTTATAGTAATGCTCTTTACCAAGAGTATGCAGGATGAGGAAAATGTTTTGCTTTCATTTTTTTTTAAAAAGTGCATTTGGAAGAAAAATATGCCAGGCTATAAACTGAAGGTCAGTCTTGCTGAATGCTGAAGTCAGTCAAAGGTACTCATGCCCCAATTCAGTCATGTCTTCAGGCAGAGGAAAGCATGAAGAAATTTCCCAGGCAAGAATGAACTTTCCTTCATGCTCAGATTTGATGCTGAGCTTAGGCCCTAGTGCCCTGCAGATATCTCATGTTAGTGGTGTGGTTTTAATCTTAGCAGAGCTGCTCCTGTTAGATTCTGGCTGCAAAAATAGCTTCATAACATTTCTCTCATTTTTAGGAAATAAAGTCTGTAGATTAGAGAATTATTATTCCTGCTACATATGAAATTTACTCTCAATTTGAAACCAATTTTGAAATTCGAACTTCAATGTGAAAAGCACACATACAACAATCAGTACCTAACAGAGCTAAGTGGCTTCATCCAACCTCTGCTGCATTTTCATATGGAAGAATAGTTATGCTGGTGGTCAGAAATACATTTTCTCTCAGGGTTAGCGTGCCAGATACATCTCTGAAGCCTTCTGAAGCAGAACTGGTACCATATAATGAAAGCAGTTACTGTGTCTTAGAGACTTTTTCAAATGCTTCTGGCAATTACATGAATTATCAGATGTCTCCCTTTTTTTGGATGCTTTTTTAAATCCCTGCCCACAAGCACAACACTGTGTCAGAGAAAAAGGCTTTACTCCCAGTTCTTTATTTCTTAACAAAAATCCCAAACCAAACCTCATTTCACAATGTGATATGTCTGCATCCTGCTTGTATGTGTATAAAATCCAGGTTAAATTTTCAACATGGTGAATAATAGATATCTGCACAAGTCCCATGCTTTGCTAATGGGATTTGTTTATGCTGCTCCCTGATACCTTTTTAAACACTCATACTGGTGATGTATTTTATTATAGTGTTACAGAACCCACTTTGGTAAAGTGTGTTCTGATTCTATATTCAGCAACATGAATCAGTCCTGGGGAATGGGACCAACTCACCGTCTGCCTCTGTGCTGTGTTGCTGCAGAGAGTGGTCATGGGCTGTTGGCTCCATATTTATGTGGCCATAAATTGCCTGTTCTGCTGACACTTTAAAGTAAATAAAGGAAAGCATCAGCACTGCTGGCATTCTGGCAGGAAGCCTGAGAGCAACTTAGTATGCCTTGTGTGTCTAACTAATGCCACTTCAATGGAAAGTTTTAATTAAGTGCATGTCTGTGTGTGCAGAGAAGAAATCAAAGGCACTTGGGAAAAAGAAAGTGTATCTGTTCCAGAGTCATTGAGGAGTAATTTGGTGAGAGCACTAAATGGTTTTCAATTAATTGAAAATATTTTCTTAAAGATTGTCAGAAAGGACAAGAAATCAGTATGAAGGGAAGACTATAACATTATTAGTTGTAGTCTAACCTATTTGCCCCATACTTGTTGTAAGATGTCATAGTAGTACAAGTCAGAGGGGTAGAGGTTGTGAAACTAATTTGATATGCTGGATTTCATTAAGCTCTCTAATTGTAATTATTAGAAAAACACTGGAAGCTGGTTTGCCTACAGCCAGTATTTCTGGTTTGTCCTTTCTGTAGCAGTTTCTAAGCTTATAAACATCCAAAAATTCATTGTTAATATGAGTGTAAATTTCATAGCAAATGTTTTATAACTAGGTAGCCATATTAAATTTCTAGCTGTTGAAATTGAACTCATCACATGGGAATTTTAGCTCTATTTCCTCATTTTCACAGTTACAGGAAAAAAATTCACTCAGTTGTCTTCAGACTGTTTAGAAGGATGGCTCTTTGTTAAAAAGAGAAGTTCTGAGGAGCAGGGATAATTAATTTACCACTAGATATGGTCCATGATTTATTTTGGATCTTGTTTGGTGTATAATTTATTGTTCTATCTGCATTACAGCAAAGCTCAAAGGAGGCAACCCTTTTTTTTGTACAGGGCTTGTTATGTCATACTGCATTTGCCTTAATCCCTGTAATCTTTTTAAGGCCTCTATACTGTATGCTTTCCACCCTTTTATCCGTCTTTCAACCAAGGTAGAAACTTGCTTTATTATTCACTAAATGTTTTTCCAGAAGAAATGAAGTTTTTTTCAACAGCCAGTCAAAAACTGTGCAACAAACTCTGTGTGGGGCTAGGGATGACCACACAGTCTTAGCTTTTGTCCTAGTTTGATCTTCCATGTTTAATATAACTCTGAGATACTCTTAAATAACCACAGTGAAAGGACAGCATTTAAACTTTAAGTCATGGTGAACTCTTTTGTTTCTCTGTCTGACATCCTAGTTTAAAAGCATGTTCTTCTGTGTACCATCAGGTGGAAACTTCCCCCATTCTCAAAGCCTTATTGTTTTGGTTTGTTTGTAAACATGGACTAGGTTATTTTCTGAACACAGAATTCTATGTCTGATTTCCTAATATCACAGAGATGTGATGAGATGACTCCCATGACTGCAGAGCTGGAATGGAAGGATAGATGCTCTGTAGAAGGACAGGCAGGGAAGATGAGGAAGGGGCATCACCCTTTATGTCAATGACCAGCTGTGCATGGAGCTCTGGGATGGATGAAGATGCATGTAGAGTACCATGGAATAAAGACTCGTAGGGAAGAGGACACCAACTGGTTGATATTCAAAGATCACCTCCAAACTCAGGAGAGATGCATCCCAGCAAAGAGGAAATCAGGCAAAAATTTCAGGATGTCTTTGTGGATGAACAAGAAGCTCCTGGGTAAACTCAAACTCAATAGAGAGTGTGGAAGCAAGGACAGATAGCTTGGGAGGAATACAGAGAAATTGTCTGGGCAATCAAGGATCAAGTTGGGAAAACTGAAACCCTGATAGAATCAAATCTAGAAAGTTTTTATAGATTCATCAGTAATAAAAGACAGACTAGGGAAATTGTGTGCCCTCTCCAGCAGGAAATGGGAGACCTTGTTATCTGGGGTATTGAGAAGGCTGAGGTATCAAATGCCTTTTTTGCCTCAGTGTTCACCAGCAAGTGCTCCAGCAGCCCTGCCCAAGTTGCAGAAAGCAAAGGCAGGAACTGGGAGAATGAAGAACCACACGTGGTAGGAGAAGATTAGGTTCAAGACCATCTAAGGAACATGAAGGTGCACAAGTCCATGGGACCTGATGAGATGCATCTGTGGGTCCTGAGGGAATTCTCAGAGGAGTTTCTAAACCACTATCCATGATACTTCAGAAGTCATGGTAGTCTGGTGAAGTTCTTACTGAAAGGAAAGGGGGAAACATTACTCCTAGTTTTAAAAAGGGAAAAAAAGGAGACCTGAGGAACTACAGGCCAATCAGTCTCACTTCTGTGCCTGGCAAGATCATGGAGCAGATTCTCCTAGAAACTGTGCTAAGGCACATGGAAAATAAGGATGTGATTGGTGACAGACAACACAGTTTCAGTAAGAGCAAATCACTACTGATGAATTTGGTGCCCTCCTATGATGGGGTTACAGTGTTGGTAGATAAGGGAAGAGAACTGATGTCATCTATCAGGACTTGTGCAAAGCATTTGACACTGTTCCACATGACATCCTTTGTCCCTAGCCTGGAGAGCCATGGGTTTGGTGGATGGACCACCCAGAGGATAAGGAAATGGCTGGTTGGTCAAACGCAAAAAGTTCGTGTCAAGAGCTCGATATCCAGGTACAGAGCAGTGACAAGTGGCATTTTGCAGGGGTCACTAATGGACCACTGCTGTTTAAGAGCTTTACTGGTCACATGGGCAGGAGGATTGAAGGCATCCTTGGCAAGTTTGGCAGTGACACCAAGCGGTGTGGTGTGGTGTGGTGTGGTGTGGTGTGTGGTGTGGTGTGGTGTGGTGTGGTGTGGTGTGGTGTGGTGTGGTGTGGTGTGGTGTGGTGTGGTGTGGTGTGTGTGTGGTGTGGTGTGGTGTGGTGTGGTGTGTGGTGTGGTGTGTGGTGTGTGGTGTGCTGTGGTGTGTGGTGTGGTGTGGTGTGTGGTGTGCTGTGGTGTGGTGTGTGGTGTGGTGTGATGTGGTGTGGTGTGGTGTGTGGTGTGGTGTGTGGTGTGGTGTGGTGTGGTGTGTGTGGTGTGGTGTGGTGTGGTGTGGTGTGGTGTGGTGTGTGTGGTGTGGTGTGGTGTGTGTGGTGTGGTGTGTGGTGTGATGTGGTGTGGTGTGGTGTGTGGTGTGCTGTGGTGTGTGGTGTGCTGTGGTGTGGTGTGTGGTGTGGTGTGTGGTGTGGTGTGATGTGGTGTGGTGTGGTGTGTGGTGTGGGGTGTGGTGTGGTGTGGTGTGGTGTGTGTGGTGTGTGTGGCTGACACATTGGAGGGAAGGGGTGCCACCCAGAGGGACATGGACAGGCTTGAGAAATGGGCCTGGAAACCTCATGGAGTTCATTCAACAAGGCCAAGTGTAAGGTCTAGCACAATGGTTGGGGCATCCTCCTGGGCAGAGGATGGATTGAGAGCAGCCCTGAGGAAAAGGATTTGGGGGTGTTGGTGGATTGCCAAACATGTCCTGGGCTGCATCAAAAACAGCATGGGCAGCAGGGCAAGGGAGGGGATTCTGCCCCTCTGCTCTGCTCTGGGGAGATCCCACCTGGAGGACTGAGTCCAGCCCTGGGGTCCCCAACACAAGAAGGAGATTAACCTGTTGGAGCAAGTCCAGAGGAGAGAAACAAAGATGATCAGAGGACTAGAACACCTCTCCTGTGGAGAGGCTAAGGACAGGTTGCCCAGAGAAGTTGTATGTGCTTGGAAGTGTTCAAGGCCAGGTTGAATGGGACTTTGAGGTACCCTGGTCTAGTGGGAGGTGTCCCTGCCTATGGCAGGAGGATTAGAACTAAGTGATCTTTAAGGTCTCTTCCAAACCAAACCATACCATTCTATGATTCTGTTCTAATATCTTTTTCTATTCTTGCTATTGTTATGAAAATGTGAGTCTGAAGACTGGAATAGGTAAAGCTTCTGTCTTATCCTGCATACTTCCTTCAGCTGTATATAGCAGATGGGGAGTCTCCTGGCAAGGGGAGAAATAAATGCAACAGATGCACAATAAGAGCAAAAAAACTATGAGAGTAGTTCCAAGAATTGAAGATGCCATAAAAAGGTTATTTACCTTTTGGCAAATCATTGCATTTTGCCTGACTTTTATTATTGTGTGAGATGATAAATATTTTGGCATTTATTATGATAAACTAGTTGTAAACAGAATTTTCTTGTTTCTCTGGGTATTATGGAGCAATGCTAGACGCTTCCACAGCTCATAACAAAGACAGGAATGCTTATGAACACCACAGGGAAAGCCCAGAAACCAGAAAAATTACGTATATCAGAGTATTCCAATTAAAGCAATGAATGTAGTTTTAAAACCTTTGCTATGGTCTTAAAATATTTACAAGATCATTGCTTCACATTAAGGTAAAGCAGTGGTCCTGTGCAGAATGTAGGAAGACATGAGGACCATTGCCCTTACCATACACCAATCTTGCACACAGTTCCTCAGGCAGTGCATAGGCAGGCTCTGGATTTTTTTGCAGCAGCATGTGAATGCTAAAAATTTCAGAAAATGGCCCAAACCCCCCATTTTAATGATAAGGTGGTTTGTCACAAGATTGAATGGTGTCTGTCCTGGCAGACAATCAAAACTTGCTGTGACAATGAGCAATCAGCTGAACTGGCTCTGAGCAGGAGGATCCCGAGAGGTCCCACCAGCCCCAGTGGCCTTCTTGGAGGCTGTGAAACAAAAAATACCTTTATAATAAGAAACCTCTGAACTCCAAATTTCTGGAAGCAATGAAGCTTTGTCCTACAGTTTGTCCTGCTGTTTACCACTGTCTGTATTGATTTCTGTCTCAGAGCTGGTCTTGGCCACCACCCCAGAGGATGCTGAGCAGGGCTGACTATTGTTCTGAGGTTCTTGCATGTGTTAAGAGGGTACTGGGCTACACTGCAGATAAGGAGTAAGTCTATAGAGGACACACTGTTTAGGAGAGGAGGGTAAAGCAATGCAGCTACACCTGTGATCCAGGCAGGGCAACCTGGGGAGAGTCCTGACACAGATTTTGCATGAGGTTTTTTTTTTCTTATCAGTTGTGTGATGTATGGCTGGTGGGCCCTCATCTGTGAGGAGACACTGAAGATCCTGGGTCCTTTGCTGAAGAGTTGTGAATCTGTGCAGCAGAAATGGGGACCATCCAACTAATGCTCTGCTGTGCTGGGGAGAGTGGGTGTTGCCAGAGCCTAGTACTAGCACTGGCACTAGTACTGAAGGAAGAGGAAAATAAATTAATTCCAGTTAAACATGAGTGTGACATTTCCACTCTTAGGTATGGGTTACTATTTCTAGCAGGAAACAACTAATGGTTTGGCTGACAGCAAAAAGACAACATTATCTTTAAAATGGGAATGTGATTTTTTCAAATGGAGCAAAACTGGCTTAAGGACAGGCATGCCTACCAAAAAAACCTTTTTTTCTAATTACTTTTATGTAGAGCACTAGCAGCAGAAAGAATAGCAAGCTGCCCCATATTCTGACCGTGTCTGTCTGTAGGAGATCTAGATGCAAGCCTGGCTTGTGGCAGGTGCCTTTTTGCTTGTGCTGTCTCAAAGAGTCTCTGCTATCAGATACAGCTGTGTGTTACTTTCACTTTCCAGGCACCTGTGTTTCCTCATGCCAGAGCTGCCCTTTGGGCTGCCTTTCTGCAGTGTGAGTTATGCCAGTAGAGATCCAGGACCCTTGTACTGAGAGAAGAGCTGCTGCATGCATCATCTTTAATACAAGGATTGGCTTGCATTGTCTGAATTGATTCCAGTTCATAAAGCTGACATTTAATTGACATCACAGTTAACCATCAATGTCCTCAACAGAGTTAGTCCAACTTTCATGTTTTAATAACTGTGAACAGCATGGAGGCCAAGATAGATTCCTTTCAAGGTAGATTCATTAGGGCAAAAAAAGATCATTAGTGGCTGGTAATGGATTGTTTCTCAGTAAGATAAACGCAAATTCAGACATGCTTTGAACTGTCAGTGTAGGCTTGCTTCAATGACAAAGGGAGCAGGTGAGCTGGGGTATCCTGCTTATTCTTTTTACTTCTGTTATAAAAAAAAAATCTTTGAAAACCAAAAAGTGTTGGAAATACACTGTCCTATCCACTAATGAGCAGTAGAAGTAATGAGATCTCTCCAAACTCCCTCAGTGTCCACATACTTGGCATATCCTTGTCTGAACTTCATCTGAGGCTTTTCAAAGTGATATGTGGCTTTGGTGTCAGGAGAGAAATACTGGAAGTAGTTTCCATCTATTTTAGTCGTTCAGTGACTCATGCTGAGTGGTAGGATCAGATCAGATCTGGGTATCTATTATGCTTTGTGATGAGCATATGAGATGGTCTCTGCTGTGCTGTATTCCTGTCTAGTCAATGGGCAACATTCATAAAACCAGGATGAGGAAAATTTGCTGATAACCATGTGTTTGCCAGAAAAAAATTTATCTGAAGGAATACGTTCTATGTGGCAATATCCTTAACATGTAGGATGGTGCAGTGGTGGTAATGGTAGAGTCTCAGCTTGCCCATAAAATTATCTATTCCCCTGAAGCCTCTTCAAGGGATTTTCACACAGAGTGTGAGTTCTTTCCTCTTCTGGTCAATAAGGACTCTGCTCACATGTGGAGTTCTGGCTGGAGCTGCAAGGGAATCCTTATTCCTTATTAATTTAAAGGTTGGATTTAAGAGAGGCTTCCTGAAAGCAAACTGGCCTTTGGTAAAGCACAGCAGCTTTCTGTGGCTTTTACCTCCTGTTTGCATTGGCACCCCGAAATGCATTTGTTTGAAAAAGTATATAGTCTGTTTCTTAAAAAAAAAAAAAAAAAGAGAGAGAGAGAGAGAGAGAAAAAGAGAGGGAAAAAAAAAAAAGAAAAAAGAAAAGCTTTTCCATTCTCTGTATCTTATTTACCAGAAGAACTCCCTTGTGCACCATGCCATAGAGAGAAAAAATTTCTGAGCTCTTTGTTTTTCTGTACTTCTCACCTTGTGACATTTTCTCACAGGAAATATCCACAGCACATGCAAATGTTGAGAGTTTGGTCTCAATCCTTGTGACTAGCAATGGCTAAGATGCATGCAGTTTCCATCTCAGAAAAAGCTGATCATGTGCTTCCTTTGATAATGAAAGATATTTAAGTCTGAAGATCTTGTCTAGCTAATATGATTATTTTAGTTTTAAATTGACTACAGAGCTGAACATATTCATGTGAAAAGTTTCCTAGCCTCACTAAATGGCAGGTATTGCATAAAAGAGTGCAGATATTGGCATGATTATGAAATATCAAGTATACATACTGATAAACAGATTTTTTAAAATTATTGTTTTTTTTCTCCTCAAATGCCTCTCTAGATTCTGTCCAGTCTCTCTTGTGAAAGTTTCTCAAAGCAAATTTATAAGAGAAGACTTGTCTTCACAGAACTTTTTTCTGTTTGTTAACGTGTTTTGCTGCATTTGGTGCATATTTGTAAAAGTGAATGTTACATACATAACATTAATGAAGAATTTGACAGATTATTTTGTTCTGTTTGGGCCTTTAATTCAGGAAAAATTGTCTGCTTGAGAACAAGGAATTGAACTTATACAGACATTTCTTGATGAAATCCTACGGTCTTGGTTGTTTATGATGGCCTGGGATTTAACCCTCCCTCTCCCTCTTTAGTTTTGTTCATTCTTATAGTCTCTAATTATGGAAGAGTTGACTTGGAAGAATATTATGTTTTATTTTGTGATTATATTGAAAATCGAAATTAAATCTTATCTGCATATAAAATTTACCCATTAAAATGTGTTACTAGAAGGAAAATGCTGTTAACTACAAGCTGTGAAGAGTTCTTGGCTGCAGAGTTTTTATCCTGTGGCTCTGCTCATCAATAATGTTGCTGCTGTTTCATAGAAGATTTGCATCAGAGGATGAAATCCTGGGACCATTGAAGTAACTTGTGAACTGCCACTAGAGCTGGGGCTTTTCTTATCCTCAGTGGTGGCCTGAACCCTGTGTAATTCTCTCTCTCTCTCTGCCCCCCATGCAAGTCTCACAGTGGGGATTAAAGTTGGGTCATGAAGGGATTGTAGCAAAAAGCTACGGTTCTGAGTAAGTATTTGAATACATAATTATTTAGTGGTCTTCTCATTTTCTAGGATGCTTAAACCATCTCATACTGCAGGTACAAGTGCTCTGATTTATATGATCTCAATAGTCACAATATAATTGAAATGAAGCTAAGGAGGTTCAGGACCTCAAAGTTGCTGTTTATCTTGTGACATATAATTATTTAATGGTTTATATGTAGATCTAGATATATATCTACCTCAGTTGTATTTCTTTCTTCAAACTTTAGGAAGACTCTACTCTCTTAGTTTAGATCCAATTACTTCTAATAATTGGTTTGATGCCTCTGTGAGGTAGATAATGTACTACTATTGTAAATTGTGTTGATGGTGCTGGTTTCAGGTTTCATCCAAAATGGATCATCCCACAGGAAGATCAGCCAGCTCTGCATCCTGCAACTTCAGAGTTCAGGGTTACTGCTTTAGGTTGCTGCCTATTGATTTTGTTGTGTTTGGCAGATCCAGACATGTTGGACTTGCTGTGTGTTCAAAGCAGGCAAATGTACTGCTTTCAGGATTCCAGTACTGGTAGAACTGCTGTCAGGAATGTGGAATTAAACACATTAACAGTTCAGGAGATGAAAGCATCCCTGTATATGTTGACAGCCTGTAGTGCTGGTTGCCTGGTAACAATGGATAGGTTAAAACCACCCCATGGACTGAATCCTGGAGAAAACCAGATATATATCTCCTGTACACAGGGTGTGGTAGATAAGTATTTTGTGCAGCTAAGTACTCTACTCCATGACTGTTTAGCAGTATTTGCAGCTGGAAGGAATTAGTTACCTTTGTCAGAGTTTGTGTTAATATCACATAAGTAAAACACTGCCTCAGTTAGTTTCTTCCCCTGGGATAATTCATTGATTCACTTATTTTAGCTGCTCATTTATAATGATCTAGTGTTATGTGTTTTCAGAGGTCATTATCATATGTGTTTGCAGTGCTGGATATTTTACAAAACTCCTGGTCTTCCACTTCATTCATGAGAAGAATGTTCTGATGACTGTTGCTTGTGGTCTTGTTTCTCAGAAATACTTTGTGTTCTGGAATTTCACTTAATGTGTATCTAACTCTAAATATATAACATGAAAATTTAATTAGTTTACTGATTCATATCTGCTTTTGAGGTTTTTAAATTTAAACAAATCAAGAACACAAAGCAATGTCCAGAGTATTTCAGAGAACATGTTAAAAGAAAAAAGCATCTAGTGTTGTACTGGAACCTGTAGTTTTAGAAAGGAACTGGAGCCAAAATAACAGCTCACCTCTGGAAAAAGCGGGAGAGAGGGAGGTTTTGCCTTCTGCCTCTGATGCTCTCCTTTGCTCACTTCCCTTCTGCCACTGAAGCAAGTGCCAGGAGCCCGTGGGTGATTGCCTGGCAGGTGGTGCCACTACCTAAAGCAGCAGAAGCCCGTCTTGGGGCAATAACATTTCTCACTGTGCCAATGATGTGTCTGGCCTGGCATCCAGCATCAGAGCTATTGCAGGGAAGGTGGAGGGCTGGTGCAGGCGTGACTGTGGGGAGCAAGCGAAACCCTGCCAGATTTTGGGGGTTGCACTGTGGACTGCTCCCTGCTTTGGGCTGTAATAATTAGATCTTCCATTTTAATTTAAAAAACCATTTTAAAAGAATAGAGTAGAATAGAATAGAATAGAATAGAATAGAATAGAATAGAATAGAATAGAATAGTTCAGTCAGCAGGGACCCACAATGATCATCAACTGCCTGAGCAACTCAGGGCTGACAAAAAGTTAAAGCAAATTTTTGAGTGCATTGTCCAAATGCCTCTAAAACACTGACGGGCTTGGGGCATTGACAACCACTCTGGAAGCCTGTTCTGGTGTTTGATCACCCCCTCAGTAAAGAAATGTTTCCTGTTCAGTCTGAACCTCTCCTAGCACAGTTTTACACCATTCCTGCACTTCCTGTCAGTAGATACCAGGAGGATGAGAGCAGCACCTCCCGCGCCCCTTTCCCTCCTCAGGAAGCTGGGGAGAGCGATCAAGAGTTCCTCGGCCTCTCTTTATCCAAAGCAAACCCAAAATCCTCAGCCGCGGCCCCAAAACTTAGGTGTCAGAAGTGGGATTCGAACCCACGCCTCCAGGGGAGACTGCGACCTGAACGCAGCGCCTTAGACCGCTCGGCCATCCTGACCCACGTGGGGGTGCTGTGTCTGCCCCATCATTGTCTATTTGTAGATATTTTTAGTGATGCAATATCGTTTTTCTGCATACAGTGGGTGTTAAAAAATATTCCAAATGAAAACGTATTTTGCGTTGACTCTCTGGTAACCATAATAACTGATGTTTATTTGTACATGCAGCTGTTGCATTCTCTGAGTATGTGAGTGTTAGTGTATTAAGAAAGAAGCAGATACTGTTGCACGTATATTACATATGCTGTGGAGCAGACATTTGAAGCTGTAAAGAAATTAATAAAAATGTGGTATGCAGTAGGTTTCACAAGGACATTGCTTAAGGCTGATTTGTTTCCTGTAATGTCTATGAAAATCCCCCTGAGATATCTACAAGTTATTTATGGTAAGTTCTCTGATATTTGAAAGGTGACTGTGACACTGAAAAAAATTGTATGTCTCCTTGCTGAGGGTTTTTTCAAAAGAATTCATGTGCTTGAAAACTGAATTTGGGAAACTCAATATAAAAATTTGGTCAGGATTTGGGAGTAAAAATCAATATGGAAGGCAAGAGGTGTGCCTGTTTGGAGGCATCATGTTAAAAGTACAGTGTCTCTGTTTGAAACATAAACTTATCAGAAAAAAAAATTTGAAATGGGATAACCAGAAACTGACTATCAGAAATGGCAAATATACCTCTGCCCCCAAAATATATATAAATATATATATTAAAAATAAAGCTCCTTAGAACAATATTTTCCAATGACAAAAAAAGGCTACGGTCTCTACTGGATTGGCCAGAAATTGGTACTGGTTTTGTTTGGTACTGGTATTGGAGGGAAACTCTTGCTTCTATATGGAGAAACCAATTCTTCTGGCTCCAGTTTGTCAATGTCTTTCCTGCACTGGGGAGCCCAAAGTGCTGGGCCCAGTATTTTGGTGCTGTCTCACAGATGCTGAGTTGAGGGAAACAATGACTTGTCTTAACATCCTGGCCATGTCCTTCCTTGGAGACACACAAGAGTTGGCTGGACAAGACTCTCTCTTGTCCTGACTTCAGTCAGACCTATCTTCAAAGTTGACTTTGCTTTGAGCAAGACTTCAGAGCAGGTAAGTGCTAAAAGTCCCCTCAAATGTAAACTCTTTTGTGATTCTACAACTATGTGCCACAATTTTGAACAATTTTATGTAAAAACACCTTGTGAATTGAGAGTATTAATTCTGTATCTTGGATATGCTGTAATGTGTCCTGAACCTTTACACTTTTATCCTTGTACTCATTCTAGGGCAACAAGTAGTCTTGTTTAAGACTGACAGAATGAAAAGACTAACCTGTGTAACCAATGTTCTTGTAACATACTGGAAATGTTATGCTTCTTGGTACAATGGGAGTCAGAAGTTATGCTGTAATGCATTTCAGTATTCCAGTCTTGGCTGACTTACTGGAAGGTGCAATTTTCTCATGTTTAGAATTAATAATATATTTAAATGTTGTAGAAACAGGGCCTTTGAAAGGTCACAAAACATGTTTATATGCACCAGAGTAAGAGTCTTAGCCAATGTGGTGCTGTTTGTTTGATGGGTTGGTTGGTTGGTTTTTTCTAAACAATAGCTCGTGGAGTCAACAGAAGTAGACTTATGCTGGCTTTGGTATACAGCAAGATGGGCAGAGTCCAATAAGCAGAAATACAGATGGCAGAAGTTTGACCGTCAAAGTCTCCTCCTAGTGTAGTAACTCCAGAATGAGCAGCAGTTGCAATGTAGTCTCTTTCTGCTGTCAGCATATAGCTGTCTGGGTCTTCAGCCAGCAGCTCCAAAATCTTGTGTTCCCTACTTCAAGAAACATTGATGATGTAAAGCTGACTGAATATGTCTTGAATTGCTGGGAAATTAACTAAATAGGTCTTAATTTAAGTCAAGTCTAAGTCATAAAGATAATATTACCCATTGGCTTCCAGACTGGTGGATCACACAGGCAGGCATAACTAACTGCATACCAAACATACAGTGACCTTAGTGAAGAATCTGCTCAGGCCTGCTCCTGGACAGCTCTCTCTTTAGAGTGGGCATTTTTTGGCCCAGAACTTCACTACTACAGAGCTAATGCTCAGGCTCTTCCCTAAAATTCTGCAGATCTGGCTAATTTGCTGGTCAAAATGTAGTAGTACCTAGTATGCTGTTGCTATACTGACTGAATTGAGCTCTAGTAAGTGAACTGAAAACCTCAATAAAAATGTATTTAAAAAGATATATATATTCCCCAAATGCTTTGGCACAGACTTATCTAGCTGCCTGTCCATCACACAGTCAGAGTCATCAGACTTGAGGCTGGAGGTGTTCTATTGCAGGATGTTGATGGGCTCCAGCAGATGTGCTCCTTAGCCATTAAAAAGAAAGTCCCTGTGATGCAAAGTGCATTGGTATTATCCATTGAAAGGGCATGCTCTACTGGTTCCTGAACACATGTCCTCATGAAAAGAGGTGAAGAAGAAACTTTGGCAAAGGTGTCATTGTTGGCAGTCTCTCATATTGGCTTTATGCTGGTGCCCAGCCTAATCAGTGATTTACACTGTCAGTGTACAGTAGCAGTTGGTGTATTTAAATGCTGGGTCGAGTATCTCCAGTACTGGAGATAAAAGGCATCATGAATTCCTTCATATGAAAGTTTTTCTCCCAACTGTGCTGTCCTTCCTGTTACTCGGTAGCCCTTCCTTGGCCATTTTGGGTTTCTGTCTGCTTTAAAGGAAAGCTTCTCACAAAGTGAGAGCACCTTTTGTGCTGTTCTTTGTCTGAATAGGAGAGTTGCTTTCTGCCTTATGTTCCAGGGTTCTCCCTGGGACCCTGAAAGGAGTACTTATTAATTCAAAAAGAATGACTGTACCAGTGCATCTCCTTCCAAAGAGAAAGTGGAGCATGTTATACGGGTGATAATGAAACTAAATGTGGCTAAATGGAGACTTCAAATAATGATGCCTTTTCAATATTCTTATAACTTCACATTTTGCCCCTAGTTCTGCAAAAGAAAATGTGTTTGACTTTACAGGTACCACTCATCATATTCTCAGGTCGTTTTTGGTTGCACAAAGAGAAATATAAAGAGATGCATAGACACAAAGCATTGTCAAGAATGTGTCTCTTCCTGCCCCCTGTAATCTTTAAGGACCAGACTTACTTATTTATATTTAAAATATATATACATCAGTAGCAGAAACAGATTGTAAGCTGGAAACAAGACTGCTCTGCATCAGCACCGTATTGTTTCAGCTGCCAACTGTCTTTGCAGCAGAACTTCAAGTCATGTTGTGGTCACAGGAAGCAATAGTAATAGAAGCTTTTTCCTGGGCATATTCCCTCTGTTCCAGTGGGAATTAGAGATCTGAGGGGAGAAGCTGAGAAAAAAGGTAATCATCTTACTCTATTCAATGCATATTGAGAATCGTCTTACTCAGTTCAATGGGTCTTCCTTATTAGATAACTCATCCTCAAAACACCTTATAAATAAATAAAGAATGCTCGTAAACCTTCTTTGAATTAAGTACATTCCCTTAAACTCCCCAAGTAAGTTAACTACTTTTGAAGTTATAAAGTAGATTAAATGTGTGGAACCCTGTGGTGTTTATAGGAGATCAGGAATACTACAGAAGGCTGGAAAAGCATGTCTGCACAGTCTGTGATAATAACAGAGGATGCCTCAGGAGCATATGTTATCAGCAGGATCCAGAGGAGTTGCAGCATCCCTGTGTGTGGCAGGGGAGGGAGGATTCCTTCTATCCCCTTGATATGGATGCTGAGTATCAGCTTTTCTTTCCTCACAGTCACTATTTCCTCAGGGATGTGAGTGCCAACTGGAGAGCTCATTGCTCTGTGATTGCTGCCTGTTGAGTTGGAATAACTTTTTTTTCTTAATACTTTTAATTCCAAGTGAAACTGAGGAGTTCTTCAAAACAAAAAGATAAGAGTGCCTTTATGTTTTTATGTCTCATATCTGCTGTTCACAAATGTCAATTGTATGGGCTTTTGTTCCTGTTTCAGGTAAGGCATTAAGGGCTGTGAGGGTAGTCAGTGGATTTATTGCCTATTTTCACTAGAACATATTCAGATGAAGAGCTGAGTTCAGTTCTATTCTCAGCCTGTTCTCTTCCTGTCCAGTAACTATCAACTGTCATGGATAGAAATAGTTGCGTTTATGATTATCAATACAGGGTGAGGATGGGAATTTGTATTTAACAGTAAAAGGCAACTTGACAGCTGACACTGGGGCAGAACTTGACCTGCAAAATCCTAATTACTAATTGATGAGCAAGCACCTAACCTGACTTTCAGCTTCCAGCCCAAGTGTGCAGCAATGAAAAATCTCCTTGTGCTTGTTAGGAAAAGTGAAAAAAGAAAAGAACCTGTAATTTGTTGGAGATATGATAAGCATGGAAACTCATAATGACAGAATAACTATGTTTTATTGTTAATGGTGACTTTATTTTAATTTTACATAGCAAGTTTCTAAAATATTTGAATCTCAACTGCACATTTATGCTCCATTAAAATTCTGTCCTTATTTATAAAGGCAATAGCAAACAAACTATCCTTGAACTGGAAGGAGCCATGTTAATTATTTATGTTTAATGAATCAGATGATGTTGTGTTTCCCAGACTCTCAAGTGGAAAAACCAGTGACAAAAGTGGTTTATCACATAACCTGTGCTGGAGGCCCTGTGTCCTCTCTTGGCAGTTTCCAGGAAGGCTGAGACATGGCAGAGAAGTTTTAGCTTAAACAGGACTAAATAGGGTTTGGCTGGTAGACCTGGCTGTGAAGAGCTGGATGTATCCTACAGATTTAGTGAAGGGTGAGGTCAAGAAGGCCTTGCCTTGTGCTAGAGGAGGGAGAACCATATGGGATTGTCAGGTGATTGGCTCTTCCAGATGTTTTGCAGGGTAATAAACAAGTGTTGAATAAAGGACAGTATCTGACTGTGGCTTGGCTTCTATTTCCATGTGATAAAGCCACTCCCTACTTACTAAAATTCTGTGGAAACAGTAAATCCCAGGCCTGTTGGTACTGGATATTACTTGTGCTTGGCACCTCCTTTTGAACACTGCAGCTCTCCTCGCTTCTCCTCATGTTGCCTCTCCTCTCCTCTCCTCTCCTCTCCTCTCCTCTCCTCTCCTCTCCTCTCCTCTCCTCTCCTCTCCTCTCCTCTCCTCTCCTCTCCTCTCCTCTCCTCTCCAGCCACTTGCTCTCTGATGCACAGGTGAATGTTGTTTCTGAAGTGCAGAGGACAGAGGGAATGAACCCCCAGCTGATTTTATATGGGTCTATTTGCAATAAAAAAAGAGTGTAACCAGTGAGTGCAGCACTGCTACTTATCACACAGTAAAGATAACGAGAGATAACAATGACATTGTATATATTATGCAATAGGAACATTAAAGTATTGAATAATGATAAGCGTGTTATAAAATGTGGAAGGTTTCTCAAGAGTGTTGTATATTTGGAAAGTAGGTTTTGTTAGTGCAGTTGTAAATACTAGAGTCTTGTGACTGTGTTATGCAGTATGTAAAAGAGCTAAGCAATATGTTAAGTGCAAGATACTTCACCCTTCACTGCATACAGAAAACAGTAACACAGTCACTTATTAGCTATCCCGCTTTTCCTAAAAGCATGATATTTACATGTTTACTTTTCTTATTCCAAAGAGGCATAGCAACATTTTTCTTTTCTTCAAAAAGATTTCTATTTGCATGATTAATATATTTCTTCTATACTGTGAAGAGGAAAGTCTGCTTCACTCTGGTACCCAGGCTGACTCCCCATTGACTGCTCTCCAAACTAACATAAGAACTATTTATGTTTGCAACAAAAAGAAATCATGCTGGTTTTGAGTGTGGTTTTCTTGTTGACTTTTTAGAAACTGTTTCAGGCTCTTCTTAATATTTAGACAAACAAATATGTTTGCTTTTTCGTGGTGCTGCTGTTGACATTTCCTAAGGGAATTGTTGAAGATGTTAACAACTTCCCAGCACAGGCATGCTGTAATGGAATAGTTCTTTGCTTGTGGCCCTGACACAAATTCCTTTTAACTGATGTTTTCGCTGAAAGTAATGTGATTGTGATATCTTATATGAGTCAGGGTAAATGTGAATCAGTCCTGGCTATTTTGGGGAGCATAAATATCTGCTAAACTCCTTAGTGTTTTGCTTCTTGCAGATATAAGAAGAAGGTACCAATTTATTGTGTGCCTCCGAGCCTCTGTGCTGCACAAACATCTGCAGTGCAGAGCAGGAAGAAGGTCCATGAGGAGCATTGGTAATTGGTGAAGCCTGATGGCCAGGGAAGCTTGTAACTCTACCAGAAGAAATTGGTCAGTTTGGGGCTTGCCTAATTTTGGAGCCAGTAGCCATGGAAAACAATCACATAGTGGAACACATCCTTGTATGTGTAGTGTGTTCCCTGAGGCACTGCAGGTTAGACACAGACTGACGTGTGTGAGTTGAACCTGAGCACTGCCATAACTTTAATATCTGCTCAGTACAAACGAGGTGTAATCACGTTTGCAATTCACCCAGGGCTATCCACTTAGAGAATTTATATAACCTTTCATGGGTGAAGGTTTTGAAGAATTTTTAAGCAGGTTGGGTTTTGTTCTGGAATCCCTGGTTGAAAGGCTGAAGCCCTGATATGCAGCAAGCCTGTTTAACCTGTGTCTCTATAAAAAATGCCTACATTGTTGCTACAAGAATCAGTTGTAGCTTACAATCTTTTAGCAAGACTGTATCTTTTACTGACTGGTCACCATGTATTGCAGGTATGGAACAGATTTTCCTCAAAACCCATTGCTGTTTTAAAGTCTTTTCCATTGAAAACCATTTCAGTTTCTGGGATTATCCTAACACCAGCTGTTGTATCCTCTGCATTTTCAGTGAAATTGTAGAGAAACTTGTTTGCAAGACAGTCATGCAGCAGCATTTTGGCCATGTTTGTTCCGTTCCTGGGCCCTTTGGCTGAGGCTTCGAGAGAGGCAGTCTTTGTTGGTCTGTGGCTGTTCCCCTGCCTTGAAAAAGAACAAAAACTGTCAGGAAGAAAGATATTCATCCTAAGGGTAGACTCCAGTTACATTAAATAGAATAGCAGCCACTTGGAGATGGGACTGGAAGGCAGCCAAAAGGACACTGTGAAATTTTTCAATAGTCTGTCCCTATGCCTGTCTTCCAGTGATCAACAGAGAATGTAATTTCAACCTTCAAACTATTCACTGCAACCAAAGGGAACTGAATGCTGTTCTGGCTGTATTTTAAAGAGCTTTGTAACCTAGATGAGGAGATACTCTTCTCTCAAATGTGCTTGTTCTTCTGCTATTGTGGTAAATCATTGCAAGTATTACTACCTATTGATTTAAGTAAATTGTCCTTTTGACTGTCTTGTATGTGTTTCATAAGAAAAAAACATTGACCTTGACCAGTGGATATAACACATTTTCAATTAATGCTTTGATTAAGGATTTCTCAGATGGTCCTTCCTACTTGTCTCATTAGCTGGAGATGATCAGCCAGGAATCACTAAGTGAAGTCATGTTTTGAGGCATTAGTGTCATGACAAGATCAAATGGCTTTCTTTGTAATGTCTGCAAAAGGGTTTAGTTGCATGCTGTTCCTTCTTTATGAAGATTTCTCAGATTTATGTATGTAAAGGCAGATGACCTGTGACTTGTAGCAATATTACAGCCTCATGAATCTCCAGCAATTTCAGGCATGTATTTGCAGTAACATTTTTCCCTTCCTCGCAAGACATCTCTGTACCTCAGGCCACTGTATGGGAGGCATAACCCCTTGAGCCTGGTGGGTCATCTCAGCTGAAGTGAGATCAGAAATGGGTGTGCTGCCACTTGGTTTCAGGCACTACTCTTCCCTTCCCAGTAGAATCTCTACATATGTTTCCCAAGGAAGAGGAGGACCAGAGGCCTTTTTATTTAAAACATTGCATTTCAGTGAAAGCAGTGATACAGGAATATAAGAAAAATAAGAAATTGCATTATATAGGTTAAAATCTCATTCCTGCTGTCAAATATCTGGGAACATTTTAAAATTATGTGTATTCTAATATTTGTTCAGTGCGGTGTTTCTGTTTTCTTTTGTCCTGAAGCATGGAGTTGTATTTGTATGCCATTTAAAAACACCCTGTCCCTTTTTGCTGCACATAATGGTAGTGAAATAGTTGCTTCAGTAGATAGGAAAGCAAAGAGGTGAGATGTGTCCTTTGTGAGCATGCTTTGGGTGCAAAGTGGTAGAGATGACATTTGGCTTCAGACAGATGATCTGTAGGTTTCAGGAACTGAAAATCATAGGTACAATAGATATACACTCTCAGCTTCCCACAGGGTAACTTGCTCTGTTTTGCAAGTAGGTGTCAAAGTACAGGGTAGGTAAATGTTCTGCCCAAAGCCCAGTAGTCTCGCCCAGGCCATGGGAGAGTGCCACAAAGTATGGCATTTACTCTGAGATATGTGGGGTGTTACACAAATGTAGAGTGTTATCTGAAGTACTCAGTGACCCCAGCTGGTAATTATGAAGAGCAGCAGTTACCACTGTTGGCAGTACATTAGCTTCAACAGAAACTGCGTTGGTGCATTCAAGAGTAAAGTAGTGTACTTCATTTTTTCCAGTAATGTAGGAAGGGCAGCTTTCTGCTGTGCAAAAATCTGGATTTACAACATGTTCACACCTAATGTGCTTTTCAGGATGGATGGTTTTACCTAATAATTTTTTTTAAAATGTTTGGCAGATAGAGGAAAAAGAGCCATCTAATATCCACCTTTAAATTTGTTATTTAATAAACATAACAAATCTAGTGTCTGGCTCAGATTTGTGTCTCTCCCTGTGCTTGTGCAGAGTCTTTTGCTTTTAAAGACCATGATCTATGAGGTGCAAATAATGACAGATATTTTCTGTAATGTGGATGGCATGGCTTGCTGGATCCTGGACGTAAAATGGGTACTGCTGCTATCCATGTGCATCCTGGGGGTTCTTTGGGAGAGGAGGGCTTTGCTCAGCCAGAGCTCCATCTTACACCTCAGTGCCGCACAGATGCTGATTACTTCCTAATCTGTTTGTCATGTAATGGCCATACAATTTTCTGTTATTATTTTTTTCTGCACACAACTAGTTCATTGTAAGTACTCTGCTTTCTTTTTTTTTTCCCACTGTGCAAATTATAGTAAATAAATGAGGACCACGAAGAAGACTGCATGAATAAAGAAAGGAGACAAAGAAAAGAGAAGTGAAAGGAGTGGGGAGAGAATGAAAATTAGGGACAGAGAAGTTACATATGTATAAATATTTTGTTGGCTCTAAAAAAATGGCTAGACTCGGGATTATTAATTAAGGAAAAATATAGCACATCAGAAATTGCAATTTTTAAAATAAGGGGAAAATATTCCAGGTGTCTTACATTATAGTAATAACTTTTAGGTTTCTTCTGATGTATTTAAGTTTAGAAAATAAAATTGAAGCAAAAATAGAAAAAGGAAAAGTGAATAGTGGACCACAGAATTAAGAAGGTGATCAGAAAAGGAAGAAAATCAGAGAGGGAATGCTACCTAAATCCTCTTTGCTCTAGTGCATTTTATGCTCTGAGTCATACTAAGGGCCCCAAACATTTAAAAGATGATTGTTTTATGCCTACTGAAAATACATCTATTTTTTAACACATGAAGTTAATTAACCTGTGGAGCTGATGTCACAGAGCCAAAATTTCTAGGGACCCCAGAAAGGCTTTCACATTACTTGGGAGTAATGAAACACTAAGGATTTTGTGTAGATAGTGTGATGTTTTTTCTAAGGATTACCAGAAAAATCCCTATTGCTCAGGGAATGAAACTTCTGGCTGACAACAGTCTGGAAGAAGCTGTCCTTAGGTTCTGCTCATGGGTGCTGCCTGCTTGTCAGTAATAGAACCCCTGTTCTCACAGTGGTTTGCTACACTGGTTTTTGTAGTGTTTTAGTTCTTTTTATGTGATGAGGCTAAATCACACAACTCATGCTAGAAAAAAGGGGCCAAAAGTGATATGCCATTCTAAAAACATTGTGATCTGCCAAGGTAACTTCTGAAGCCATGGCCAAGCAAAGAGCAGACTGCAGACATCATAGTTACAGCTCACCACTCCGTTCACTTCCCACTTCTGCACTGAAGGAGAAAGTTGTGAGATTAAGGTCTAATGAGTCACATCAGCTGGCATTTCAGCTGCCATAATAATGGACCACAATAATAATCCATATTTCTGTGTGAGGTGTTCAGGTACAACTGAATGAAAATTTACAAGATGAAGACATGTATTGCTATTTTTGCCTCTTCAGTTTTGTTGTAGTTTTTCTTGGGTCATAAAGAGAATGAGCCTTTTTATTCAGTATAGAACTACTTCATCTAATAAAAGAGTTTTTGGTTTTTTACCCTGATTTTTTTTTTGTTTTATTGTTAAACAGTAGTTAAATGTTTGCTTCATTGTGCTAATGAAAGGAGCGTGGAGGTTTTCAGTGCTGAATTATTGCTTTATTACTGCTTCCTGCATATCCATTTCCATCATCTGTTTTGCCAGTTCTTTTTAATGTGTTGCTTTTACATGTCATGATGAGAGGGAGTGGGATTGTTCCAGTTTTCTTGATTTCTTTCATTAAAATTACTGACTTTTAAACTTTCTTTTAGATTTTAATAATAGCCGCTTTTGATATAGTAACAAAAAAAGAAAGCCTAGACTTTTAAGAATATTCCAAAGAGGCTATAAAACAGACTATCAGATTATTGTTCATTTGAAATGATTGTAGTGATAGAGAGATGAAAAGAAATTTGCATAACTTTTCAAATGGGAAAAGAAGGAAGACAAGATTGATATCAGTATATCAAACATGATGCTGAAGAGTTTTGCATTTATTTTCTTACAGTTCTTTTTGCCCTTCTGGGTTAGTGGAGGACAATAAGCCATGCTGGACTCACTTCTTCCTCTGGGTTGTGATTTTCATGTGGAGAAAGGATACTTAAATTGATCTGGTTATTTCATGGTTGCAAACCATGATTACTTGAGAGTATGATTTACAGTGAAGAACCATAATGGCACTAAATTTAAGCAGTCATAAAATTACTGGATTAAATTTAAACATAATGTCACATTGGAAGAGCTAATTCCTGATGCACTATTGAGTCTTAAATTTACTTTGTAACAGAAGAAAAATGTAACTCAGAATAAAAGGAGAAAGAAACCGCTACATTTTCCCCTGTGAGCAAGACAACAGAGAATTTCCACAGCCTTCCTCCCATTTTAGGTCTGGACTTAAAATAGTCACATAAAAATGGAGAAGTAATCAAGTATTCCATATACAAGATAAGAGTCATATGTCTGATTTTTTTCTGACGGATATATATGTTTAGTAGTCTTCTTTCCATATATGTTTAGTAGTGTACAGCAATTCCCTGGAAGGTACAGAAAAGAACATAAAAACTGATAAAGTGAAGAGAATTCAAAGAAGGAATATGAGGAAGATGGATTGACACGTTATGGAGGTAATTTTGGTCCAAGAGAATATGGTGACACTTCCCAGTGGCTATACCCCATGGATAGCAAATATATCTTTATTCCTGTTTCTTGTCCCCAGTCTCCTTTCACATGCATCGCCCAGTGAGTTAACAGTGGTCATGAGATTAGACACTCATCTATAAGTTACATGAGCTTAATGCTAAGTCCCAGCTCTGAACAGTTTTGGGTAACACAGGAGAGGGAATTCTGTTCTCTGTGTAGGTGAAATATTAAATAATTTAAATTTTAAATATTGTTTATAATAGGCATAAATTGAGAAAAAAAGAGCCTCATTCCCAGAGGAAATTACTGAAGCATCTAGTTCGATGAGGGAGCTTTTAATTTCCCTGCATTGGATGTCATCATACAAAATTGCCAAGAATTTTGTTGCTGATGTTAGCAGAAGCAAGTTCAATGCCTGGATGGTTTCTTTGTTAATTGATGTTAGTGCTCAGAATTATCTCCTTATTGTAGCTTGACTTTATTATTTCTCTTTTGTTTTTTATCAGAATTTATTATATCAAAAAGGCTTAAAAAGGTTTATTAAACCTGTCCCTCTGCCACATTAAAACTGTTACCCATGTTCCATCTTTATAATTACTGCTTAAATACCCTTTCTGTCATACTTATTTTCTAACACTTCCTTTCTGGATGGACCAATAAAATAGTTCTAAGGGAATGTACAAATTTATTAGGGTAAGGTTTTTTCCCCTCAGTATCTCCAAGAAGCCAGCCCCACTTCTGGAGCAGGAACACTATGATAATATATCACAGGCTTGTTATATCAATTACTGTGCAATATATCACAAGCTGTTAAGGTCTTGTTTTACAAAAAGGCTACCAGTTGTAATGGCACATTGAGGATATTTAATAGCACTCATGCAGAACCCCTTTGTCACTGCTTTATAGTATGTGAGATAACAGCTCAGTAAATATTCCAGGGCAGCCTAGATAAACTGATCATTAAATATGGAATTTAAAATACTTCTTTGGTTTCTTGCCAAAAGTATTGAATGCATACTGTGCATTTACATCTCCTGCATGATTGGGATTTGAGTTTTGTTAGTTAGACAAATATTGTGTTGCAACACTAATTGCAAGCCAACTTCAAATTATTTTAGTATGGTTATTACCTTTGTGGAGTCACGTTTTAAACCAACAAACACATGTGACCATTTATTGCTCATGGAAAACGATTAGAATAATTATTAGAATTATTGGAATATGGTACAAACTTAGGATTCTGACTTCAAAGGGAATTGCACGTTTAGGCAATTCTATATTTTCTTAAAGCCAAGCTAAGCTGATTCTACATGACAGTGGTTTTAATGAGGCTCAATAAACAGTACAGTTTGTAACCTCAGGCCAACTGCTGAGCAGAAGCCAAGAGCAGTGCTACAGCTTTAGTGAACCCATTACTGTGAAAGATGTTGGATCCTGGAGCAGCCTGACTCACTCATTGCACAAGAGATGAAGCTCCAATAAATAAAAATGAATATCTAAGGTGACGGGTGACAACTTCATGCATACGTGATTTTCTCTGATTTGACAGTGCCTTGATAAAGTCTTAAGGCATGTGGCTTACTAGAAACCATTTACATTTTTAGCCATTGAATCTTCTGTTTTATTTGCAGACATTAGCGTTTGGGGCTTGTGGTTTCCTATAGGTATGAAAAATTTGTTTTGCTTGTGTATTGGGCCTAATTCTCAGAGCTACTCAAGACCTAGAACAGCTCCTATCAACTGCTAGAGTAGTGAACAATTCTGAAATGGGTATGTTTTCTTTGCCAATTTGTGGTTATTTTTATTAAATTCTTTTAAAAGTGAATTGATGTAGGTTGTTTCCTACCCTTAGGGCTGATCTTAGACCATGTTCCCCCAGCAGCATGTTCACTGACCTGGAGCCCCATGAGAGCCCTCCAGAACAGTCTGCATCCCCTGTGAACAAGGTGAGGAAATGGTGGTGCCAAAACCACCAGAGGCAATATAACTCCTCTTTTAAGGTGCTATGGCTTTCCTAGTCTTTATGAAAACATTCCTAAAGGGCATCTGGAAATACAGTATAAATGGATTTAGGGTCTAAAAAGAACAGAAGAGCAGAACTGAGATATTTAGTCTTGAAGTGAACAGGGGAATGTGAACTAACTCTGTGGATGCTTTATGCACCAAAGGTGTAGACCACATTAAACAGAAGAGTTTGCAGCACATGATGAAGAAGTTGGTCTTGTGCAAGAAAATAGGCAGAAATTTGTTTACACTTGTGGGAATAGTATATAGTGGGTAATGTTTGGACCTGATGATCTTAAATGTCTTTTCCCATCTAAATGATTCTGTGATTCTGCATAATGTGCTGGACTGTTTATTCATATTTCCCTGAGATAATCTTATTAAAACCCCTTAAATCTAAGTAGTTAATCATGTTTGCCAAAATTTTGATTCTTACCTGCTTTCTTTGCAAAGTTGCTGAATCACAGTTGAAGTGGTTAATGCTGAACTAAAGGCTGATAACAGGTTTACCATTTATGCTTTTGATCTTCAGCCTAGTAAGACAGCAGAAAAAGATGTTAAGATAACACAGAGCTAGTGCAAAAAGATTCTGCAAGCAGATTCTGTTCCCTATTTAGTGCAGTTAAATTACCAAATGGTAACAACAAAGACTAAGTTGTCATCTGCTGACATTTAATTCAGTGGAAAACAGGAAAAATGCACTGTTAGAAAGTAATATCAGAAACACTAGGGATTTGCAGAGATATAAAGAGACAGATAAACACAACAAAAATCAATATGGTTAGTGTCCTCAGCTCTATCTCCCCTTCTCAAAATGATACAGTTTCTATTTACAGTTGGGAATTATGTCCTCAAACAGTGGTGGCTTTGCAAGAAATGGTCTGGGGACCACTCAACATCATCATTCAGACCATGATGGGACAAACTGCAGATTTTTAATCAATGGAGGAGGGGAAATGAATATTACTAATACACTATTTTCCCTTAGAAGGCATCAGGCATGGTACGGTGCAGACTGATATGTCTGAGCCAAGTCACAAAATGCAAAGCAAACTTCAAATGGGTAGAAGAAACTTGGAGTTCCAGACAGCAGGATCCATAATCTGAGATTAAACAAGTGTTGCTAGTTTGGTTTTGCAAGCAGATTGATAGTTGGTATTTGAATTTTTTTTTAAGATGTTGTCTTTCATATTTCTTCATAGAAACATAGTATTTTCTTCCAAAGGAGACTGGCATGAAAATAATTTTGTATAATTTTATGGTGTTGTTGGCTGTTGAGTGTCCCTGCCAGGTTAAAATACACATATGTGCAGCAGTGCAGAACCTAAAGGCAGCTCTCCCCTGCTGCGGGGGGGAGGGCTGCCCCAGAACCGGAACACGCAGGATGGTCATTCCATGGCCACGAGCTGTGGGGCTGGTCAGACGCGGTCCTTGTAGAAGCGTTGCAGGTTTAGAAAAGAAGCTGTTTGGTTCCTGGTCTCCATGTTTTTTTATTGAGGAAAACAGGGGAGGAATGGGGAGACAGAGGAGGGGGAAGGGAAGGCAAGGGAGGGTACAGGTTCCATACGAGCCCAGAAACAAAGAGGCCCGTTCCGGATCTGGCTGGGGATTTTATCTCTAGGGATGGGAGGCGGTCCTGACTCACATCCAGTCAGAAGGGGTCAGGGGGGCGGGGTCAGGGACAGGAAGGACACACAACACCTATGGAAGGAAAATAGTCATGGTCATGTTCCTTGCTTTTGGTAAGCCAGAGGTTTTACAGGCCTAAAGCTATTAAAAAAAAAAAAAAAAAAAAAAAAAGAAAAAGAAAAAAAAAGAAAAAAGACCTGAACTTTAACTGATCACTTCTGATGCATATCTGCTGGTTCTGTGGCCAGTTTTCCTGAAGGTACCCTATGAGGAGTTGTATTGGTTTGAAAACAAACCAGTGGGAGATCACAAGTCAAGACTGAAAGTAAAAATAAGTGAAATAATACAAGGAAAAGCAAAGTCAGATACAACCTAACACCCTGTTAGGGTGGTGGTAGCAGTCCGACTGAAGTAGTTCAGTTGAAGCAGTGATCCTGTGAAGGTCTAGTCTCCAGCTGAAGATCCAGTGGTAGCTCTTGTCCTCTGGGAACCCAGTAGACAGGGCTAGCTCAGGCAGTTCCAAGGCCAGGTTATATCCAGGTGGGAACACCTGGCTCCTCCCTCCTGGGCAGAGTATCCCACAATGGGATGAGATAAGTCCATGAGTCACACGGTGGGTCCCTGATGGCCCATTGCCTGTCATGCGGGGTGGGTCATTAGCAGCTGATAACAGTTAATGGCCCACAGCTGGTGGTAATAGAATACTTAACTACATCTATATTGCAACCTAGGACAGGAGTCAAGGATCACTCCGACTTTTTTTGTTGTACCTTGTGATGTATTCCTGCCACTGTGATAATCAATCAAGAGATAATGTGGTATGTGGTTTTGAGTAGAAATAGATGAGGCACACATAATATCCCATGCCAGGTTCTCAGACATTTTCCTGTAGTGAAAGGAGAGCTCTCCCTGCTCTCCATTGGTGTGTTTGTGGTGCCTGGGACAGATTTTGTGTGGGTGTGGAAGTTGTGCTGGTGGAGGTCTCATCACATTGCACACATCATAACAACCCATGCTTGAAATCCCCTGCCACAGCCAAGTGGCAGTGAGCTATCCTTGTAAGACTCTTCCTTGTGCTAACAGGGCTGTGCAGAAGGATATCTCAGTAATCCATCTAGGACAGACTGATGGTACTGGGAATGGAGGGGAAGGAGGGGTGGCTGTTGATATCCTTATTGATTTACTTGCCTTTGCCTTGAGAGTCTCAAGCTCACTTCTGTGCACTTCAGTTATTAAAAATTATGTTTTAAGTTCCTAACTGCAGGCAAGTTTTTGAGTGAGTGGTGTGATTCTCATGATCAAAGCATGAGCTTTGTTTTTTCAAAATGATATACAAGCATCAGTGAATTGTTACTGTGTCAGCTGAAGCTTCTCTCTCTTTCTGAATATCAGAGAAATAATAGTTTTTCTTTCTTTCTTCTCCAATGAAATTTGCTCTTTGGTTGTTATTCCTTCCAGAAGGAAGTTCAGATATGAAAGCCTGGGGGCAGTGATAATCTGGAAAAAGATATATTCTTTCAGTCTGTGTGAACTTTATTGTTCTGGCTAGAAGGACTTCATTTGGCCTAACCAGCCATCTCAGACTGCTGCAAACTGGTAACTGAGTGACAAATTGATAGTATTTTGTTAAACTGTTGCTTGAGTCATTATTGTGGTACAGCCATTGTTCTGCTGCTGTCGTGATGTTTTTCTCAAATAAGGTTTATTTATTTAGATCCTGATTTTTACACACAATTAATGAGAGACAGCTATCACTGCTAGCTAAAGACAGAACTCCAGAATGAAGTCAGATACTTTGAAGTATTTTTAACTTCAGTGGTTCTTTTTTAACCAGAACGAGAAGATGTTCACAAGGAAGGTTAGACTACAAGAGACCTAAACTCAGAACATTGTACCCAGCAAGTATAAGACCAGAAGTGTTTGTGGAAGTCAATACACAAAGAAAGACAACTTCAGCTCAAGTTGAGAATCTTGTCTGTAGGATTTTTGCCTTCATCTAAATTTACTTTTAGGGACTGTTTTAGCCTTTAGGGCTTTTATTAGCCTGTTTCATACATGGATAATAATGGCTTCATCAGTGAGTCTGACCATCAATTGTTAATTAAATTTCTAATTATTTCTAATAAGAATATAAAAAAGAAAAATGCCATATTAAAAACCCCTGTCATATTTTATTAAAGAAGCTGACCCTCTAATTTTCATGTTTCTGCAAGAACTGTAAAAATGTCAGTTTAAATCAGACTGCAGCTTATTGATGGACTGCTAAGTACAGTAACCATTCCACCCTTTCTGTCTGAATGCCAAAATCTCGAGCTATACCACAACATCCTCATGAGCATTTCTACCACAGCTAAAGCAAAGCCTTTAGCACTGGACTCTGCACTGAGACAGTCTGGATTTAGAATCCCTTACACCTGAAATTTTGTAACTAAATCAGAACAAGATTGATTAGCTGAAGTGCTTATGTACAGTATTTCCCCCATGAATGTGCAGTTTTGGTGCTGTGACTGCAGAGGCTGTGCTGGGAACCTTGCAGTCTGTGTCAGACAGGGCATCCCACCCTGCAGGGTCATTGCAGCAGAGCTGATGTGCTGCCTCTGCAGAAGGAAGGAGCTCCTTTTACCCTCCCTTGATAAGCCAGCCCCTGCAAGGAGAGGAGAAGGAGGCAGTGCTGGGGGCTGGAGGCATCACTAGCACAGGCAGCCTGTGGCTCCGTGAGCAAAGCTGTTTGTGAGCCTTGCAGAACTTCACCTGAGGAGTGCTGTAAGAGACAGTGTTTCACAAAACTTTGAAATAAAGAGCAGAGAACAAGCATGGTAATTACTCCTTTCCTCTTCCCATCTCTCTTGAATGTGAGTTAGCTGCCAGCTAGGAGATCTGAAGAATAAGGAGAGGAGAAAATTACACAAAATAGTGTAGCAGTTACCATCTTCTATCCTGAAATTTGTAGAACCAGATAATCCTCTGAGGTGATTCAGTGAAGGGTTGATTTCCTTTATATTTGAAGGGGAACTGGAGTTTTTGATATTTGTATTTGATTTTTTAAAATGACTGTGTGGTCTTTATCTAAGTGCTGGCTGCTGACAGGCAGCAGAGGAGCAGCAGCAGCACAGCTGGAGGAGGTGGCATTTTGCACATGGAGCATTTGCTGCTGCTCACTTCTCCACTGCAAATCCATGAAGCTGTTGGTTGTACTGAAAAAAGGAGGGTGGGGATGCTCAGCCACCTGCACAGCTCAGCCCCCAACATCAAGAGTGGCATTGAAAATGGCATAGAAATGACATTGGCGTTACCTGAAGGCAAGGAGAGGTACAGTGACATTAAAACAATGAGAGGGAATAAAAGGATATTTATCAATAAGGGTCACAGTTAGAGGTCTAGATGTGTGTCCAGTTGATGGAAGGTAGAAGGGGAAGAGGTAGGGTTGGAGGCAGAAGTGACCCTGCTAAACCCAGAGAAAAGGGTAGTTACAGCAGTCAGGTAATTTCATATCACAGAAGTGATATGAAATGCGTGGCAGGTTTGCAGTCACAGGGCTTCCTTTGTTGCCACTTTCTCCCAATGATCAGAGGCACAGTGAATAGCTGTTCCCTTCTCCTCCCCCAGCCAAACACCAGCATCCTCTGAATTAAAATCCCAAGCTGCCTCATTTCTGTGTCAGCATTGCTTTGACACAAATGGGCTCAGGGGAAAAAAGCAAAACCAACCGACTAGTAAGGTGAAACAGTGCCACTAATAACTATAAATTATCAGCTATCAGCTGTCCTGAGCCATTCTGAATCAGGTACCTGAACCAGCTCCTGTTATTAAAACCATGTGATAAATGCAGACTTGGATTCTGGAAGTTAAAAACAAGCAGTGATACAGGAGCAGCTGCAGCTGTGGAACAAAATAAAGTAGTTTCATGACTACATGAAATGTTTTCAATAGTGTCTGTTGGTAATAGGAAGGTAAAAAGAGTTTGTGGAGTTGAAGACAGTGCAGCAGAGCTTAGTGTCTCAAAACCTCACCTTTTCTAAAGGATATTGCATATGGTGATAAAGTGGTTACACATAAATATGTTACTTATAGCTATTCCATCGATATATGAAAGACAGAGGAACTCTTCTTGGAATGGGCTCCTTCTAGTTCTTTTACTGTTGTTTTGCTGGTTATTTTTTTTTCGTTTTTTCCCAGCAGTAGCCTAAAAATAGTTTGACCTGCTGTGGTTCAATACAGATACCCAATTCAGGTACATGGTATTAAAATTTGAGTATAAGCTCTGCATGTGTTCTGTCACGAAGGTGTTAAGGTGCCTAATGACTGTCTTTGCACACTGCTAATTTGGGCTGATATTTTTAGTTGTACTCCCAGTAGGAATGGCACAGAGTTTTTAACAGTTTCCCACAGACAGCTTCGATAGCTGCCTCCTGCAGGGAGGGGCTACTGTGGAGTTACAGTAGCCATCCCACCAAGGTTAATGCCTGCTTTACTCTGATAAACAAAGTTTTCAATTTAAAAAATCCAGAAACAAAACAACCTCCTAAAACTTCATATCTTGCTTGTTCCAGTGAGATACTGATTTTTTTCCCCTCTGGAAGTTTAGGGGAATGGATTCTGGATGTTAAAGGTGTGTTTATACAACTTACCATATTTCATAGCAGCTTTAACCTGCAAGTTCTTGATGGGGGTTGTCTTGTTATTTGCATGTGAGGATTGTGGCATTTTTCTTCTTTTGTTTTTATAGCAGTAGGTTAGGAAATAAGAGAGAAATACTTCACAGAGCTTGTAATAGTCTATGCAATGGACTTTATGAAAATCTTCAGAGATGCTCAACCAGGATTTCTTCAGATAAATTATAAAAGGAAGAGGGGAACTTAAAAGGATGTAGGGTTTTTTCCTAATTTTCTAGTTCTTTTTATTTGCTAAGACTGCATATTTAAATATGTCAGATCAGAAATAATTCAGCAGACTAATATTGATAATCTGGCATTAAAAATAATTTTTGACAATAAAAATCATAACTATAACTATATATTTTTGGTTTCTCTAATATTCCTAATCAGACCTACTGTTCCATAAAAGGTTGTGAAATAGTCCTGTTGGGCTTGCACGGTTCTTCATAAGCAGTTCTGAGTTTCTAAGGTCTGACTTTGATCTTTTGCTAGTATTTGAATTTTGGTGGGCCAAAGCCCTTGGGATTTAGTGCTGTCTGGAGGCGTGGAGAGTGCTTGGCTTGTGTGCTGGAGAGAGAGAAGGACTCTGATGTATTAGCAGTGGATTGTGACTGACGTGCAGACTAGATGCCTGGATGGTTTGAATAGTACTTTTTTTTTTTTTTAACTGTGGTTTTGTTTTTCAAGCCTCAATTTTTAACCATGATTTCAAGAGTAGTTTCTGCTAGTACTGAGACCTCTTTGTAATTGCATTTTTGGGAGGTAGTGTTTAGGGAACTAAAATACTCCCAAAACTGAGTACTATATCAATTTCTCTCCCGTAGTGTTTGTTATAAAAAATTTTATACTACATCTCTGCTGGACACTGCAGTTTGCATATTATCCTGTTTTCAGAATCTACTGCCTCTCCTGGCTTTTATTTCCAACATGCCAGCACTGGAAGTCAGGTGTGGGGAACAAAGCAGCAGCAGCAGCAATATTAGATAGGGCATTCTGTAGGCTGTGGAGAGGCACAGCACAGAAGAAGCAGCAGCTGGATGGTGACAAATCCAAGAAAGTTGAACTCTATGCAGACCTGAGAGACTTTGAGCTAGATCACAGGTAGGTCCTGAATTTCTGCACATTGCTCTTCACAGTTAACTAAAAATATGTTCTGGAACAGAGAGTGCAGGCACTTTGCTTTGGATTTTCCTCACCCCCACTGTGTTCAGTGCATGTTTCTGTTGATGAAAGCAGAGCAAGTACCACTCGTTGGACAAATCAGGCTCTTTGGTGCCGGAGAATATGGAAACACCCTAAATATCAGATGAACGTGCTGGGCAAAATATGGGAAGCTGCTCAGATAATGCTGCAGACTGTTAGCAGAGATTGTTTTTTCTCAAGGAACATAGGAAGTAAGAGGAGGATGGCAGAGAGGACTCTCCTTGGGGCTCTGTGACCTAGATGGGTTGCTCCTAAGATCAATGGATTCCCATTCTTCTTCCTAAAACACCAGGAAGAATTCAACTAAATGCTTCCACATAAAATCAATCAATTTCTACTCCATAAAAAAACTTTTTCTTCAAAAAGATGGCCTCTTAGTTGCTGCTGTCAACTTAATGACTACTTCCAGCCTAGAACACTGAATATTATATTCCTTGTCCTAGGAGTGAGTCTAGATAAATTGTTATCCAAGTGCAATTTTATGGCAAACAACGTGAAAGTTTATGTGATTGATGTGGTCTTGCCCTTGGTAGCATTACAGCTGGACTGCTTATCACCTCCTGTATTCTCCCCACAATTTCTATAAAAGTAAATGAACAATTGAATATATAGATTCTTTCATAGGAATTTTGTTGCCTAGGGATAATGTACAAAAAAAAAAAAAAAAAAAAGAATGTCCTCAGTATAAGCCCTGTATTCACATTGGGTTTTGCTGTCATTTTACCTAAAGGCCAATTGTATCACCACTGTGGATAATGAGAGTCACCAGGCTTGGTGACACCTTTTTAATTTCTTTTCCCTACCTCAAGTATAGGCAGAAGTTTAATTTCTCTTACTGTATTTTAAGGTTTTGTTCAGCTAAGCTCTGTTTGGAGCTGTTGAATCCTTTGCCTTTGTTTTCAAGACTAGGAAGTAATTTTCTTTTGGGTATTTTCCATATGTAATCATTTAAATTCAGTGACAATTCACCTTTCATCCTTCCCTTATGAGCTGACTAGATTGAACTTCTTTAATTTAGCATTTTGGGGCTTATTTTTCAGCTGCAGGGTTACTTTTGTTCTCCTTCGAAGTTTTCAGGAAGTAGAAATAATAAAGTTTATCACCAGAAATGTCATTTTAATCTGGTGGTGTTTTAATTCCATCACACACAAACAGAGAAAGATTAAACTATTTTTACCCTAGCTCAGGACCCAGGTTTTATGAGAGGCAAGCATGGCTTTAGATAACCAAGTCTGTCTTTGAGCTGTCTCCTTCAAGTCGAAATCATTCAACCTTGCTTGGGAACCTATTATGCCAAAGAACAAAAAAAGAACATTGAAGTAGCAAACTTTTTTAAAAAAATCTTGTTGACTGGCATTAATTAGTTTTCTTGCATCTAATTGTTGGTAATCGCTGTGATGACTACAGTGAAAAAAAGCCTTAGAGGTCTTGAATGTTCTATGAGTGGTAAGGATATGTTTAGGTAGCAGTAAATGCTATCACATTTTAATGAGAAGAAAAGATTTTGAACTAGCTTTTGAATCTAAGTATAGACATTTGCAGTTAATTTTATTGTGTGTAGGAGAGGAGAGAGTGGCCTTTTACCCGATATGTCTCTATGTCTGTCTATGTTTTGTGTTGCTATATTGCTCACTGAAGAAAAATACTGGTTTGGGCCTGATTTGATACACACATTTCTTTATTAGAGTTACTGCACAAAAGAAGAGGAGTCAGTGACTTTCACAGAACTGCACAGCTAAATCTACCATAAAAAAGAAAGCAGGTTTTCTAAATGCACTTGATGCCATTCAGGGATCCATCTCCCCAGATTTTGTTTGCAGGGTGGTTCTTGGGCACACATTCTGCCACGTGGATGGCGAGCTGTCTCGCAGGCTGTCAGCAGAAAAGGCTGATCATCTCTGCAGGGAGCTGGTGCCAAGCTGGGCACTGCAGGGCTATTAATTCCAAACTCTTCTACCATCTGCTTTCAGGAAATAGAGAGGGGAACGTCACTGACCTTTGGGGTGTTTTTGCCTTTGGCTATTAAACAATCTTTGATAGTACTGAGCCCTGGCTCTGAGCTCTGCCTGCAGTCCCTTTCTCTCGCTCCAGTTCCTACAGTGAGCTTGAAGGTGTCCAACCCATTAGAAACTTCTGAACACATTTCTTCTGAGTATTATAAAATTAGATAGAAAATTGTGGGAATGGTAAATCAGCCGTTTATATCCAGTGAGTAAGGATTCAAAAACAAATCAAGGAATGCATCCAGACATTTCTTTAAAAGAGTGAGCACATGTCCCAGCTGCACAGGGACTCCTGCAGTGGGGTGGTGTTGCATCCTTTGCAGTGGTGCCATGTCTTGCTCGTTGAGTGCAGTGCAGGTCTGCACTAGATATAAACTCCCAAGGAGATACAAAATGGTGAGGAACCCTGCCTGCTTGTGCACAAACTCAGCAGCACTTATTCCCCGTGTGTGGCACTGAGCTGGAGCAGCCATCCTGCTCACTTTGTGTCCCCAGGAGTGGTAGCAGTCTCTGCTTGCTCCAGGGGCTGATATTGTTACATCAGTCTGGTTTCCATAGTCAGGCATGTTAAAGACTAAAACACTGCAAAAGAAAGAGTGTGGGATAATGCTTAAACAGGAAATTTGGGAGAACAAGAAACTTCCAGGACTGCAGTTTTGTGAGAGATTTTTTGGAACCCCCAATATCCTTACTAGAGGGTTGATCTGCTTTGAGATATGGGGGGACAACCACTTCTGCCTTCTGCCCACATTGCCCAGCCATGCAAAAGAATTGTGGCGAAAATAAAATAGCTGCATTGCATACAACTGAATGTCCTTCCAACTGGGGGAGAGGATGAAGCTAAATGTTATTAGTGTGGTGATCTCAATGGCATTTTTTTATTGGACATAATAAGACTGTCAGCATGGGGAATGGAATGCATTTGAGACACTTGCACATCTGCACTGCCCTCTTGCACATCTGCACTGGCCTCTTGTGCTTGTAGGATTTATTTTTGACTTATTCCATTGTACTTGGAGTGCTTAAAGTGTCATTTACAAAATTAATCCTTAAAATGGAGGAAGAATACTCATTGCATTTGCAGAAATTGAGTGGGGACCAAAATCCTCATTCAGCAAATATTGCAGATGTCATATTGTGCTAAAAAATCGGCAAAAATGTTGAGTGGTTTTAGTCTAATATTAAAACCCCATAAAAATTAATGGTCAATAGACTTCCGAAACCTCTGAATATTTTGAAAACAAGAGAAGCTTTGAAATGACTATGGTCAATTTGAATTGTAAAATAGTTTTTAAGATGAATATTGTAGAGAATATTTTATTAACTTTTAAATTCTGTTTTGTTCTTTTAAATGTCAGCTTAGAAACAGACATTTACATATTAGTTTGGTAACATTTCCACTTGAAAAGCAGAAGAAAAGAAAAAAAAAATCTGTATTTAAACTAAGCTTTGATGAAAAGTTTAGAAACTCCTAAACAAATGGGTTTTTTCTTTTTTCATGAAAAAGAAAAGATATTTTAGGGACATTCTAACTATTGTTTCAGTCTGTGACTATTTTTCTGAAAAGCATGTTTTTTTGCACTCAAATAATGAAAATTTGAGATTGATGGTTTGGGGAACTATTCTGTGGAACTATTTTTACTTTTTTTTGCACTGATAGCTAAATAAGTTCCAAGCAATTAGTGCCAAAAGTTAAAGCCAAACACCTTCCTGAATGATTTATAACTTTATCACCTTATATATTTATTTCCTTTTTTTTAAGTAAGAGTTTTATTATGTCAGGTGATGTTCGGCATCCAAATAGTGACTCTCCCATTGTGAAGCTTCTATTCAAAACTGAAAACATATTGTTAGTAAAATATATTTTGTCTGCAAGAGCCTGCCATTAAATGATGTGCTGGAAACAGTTCAATATTTGTTGTACTATAGTGTTAGGGAAGGGAAGTAATAATACAGCATCCTTTTCTAGTAGCTGAGCAAGTTATTAATCTTAGAGAAAATATCTTTGTGTGAAACAATAGTTTAGTGTTGAGTTTTTCTGTGGTGTTTTGCCAGAAGCAAATAGCAAATAGGAATAGCAAAGTTGCTGTATTAGTCCTTTAACTAGTCTATTCTGGAAGATGTGCTTTCATCACACATTTACAAGTCTGACATGAAAATAGTATTAAAAGGAACAGTCTTTAAGTCTTCTTTGACCAGTTTTGTCCTCAGAAGGGTGTAAATGTGTGCAAATAAAATTACTGCAGCATCTTACTAGTTTCTGATTCTCCTGCCTTCTCCCAGAGGCAGAACTGCAGGGGCTCAGGCATCTGCTGCTGCTCTGCAGAAGGACAGAGCTAATCATTATATTGGCATTCAGTGTCTCCCTTGTGTAATCCTTGTCCCTTCCCCTCTTTCCATATTCCTTCTGTAAATATTAGTGTGTTGTCTTGTTTGAATTTTAAGACTGATCTTTTTCTCCTAAGGTAAATTTTCTGTAATTATTTGTGCTATTACCTATTTCTGAAAGATTTTCTTGAAAGATGTAAACTCAATTTGGGGATATAAAACAAAACACTTTTCTTTCCTTGACAGTGAAGAAGAAGGAAAGCTAGAAAGGTTTGTTTATTAAACCCCCAAACTTATTTAGAATTCAGACAGCAATTCCTGTCTGTTCAGACAAATATTTGTTCCTCCTGTGAGAGTGGTTCCCAGCACAATGTGATAGACTGGGTACTGATTCCAGTCTCTCTTCGTTAGTGATTTAAAAAGCAACCAAAGATAATATTTTGGGCAAGATGATTTTGCAAGTAAGAAAGAATCTAGAAAACACATGGAAACTTCCACTGTTGTGGTACCCTCCTCATGAACAATTTCAGAGAGTCAGAGATTGTCACTTCTCTCCTTTCATCCCTCAACACAGGCAAAGACTTCTACCCCAAAAATCTCCCTGTGGTGCACAGGGAAGCCAAATAGTCCAGTGGCAGCAGCACTCATGCCTTGTTTTAGGTATTCGTTTCTTCCTCTCCTACTGTACTTTGCCACAGAGCAAAGCAGGAGGCCTTTTCCCAGCTTCTCTTCTACTCTTCTTTCTCCCTCTTCTCAGACCTTAAAGTTGCAGAGCACTCAGGCTGTGTGTGCAAAGTCTACTGATGTTTTAGTATTTCTTTATCTTATTTCAGTCTTTCTGAGCTGTCTGGAAGTGAACAATGTAAGAACAATGCTTGCATCTTTAGTTAAGTTGCTGCTAATTTGGAGTAGATGCAGCACTGCTGTAATTCTTACCTGGGAATCTCAGACATATCTTTCTCTCTCTAGCAGATGTCTACTTTTGTCTATAATAATGTACAACCCTTAGAAGAGATTATACAGTAATCATACAAAATATTTATGTTTTTTTTTGTTTCCACAGTACCCTCAGTGGTAAAATAGGTTGTAGATTACATTAGCTGTGTTTCTGGGTTTGAGGTTTGTTTTGGTGTGGTTTTTTTCCCTTTTCCTGTGTTGTACTAAAAATCTCTGAGCTGTTATTAGTAAGACACTATTTTCTGAGTGAAAAAATAAATACCACTTGACAGTTCACAACTGCTTTTAACCAGAAGAAGCCATTACTGCAGTAACATGTGATGGCAGACAGAATGACTCTGACAGAGCGTGCCTGACCTTCGCATGCCAAGGGTTGGTGTAGCTGTTGTGGTTCCTCCTGTCTCTGATGGCTGGGGTCTAGCAACAGCAGCATGAGTGGGAAACCCTTGTATCCAGGAGGCTCATATATCTTCTGCCCTTGTGGTGTTTAAAAGGTTGCTAGGGAAGACAAAGAAAGGCCTGTTTGGAGAGGAAGGGGGTTAGAGACAAGCTAGTTCCTAGTCCATTCTGCATGTGAATAGTGCAACACTGCAGCAACAATAGCACCAATGGGAGATTTGTTTATTTTTAGCTATGTTACAGCTTCCCATTTGTTTGTTATCTTGAATGTAAGCTGCAGGCTTCTCTGTCCACATGGGCCCTCAGAATGCATGTACAAAGAAAATGTACATTAGGAGCAGAGCTAGAGCTGTTTTTAGCAAGAGGCTTTTAGAGGATTTTTAGCCTAGAGAAACTTACTTCCATGCACTGATTATATATTTGCTTGAATCTTTTCATTATTAGCCCTAATAGGATCAACCCTGTTTGGAATGATGACAGGCATCACCTTAGTAACTCCTTCCAATTTACATTGCTGCTGTGAGCAGTTTTTTGTTGTGCTGTGGAATAAACCTTATGTATCAAGTGCGTTGTAAATTCAGTAAGAAACAGTTATTCCGTGTTTCTTCCATCTGTAGTGCTTCTCAAACCTGTAACTAGATGGGAAGAATGTGGAAAGTAAAAATTATAGGTCCTATAAGTCCTGGCAAAACCATTAGCAAAATATTACTTCATGGATATTTCTGAATCTACTACTGCTTTGGCTTCTTCTCATCAGGAGATGTTCCTTTTTCCCAAGAGTCCAGTACAAAAAGAGAATATATGCAAACTTAAAATGAGTGGTGGAAGAGAAATCTACTCCAAATACATTTGCAACTAGATCTCCTGCTTGTTTGAGCTAGTTGGATTTCTGTGTTGTGCAAGACAAGGTGCTGAGCAATACTTTTCTCTAGAAGCCAGCTGCTGAACCTTCACTGCTGGGCCTGGGTTTCCTTTTTTCCAACTTCTTGTTATTGCTTCTTTACGTTAGCTGAGGACACTTTGTCCAGCTTTTATTCTTATATTTTATTCGAGCTTAAATTCTCAGATTTGGGTTAAGTCTAACAGCTTTCTATCCCCTTGTAATTTAACTGTTTTTATGCACTGTGTCACATGGTAGGCAGTGACAGAAGGCTGTAACCAGCAAGAATCTGGGTTCTTTCCCTTGGGGAGACCCTTTGAACACAAAATGCCTGTAAGAGACACATGGTAACCAGCTCAGCACAGCATTGCAGTTCTCTGGGGATGTGTTGGTTGGACAAGTCAGTGATCTCCATCTGAAATGTGGGGTTTTTAGGAGGAGAGATGCTGCATTTGTGCAATAAAAAGCCTGAAATCACCAGTGTCAGAGAAATGAGAGAGGAGGGCAGCAGCTGACGTTAGTTTCATGTACCTCAAATCTGACAGATTCATGTAGCACAGACATATGGTCTGGATATAGATCCCAAGATGGAAGAGTCTGCATCCACTGTTGGATGGTGAAATATGAAAATACAGCCTGCATTTCTAGAGCATCTTAACTGTTGCCTGGGCCACATGGAAGTTGTCAGAACAGCCACAGCCTTTTAGCTGAAAGCCTCAGAAGGAACATCTACATATGTTTGTTTCTAAATTGATATGGTCTAAAAGGAGACCAAGAATCTGCCGTGGTGCATGCAAATAAAGAGGTGCTTATGTCAATGCCCAGGCACACAAGTGCCATGCTGACAAACATCTATGATTTCCAAGTTGAACTTTCGGAACAATGACAAGTTCATTCTGCCATGTGTTTCTGCTTTGTGCTGGAATAGATCCAAAACCCTCATATCAACATCACAAATGAAATTGTGCATGTCTGTTTTCAGATTAGAAAGGTTTTTTTATTTTTTATGTGGCATGTTCTTTTGGGAGTAACAAAAAGGGACTACAAATGACAAAAGTGTACCATACAGAAGCCTTTCCATTGAAATTGATACATCCCTGTTAAACATTGTACCCCTGATGGAACAGCATAATTCGGGGGGGAAGGGGACGACCCAAAAACCAAAAACCACCCAAAACATTTTGTCAGGTTTTGACAAGATCTAGTATATTTTCAGGGAAGTCTCAGAATGAACATAATATTTCAAACTATTTGGTTATCTTTTTATCTCTTAAGGGAAAAAAAAGAAAAAAAAAAAAAAGCAAGCACAACTATTTTTTCTCTAAAGATCTTTTTTTAAATACACTGCAGCCCCCGGCCTTCTGACACAAGCATGCATTTAGCACTGCCTGCTAGGTGATATAAAAAATTACAGGCCTGGAACCAAATGTCTCATTGAAACTAACATGAGCAAAAGTGTCAGTCAGACTTAAAAGTGTTAGCTAGAAAAGCTAAACGCTTCTCTATGTGCTCTTATCATTTGCCTCTTTCTAATTTGTCAATGGATGCTAACAAGGTCTATTTCCTCCTGTTGCTCAGGCTACAGACCTATGTATGAAAGAGCAAATTGACAACATTGTGCTTGGTCCAAATGCACGGTAGAAAGGGACACACAAAACTTGGGACAGGTGCTAATGCTTGGTGATGTTTTTGAGGATCACATGCATTGCCATGTGCAGTCTGCTGCACATATAACAGTCAAAATTCTGTCCCTGCAAACTTCTGCACTCACAGGAGCTCTATGTGGTGCGCATGGATTCAGTAAGTTATAGCTTGTCAGCTAAAAAATACACTTCTGCTTTGATAATGTTGTAGTGACATGCTTCACACTGCTTGTTTGAAACTACCAGGTGATACATGAATGAAAAATTTTCTTTATTATCTTGATCAGCTTATTTAAAAGCTGATCTCAAGATCTCTCATGAGACCCCACCTGGAGTACTGCATCCAGCTCTGGGGCACCCAGCACAGGATGGGTTCCAACTCTGCTTGGGGATGAAGCTTGATGATCTTTAAGGTCCCTTCCAACCCAACCCATTCTGTGATTCTATGATTCACTGCTTGCCCTGGCCACTGCATTCCTGGCTTTGGGTCATAAGAGATGTTCCGCTCTGCTCCAGCTCCCAGAGTCACTTGTACTGCCACGAAGGACATTACAGCACAGACAAGAGATTGACTTCTTGACTTTTTACATCTTTGGATGTGACTGGACTGTCTACAAATTTGCATAAGTGCTGGGAAGGTGTGGGACAAAAAACTTTGCTTTGTAATTGGATAAAGAGAGTATTTTTGAATGTGTAGCATGGATATCACAAAGGAACGTTTAAGTGTCATAGGCATCTTGAAAAGAAATAATTTTTCCATAGGTTGCAATTAATTGACTATATTTGTAATTGTGTGAAAATTTTACACACTCTCTTTGCTTAGAGAGCAAATATATTAATTTACTGAAACTGTTCTGAATATAGAAGGTGATAAACTTTTTATGGAAGCTGAAGAGGACTATTACATATGCCTGGAGAGGTGATAGATGCCCCATCCCAGGAAACATTCATGGTGAGGTCAGACAGGGCTCTGAGCAGCCTGATCTAGTTGAAGATCACCTGCTCATTGCAGGGATATTAGACCAGATGGCAAGTAAAGATCCCTTGCAACCCAGACCAAACTCCTAGCTTGTATGCCTGTGGAAATCTGTACCTGCAGCATACTTTGAGAGCCCAATGAAAGATGAGTATCTTGGAAGGACTATCAGATGCTTTTTCTTGGGACTTGCAGAGGAAAACTCCTCCTATGAAACCACAGTATTGTTAATAAACCTCACAAAGTGATAGCACTCACGTTTTTGACCATACGAATCCACATAGTGTGATATGACAGCCCTCACATCTCTGCTCTCTGTAGAGTCTGGGTTTTAGAAAACATGATCCAGGATGTGTTTGCTTATCCCTCCTTGGATGGAAAGTAGAATGATAGTAATGCAAAAATGTTTCCCTTTCTCCTCCTGAAACACTGCTTTCCCCCTTCCTTCCTCTGAATCACCTCTTTGTGTTACAGACATCTTGTAGGGCTTTGCTCCTCTCTGGAAAATGCAGTGTTTGCAATGAAAGAAGCTGTAAGGGCAGGTGAGCCAAGCCCATCTTTGTGACTTCTGTTTCACAGACCTCTCTGGAGATCTTTGGATGCATCAAAAGTTACTTGAAAGTAACTCAGAGCAGATGTAAATTAACATGATTTTACAATTGTTCCTTAAAAGTTATAAATAAGATCCAAAGAAACAGCTTTTTATGTGTCTGGGTGTGTACTGGGTGTCAGTGGGGGTTGTGGGGTGGCCTCTGTGAGGAGGGGCTGAGGCTGCCCCATGCCTAGCACAGCCAGTCCCTGCTGGCTTCAGGGGACTGTAAGGCACAGGTGAGCCCATCAGCCAATGTGGTGCTGCCTCTGTGATAAAATGTTTCAGAAAGGGAGGAAAAAAAATGAGGAGGAGGTGGAAGAGTCAGGAGTGAAGCTGAGGTTGGGAAGGAAGAGGGTTGGTGAAGGTGGTTTTAGTTTTGTTTTTAATTTCTCACCATCCTACTTTGTTATTAATTTGTAATAAAATTAAATTAATTTTCTCAGGTCGAGTCTGTTTTGCTTGTGGTGGTAATTGGTGAGTGACCTCCCTGTTCTTATCTTGACCCATGAATGTTTCCATCTTATTTTCTCGCTGTGTCCTGCTGACGAGGGCTAATGAGAGCAGTTGGGTTGGCACCTGACAGACAGCCAAGGCCCACCACACACAAACATCAGGTGTCATTAAAGAAACCAGATTTTAAAACAAAAAATTTGGAGGGGATCTCTTAGATTTAAAAGTTAAACAAAAACCCATGTCTAGCGCCACTTTTTAGACTCAACAGACCAGATTCAGCACTAATACTTTAACCCTTGTTTGCAATGCAAGCATTGAACAATTTTTGTTTTTCAGAAGGAAGAAAAAGCTTGAAAACCTGTGTTCTTCGTGGGGCTTATTCTGTTTATTTTGAGAACTCATATAGGGACAGCTTTAGAAACTTTGTTGTGACTTTGGCTCATTGGTTGTAAGTCAGCTGCAATGCTTCATGGTCCATTGTTTAACTTGCCTCAAGAACTGATAAATACATTGTTCAAACCTGTCACCACGTCCAGTAAAAACACAACTTGTTATGCTTGTGCATCAGAGCTAATCTTCATATCAAGCAATGAAAACTCACAGTCACTTTGGACGAACAATTCCCACGCCATTGGTTTGATTTGATCTAAAATATGTAATGAGACAGAGACTCTAGTGTATTTTATACTTCCAGCTTTACGTGAAGAAAAAATGTAAGAAATTTCTCAGTTACTAATATTGTGTTGTTGCTTTTTTCCCCCCCCGGCTTTAGTGTGCAGAAATAGTTTCCCTTGCAGCCATTTCAGGAACCTAAACAATAATTTGTAACTGGGATTAAATAAAATAAGTATCTGCTCTGGTTACTTAACTGAGCATTTAGAAGAAATTATGCTGTTCAGAAAATTGCATGTAGCATCAAAGCCAGGATTTATTTCCACAAAATCCTATTGCAATCAAGGTGGCAAACTGAAAAAAGGATCATCCATTGTCCTCCATTTGCTTTTTGGTTTTTGTTTTCCTGCATGTGATTTCTACGCAATCAGTGGAGAGATTAGGAAAACAGGCATATATGCACATCGGCATATAGATGCACAGATCATATGTGTGCACATTAGCTCTAGATAGCTAATTTTATTAAAGGAGTTCCTGCTTTGTTTCATTATGGATGTTTTCCTTTCCCGTCTAGCTTCGTCTACCTGTGAAGTTTTTTCTCAATATTTCATTCTGGTAAAGGAAAATTCATAGAATATATTAGATTCAAAATCAATGAGAATATAAACAATATAATTAGGTATTTCTTCAGATACAGATGTTTGATCTTCTCATAGTGCCTAATTTCAATTTTGTTGCCATTTGAGGACAGTTCTGCTTTATGAGCATTTCTAACAAAAGCAGCTTAATCCCCAATGCACAGCTTCTGCTCAAATGAGCTCTCTGCCTGAATTCAGAGAACTGCACAGTGCTTGGCACATGGAGTTGCATTCATTCACATCACATTTTGCTGACAAATTTTCCCTTGACTCCCCCTTCATCAGTAGAGAGTTTAAATAACCCTCAAACAGGTAAAATCAAGCTAATCAGTAGGCAAGTTCTGTGACTATCTCTTCATGTATAAATATGACATTTAGGGACATAATTTAGTGATGGACTAGTCAGTGTTATGTTTACAATGGGACTCGATGAGATTTTAAAGGTCTTTTCCAACCAATATGATTCTATGATTCTATTTTCCAACATTTGAACAAATTCACAGAGACTGAGATATACACTGATGTGCTTCTTGGGATATAAAAATAGATGTACATGACGCAAAAATTAAAAACAGTTATCTCAATAAGGATGTGAATCCCCAAAGTAAAGACCTGGTGCTTGTACAGAGTAAAACAATATGCTATTTCCAAGGAATGTGGGACTTTCCAACATATGTTATCTCCAGGAATATATTAGTTTTTACCCTTTTAAGATGCTGAGATGATGAAGGAAAGAAAATTACTTTAATAACAGCCTGACCCAAATTTTTCTAAGATTCCTGAAGTGAAACAAATTTTTTACCTGAACTTATTTCTAAACTGAAGTTGATTGTTTTCCTTAAGTGACTTAAACTTGTGTCTATTCCCCTAACAACCTTAATCAACAAATTTGTTTTAAAAAACTATTTAAGGCTAATTACGTCGCTATTATTGCTATTAATCCAAAGGCACAATTCTTAGCAAAATCAGTGCAAAATATCTTCATTCACATTCTTCATCCCAGAAGAGCATGCAAACAATATGAAAATGTTATGAAGTGTGTTGCAGGGAGTAGGTTGTGTTGTCATACTGTACAGCACCTTTTACACCCAAGGCCCTTTAATGCTACCTTGAAATTAATCAGAAGAGTCTGTGCTGCAGCAGCATTCTTGAAAGGATACCCAGCCTAGAAGGTGTCCACTGGGACCCTACTACATGCCCTGACCCACATTTCAAGGAGCTGTGCTTGGATCCTCTGAGCATTCATGCCTTTCTGCATCCACTCTCCTGTGGCTGCCCCTGGCACCCTGTAACTTGTGCTCTGGCTGGGGAGGAGTGAGAGGGACACTGGCTGCAGCCCTGGCCCCACAGAGATGCAGCCACTGCCTCTTGCCATGGGACTTGCCATCCTCAGCCTTTTTCAGAGGGTATGAACTTGTTTCTCTTGAATCTTCTCATGGTCATGTAATCCTTGGTGCTGCAGGGCTGCTGCTTGGTCAGAAGTGGCTGGTGCCAGTATCCCTGCAGAGCTCTGAGCACTGCTGGTGATGCCCCTTTCTCCTGGGCGTGCTATCATAGGCAGGAGAGTGCAGGTGAAATCTCCCATGATAAAATTGCCCCTTGCCAGCAGATGGAGGTGGCTGTCATGCCTGATCTGGCAAGATGCTGCATTATGTATGTGAGAGAGTGGCATGCCCTCCTAGTGTCAGTGACTGCTATTATGGTCTGCAATATTAGAACACCAGGGAACACAGTGTGATCGGGCAAGTTAAGCTGTCTGGATATGCTTTGACAGACTTGCAGTGATTTGTACAGAGCTGTTACACATCGTGCAGCTTCATGGCAGCAGCAGCCTGAAGGGCCCTTTCCTCGTTTTCCTTGGGCTGTTCCGAGCAGGTCCCAGAGGCCGCTACAAGCATTAGAAACTGGTAGAAATGTTATGCTGGTGAAAGAATTAGATCTCAGTGACACTTGGGGAGATAAAACAACAAGGCTGACCGTGATGCGAAACTGATGGGCTCTCTGCTTCCGAGATCTTTCTGACATATGTTGGAGCTTTATGCTGTTGTACTTTCCTCAGCAAGTAAGCACGATTCATGCAAACTTGTCTGCAATAACAAGTCCCTGATATTCTGTGCACATTTCAGAATTCCTGCCCTTTAAAAATGAATGGTGTTTTATTTCAATCTACAGTGGCTGTAGTATTTTTCTTATTTATTCATCTTTTAATCTGTTTTTTTTGGTTGTACTTTTTGCCTACTTGTTTTAAAAGGACGGCGACCTAGCTCTATATTTTTACTTTCCTCCTGTCTTACTCTCCCTCCACAAATCAAAAGATGAATGAATCAGAAGTTCCTAAGTCTCATAATATTAACAGAATTATATTCTCAGTGTGACAGTAGTTTTAGGCTGAAACTAAATGTTCAGCCAAGTATTTGCAGAAAGATCGTTGGTGTGACTGCAATTTTAGGCTGAAATTTAATTTTCAGACAAGTATTTGCAGAAAGATTTTCTGTTGCTGAGTTGTTGATTCAAGTTTTATTTCTTTGCTTTTTTGTGCTGTTAAAATGATAGGTCTGACCTCTTAATATCTTTCATCTTGCACATCTTTTACCTGGGGACTTAGTGGTTCCCTTGTTGAGTTCATCTGGGCATCTTTAAGCTAATTAGTTCCCTCATAGCAGAATTGCCTCAGGCAGTGCTAGTGTCTTGCTCATTCCTGTCAGCTATTTACCTTTTCAGATTTCTTTTTAGTGTCTTGAACAGCATTATTTGAATTCAGTAATATCAAGCTTGAAAATGGAAAACTGGGATGCGAGAAACAGGAACTTGGTCTAAATGGTCTAATATTACTTTGTCAAGTGGCCAAAGTCTGAGGCACCTCTCATTTAAGACAGATAGTTTTGAAGGAAGAGAGGACCTTCTTTTTTTTCCATGGAAGACATGTTCTGTGTCTCCTGTTTTTTTCTCAAACTTCAGGATGATCTTTTAAAGGCTGATTCTATCAATTCATATGAATTTGCATCTCTTTGCAAGATATGAGTTGACACTTCTCCAATGGTCAAGAGTGTAGTTTTAGCCCAGAGATGCCTGGGATTTGGGATATTTTGGGATATATTGTCCTGCAGCAAAATGGAGCCTGTCCTAGAGTTCGAGGTCCTTTTTCAGCAAAGTGTCCTTCCTTACATGTGAACAGAACTGTTTAACTCACTTTTGTCCAGAAGTGCTTGGTTTGTTTGCAAATGAATTTTGTAAATTCGTGTCTCAAGCACATTTTCCCTTTGGGTAGAGCAGTAACAAAGTCTGACCAGGAACCAACAGCATTTGTTGGGCCCTGCAGTGCAGATTTTAGCCTTTATTGGCAAACTTGACACTGCTTTATGGCCATTTCTAGATTGAGTGGTTCCTGTCTTCCCCTTCTGAGCTCTTCACTGTCACAAATGAGGATCCTTTTCACCCACATGTCTTTGTGTCCTTCTCAAATAACCAAGATCTGGGTGAGGTCATCGCTATATGGCCCAGACTCCAACTAGAGTTCTCTGTGAAGCTTAAAAGTTCTCCTTGGCTCACCTGCTTAGATATAGTGGGAGGTTGCATGTTCAGTAAGGCTTTAAATCAAGACAGATCCACCTTTCTTAGTGGTTGCAGAAGGGAAAGGTGGTGGAGATGGAGCCTAAGAATTCACAAAAGATTTTGTAGTATGTTAATGGCATCTCATAAATCTCTTGGGAAATGAGCAATTTGAACTTAGAGCCACTTAGAGGCTCAAGGGAAAGCACTATACTGTGTCCTGGAAAGGGCAAATCATGTACCATGGTGACAGAAACGGCTCTTTCAAGCAGAAAATGTAAGCCTTTGGTCACTCTTACACTGTGTAAGTTGAGCTGTGGTAGTTTGTTAACCACCAGACAGGTCTGCCCTAGGTTTCTGCTTGAGCAGTGCAAAGACTCCAGAGTGTGTAATTGTTATCAGTAATAGAGCTGGTATGATTTTTAGCATGCAAATCAAGCTTAACATTTTTATTTCAAATCATCCTTTCCCAAGGCAGCTTTGTGTTCAAAATACTTAATTTGTTTGTATTTCTATAATTCATCATGCTTACTTCAAATAAGCAGTATCCTAGCACTGTTTTGTTATATATTTAAAACCACATAAGGAAGTATTATAACAAATAAAATGAAATTAACTGTTTGGGGAGGTTTGTTTAGCTATTTCAACTACATCGACAAGTCAGGAAAGACGCAAACCTGGATACTATCTACACTGCCATCTTCAGCTGTCTGTATTTATGTGGAAAACTTCCAAGCAGTTTTTTGTGTTTGCTTTAGTTCAGGGTTACCAATGGGAATGGATGGTTGCTGTATATAGCAAAATTTTCACATTAGTTAGGGTTTTGGGGTTTTTTTCTGTTTAATCAGTGTTTACCAGAAACAGAAAGAGCAGAGAGGCAAAGCTGCTCAGAGGTATGGCATAACCTCCATTGAAAGAGAAAGTATGCAGGGACTCATCAGTTGGAGTATATGTACATACACACACACGTATGTCTGTAGAGCATCCATTAAATTTAGCTGTCGATAGGTTTGAAATTGTTGCCCAGGGACATGCAGGTTCTTTTAGGGATCCTTGGCAGAGTGAGGATTGGCCGCAGGGTTGTACTTGTAATTAGAGCCTTATTACGGCATTAAAATTTTAATAATCAGCATAGGTTATTCTTATCTGCTATTTCTAGCAGTTAGTGCAGCTTAGCTACTCCTAACATAGCTTGTGGAGTATCCTTAGCAGTCATCACAGCTTCTAGTTAAAAAGAATTTCTAGTAATTAGTGTGGCTTTCTTACTGTCCAGAGTTTTTCATTACCCGGACCTGCTACAGTTTAGGTCAAATTCTTAATAATCTGTGTGTGATACAATAACCTCATCTAGTGTCGGACTTCACCTAAAACAAGAATCACTCTCTCAGAGGAGGCAGGCAATAGCAGGAATGCTCCAGACCCCCAGGGGATCACAGGATTTCCTGTCCAGCAGCAGGACAATCTGTGTCCCACTTAGGAGTTCCAGCTGCTGGATTTCATGGGCAATATCTCACATACTGGTACACTTCCCTGTTCCCTAATGGATGTCCCCACATCTTGACAACACTTCTTGGAGGGCAAATGGTCTTCTTGTACTGCTGACAGGAAGGTGATCTCTTTTATAATGAGGTCATCACATCCTGGTGACATCCACAGTGTTGAAAAGGGAAAGAGAAAGGGGTGTGGGGTGTGATCAGCATGCCGATATATTGTGGTGTTTGTCTTAGAAAATGGTGTTGTTTCTGCTAACCATATTCCCAGGCTCAGGAATGGGGTACCAGACACAGAAACAGAGGAACTTATTTCTCACCCAGGGTGAAGCAAATTGCCCCAGGTTCCTGCAGGGACCAAAAGCATAAGTAGGTTGAAAAAAGGATCAATCACAGTAGTCCATATATAACCTCTTTGATCTATTCAGCAAGTTCTTAAGCTACCAATTTTCAGCAGGATAAATACAGAGAATAGTATGTTTGCCATTTTTCTTATGTTCTCTCTGTAAGTTCCAGTTTATGGCTACTCTTGGGAATATGATTGACAAGGAGAAAAAGAGTTTCTTGGGCTGATGTTGCAGTTCCTGTACCATCACCATTTTTCTCAAAAATAGAGATGAAGTAGCTAATACATATTTGCATGCAGTTGGATATATAGAATAACAAACTGCCAGTTACAATGCTCTTCAACATTAATGCTTGCAAATACCAATTCTGTTGAAGATGTCAATGTATTTAAACATTTTGCAAGCGCACAGTGTAAACTGCACATACCCCTCTCACATACAGAAAGGTGTACAACTGTGCTGTTATGAAACTTGCATGAAAATCAGGATTCTTGGTAGACAGGAACTGTGGGTGTGTGTGGAGTATCCAAGAGCTTTTACCTCTAGTTGCTTTATGTTTAGTTTATAATCAAGTAAGGCATAGATCTTTAGAATGATTTGAACTCATTTTAAGGAGATTTGCAGTAGCTGTCTGTAAGATCTTTTACATCAAAATTGATAATTATTTCTGTGGTTTCATAATGCCAGAAGTTACTTTAGTTCAGCATCAAGTTTCTTAAACACTTTAATGTGTTTTCTTTGAAAATTATATCCTGCAGAGAAAGTAGTAAACAGTAAAGCAGGTATAATATGCTCTTGTAAGTGTTTGAAGTTACCAGTGTTCACCATGTGTCAGATATCATGGGACTTGAAGAAATTACCATTTCTGAAGTTACTAAAACCAGTTAGCTTCTGATATAATGTGGAGAGAAGGAAAAGTGCTGGTACTGAAAAGCGTATTAAGATGGAAAATAGCATAGTGTGCTTCTGAAGGATTGTTTTCATGGCATATTTTTGCTCTTCTTTTGAGGCACTGAAAATATTGCTGTTTTAAACTGATATCTCCTCTGCTTTAATTTTATTTGCTTGTTTTTAATTAGAACTTTTTCAAAATTACAGAAAAATGCTAGGTCTGAGGAGATATTTTAAAAATAGCATTATTTCTAAAACAGAACTGCCAAAGACTTTGGTTACACAACTACAGAAGAGAGCCAAGAGAATAGTGAATCTTGAATTCCAGTGGGACATTTTCCTTGGTGTGTCAGAGAGTGTCTAACCCAAGCAGTTCTCTGGGTCATGCCACTTAAATCAACTCTGCTCAAGGGAGCTGAATGTCAGCAGGTTTTGGATCAGTCCCTGGGGGAGATAAAAGCTCAGAAATACTTAGTTGTTCAGTGTTGCCTTCTTTAGTGCTTTAAAGTCTGTATGCATATTATATGTAATGATATTTTTGTAGAATTTTGCTTAGTTTGTGTATCTGAGTAGCTTCTGTATTACTTTCATTCATACACATTCAGTTTCCTAGATTAAAAGAAGTTTTCAACACAAATATAATTCATTTTCAGTTCTTACTAGTGTGGTGAAAATTTACATTCGTAACAGTTTTGCAGTGGTGGGCTATGAAAATTTCTATTACTGTCTTCCATGTTTTTCTTTATTTTAACTACATTTATTTAATGAACTTCACTGCAAAAAGAAAAAATTAAAAGCTGGAATCAGATAAAGTTGTAATTTTTTTCCCATATTTTCCCTAATTTATAGTAAGAGATTGATTATTTCAAGTGTAGGAGTCTATATGTCAATATTGGAAAATTCTGCATTGTTTTGTCTGCATACCTTGTTGGTGTACAAAGACAATTTCAAGTGCCTTTGTAACAACAGAGGCAAATTTTTACGCTAATCCTGAACCTCTGCATTCGTCATGAAAAAATCTAAACACGTCTCTCAAAGGGGTCCCAGTGCAGCTGAAACATGAAATGTTAAGACTCAGTGTCTATGTAGACATCCTGTACAGAGGTAGCACAGCAAACAAGCAAACTTGAAGACTCTGAGCTTTGAGGTAATGTGAGCATTCTGCTGAAAGGGAAGACCCAAATCTTGTGCAATGGTTCCTATTCCTGTGCCCTCCATCATCCCAGCCTGACTCTATCACCCATAGCTTCCCACTCTGTGTTCAGGTTTTTTTTTGTTTGTTTGTTTCTTTCCACCATTGCTATGAAGTGCTTAAATAGCACATTACAAGAAGAGTAAAGCTGTAGAATGCCTGAGCCCCATCTAGTAACTGAAAATTGGACTGTGTGAACTTAACTGCTAGCTAAGAAGATGGTGAAACAAAGCAGATGAAACAGTTATTTAAGAGCTGGACACCTATTTTATTGTTCTGGATTTATCCTTCCAGACAAGGCTGACTTTACCAAACACTTCACTGTGAAACAAGCACAGAACATTACCAGAAGGGCAACTATAGGTTGGAGACAAGGATAAATTCCCAGCTGTATTAGGAGAGTGAGCACAATCTATTTTGTCATTTTAAACTTTTAATGAGAAATTAATTAATTCTTATTCCATGTTCTCTCTGAGATATGAAGCTCCCCAAAGCTCAGGATCTAAAGCAGGCACACATTTTCTGAAGCCACATCTGCTTCATGGTTTCCAGAATGTGCTGCAGGACTGGCTGCCTGCTGCCAGTGCCTCACAACTCTTTTTATACCCAGCGTAGCCTTGAGACGGTGAGGAGCATGTTAGTGCGAGACAGTCTGTGACAGGAGACCGAGAAATATGCAAACTGCTCTGCATGTCTGCGCTTTGCACAGAATGAAGAAGTGCCTCAGCAAACAAAACAAAGTATGAATTTATAGCTCTGTGCAAGAAAGGTTGTGGTATATGTCTTTTCTGAAGGGCACATAACTGAGAGTTACCTGAGTGTCCAGAAGGAGGGGGGAGGAAGGAAACATCTTGTGATACTGAAAGATTTGAAGGTTAAATTGTGACAAAAGGGGAGGAGTGCTCGATTTTGCGTTACCTCTTGGCATATCCGTAGATTTCTTTTCCATGATCCCTACTCATTGAGGTTGTCTCTGTCACTTACCTGTGCTATCATTAGTGATATGGCTCAAGAGATGGCCTGCAAAGCAGCACCCTCCCTGTCCTGAACTCTGTGTCAATGCAGTCTTCAAACAAATCTTTGCAAATCCCACAACTCAGCACCACAGGCCTGTGATGTTGAAAAAAGTCTTGCCATCCTATTAGGTGTCTCTCATATCATGCAGTCACCACAGCAAAAATGTTGCTTGTATGTTAAAAACCTGGCTGAGCAGAGGTGGTTGTGGCCAAGCCCTGCTTATTCACCATCCTTATGAGGAGAAGCTGGGGAAACTGGGGTGGTTTAGCCCGGAGAAAAGGAGACATATGAGACCTTATCACTCTCTACAACTGCCTGAAAGGAGGATGTAGCCTCGTGGGGGTCAATCTCTTGTCCCAAGTAACAAACAATAGGACAAAAGGAAATTGTCTCAAACTGCACCAGGGGTGTTTGGATATTGGAAAAATTTCTTCACAGGAAGAGTTGTCAAGCACTGGAGTAGGCTGCCCAGGGAAGTGCTTGGAGTCCCAAAGCCTGGAGGTATTTTTAAAAGATGTGTAAATGTGGCACTTGGGAACATGGTTTACTGGTGGACTTGGCTGTGCTGGGGTAACAGTTGAGCTCAATGACCAACCAAAATGATTCTGTGATTCTGTGATGCTGTGATCTGCAGCTGTGCATGGTCTTCTGCTCAGAGCTGCTTCTGCTGCTTTTCTGAAACTTGCACAGAACCCACAGCTGAGCCCAAGCTTAGCTGGACCTGTGTAGTCTGGACATCTAAAAGGAACTGGCTCAAGCAAAGCCTTCACCCAATTGCATTTTAGGATTAAATCTGTCTGGGGTGTCAGTTTTAAGTGTAAGATGAGGATATTTCTTCCTTGCCTTAGAGCAAAGATGAAACAATTGCAGATGATGAGGCTCTCTAAAAGGCAGATCAGTGTTGATTTTTATAAGTTCTGATGAATATTACACTGATAAAGTATTACACTGATAAAGTATTACATTGATAAAGTATTAAGCAACAGATATGTGTGTGTTAGTTGCACCACATCTGTGACAGAGCCTGAACTCCCTCCATGTATAACACTAAAAGACAATGCCACTGGACATCTTGCATGGAAAGAAAAATTCCTGTCATAATTTACAAGGAATCTAAAGTGAGAATGGGTGGAGGACCTGACAACTGACCTAATTAGAGAAGGCCTGACTATAATGACTTGTGTTCCAACAAATTAGTAGTTTGTCCAACCTAAAAGAAGCTCATCTTGTGGCTGGCTGGTAAAGAGAAATACTCCTCTGCAATATTGCTTAAAGAATAGTTCCAGAAAATACAGCTATAAGCAAGGAATTTAATAGCAGTATCATATTCATACTAATGCTACATATAAAGTAGAAGCAGGTATCAATAGAAATGCAAAGTCTATTAAGTCTAAAGCCTATAAATGTAAAATACTGCGAGCCCTGTTTTGTATTTTCATTTTTATTTTAGATTTTCATTTTGGAATAGATTTCATTTTGGATTAAATTTTGTCAGCTCTCCAGATTAATCCACATTTTTGTTAGTAGTAAATGGTTACAAGGAATCCTCCCTCTTCTATTACAGGTGCAAAAATCTTCCTGCAATTTTCTTTTGTTTTTATCTTTCTAAGATTGCTTTTTTCAGTCAGCCATCATCTGACTTAAGCTCATTGTGGTATATGCAAATCCTTTACTTTTGACAGTTGTCAATAGTGCTGACAGACTGGTGCCTATTTATTAAAATGGACACTTAATTTGAAATTCCTTGGTTTCAGATGTCAGAAGACTTCGGGTTCCATTAGTTCAATTTGAAAGAATATTAGGTTGAGAAATTTTGGGGTAAGAAGACTTGCTGTCAGATTCTAGGCTTGCAGCATTTTTGAACATGTGGTTTTGATCATCTTTTAAAGATTAAAATTTTAAAATACCAAACCAAATGGTACATTAATACAGTGTTAGACTAGTGTATTTATTAAAGGGGAACAAGAAGTGCAATAAAAAGGTAGCATATTCTATTTAGAGTGATGACATTGTAACGTGATCAAGGGAAAATTTATGACCAATATGTGGGGATCATAAAGGAAAAGATTTAATGAACTTGTCACTAATATAATTATCTCATACTCAAATACAAAAGCAGAAAATTGTAAACTTTTAGAATATTAACAGCACTCATCTTGCTTTAGTAATGAAATACTCCTGAGAAAAAGAAAAATATCTAAAATCCCTGAGGAAATCCTTACTCCTGACTGCTATGCAATAAGCAAACACTCCCATTACAATATAGTTGTTTCAAAAAGTAGGTATAGTGGTTGTCATACAGCTCTTTAGTGTATCTGGAATTCAGAGCAAGGCTAAGTGATTTCTGTGTGTAATTCTCCATGCCAGTAATTTAGAGAAAATTCTCAACCCAGTCTCTCTCAGTTTTGTGGGAGCACATGCCTCTGCTGCCTTCACTGTGGTGTGGTGTTTAGGAAGACCAATCAATCTGGCAAATATTTACTTTGGTCACAGGGCTGACGATCCAAGTGCAAGGAAAGGAGTTGCTCAGCTCATTGTGCAGTGGGCACTATGTAATGCCCAGCGATCACCTGCCAGCTAGGTTGGTGTCCAGCCAGGAAGCCTTGCTCTTAGAATATTGTTTCCTTAAGAGACAAAGTTGTTCAAAATGTTGCTGCCACTCTACTGAAAGATATGGGTGTTTGTGATCTGTTTCAGTGGAAAGGAAGATAAATTAGTTTAACACAGTGTATGGGAGCACTGGTGAACTATCACATCTCAGCAGCAGAGGTGTAACTCCTTTAAATCATTTCTTCGCTTGATAAGTGAACATTCAACCATATCCTTGTGCATGACATTGATATTCTGACATCTTGCTCTATAGACCTTTTATAAATTTAAGTAAATGCATGAATTCTTGGTTTCCTTGGGGTAGAGAGAATCAGAAGCTCATTTTCAGCTGCCCATCCTCCTAGGCTGTTTAGTGCTGCTTAAACCAGTGGGCATACTGAGTTCAGTGCCCCAAATTCTAACTCATATAATGTATATCCCTGTAGAAGATTTGCTCAAATTAAAGTAGCTTAAATATTCATATGACCCAGCTTTTTAGACTAATTAAAGAGAAAGTAAATTAAAATATATAATCAGATCTTTCCATGAAGTACTGGAAGAAAGCTTTGCAAAAATTCCCCTGAGAAGAAAAAGTCAAGAAAGGTTTTGCAGAGTGCTTTCCCGTCCCTTTAATCTTGAGAAAAAGTTCTTTTAGTTGTAGTGACAAAATAGTGCAAATTGTAACTAATTATCCTCTGATTAGTTTGTCTTTACTTAGCTTTCATGAAGGGTAGGGAAGTGGAGATTTATCTCGGGGTGTGCTGTGCATTTGCTTTGTTTTGCCTCCATTTCTAGGGGATAGGAAAAGATGTGGAGTGAAGCTCAGTGAGACTCTACCTTGAGTAAAAAGAGCAAACACATGGCATAAAATGTTATTTCTCTGTCTATCTTACCTTCTGTGGGCTGTTGGGACTGTTGTGAGTGCAGAGCAACAGAGTTCCAGAGTAGCTGGTAGTGGATGGTTTGACACAATTTTCTTCTTCTGCCCTTGGTATCCAAAGAAGTTAAGTAGAGAAACCAAAGCCATTAGTGATAATAATTGTACAATATCTAATAATAATAATGATTTCATAATATTTACCTCTGTGTGTGGTAGATAAATTGTGCTACTCAGATTATACAGACAGGAGTAAGAAACAACCCTCTTTTTGGTTATTTGAGCACTAATACAGCAATCCTACAGTCCTATCAGCCAGAGTTGTACATCTTTGCTTTAAAATGTGGGTGCTGTGGTGCCATTTTTTGAGACTGTCATGTCAAGAAAATCCCTAACATGTTTTCTACATGTTTAAACACTGCACATTGTTATAAAACTCTCTGCTTTATCTTTAAAAGATGTTTGTTAGCTAGAGGTGTACACTGATAAAATTATGAAGGGAAAAGCCAAGTCACTTTGATTTTAGTGCTCAACTAGCTGCTCTCAGAAATTAATACATTAGCTATCACTTCACCTCAGCTTCAAAGAACAGTACTTAAACCTTCCTGACATTTTTCCCAAACATCTTCCGTAACTGCACATAACTTATAAACATCTAAACAAGTATGAGTCATTCTGTTTTTAAACAGAGTGACTTCTGCATGGAATAAACTGTGCTAGCCAAGAAAGGAAATCTCTCTTCAAAGAGAAACTGAAAATGTTTTTAGATTTATGCTGTCATCCTTGACGTCAGCCAATCCAAGCTTGCGTAAGTGTGTGCTCTAGATGCATTTATGTTCTCTGGTGTTTGCAGCACACATATGTGTAAAGCAGTTGTTGTAACAACAATGTGAGTTCCTTGAGTGAGTAGGGCTGGACTGAGCTCATTGTTTGATGTGGCCCTTAGGAAGGAGCTGGTGACTTTGCTGCACTCCCAGCTGGGACTTGGGTTGAGCTGATCTCCTGGCAGAGGAAAGGTAAGGAGGATGTTATCACAGGTGGAAAGAACCTGGAATTTTGCAGATCTGCCTGATCCTGTCTGATGTAGTGCATCACTGAGCTCTCTGGACACAGGTTTTGGTTCCTATGTTTATTTGTGTTGCTGCAGTTGTTGCTGGTCAGTGCTGTGGTTCTTGCATGATGTCATTTTCCTATCCAGAAGAAGCATTGAAGCCACTTGTTCTTGAAGTTATAACTTTGCATGTAAGGCGTGTGTTCAGATTAGCTGCTCTTCAGTTTTGAAGTCACTGACAATAGGTGAGGAAAAAACTCCAAGAGCCTATTGGTGAACAGGGTGAGGACTGAGGTTCAGATCATTGTTGAACATCCTGCTCAGTCCAGCTCTGCTGCAGGGTTTTTTCTGAATGCTTGGTACCTTTTTATTAGCCAAGCCAGGCTGAGGTAGAGCCACTGATTCTGAGCAACAAAGAACCAAGAACATTCTGTAATGTGTGTGTAGCCTGCCAGCATATGCTCAGTATGTCTCTGCCAGCATATCTCTGATCAGAGCTTGAACTTCTCTGTTAGCTTCAAACCTCTTCAAAGGCCTTGCCTGAGTTGTCTGGTTGGATATGTTGTGCCAAGTGGTGGTAGATCTGCCTCCACCTCTGGTTCTTCTCCTGCAGCTGCCGTGGGGTGCTCCAGACTTTGGGAAATTATGTAGAAAGTTGTGCACTGTTGAAGCACACTTTGGGTGTAGGGATTCACTGCGTCTAAAAGCATCCTGATTGATATCCAAAATGTGTTCCAGATTTGTGTTCTGCAGAATTTTTGGTCTGAGATTGTTATATTTAGTTGTGCATGGGAAAGTTAAGGAGCAGGTATGTTCTTAAGACTTTGTTTTTATGGGAGAGACTGCAAATTCATAAGAACGTAAATCACCCAACCATTGAAATCCTCTGGAGTTTGCTTTATTGCCAGATAAAGTAGCTCTAGTTCAATATCTGAACTCTTCCACTGTCATTTTCAGACAGTAGTCTGGAATGTGGTCACAGTTGCTTTCATGCCTTTGGGAATTCACGTCAAATGCTGTCAGAGTACAGCTTCACTATACCAGATTTACTGCAAGGTTAGGTTATTGTAGTAAAAGTGCCCCACAACTATTCTTTGTTTTACTTGCAATAAATATCAAGAATTTCAAAATCCCTTGATTTTCTCCAATGCACCACCGATTCATGTATGCAAACTTGGGCAGCAGGAGCTCAGATGGGCTTTGAACTCCCCAAGAAGCCAGTGAAATAAACTTCTGAAAGAAGTACCCTGGGGAGCCTAAAAGTGTGTGGCCAATCCACCCTAGGATCTGCAGAGACTTAGGTACCTACAGCTTTGTGAGGCTTTTCCCTCCTCTTCTAGCTGAAGCTAGAAGCTGCAAGATAAAATTATAAGAATGGGGGAAAAGAATACCTGACTGGAAAAACTATTTGTTTTACAAGCAGTTTCTCAAACTTTACAATTTTCCTAAACAGATTTTGAGAAACAGATGGCCAAAGCTATCACCTACATATGTCTAGAGTTCTTTTTCTGCTATTAATATGTATTAAACAAAATAATTATGAAGATAAAGCTAAGAAATAGCACTTCACAGGAATGTTTTAATGGTGGAATAAAAAAGTATGTAACAAATTTTATCAGTATATATCTAAGAAGTTTAAAATCTTTAAGAAACCTTATTTTCAGAAAAAAATCTGATCCTTTTTGGAAATGTTCCTGAGTATATTGGAAGCTGAATTTTGATATATTTTTTTAAAGAATGTGGCCAGTGCAAGTTTTCCCCCACAGTGTTTCTTTAAATATTGAAGATCTACTTATTTTTCACATTTGACTATTTTTCTTACTTCTAATAAGAGCTTTCTATTGCATTGTTTTTGCTAAGGTAAATACTTTAAATTGTTTAGAATTAAGCATGTACTTTAAAGCTATTCTCCATGTTTTCTATTTACAAAAGCCTTTTTCCCAAGTATTTCAAATCCTTGATCTGTTTTTTACGCTCAGCAGCTGTATCTGGTTTTGCCAGAGGGGGCTTTGGGAATGGCCTCTGTGACAAGAGGAAAGAGGTCTGGAATAAGGTTGTGGCAAGCAAGAGAGAGGGGGTTTTTTCAGTTTGGTTTTTTTCCCAATACATGAATCATTAATTAAATATTTATACTTAATGACAGTAAATTAAATGTCCCCTAATTGAGGCTGTTTTGCCTATAACAGTACTTGGTAAGTGATTTCCCTGTCTTTATTTCTACCCATAGGTTTTCTCATTCTCATTATTCCTGTTTTCTCTCATGTCCTATTGGAGATGGAGAGAGCAAGCAGCTACATGGGTGCTTGGCTGCCAGGTGGGATCAACCACCACAGCAATCCATATCTTTACAGTTCTTCACACTTGTTTTCCCAGTATTTGTTACTGTCTGCCATTAAAAAATGTAAATTATCATATGATTTTTCTACATTGATCTTTCTTACTCCTTCTAGAAACTCTGTAATATCTGCAATTAAGAGGCCTTTCCTTAATAAATATTTTCTGCTGCTTCCAAGTATGTCAAACATAATCAAAGTAATTTACTGATGCAACATACCAGCATGTGCCCCACCATAGCTTATATTTAAGACATTCAAGGAAAAAGAGACACCCAAAATCCTTTGTTTCCAGTGATGCTCCATTTGAAATCAACTTGCTCTGTTTTGCTCTTAAAAAAAGGGAAAAAGTGGCCCTGGCTGAAAAGGGAAATACCTAGCTCAGTTGTCACAGAATTAGAAGATTTGTGTTGGCATCTGTATGATTTTTTTTTTTTTAATACAACTTCTGTCTTGACAAGGAATAGGCATAGATATGAGCCTTTTTTTTTTCTGTCAAAAAGCAAAACTATAATTATTATTTTTTACAGTGACAAGATTTTTACCTCAAGCTACTTCTTTCTGCAGCAATAATTTGTCACCTTTAATTGCCAACAGTGTCTGTGCAGGTAGCCATTTCTGCTTGAGCAGAATTTATTTAAAGTTTGGGTCTAAATTTGATCCTTGCTCACAGTTAGACCTGTCAATGATATGTGAATTGTGACAATAAATCTAAAAGGATTTTGAAGGAAGGATGTTATTTTATAATGATGAATTTCTCCTTGTGAAATGCATTAAACTTAGGGTTCCTACAGCCTCCCTTGCTCATCCCAGCAGATTCTTGTCAGCCATAGATCCAGGCTGAAGACCACAGAAAAAACTTAGAAATTGCAGAGAGCAGGAAAGAGTTTTTCAGATTAAATAGTGCTCTAGTATGGAATATTGCGTTTGCTGGATGCCAGGAATGAAATAACAAGGAAACCAAGATATTTCACTTATTTTTCTCTCACAGTAACCATATGTTTCAAATTACTGTTAAGCTGGTATGATAGCTTCTGGAAGAACCCAGATGTGCTGTAGAGAATGAGAAATGCTATTGGTGCAAAAGTTTCTAGATCTTGAAACGCAACCAGAATAGGTCTGTTTCTTGAACACTTTTATAGAGAAGAGTATTTCACTTCAACTCTCAAGATATGAATGCTAGAGAGTTAAGAGAAACTGATAAAATGTTCTCATTTTTTTTCTATCCAGATCTTTAAAAAATAGATAGAAGATGAAGAGCTTTGTTCAGTTTTGAGAATATGTCCTATTGTGTGTTGCCTTTATTATGAATAGCTGGAATGGAGTCTTCCTGTGTGTCTCTCTTTGGAAACAGAAAAACAGATAGTATTTTAATGCAGTCCACTTGATTACTTCCTATTAGATGCAGGAAGGTGTATCTATTTATATACAGTCTCTATAGCCTTTACAATGTTCAGAGTTCTCAGAGTTCCTCAAGAGAAGGAAAGGAGCTATAGGATAGTTTCCACTGAAATCAAAATTACTGTAGCTTTTGCTAAAATAGGATATTTCGTCCCAGACTAATCACTTTACTGCAGTATTTGCTGTGTTTTCATTAGAACTGATGAAAATAATGCATATAGCAAAAGCAAATCTCACACTTGGTAATTGTTTGAGAAAATGGGAAGCATTTGTTTTTAGCTTTTGAAAAATAAGAAATTTATGTTTTTCCAGTAATTTCTATCACTCCAGTGGCAAACTGTTGGTGAATGGTCTTTTTCATTAACTCATTTGGGAGGGCTGGGCAACAGTGGTTGAACATGAGCCAGCATGTGCCCAGGTGGCCAGGAAGGCCAGTGGCATCCTGGCTTGTATCAGGAATAGTGTGGCCAGCAGGGCCAGGGATGTGATTGTCCCTCTGTACTCAGCACTGGTGAGGCCACACCTTGAGTGCTGTGTCCTGTTCTGGGTCACTTGCTTCAAAAAGACATGGAAGTGCTTGAGCATGTCCAGGGAATGACAGGGGAGCTGGGGAAAGGGTCTGGAGCACAAGTCCTGTGAGGAGCAGCTGAGGCAGCTTGGGGTGTTCAGCCTGAGGCAAAGGAGGTGGCAGAGGGACCTTGTTGATCTCTACCACTGCCTGAGGGGAGGCTGCAGCCAGGTGCATGTTGGTCTTTTCCCATTACAAGTGGTAAGATGAGCCTCAGGCTGTACCAGGGGAGTTTTAGATTGGATACTAGGAAAAAATTCTTCATTGAAAAAGCTGTCAAACATTGGTAGAGGCTGGCCAGGGAAGAGATGGAGCCACCATCCCTGGAGGTAGTTAAAAGGCGTGTAGATGTGGCAGAACAAAGCAGCCCTACAGTAGTTTAATTAAGCCAATTAGACTGTAGACAAAGACATTCCTTGCTCTTCTGTTATGTTGTCTTAAATCTTTTCCAAGAGACTTTTCTGTGAAGAGACACTTCTCCCTCCACTCCTGAATACAGCTGACATTTAAAGTTTCTGGTTGGGCGCTACACTAACAGGCTGCCAGGTCCAGTTCTACTTTGTGTTACTGGTTCGTTTGGAATGGAGAAAATTGGGAGGCAAGCTGTCAAAACATGCCACGAAGAGAAGGGCTTTGCCACAGTAATGCAACAGAATGAGAAGAAAAACACCATTGTCTACATAAATTATAAATTCTAGCCCTCTCTTTTATCTGAACCTTCACCAACAAGTCTTTTTTTTAACTGTTTCATTTCTGACATTATCGATACCCCATTTCTCTGGGAATGTGCATTCCTGTAGGATTCTTCTAGATTGTCACTTAGAAAAGACATGTGACAAGTCCTGTAATGTCAGTCAGTCTGAGCCCTCTGTGCAGCCAATGCAGGCAGAATTCATCCATGTCCACATGATGAGCTCTGACTGCTGATTATGTAACATTATGATGGCAGGGAATAAAAATGTTCCTGCAGAGAGAATAGAGGCTCACAAAAAATTTCATCAGTTGAGAATTTTTTCTAAAACATCCCTAAAATATCATTAGGACACTGTAAAACTAAAGTACTTGCAAACTTTTTTTTTTTGCTGTCTGCTGAAAAAGGAAAATGGAAAGAAAAATAATGCAATAAAATAAATGAGATGTAAGAATGGGAAGAACAAAGACAAAAAGTATGAAGAAATAAGATATAGGAGATGCAGGAGAAATAAAATAGAGACTAAGGAAAATGATAATGCACAGATGCCAAAATCTATTATTCTGTTAAGGACCAGTACAATATTTGTGTTCATTTAAAACTTGTGGAAAATACCAAGAACAACTTTAAGGTGAAGAAGCATTGAAAAATTTAGTAGAAAACCCAACTGAAAATTTAAGATGGAAAGGGTTATTTTCACATAACCTCACATGCAAGTGCATGTATCTTCTGCTTGCAATGGAGTATGGAAGTGTAATGTTCCCTTAATGTAAAGTATTAACTGTTCTGAGAATTTACAGTACCTGTCAGATAATCAACTACCTGACCTTGTAGAGTGCATGGGAGGGCAGAATGGACCAGTTAGCCTAAAGGAAATCCAAAGTTTGCCCATTGCAGAAGAATGTGTCCTTACCATGCAAATGTTAGGTTTAAATGTAGAATTGTAAAATCTCTAGAGTTCTTCCAAATATTTAGGGATGCAATGTACATGGTGTTGCCATAGAATGGTTATATCACCCTCCACATAATACAAGGATGTTGCTGTTGAGCTGCTAGCAGAGAAAGGACCCGGGTTCTCAGTGTGGCAAGAAAAGAGAGCTTTATTATTTTGATTCTAATTTATATAGACTTTTCAGAGGTCACCCAGATTGGTCAGCTAGAAACCTCCCCCTAGGCCTGATTGGCCAGGCCTGAACTGTCCAAATCTCGAGACACTGTTTTCATAACATCCAAACTTTATCTTTGTTTATAAAACACAGAGGAAAGTTCTTATGGGAAAGACCTGTGCTAGCCATACAAGGTGGTGAATAAATTTTAAAAAACCCAGTTATTCAGATTTTTACTCAGCTAATATTTAATTTTATCCCTCAGTTTGCAAAGGCAGACATTTTATTACTTGTCTTTGTTTGCTTCTCTGCTATGGAAGATTTATGAGCAGCCTAAATTTGGAGTTATAGACAGTTCTTTTAGCAAGATTCAATGAGAGAGTGACAAAATTTTATTCTAATTTTTCATTTCTACCTATGGCCAAGCTTTATTTCTCTGGCACAGCTCTACCAGATACCAAGAAAGGAGCCTGATTCTCATTCTCCTCTCCAAGCAATATGGTGAATAAATAAAGGAATGTTAACCAGGGCTCACATAGGGCTTAAAATCTTGAAGTCCATGAATTTTCCTGCAGTTTTGTATCAGTCTCATATTCCTGGCAGAATGGAATAGTGAGGTTGCAATGGACATTTCTGTCTGGCTGTAGAGTCCAGCCTTGATCAGAGCAGGTCATGGCAGCAGGAAAAATGTGCCATAATCTCTACTGGCACCTGCTGGTTTTTTTGTGTGCCTACAGAAATGCAAGCCTCAGTTCAGCCTCATGAGTGCACTGCTGCATCAGGAAAATGGTTCTGCTTCTTTTCACACTGGTACAAGAATTTGGCCTTAATATAGGTTGTGTCAAAATAGATTGTGTCCTGAACTGAATGACACTGGTTTTCATATCATCATCCTTTCCTTGCACCAAAGGAATGCCTAGTGTATTCACAGGTATACTTCTGCTTTTTTTGCCACATCAGGACTTTAATTTCTGGATTTTCCTAGCCCCTTTCTTTGTTGCTGCAAGTCAGGGTTTCTTAAAGAGTTTGTTTAAGATGGGAGACCACTGCTGTAGCTTAGGACTAATTATTTTTCCATCATCTTTAGCAAAAAGAAACAAAATGTAGATATTAAAAACAGTGATTTCATTCTTGCATTTTTCCTTTGCTCTAAGGGTTTGGAAAATATATCAGCAGAGGTACATCACCACGTATACTTAGGCTTTAACCACTGCATCTGCCTCTGCATCCTGGACTCACAGCTCAATTTGCCTTGATTAGATAGACCACACATTCCATGGCAATGGGTCCTTATTTAATGTCATAAATTTATGGCAGAACCCCAAATTGGTCGTATCAGCCATGAGGCTTCAGTCAGAGAAAGACAGTGGGTTTTTTAATTGTGGGTGTCACTTTCCAGAGCTGTATGGTGTCCCAGTCAGCTGCCTTCACCTTGCATGGCTGGTGGCTTATGTTTAATCTTTAGTCTTTTCTGATTGTATTTGATGGTGATTATGACCATGGAGGATGAACAGTACTGGAAGATGTCATAGATGTGCAGTGCAGTGAGGTTTGGCACAGGAACCCTCCTGCATTGTGACTGGCTTAGTACAGATTTTCAGTTTATTATTGATTTTCCACTCACAGGTGGAGGTGTTAGCAACAGTCTGGTAAAGATGGAGGCACAGGCATTCATTCTATGAACTAATCAAATTTAAATCCATTCATTTGGAGGTTAATACTAAATTATCATTTTTGGATGCTGAAATTGAACTACTAATTCAGTGCAAAAAAGAAAATTAAATATTACTTAGCTTTGGTTCTGAGCACTAACTAGCTCTAGTTTCAATAGGTGTTTCTGGCTGTTCAGTGCTTTTGAACACAGGATGTTCCTCTAAATAGGAATAGTGCAATTCATGGCCTGAAATAGTAATTCCACTCTACCGCTCAGTATCTGATTGCATTGCCTTTCAAAGCAGAGAAAACTGCTGAAGAGAAAGATTTGTGCTGCAGAGAACAGAACAGGGAGACAACTTGTACTTTTTCAGTGGGCTGAATCTAAATGTTCCTCCTGAATGCACAGGAAACATATCAATGTAAATAATGAGCAAGAAATACACTACTTCACTTTTTATCTACTGAAGTTGGAAAATACCAACCAAGCTGATATACTTGATGAAGCTTTGCCTTCCAAAGCAGTGTAGGTACAAATGTACACTCATTTTCCTGAAAGGTTGATGCTAAAACTGTTGCTAAGACAGAATTAACTATAGCATCCACACCATGAATATCACAGTACATAGTTCTTTCTCTTATTTGCTTATTTGTGCTTCTTGACCTTTAAAATGCTATCTAGTTTCCTAGCAAACAAGTTCTTGAAGCTGGAAGATCTGGAATTAATCATAGTGGATTCACTGCATGTTTCAAAGGTGTTCCACCCACTTGGTGAGAGAAATGTGGAAGATTAGTGGCAACCATGGAGAGGTAACCCTCTAGCTTTTCAGCTGGGAGGATTCTGACCAGTGATGCAATAATTTCTCCAGTGGGAAGCTGAATTTGGGCACTGCCTAAATTACTGGAGAGATGTCATTGCCATATCAGTTTTCTGGCATGTCTGCAGTAGGTTTTATAGAGAATGGACATTCTTCTGCTCCACATTTCTAGACACTAATTTCTGTCCAAGTGTATTCTTTCAGTTACAGCCACGTGCCTTAGTGCTCATACCTTTCTTTACGTTTACATTACAAAGGATCAAGAGAAATTGCAGTGGAACCTTTTTGCTAGGAGAGGATTCCATGCAATGCAGGGTTGTGTTTGCAAGCAGTGCTGTACATCAAGCTTCTTAGAAAACACCAAGTTCAAACTATTGCAGCATGAGTGGTCAAATCTTTTCTTCTTTTTTATTTTTTTTTAATAGCTAGTTCTTATTTGGGTATCTTTTCTTTTTAAGTCCTTTATGTAATACAGAGAAGGATGTTAGCAAACCACTTAATTTAGGAAGTGAGCCTTTCTAATAATATGCCTCTGTTTCATAAGTTTCAAGATGAAGAAATGTGATCTGACAGTTTACAAGGTGGAAGTGAGTAAGAACAATGGACAGGATCTGTGTCAGTTATCAGGCTGTCCATGTATTCTCCTTGAAAGAACAGGAAGAAAGAAACCATTGGAGAAAAACAAAACTGCATTAATAATATTTTATAATAGCATAGATGTTAACACCATGTGATTTGGTTTGTTTTGAAGGTGATCTTAATGATCAGTGCTGTTTCAGTAAAGGCAAATGGTGAAACTTAAGGTCATTGCTGATATCAATTCCTAAATTTGCATTCAACCTTTTGAAAGTCTGTTGAAATACAATATATGTCCCTTAGATGCCATTTCTAGAAGGAAAATTTAGACTAAGAATCAGCATGTTCCCAACTGAAACCCTTATTTCAAGATGCAACTAAGAGGCCAAAACTGTATATTTTACTGTTATGGCCTGTGGAACATTAATTTTATTACAGGAGCTGGGAATCAGATAGAAACATAAACACCTTTTTAAATTTTTTTTATGAATCTTTGTTTTAAAAGACACTTGTCACAAGGATGGCTCACTCTTACATGATGTTAAATGCAACAGGTTTAGGTGTTGTCAATGATACATTATTTTATTGGGAAAAAAAACTAAGTTAGTTCCTACTTTATATTCACTCTTCCTGTAAATGACAGCTAAATGGGGATGAATTGCCTACCTGTGTCCAACTGCTACTTTTAGCCACCTGCTTTCTGAACTTCAGAGGTGCTTACTAACAGCCCTGGTATTGCTTTGCTTCCCTGCCCTATTTATAGTTAACATCAATGCAAGAAGTTGTTTATATCTCAAACTGGTTTTCTTCTTGGAAATTAGGCATGTATTCCTCCTTTCAGAGATGACCTTCAGTGTTTCTATCCTTCCCATGATCAGAAAAAGAGACATATTGTAGTTCCCCAATTTCCAACAAGATTAAAACCCTTTTATTCTCTAAAACTGCACAGTGTGATTCATGGGGTCTATGAGGCAGAAACCTTTTGCAAGGCTTCTTTAAAACTGCAGTTTCACAGTTATCCCTGCAAAATTATGTGCTTTGCTATCTTCTCACATCTCATGTGTTGGGATGGCTATAAGAGCTAGCTGGTACACTCAACAACTGCTGGTGAAAATGAAGAACATGAGAAATAAAATGTGACTTGCAGAAAAGCTAGAGAATTCCTATTTATGTGACTGCCCTGGATGAGTCACTGAAGTAGAAGTGAGATGGCTTGTGACGAGGGAAGGTAACTGCCTCCGAGGGTTTTCATTTCAGTCAGTCCCTGGTATATTTAGTAGGAGGGACAGGAGATGGGATGCAAGGTAGGGAAAAGCAGTTAATTAAGGCTTTCCTTCTCCACTGAGTATCTAGGGCTAAAAAACCCAAATGCTTGATGCTGTTCCTTCACGAGCCTAACAGTTGTGATGAAAGGAGTTGGCTTTGTCAGTGATAATGTGGCCTCTTTGGCAGTCTTGAGTCACAGGATAAAGGAAATAGAGTCTTGCACCTGGAGAAGGAAATGTTCAACCTTCTCCTTTGTTAATTTCAGAGCTGAATTGCATTTTAAATCATGGCACTGATTAAACAGTCTCCTGAGTGAAGCAGTTGTGAAGGCACCAATAGTTCTGGGGTGACAAGAGATAAACTCTCATTACGACAGACAGGCCCTGACCTGAGAAAGACTGACGTCAGTGTCATGGCAAGTGGGTGCTGAGAAAGCCTCTTAGAAAATAAATTGCTTTTGCCAAACGATCCTGGTATTAGATGAACTCCATGGAGAAATGATTTCTGAATGCTGCTGTAATTTCTTAATGCAGGTCTTGTTTTGCTGAGAATAGGAATATTTAAAAACAGCTTTTCTGTTTTGGTACATGGTATCTGAAAGTGCCCACAGTTTCTGGAGCAGGTTTCTTGCTTCAAGACTGCTGGCAGCATCCTGACAAAGGTGCTTCCAACTTCATACTTTGGTATTATAGCTCTCTCATTTTCCCATGAGAAGGCTAATGAGTAAAATATTTCCAGTTGGTTTATAAAGACGCATGTACATTATTACATTAGGGGATTACATTAGAGGAGATACCTTTTGTTTTAAATGATTTGTGAGGAAAAAAGAACAGGAACAAAAATCCCCACAAACAGCCATGATCTGCAAGATGCTACATGCAGTAGGTGTCTGTGTTTACCTCTCTGGGGATGTGCAGAGCCTGGGGTATGCCTGTGCTGAGGGGCTTGCATTGCCTCTCAAGAGAAGAAATAAGAAAGAGTTGGGAAAGAAAGAGGAGAGGGGGGAACTGAGGCTGCAGAAGGCGTGGGGCACTCAGAATGGACCTTTGAGGTGGGAAAGCATTTGCTGGAGCAAGAGGGAGAGAACTTGAAATGACAAGGCAGGGATGACCCATCTCCTTTGGCCACACCTTTTGTGATAGGGCCCTGCCTTCCTGAGGGAAGGCCTCTGTCAGGGGGTGATAATTTCAAACTGCTACCCAAATAAAGGCCTAAAAAATAAAAAGGAAGTGATTTCTTATCAGTGTTGTGTACAGCTAGTCTAAATAGGTTTTGAACTATTATTTGTATTCCTGATTGAAATGCACAGGTTACTGCATCTGCAGTAGCTTCCTGACATTTTTGTTCTTGGAAGCTTTCCAAAATCTGATTGTTTATATTAATCCTCCATCCATCTTCTCTTCTTAGATAAAAAAAAAAAAATAAGAAAAAACCCTCCTGCAGAGAGGATTCCATGCAAAAATAGTTATTGAAGTGGCTTAACTCAGTTATATGAATTTTCTTATCTGCATTTTTCTTATGTGTTCCTTTAGTCCTGAAATCATGGAGGAAGTGGAGGAATATGAATGGAGAAATATTAGAGAAAAACAAGGAGGTTAAGATGGGGGCATCTTCAGAGTAGTGCTGTTTGCTTGATGGAATAATGAGGAGGAATCAGCAGAGAGCTAAGCATGGGAAGCAGGAGACATGCTGTGATTTTACTGGGTCTTCCAGAAGAAAGACAGCATTTCCTGTCTGCTGAGCGTTTAAAAATGTGTAGTGAGTTAATATTGTCTTTGTTTGGAAACTTTTGAGACATTTAGGGACAGGATGAAGTGAAAAAGGCAGTAAAAGGCGCAAATATTGTTCTTACAATTTTGGAGTTTCTGACAAAACCTGGAAGCAGCAACTTGAATTTTTAGCTTTGCCACCCCCAGTGAACACACAGTTTTATCAATGACTCTTTCTGAGTATTGATGAGTGACTAAATAATCTGTTTTTCTGTATTAGTGGTGAACTGAAGCACTGATGAATAAATGAAAATGTCAGCTGTAGGAAGGCAACAATAAAGTGCTTCCCATCAGTTTCTTCAGAAGTTGCGAATGGGGGAATGAGTCTCAGAACATTCAATCCAGCTCCACTAATGACTTGTGAAGAAAATTAGAGGAGAAAGGCAAATGTTCTTTGGACCAAATGGCTATCTACAAATCTAGTCTCAAATACCTACTGCCAGCAAAAAGTTTAAAATTGTAATATTTGACTGATAAGCTAATTCACAGTACAGTTAAGAATTTCATTTTAAAGCTTTGAATATGCCTTCTCTGAAGACCTTGGAAGTGTTCTTAGTGGAAGAAGCAGCCCCTCAGGCTTATGAGGTGTTGTGTGATACATACTGCATGCATGCATGCAAAAGCGTGTCTTGGCATAAAATTGATTTGTGTCATCTCATTCCCTGCAGTCATTCCAAAAGACACTGAATTTGCTTTGTAATTACTTGAAGATCTCAATTATACATTTAATTGCTACATGGAAGGCAGTTTGGCAGAAAGGTACAGGGAATGTATGGGTACTTTAAAATACAAAGGCATTTTGGGTAAAAAGAAGGAAGTGAAGAAAGAAATCATGTCAGACTACACTGGGAGCTATTTGGGTGTTCTGCTTTTGGTTAGACCTTTCCTAGGTATTGTAACTATAGAACTTGATTAGGAAGTTCTCAAGCCTTTTTTTTTTCCTCCCCTAATTAATCTCTGCTAGAAACTGCATTTTACAGAAATCTGTACCAGTGCTGTAGCAGATTTAGGAGATCAGAGTTACACTGAAGGAAACTCACAGAAGCAGTGATTTACTGCAGTACAATATTCTCTTACAGCCCTACTGCATTTTTCCAATCATTAAAATTCTACTGCTGCTGTTTGAGTGAGGGGAAATCCTGAAATGGCTGAACAAAATGCAGTGAATATTTCCTTATTTTTATGCTTCCAAAAGATACTAAATATAATTCTGGAAGTGAAAAGTGTTCTTGTGAAAGCAAGTTTAGCAGATGCCAGGTTCAGCTGGCAGCTGTCCTTATCACACAAACTTTATTGGCAAAATAAACTGCTCTTTGTTTCCTGCAGGAAGCATTGTGCAGGTAGGGCAGGTTTGTGTTTTGCCAGTTTGTTGTGCTCCAGCATCAGCCTTGATTTTATAACAGACCAGCTGATCAAAATGCTTGTAGTTTGCTGATGCTGATTATCAAGCAAGAGTTTTAACTCTTGGCATTCTCCCCAGTGCTGGGTATGGGCAGTTTTGCCTTTTGTCTTCATGTGGTTGTGCAGCTCTCACCTTTGCTCCCAGGACTAGATCCAGATGTAGTTCTGTGCCTAAAAATGTGCAGACCTTGATCTGGTGGGAGTATTCAGTAGCTGCTTTCTGGATGAGCAGGAACATTATTCTAATTTGGCGCTCGTTCAGTGAATTCTCTTTTCATGTGCTTTGGCTGTATTTTGAATGGGTTCCTTTTCATCCATTATACCCCTTTTATAGAACATGTCTTCTTTTGCTTTCCTTCTCTGAAAGTTCACTCCCCTTGTATATGAATCAAATGAGAATTGCCAGATTTTTTTTTTTTCCTGCTGACCTGTGTTTGAATGGATAAAAAGTGAGAATGATCATTGTGAATATTAAAAAAATAAATTTCTGTGGATTGTAGAGAGTCTTTTATGGTTCCTGAGCCAGTACCATTGTCTCTTTTGTTTTTTCTTGCCGAGACAATTGGAAAATAAATTATGTCTGTTGACTTTTCCTAATCTTCGTCCAATCGAAGATAGCTTTAAATCCTTTTGATGGGGCCATTTTCCCTCAAAAAAGTGCAGAGTGATCCAAGTAAGACTGCGTTGTGTTTCCACGGTAAAATAGCCTATGCTTTCCTGGAAAAATATGCACAAAATATTTGGCTTTCTAATTCCAATTAAGCTCCATGTTGTAAATTGCTACTATGTTACCTATGTACTATTTAGCGTAAGCTGAATCAAAAGGATGTCATCAAAGTAATTTGTCTTTTTGCTTCCTCATAGCAGTATCTCGAAATGATCTGTGATTATTCTGTTCCTTCTCTGCTTTTCCTGTCCTTCCACTTCCCTCCCACACTCCCTTTTCTTCAAAGTTTTATTGCTCTTTTTTATTTTAAAGTATACACATGTACGGATGCATTATGGGATGGAGTTTTTGGTTCCTGAAGAGGCTTTTTTTCTTCTTTTCACATCTTTCAATTGATTTTCACTGAGTGGGATTTAAAATGTCACTGGCCCTATCAGCTTTTCACTAAGTTACATAACTTCTTGATTTCTCAGCACTCTGTAAAGATGAAATGCAGTAGCTGCAGAGCAGATGAAGATGTCAGTTCTCATACGTAACATAGTGTATCTACCCTTTCTCCACTTGTATGTTACATGTCCTATTATTTTATAGAAGCAAATGACTAATTTCTACCATATTAACATTAAAAGCTTTATATTCTCAGAATATATGTACTTTAATGATCTACTGAATTCCAAGCCTTTTTTTTTTCCTGCAGTATATACTGCAGAATAAATGTAATGGAAGGTCAAAGAATTCTGTATTTTCTTCACATAAATTATGAGTACAACAGTGTTCTAAATATATATTTTCTGGGCACCCAATTATCTTGGAAAAGCTGTGGGACTGGATCAGCAGGAGGTCACTGTAATGATCAGTACTAAGAAAGACAGTAGAATGCATTTTTGTCTGATTTTAGGTACCTCCAGATTAATCTTTTTGGTCGCTTTAAAATATTTCTATAAAAATACAAACCTGACATTAATGGTACAGCTAGACTGAGTTTGTTAATTCTGGAGTTAGTTTACCAAGACCATGCATTTTTCTCAAGGGAATTATTATTTTAGACAAAATTTGGTAAGCATTTGAATTTCCCCATCCAAAGCTTGACTACTTCTGTGTTTTGACTTTGTTGGAAAGTTGGGGAATTTGTCCCTAAACTATTCTGAAAGTAGAAATTTTGACTGCATGAAACACCAGGTCTTTGAAGGTCTGTGCTGAAGCAGCTAGGTGTGAGTATTTATGCTGGCAGAATTTCAAGGAGAGGACCCTGTCTGGCACATGCAGCTGGAGCAGAGCCATCCATCCAGTACAGCAGGCAGGAGCAGGATATGCTCAGTGAAGTCAGGTACCAAGCAGTGCTTCCATCCAGTCTGGATGGTCAGGATAGTGAGAAATTCTACTGCCTTTTTCCTTTTCTATTCCTTTGAGTTTTGTGTAAAGAGGTACACAGGTTTCAATAGGTGTGTTCTACCACTAATGTGGTAAGAAGTTACCCCCAAATTTACTGGGGTCTGAACTAAGTCTGTACATAACCACAGAACTGCATGAAGGGAATGGATTCCAATCTTGTTTTTTTCTGTTGTTTTTTATACCTAAATTCTTCCTCTTTCTCACATTTTTCACATGTGGGGTGAAAGAAGTTTTACTTTTCTGTGCCTAAGAGCAATTAGCAAGGCTTAGCCATAATATTTTGATTTCCTAATAGTTACTTTTCATAGAAGATTAACCAAGGAAAAAAACACACATTGTGGGATTAGTTAAATACATCTTGAAATCCTGCCAATACTCCCTGAAAAGGAAATGTGATTTACTGATTCTCATTTTGGATTTAGACAAAAAGCATCTGATTTATCTAACAGGACTTTTAAAATCTTTACAGTTTTATTGCATGCATCTAAATGCAGCATCCATGTTTTAGCTTGTATGCTCTTTCCTTACAAATTCTGATCAGGTGGTTGTTTAACAGCTCTGCCTTGGAGCTGAGCTCTAGTTAGGAAGCTAAATACACAAATGTTTCCAAACTCACTTGCCTCATTTAACATGCTCTGGCCTCATTTGTCTTCTGGGCTCTGGTTTTGATCCTTTGCAAGTGTTTAAATCTCTCCTTGGCTTCTTCATAGTGTCAGACACTAACTCCTCATCTCCTGCACTTTCTCTGTTCATCTCTGCAGTGAGGCTTATATTTGATCATGGGGATCTTAACCTGGCAATGTCAGCCAGGCACCAGCCTTGAGGTGCTCTTTATTCTGGACTAGGGGATAAGAAAAAAGCCCCACTGTGCTTTGATAAACCTCAGTATAGTGTTTTTTGATTGGATCCTTCTTTCATTAATGTCATTACTGTACCTATAGGTTGCCAATGTCTGGCAGTGGGTGTAGCTGCAGTGCTTGCTCTGCTCTCTGGACATACTGATTCAAAAATTATGATAAAAAACACTGCAGGGCAGCTGTGTTATACAATCTTCTGTTTCTATGCTTGTCGAACTCTATTTTGTCTCACTGTGAACAGAAAAAAAATGGGAAAAGATTGTTGCATGTCACAGGCATAAATCTAAATGGTGGCACAAGGGAAAGGTCATCTATGTCTGCTGGTGAGGACATGTCTTTACTTCAGCATGAAACTGAATTTTGGTTTTAGACTGTCTTCTTGAATCTCAGTGTGTGCTGCCTGTGAGTCCCACCTGTAAAGGGAAAAGGCATGAGCCTGCTGAGGCCCTTCACAGCCTACAGGAGCTGCAGCCTGGGCAGCAGCTATTGCTGCCTCTTCACAAGCAGAGATGGCTGCCCAGGAGTGCTGCTTGTCTTCCCCTGTAGTTGTAAGAAAGAGGTGCAAGCAGGGAGGCGAGGAGGCGCGGCGGCAGAAGGACGCACAGCAGGCAGTCTGCGGTTCTCCAGAGGTTTATTGTAAGGCGCATCAGGGAAGGTCTGGGGAAGGAGAGACGGGGCGGAGAGGCGGGGACGGGCATGGGGTCTGGAGGTCTGGAGGCTGCAAGCTGTCAGCGGCAGTTGGTCTCGGGCAGCAAAATGGCCGTTGAGCACTCCGTGGCATGGGGTTTTAAGGGGAGGGGAAGAGGGAGTGGTTTGGCCCACAGGCCAACCGGGAAAGCCATAGGGAAGAGGGACAGGGGTATCAACCAATGATTACAAAGGAGGGGAGGATACATAATTCAAATCAACCAATGCTGTACAACTTAGGAGGGGAACAAAGAGGAATGGTCTAGAAATGACCTATATGTGGAGAAGGGGCGGGGGAGGAGTTCGGGCCAATGATCTTTCTTTATTAATTAAAGGGCAGAAAAGGTACATTTGAACATTTCACTCTGAGATCTATTGATGTTAAATGTAAACCCTGAATTACTAATGAACTGCACAAAATGTGCTCGAGGCAATTTACATGATTTCAGAGTGAAAGTTCAGTTTAAAACAAACAAAGAAACACAAGTGTAAGCAACTTTATTGGATGGGGAAGCCTTTGGAGATCCTTTTATGGGGGAAGGGGTAGTTTAGAAGGGGTAGTCTTTATTTTTCAGCTCGGTGGTATGAAGCTGCCGGCAGAAATTTTTGATTTTCAGCTCTCGTGTCTTTGCCTGCCGGTGGCTCTTCTTGATGTTCTTTGGTAGCGTCTCCAATAGCAGCACGCGAACGGAGAATATTGGTTTGTGATCTGAGGAGACACTACTTGAGACACGGTTAAAGCAAATGACGGTTGGCAGTGCTTTGATGTTTCAGGGAGCCCAAAACAGCATGGGGGAGGGAAACATAATGGGCGGGAAGGAGAGAGCAAAAGGCGGGAAGGGTGAGCGGGAGGCAGGAAACGCGAAGGATTGTGGGGAGAAGAAGCCGCCTCAAGGGACCCAAGCACGCCGTTTTAAGATGTTAAAGGAGATCCCCCCCACCGCCATTTTGGGGGTTTTTGTGACTCAGAGGGAAGAAGGGATAGAAAAAGGGGTAAGGATTGAGGGTTTTGGTTATATCAGGTTAGGAAAGGGGAAGGGTAAGGGGAAAGGGAGAGTGGGAGGAAGGAAAGTTATAAACGAAGGTGAATAAAATATATTGAAAAGCAATTGAAAAAAAAATCAGCATCGGGAGGGAAACTGCAAGGAGATGAGCTTTTAAGATCCGAAAGGGAGACACCTTTCCGTTAGTAAACGATTCACCCACTAACTAGAACTTGCAAATTATTATTAATTCAAAAGACCTTTTCGTGTCTTTATGATTCCTTGGGAGCTTTCAAGCTCAACCAAGCAGTTTCGTAACCACGTTCCCAACTCAATTTGCAAGACTTGGTGCTGGTTATTGCCTAGTGAAAATTTACACTAGTTTTACCATTGGGCGCTAAGTCCTGAGGATAAACTCAAAATGGGATGGGAAAAAGCACATTCTTTTGGGATGTGTAAGACATAGCGCGGGTAATACCCTTATGAGCAACGTCTTACCGAATCCTCGCTGCATGCCCAAAACTGAGGTCTTTGCCCACCCACAGAGGGTACAAAAGGATAAACACAGCAATACAGGGTGAGTCGGCCCTACCACCTCTTTTCCAGGGTCTCGGGTAAACTCTCAAAATAACTTCCCCCCTGTGGTCCTCCTCTGACGAATGAACAAGAGACATCCTGTCACTAGCTCGCAGTCGGTAGCGACCGATGGTCTCTGATTCACCGGCCCCCAGGAGCACCACCTTTCACGCGAGGTCAAGGCGTGCTACTACCAGCGGTTTACAACAACGCTTCCGTGGAGGCCCAAATAATAATCAGGCCTGCACACTGGTGTGCTAATTGTTGTCGTGCCTTAACGCCTCCCGGACCTTCACCCAGATGTTCCCTTGGTGAGGAGCGCCTCCTGGGGAAGTACGCCTAGCCCTCGTCCCGGTCACTGCTCAGACGCTGGGCGGTGGGAATATTGCCCACCTGCTGCCTAGAGTGGAGCAGCGCCTAATGAGTGACTAGCGCGCTCAACGGGGAGGAGACGAAGGGCGACGGACAGGATATCTCCCCTCTGCGGTCGCCGTCTGCACCAAAGGACAGCGGCACGCACAGCAGTAAAAGAATGCGCATCAAACAAAATTGAAAAACTAAAAACGCGTCCTTCTGGGGATACAGGGCATGGCGCGGGTTATTATCTAGCACTAAACTGTACTAGTTTTACCTTCTTGCGCCAGCGATCCCACCTGCCCACGGGAGGTTTGGAGTTAGTAAGAAAAAAGGGGGAAAAAGAAAATTTTTGCCTCACCCGAGCAGTGCTCTCCGCTGCCGTTGTGAGTTGGGGAACAGAATTGCATCAGTACGGTGCATCTGGACTTCATGGGTCAGCTCGCCGCTCACCGGGAGCACCGCACTCTGCTTGCGTGCGGGCTTTACCAAAGTCCTGGCTTCAGCCCGCCCTCTTCTTACTCTGCCCTCCGGCTGGCTCTGTTGGTCTCGTTTCAGGGCACTTCACTCTCTCTTCTCAAAGAAAAGTGGGGTCGTGGACCTTCGTTGGGCGCCATTTGTAGTTGTAAGAAAGAGGTGCAAGCAGGGAGGCGAGGAGGCGCGGCGGCAGAAGGACACACAGCAGGCAGTCTGCGGTTCTCCAGAGGTTTATTGTAAGGCGCATCAGGGAAGGTCTGGGGAAGGAGAGACGGGGCGGAGAGGCAGGGACGGGCGCGGGGTCTGGAGCTCTGGAGGCTGCAAGCTGTCGGCGGCAGTTGGTCTTGGGCAGCAAAATGGCCGTTGAGCACTCTGTGGCATGGGGTTTTAAGGGGAGGGGAAGAGGGAGTGGTTTGGCCCACAGGCCAACTGGGAAAGCCATAGGGAAGAGGGACAGGGGTATCAACCAATGATTACAAAGGAGGGGAGGATACATAATTCAAATCAACCAATGCTGTACAACTTAGGAGGGGAACAAAGAGGAACGGTCTAGAAACCACCTATATATGGGGAAGGGGCGGGGGAGGAGTTCGGGCCAATGATCTTCTCTGCTGGCGCATACATTGCCACAGGGGCTCATGGGCTGATCTTCCTGTCACCATGAGTGAACAGCACAGGCTGTCCCTGCCTCCACGGTCGGCCCTCTGGCTGGCAACTTGGAGGCATAAACCTCCACATTCCCCTTCCTTCCTCTTCTTCCTTTCTCTGCCTCAGTGTTTCCCCCATCTGCAGCTGAAAAGTTAAGAACATCCCAAATCAGTGGATAAAGCTTGGTCATCTCATTTTAACATTTGCAATGTCACTTCAGGGTTTGTAAGAACTGCCCTTCTGGGTGTCTCCTCTCAGCTTCTTGCTGGGACCATGTTCTTTCCTGCTCCATCCACCAACACTGTAGTGGTAACTGTCCCTAAATGTCAGGCAGCTGCTCTGTAAGTCTCTGGGAAGAAAAGAATAAAACACTTGTGCTTACTGCAATGTGCAGACCCAGGAGCTGTGGTCCCAAAAATCCTCCCCATGCTCCTGACAGGAAGTGCTGCTGCTGGAGACACAACAGCTCAAACACTGCTGACCCAAGAGAGTTCATTGAAGCACAGGAGCATGGATGCAAGGTGTGTCCTGGAAGAAAGTAAGGGGAAAGCTGAGAGGGATTGTTTTGCTTTGGTGTTGCTCTGAAATGTTTTGCTTTCCAAGATCTGCACCTTAAGGCAAGGATCTGAACAGGCTTGTATCATCCTGGGCACTTTCTTGCCTCTCAGGCATCAACTACTTCATGTTTATTAATGCAATTTCTTACAGTGCTTCTAAATGCTTTACAACATAATTAGTGTTTTAATATTTAAGTGTTTTTATGGTGTAGTGGGTTGGTAGATAACTCCACAGAAGGAGCTGTCTCCTCTTGAACCTCAGCATGTGCAGGTTTCTACTGAGCCGAGTGGTCTTTGGCAAGCTGTGACCTTCCTCCACAGCTGGTTCAAGACATATGGTTCTGCCATAGTAGGGTGCTGAAAAGAGCCCAGGTGCCTTAAATCCTGCAAGTCAGATCTTTCTTTTTGCTGTTGATGTTGAAATTGACAGCTAGGGATTTACGTTGCATATATGAAAAAAGGTTGGGTGGTATCTCTTGGTAAGCCATGGGGTGCATTAATGGTCACCTCCTTCCCAGGACAGAGACAGCTGAAGCACCTTGCTGGTGGTCTCAGCATCAGGCAGGGACCTAAAGATGTTATGGAATCAGTACCCCTGGCAGGAAGCTGGGAGAAACTCAGGAATACACAGCTGGTTTATTAAAGACTGAGCAGTAACACACTTCATTGTGCTGCTCTCTATTTTAATTTAATTGACTGGCAACATTTGTCAGAAGAAAGTTCAGCTTCTGCAAAAATGCTGACAAAGTTGATAACTGCAGTGCATTATGTCAAGTTTGGTTTATTAAAGGCACAAATTAAAAATGAAGCCTTTGGTCTGTAGTTAACAAAATGAACTTTGTTACTTACAAAATAAGAGACTACCTTCCTTTCTTATGCAATATCCCTTCCTAATGTTAAACTATTACTATGTGGTACAGATTTTTGTGATAGGAAAGACTGAAAAATGTCTGTGTTTAAATATTAAAATATATATATATTTTTAAAAATTGTACAATTTTTTTAGAATCTTACATATTTATATAAATCTGAATTATGTAAGTATTGGAGGACATATTTATTTTTGCTGTGACAGCTGTAAGTGGAATGGCCACCCTGCCTGCTTGAAGCTCAGGCCACAGGGACACCTGTGCCACCCCCAGCAGCCCACATGCCAGGCACTGAGCACAGACTCCAGCCTCCAGCAGGAGATGTGGTGGTGACAACATTTTCTGTAGTCTAGAAGTGCCTTGTTTTCGTGCCCTGGTTCTGATTACTGCAGCTCCTGTGTCTCCCATGGTTTCTGCTGCTTGGTGCAGCAGAGCTTCCCCTGGTGCACAGTCCCTTCTGCAGCCAAGGGGATGTATCATCATCATTGTGGGCTGTGCCTGGAGGGCAAAGACATAAGGAAATGTCTTTACAACCTTTACACTCTTGTGAACACAAAGTAAAAAGTTGTTGAAAATGTTCCTCCTACTCCCACAAAACTGAGAAACAAAATAGTTGTGTGGGTTTTCCATTTGTTTTTAAATAAGTAAGCACTATTTCACAACCTATCTGTTCTGAAGTATGTTTCTCCTTTATATATAGATTCTCAGTACAGCCTGTAATTGGTCAGCTTATCAGGGGGCATTGCTTGCTTCTTAAGATGACAAGAAATGAAAACATATATGCTCAAGATAGCATTTTCTCAATAGGTGCAATTAGGAGACTTCCCATTTTCTGTTTGTGTCAGGTGAGGCCTAACCAGGGCTCTGAATCTCTTTCTACTGTGCTGCTGCAGTGTCTGAATGAACAGAGTTTGGGCTGGCATCCTCACTCAGCCCTCTGGGCCATTCTGGGAGCTCTGGAGGAAGGGCCAGTAGCTGCTTGGCCATGTTAAAGACCCTGGGTGAGAAGAGAAAGCCGGATGTAGTTAGTCAGAGCTCAGTGCTTAGAGCAGGAGGGTCTCCTGCCAAAAGTGTAGGAAGATAATTTTGTCTTGTTTAAGTATAAAATATTTCTTTATCTTTGAAGATATTTATTTCCCATCTAGTATAGGCTAACATGATTTATGAATAAGAAGTGCCAAAAGAACAGGACAAGAATTTTAAACCTTTGTGGCCAGTACCCAGTGAAACTCCCTCAAGAATATGGAGCTTGAATTAACATGATTTCAATGGAGGATGTGGTGTATAGATCAAATATTCAAAAAAGCCAACCAATTTAAAGCTCATTTTATACTCTCTATGTTTTCAGCATGTTTCACTAAAATGCTGAAATGATACTTATTATTCAAAATACTTGAATTATGCATAAGTTGGAAGGCAAAAATTCAATTCTTCTTTGGTAATGATGATGAAAGATTTCTCATTTTGCCTAGTCTCTAACTTGCCTTTGACAAGTTAGGTGCCTCCACAGAAATCCATCTGATATAATTATATCCTGCAGAACACTCTGAGAACCAGTATATGTTCCTAGCTGGGAGAAATGCTAGATGTTTTAGCCTCCTCAAAGAGATTTTGCCCAAAGGGCACTTCAACCTCAGTATGAGGGCAAATCTTGTGGCTCAAGGAAGAGGATGTTCCATTTGGAAAGGAGCATGAACAGAGTCTGGATGATTTCTTGTGAGACTTGTGCTTCTGCTGCCCTGGGCTGAGTTCCCTCCTCAGCCCTGTGATCTGGCAGGTCACAGAGCATGGTCTTTACACTCTCTGCAGCATGTCTTAATGCTCCCACTAAGGAATCTCTGGCTGGCTGCACCTCTGGCCCCAGGGCTGGCATTGCAGCTGCCAAGCAATTTCGTGTAACAGGCAGAGGCTGCCAGGAGACAGCCCAGGATGCCTAGCTGCAAGAGGAAGGCCAGAACAAAAGGGCCCCACTTGCCTGGAGGCACTGCAGCCTCAGGACTGCTGCATCTGCCTGGGCTCAGATGTTGCTGCCTGGATCTCATTCACTGGTGCTTTATTATCAAATCCCCTTTCACAAAATACCTTCATACCTCACCGAATTTTCAGTGATGAGCACAGAATATCTTATCCCATGTATATCTCATGGAATGGAGATAATAATGATGTATAAATTAGTTTTGTATTTCAAAAGAAGTCTTTAAGTTGTTTCAAGTTGTGTGATTCACTGTGCAAGGCAGGAGCATGTGCAGATTTGCGTTTCCATATCTTACGACAAGCATACCCACACCTGTTATTTGAACCTGAGCTGTGGTTGCCTGCTGTGCTGATGATTATTTGTTGAGATGGTAGAACTAGAACACACAAATCTGTGGTACTGTAAGAGCATTGTAACTTTCCACCTGCTCTGCCATCTCTCTGAGAAGTTAAAAGGCCCTTTTGCTTCCAAATTTGACTATGTAAATGTATGCATGTTATGATTGCATATAGCGTAGCAATCTCGGGAACATTAAGTGCCTGGGGATATTGCAGATGACTTGTAAACAACTCAGAAAACAGTCAAGCGTGGGGTTGGAATCAGAAATGTAAATGCAATTGCCCAAATTAAAGGCCATGGGTAAAACAGCTTTGTTGATGTATAAATTAATTGCAGTTAGCACAGAAAATAATTGATACTATGACAAAGTTAATTACATGGAAAAATATTTCAAGTTTGTATGGCTTCACTGTAAGTGAGGTATTCTTTGGGTCTGAGGGTACATTATGTAGCTCCCAGACCACTGGATACACTGAACCTTGAAAACTCTGAATTCAGTGTATGGGAGAGAAGATGATAATGTAGAATGTGGTCCTCCATTGTAGAGGATGTGTGAAAATCTCACAGTAATTTTCAGGAGAATAGGATCTGGGTGCTGGTTGCCTAGCCTGTAATAAAGATATTTAAGAAATTTCTAATCAGGTGAAGTAAAGACTTAGAGATACAACCTTAAAATAGTCTGGACAGTTTGAATCCATCCTTATAAATAAAGTTGCAATAGATATAATCCTGCAGCACTAATGAGACAAATAAGAATGAAATAGAAATCATTAGCACTTTTAAACCATTATGCAAAATTTTTCTGTGCTGAATATGACAGAGCTGGAAATTTCAAGACCCATGAAAATTGTACTGAAGTAGATTTGCATAATGCACTGGAAGAGCTTTTGTGAAAATGGAACTAGTGGGAGTTATTTAAATAACAGTATAGCAGCTATTAACAAAATAGTGAGATTCAAAATAGTAATTTACTTTACACATCTCTTCTAAAACATGTCCAGAATCAAGATATCTGTCAGCAAATAGTACAGCATTGCAACCCACCCTCTCAAAATTCTGAAAGAACAGATCAAGAAATTCTCATCCCTGACAAAACACAAACCTCAGTAGCAGAGCATATTATTTCCACCATGTAAAGCAGCTGTAAAATATTATACAGCCATTGAGAAGCCATATGATCTTGAGCTGTTAATCCTTACACAAATTTAGGCAGGAAAAGAAGAATGAATTGTATATGCTATGAATATTTGAGTTGCATTATGTACTTAGCGTGATCGCTGCCATTTTCCTCTCCAACATCATCACCTCCCTCCCTACTCCTGCCATGCCTCATCCTCCTGGAATGTCCATCTGCAGGCCCATGTGTGGTGTGTAGAGAACTTTGACTCCTTTGTCCGTGGACTCACTAACGCTTCTCTCCCAGGCAGTGAGAATGCCTTGTCACACTTGAACCACAAGTGGATTCTGGATTCTCCCGCTTGGAGTTCATGGATGTAACCTGGCAGCAACCAATCTATATGTCTTCTGTAAATGATCCTCCAAGGGTTTACCTGTAGCAGTGCTGTCATGCTCCCAGGAATAATCACAAGGTTTGTGTTTATTTTTGTAAGTCTTTATTCTGTGCTGTGCCCTTGAAACCCATGAAGCTGCAGAGTTGTCTATAAATCTTGTTAAAAGGGTGTGGGTTGCCTGTTCCACACAGCAGAAAAAGCTATTTTTCAGTCATTTAGATACTATTCATCTTTTCTCTGAAGCCTGGTCAAAACTTCTGCTTTGACATTGTCCTTTGTTACAGAGTGAGGGATGGTGGCAATTTTCCTGCATGTGCTGTGGCCATTTCCAGAAGGATGACTAGGAGGTGGAGAGAGGGTGGTTTTGGTTTGCTTTCTGGTACTCTGATGATTAACAATTGCTGTGTCTTTGCATGGTGATTTTTGGTAATGTGTATAAAGGGGAAAAAAATGGGTATTTTGTATGCTTACTCGCTCAAATGCATAATGGTGAGAGTAGAAAGCAAAATATGATGTTGAAATGCCTCTATTTTTTTTGCACATAGCTCTCATTCCTGCAATGTTTTCTTTCCTGAAGCTGGGCTCAGTGTTATGTTGTTAATACATACCTGCCACTCTGAATTGCTTTTTGGGCTGTGTAGGTGTGAATTCATTCCTAAACCTTTCATATTGCCACCCATGTGAAGATCATCTTGCATTTGCTTTGTGCCGTCAAACGATCTCATGTGCTGCTTGCATTTTCTGAAAACTCTGCTGCATGATCAACACATTAAGTAACAGACTGAAGGGGTTCTCTGCAGGTTTTTGTTTGTTTACTGTGAGACATTGATTCAGTGCCGTCCTATATTCTAGTTTGCTTTGTGATGTTCGGTTTCTTTTCCTCTGCAATTCACAACCGCCAATTCAGATTTGAATTGCAGGTGTGTTGCACTCGCTTGCCTGCAGTACTTAGGGGTGGATAATTAGTGATAATACAAAAGATGGGGCATGCATTGAGTGGCTCTTTCCCTGTGAAAAACCTTCACCTTCCAGCGATCCTTGGCTCAAGGAATTTGTTTGCTGAAATACCTGCATGCTTGACAGCCCCTGATGGATGCTTTCTGCCTGACCCGTGTCGTTCTTTCCTGTACAAAGGGATATTCCTGTGCTGTACAATCATTTCTGTCATGCAATTATATAAACCATTCAAAGAAATACTTAGCTGTGTTTGCTCTAAACATGTTGCTTGCCTTCACTTGGTTCTTCTGAAATTTCTGTTGGTGTCAAACCATTTGCCCTTTCTGATTGCTGATGGCTGATGGCTGTAGAGATGCCTGGGCTGATTCCCTGCTGGTAATTCCTTCCCATGATCTGTTTTGTCTTGTGCCATGAGGAACCAGCTCATCATCGTTGTAGGTGATCTTTGTCTGTACCAGTCTCATGCTGCTGTCTTCCTTTTGGGAAGGGATGGCCAGAGCCATAACCAGGTGATATTCAAGAGCATTAAACAAAAGATTTTCTAGCAGCCCTCCATGGCACTGCCTCATGCTGCAGGCAGACAGAAGAAGCCTTAGGTGGTAAATGGAGCCTGACTGCAGACCACAAGCCTTTTACCTGATCACTTCAAATTGCCAAAGCAGCCAAAAAGTGCCCCAGCCATGTGCAAGTGCAGATTTCTGTGGTGGCTGGGGGTGCAACCAGTGTGTCCACAGGAGAATAAAATTACTATCTTGGGGGCTTTCTGTGCAGACATTAGGGAGTTAGGCCTTCTCCTGTATTTAAATTGTCAGAACATTGCAATGTGGTGTTTAAAACAGAAGTTTACCTTTTATTTTTCCAAAATCAGATAAATCCTGGCTGTCGACATCAGTTTGAATCGCATTTCTTGCTACAAAGAAATCAAATTCATAACCAGCTCTTCTGAACATCCAAAAATACTAAATGCATCTCTGAAAAGTAAACATCACTCTTCAAATGAAAGGTTTTGCTTCTCCTATTAACTGTGTGGTAAAATCTGCAATAATCACAAGGGGCACAGAGGGGATTTTTGTATCCAGTAGATAAGAATGAGCTAGGCTTTCTTCCAAATCTTTGTTACAGTAAGGGATTTTTGCTTAGAAATTCACAATGACTTAATTGTACAGATTCCCAGCTCCTGAGATGCTTCTTATGGTTGTTTGTTTCCACCATAAATGGTTTAAATGCTTCTTTCTTTCTTTCTTCCCTGTTGTTTCAGACTGGATTGCCAGCCATGATGGTTTAAGTGCTTTCAAGATCTCTTTAGAAAATAGTGCCTTATTTTTTTTTCCATCCTGCTTTAGAAAAATGCAGTTTGAAATCATAACACATAAAAAAATGTATGGATTTTGTTAGGAATGGAATAGGTTTGTGACAGTGAATGCAAGGAATGAAATCCTAATGCTCATAAATTCTATAGCAGAGGTACCAAATCTACATAGGACTTGGACCGCTGGAGTTATGGGGATGAGCAGCGTCTGTCCTAGGCAAATAAAGTGAGAGAGAAACCGAGAAAATGGGAGTTTAATGGCTTATTAGCAGTAGTGCAATTGAACTACACAAACAGGTGCATCAAATGTGTGTTTGAACAGGGGTGTGACAAACCGAGGTGCTGCTCAGATGTCCAAGCAAACACAGCATCTTCAGACAGAGTCATGAGCAGCTGGGTAACCCCAGCTCTGGCCCTAGGATGTGTTGTCTTGATTGCTTGCCAACAATTGGTCCTTCAGAGTTATTCCATGTTAGCTTCTCCTCTGAATGAGCCACTTTTGCTAGGAACGTGCCTGCCTCTTCTAACATCCCAATGAGAGCACAACCATATTTCACAGAAGATGCCAGTAGCCAAACAACATCAGCAGCAAACAGCTCAGGGTTCCACACCTCCCAAAGGCTACAGATTTTTCTTTTTTTTTTTTTTTGGTTGCATGGTTTTCTCTCCCCTACAGTTCCTATGGTTTAAGGATAGCTGCAGAAAAGGACATTTTTGTCCCTTCTACTTCACATCTCAGTGAAGTCCAGACTTTGCCCTTGCTGTCAAATAAACATTTCCCAGCCCTAGCAGTGCAGTGCTGTCTTTGAAGCTGTCACTGTCTGGCTGTTGGGCTGTCAATATTGCCACCATGCAATATTGAATTGCCTGTGTTGCCCATTGTTGAAAAGTTAGGAGAAGACTGCTACAAAATACATAGAATAAAAGATAACAAAGATTTGCCACAATATTTCTTATATCTTTTATTTATTTTTCTACAAGCAGGCAGCCTGAAACAAAGCAAGAATGAGAAATTGTGATCCCAAGGCATTTCATGTTCAGATCCCTTTCTGACAAAGAATAAATCATTTCAGCTCAACTGTGCAGCTGTAATATGTATAAAAAACTCCGACCAAAAAACCCCAAACTAAGTGCAACACAAAGCTAGTAATAAAGCAGGGTGTTGGAGAAGGGTCAGGCTCACAGAGATTTCATTCTCTTGGCTTCAAAATGCATGCAGAGCTCAGACTGTCTTTGAAGACATGGTGTTCTAGGGAAGATGCAGTTCAAAGACTGCAGTGTTTTTTCAAATTGTGCTAGCCATGGCTATATCAATGTACAGTTCAGGTGGGCTGAAGGAAGATGCATTAGAGTAAGCTGCTTGTTTTTGTCAAGTCATTCCCATAAAACTGTGTCCTTGCTTGAACCTGTGTCCTACTCAGCTGACCCTGTTACTGAAGTCTGGATTAATTCAGACCCTGCATCTTTCTATCTTTCCTGCCAGCAAAAACACTGTCACCATTGTCTCTCAAGAACAGTTTGACAATATTATGTGCACTTGCTTGGCTGTCATGCTCCTGTTTGTTAATTGTGGTACTTATTGCTTTGGAAATCTTACTTTTAAATTATTCTCAATTGCAAGAATAGACAACTTTTTTGACATTAATTTCCTACAGGCATTTCAACCAAGTCTTTTATTAATCATAAGTCACTTGAAAAAGGCCATGTGAAAATTTTACTGCTCAGATGACAGGTATAATCCCTTTATTCCTATGTGATGCTAGAAGAATAGACAGTAGATTTGTAACAACAATCTGGTGTTCCCCACAGTGCAGCAAGCTATTTTATTAGCTACCTCCAGACAGCTTTATTAATTGGACTGTCCTTCAGACAGCCTTGGTGGTGAAGAATGTGTTCATAACACAGCAGAGAATATAAATCATAACACTATTTTTCAATTTGCAAAATTTATTTCAGCTCACCTGCTGTCTTCCTCTGGGGCAGAACATAGACATGCGTAATGCAGGACATATGTACACTTATTGATCTTGAGGCCTGAGGATTATGGAGAGGTGCTAAACACTTTGTAGCTTCTTTGCCCACAGCTATTTTGCACAACACACAGAAGCAAGACCCTGCAATGACAGTGAAAGCTGTGTAGGTCTGAGGTAGAGCATTACTTCTTGAAAACTAGTGATTTTCTTCTCAAAAGTGATCCTTTAAATCTTCAAAGATTTCTAGTGGTAAGGAATTATAAAGACTTTTTATATCACCTGAAAGAGGGCATATTCATCAGTGTAGCAGAATAATGTTATGATGGAACACCATTTCACTGTTAATGATTCAATTAAATATTCCAGCCTTCATTTTGGGTAAATATATTTGACCAGCTGTAGGCTTAAAGCTAGAAGTGTTCAAAACAATGTCTCAGTTTCAGGAGTGTCATTTCAAGCAAAAGAGCTTTCTTTTCTTCTCACACAGTGTTTACTCAGAGAGGATGCCCCACCCATTCTTGATTTTTATATGTATCAGTGCTCATAGTGCAGTTAGTTTATCCCAAGCTGTGCCTCCACCGACTCCATATGGGAGTCCATTGACCAAGATTCTCCAGGTAAAGATAGCTTTATCACAGTGACAAGTTCTTCCCATATCTGTAGGGCTCTTTGAACAGCAAGAGCTAATGTAAGTAGCTGGTTTATGTGGAGAAGTAGTTGTTCATTGTTTCTCATAATGTCACTCCTATAAGTCATTAAAATAAGCTGCTGGACTTACTGTATGAACACAGTGCAGAGTTAAACCAGAAACCCATCAAAGCTGGATGCTGCCTACCTCAGAAGTTTAAATGAGTTCTGGAGTAATTAAGGACAAACCAAGAAATATAACTCCAAAGGTGCAGTGTCTAACCCAGAAAACCCATAAACCAGAGTCTGCTGGAGGCTGGAAGGATATCCATTGATGGAGGTGTTGGAGATATTTGTCTAGATGATGCAGTACAGCCTTTCTTATATGTAGGAGGGATAAATGTCTCTGTCAACCCGAACTGTTTATGCAGAGTCATTGGAGCTAAGAACTACTCCTTCAAATTCAAGATGCCCTGGGCTAGTCTAGGAAAAGGTTATAGTGAAAGTAGCCTTTCTTGTTGAATGATATAGAGAAGTTAATCTCTCACTGCCAGTTTTCTAACTGCCAGTCCTTTCCCTGGACTCATACCCTCTATGAGTATAGTCATTTTGCCCTCACAGTGTCATTCATAAAATTCTACATACACATTGGTACGTTAATTTACCTTCCAGAGGTTGATCATGACCTGTGTATTTTCCAATCTACTTAGAGCAGTTATTATTATGAAAATATTTAATCAGTTAATATCTTAAACTAGCAGATTCCATTCTGAGTGCAGTAGTCCATTCCGTTTAATTGCAACTAATACATGGGGAAAATGTTTGAGAAACAAGGAAGTGCAGTTAAGAGGGGGCTGCTTAGCATTAAATTTTTTGCCCAGTAAAATTATCCTCTAGTATTGCAGAACTTTATCATTTTACTTCACTTGCTTCAGAATTTCAGAGTTGTTATGATCCCTTAATCACAAATCAATATCTCACTGCAATGCCATAAACCTCTTTTATTTCCAGGATCAAATCATGTCGTCAGCTATATACATTTATAGAGACTTAATTTAAGAAAAGTATTGGCACAACCCAATGTGTAGGTAGTGAGCTTCATGGTAACAGGTCATTTGTCTCTATTCAGTAAGTCTAGTAGCATAGTAACCTCTATTTTATGATGCTAGAGATAGTGGAGATACCAGAACTATGGTGAATCAGTGATGGGGGTGTACTAACCCCACTCCAAAGTAGGATTTGACAGTTAGTTAAGTCTTTCCATCCAGACTTTGATAAAATTACTAGATCAGAGGAAGAGTGGAGAGTGATAATGACATTTGCCTTGACTTTAAAAAGACTTCTGTCTATGTCATTCAGAATATACTTGTGCACAAGCTGTGATGTTATGTCTGGATGTGTGGACAACTAGAGGGGTAAAAATCTAGTTGGATGGTCAGGCTCAGAGAATAGTGGTTAATAATTCATATGGTACCTGGATGCCAGTGAGGAGTTGCATAACACCGATTTCTTCTGCAGAACAGAGAATTTATTTTCCTTTTTCCAGTGCTATTGTAATGCAAAAATGGTACCTGGGGTTAGTGGGATTCTTGAGAAACAGTGTGTTGAAACTATTGCAGAATAGGAAATGCAGTTGTAGAGCTACATCTGAATTCAGAAGATCATATGTCAGTTCTTTTCTCTTGAGGCTTTCAGTGACTTTGTGTAAATTATTTAATTTCTTTTTACTCCCCTCATCTAGGGAAACTTAAGCCAGGCAACTTAATGACAGGGTAATGGTGGGCAGCTCATCTTGGAAATAGATTAGGAACTGATCTTTCAAGCAGCTCAGCAGGCTGATCTGAGGGCAGTTTACCATTTGCAGCTAGATGGGGGATGGAAGTGCTTAACTGATTTAGCAGAACCTGAAATGGGAAGTTAATGGAAGGCCTAATTTATCACTGCTGTTCTGTGTTCTGCTGTGACATGGATGAATTATTGTACAATGTGCAACAGAATATCACTGTTATTCTATACATAATCTAGGTATAGAATGATGATTTAAAATACTTTACTGTCTTAAATTGCCTTCAGATTAAAGAAAAAGTCCCAGTCGGTGGATATCAGTGGGCCAGGATGCAACCCAGTGGCAGCTGAAGCTCAGACACCTCTGCCCAGCAAACCTTCACCTGCCACGCCGACAGAGCCTTCCGAGGAGGAACAGAACAACACCACAAACACCCAAAGGCGCAACCCACGGAGGAGTGACTTGAAGAGATTTTACACCATTGGTGAGTTTTCTTTCACAGAAAAAAATCAAATACACTTGTTACAACAGCAGGGTCTTGCTGTTTATTTGTGGTTTATTTCTTTTGCTTAATCACAGCTGGCTACTAAGTTTACAAGTGCTCACAATGAGCAATAAGTGATCATATCCTAATTCTGATGTCAAATTGCTCTAAAGAATTAACCTGCTTTATTTATCTGAATTCTTTCTTACGCCTTTTTTTTTTTTTAATTCCGTTAGAAGTATTGAAGTAAGCATAAAAGCAATTTTGAAAGGAATGCTTTAGGAAGAACAATAATTCTTACAATGGATTGCATTGGAATTTTGGCAGAGATTGTTTAGAAGACTCTTGGTTAGAAAGGATTTCCAGTTTGGAGAGGGAGCAAGCCTACTGAGTGTAAAGAATTATTTAACAGGGCTTACTGGTATCTTTCTCTGAGTGTTTTGATTTTTTGGATCTTCATCTGGGATCTCAGCATCTCCACAAGTCTTATAAAACCATCTTAGGCACCCTGGAAGATGCTCTGCAGCTTGCTTCCCTGTAAATAATTTCGAGATTGTGCCTGACTCCTTTTGGCAAGGTTTGAAGGGACCACAGTTGGTCATCTGGTTTGATGTCCCTGCTCAAGCAGGGTCATCCTAGAGCATATGGGACAGGATTGTGTCCAGATAGTTCTTGAGTATCTCCAGTGAGGGATATTCCACATCCTCTCTGGGCAACCTGTGCCAGTGTATGGTCACTTGTACAGTAAAGAACTTCTTCCTCATGTTCAGGTGGAACTTCCTGTGCATCAGTTTCTGCCCATTGCCTCTTTTCCTATTGCCTGGCAATAGTTTGTGAGCTGTTGAATTATTGCAGTATAATGTGATAATTTCTTCTGTTCCAAGAGAGCTACTTGCATGTGCTTAACTTGTCGAAAAAGTAAAGAAATATGTATTTCCACATATTTCATTGTGTTATGTCTAATCCCTTGAAGGTGGCTGTCATTGTAAGTTATGTTCCTTTTCAAGAAGGAAACTTCATCAGCAATCTACCCACTTTAAAATTGAAGTCTTTATTTTAAGTGGTGAGTGACTGTACATGTTTGCATTTTTCGATGCCCCAAAATTTTGCTCTATGGTGTTCTTTTCTCCCTCTTTTCTCCAAATGATCCTACAGGAATATCAAAGATAAGACAAGATTGCTGTATACATGAAGCAGGATATGGAATGGGGGGTGGGTAATGAAATAATTAATACTGAGTAGTAATAATATAAGTAGAAATCTACCACATCAAAATGAATTCTTAATCTAACTCAGTATTAAAACATATTATTGGCAAATTGACCATAACTGAATAATCTGTGAGCACCTAAAACACAGTCCACATATGGAACTACAGATTACAGTTTGCATTTATCTACTTGTTAAATTTGACTCATTGCAGTTTCCTTTGGGAATCTTTACACAATCCTTAGAATGTGAACTCCGTCAGTGTTAGTAATCTATGTGACCTTTAAGTGAGCACTAGTTGCTCAGGAAGTCACCTCTGTGCTGCAATAACAGAATGTTGTTCATACATTTGAATAATTTGTTTGGATATTGTGCAGCACTCAATTCCACAGACTTGTTGACTGGAAAAGGCCTCTGAAGGTTGTATAGTCTGGTGTCCTGTTTGAAGTGGGACCTCAGCCAACAGCACACAGAACAGCCAAGGCTTTGTCTTGCTGAGTTTTGACAGTCTCCAGGGGTGGATACTCTACTCCCTCTCTGCCTATCCTGCTGGAATGCGCACCGTGTGTCCAGAGACAGCAGCCATTCATGGGCAACGTGCCCATAAACAGATGCTGATGTTTGTGAGCAACAGTTGTAGACCCTAGGGAAGTATGAGGGGAACAGACCACAGAAAGTGGCCAGGTTTGCATGTTTTTCTCAAATATCATCTTTTATTATCCTTGTACAGAGTGTTGGGCGAGTCCAGAGCTGTCTGGACTGACCCTGTATGGGAGATATGTTGGTTTTCTGTTCTGATACATACAGCCTTGTCTATGTGAATTGTCTAATTCACAAAGATTGAGTTGCTAGAAGCCAGTATTACTGCATATACTGCCTTAAGTTTGACTTTTGCTGACAGGCAAATTAAAGAGACAAGACTTTCTCTGTATCTTCACAAATGTTTGATGGCACACGTTTCTGATTACTGTGAAAATTAAGTGTAATCTTGGCCAGCACAGTACTGATACCAGATGAACATGTTTACTGTAGTGACTGAGTTGTTCTGATATTGAGTTTATGGCTCTGATAACCTGAGAGAAAGAATAATTACCTTCTTAGAGCATATGTTAATTTATGATCTATATCACCCTCTTGACTTAAAAGAAATTTTCTGTGACTTGTCTTAAAAATATTTTCTAACAGTTAAAATCTATTAAAATAATTTTTTTGCTTTCTGAGGATGAATGTATTGACACACTTGTAATGGCCCACACTCGAAAATAGAAAAATATCAGATTCCCCTAATGTTTTGGATATGATTGGTGGCTATATAGCAAAAACAAGCACATCAGATCTTTTGGTGACTTAATACAATTACACAGAGGTTTACTTTGTTTTGCCCTTGTTTTCATGTTGCTCTACTGAAAGCAACCTGTGTTCAAGATCAAGTAAATGGATGAAGAAAATATGTTAGAAAATTAATTCTCTTAGCTTACTTTTTTCTTTTATTTTAAAATTACTATTCTGTTATATTAACCTCGGAATAAATTGGCAAATCACAGTGTTTATGGCAGTGAGTAATTGAGCTTGAGCAAACAAGTGCCAAATGTGTTTTGTGTTACTCTTTTTCCTTAACAATTTATTTTAAGTAAATATCATGATCTGTAAAGTATAGGTATGAGAGCTGACTTCAAATATATAAAAAAGTATCACATCTATGTTTAGATTTGTCATATATACAGTTTGTGTTTTAAAATGGAACTGTCAGCATCACATAGCCTATTAAATTAAAACTTAACTTCAAGGCCTAGATGGATTTGTTAGTATCTGCTTATTTGATTAAATAGCCATGCAACTTATGATTATATATACAGAAATGTCCAACCAGTTTTACTTTATCAATTCATGGAAAGCATAAAAAAAAAAAATCAAAGTTATTTTAAAAATATGTGTTTTTTTGATTTCGCTATGCAGGAAGCCCTTCAGAGCCCTTTATATAAATCACACTCTGCTTTGCAGATCCAGAGACATGAGCATTTACCTTGCACACATATGCTTTGCAGAAGAAATTGTAGCAGCTTGTGTATGCTTGCAGCTACTGTGAGTCAACACAGGCAATTGTCTAAGTGACTGTGTTCCTAAAGGCTCTCTAGCAACAGAATATTTTTTAATTTTTTGTGCCACCTTATGTGTACACAGATTTACCCAGACCTTTCAAAATTGAATGTGGAATGGTGAAGGAATATCTGGTAATTCCAAGAGATTTAAAAATTTCGTCAGCACTGCTCCTACTTTAGATAGCTATAAACAAGTAATTCATTTTGCATTTCATCTTTTCCACAGACTACATTTCAGGTGCTTTCCAAGCTTAGTGAGTCTAGTTGCACTTCCTAAAAGTGGGGGGAAAAGCAGTTAAGAAAGAGAAGAACTGATAGGAGTAGGTAATGGGGAACAAGTTGTGTGCTTGGTTGAAATGAAATAAAAAATGGAGAGTCAGTGAGGGGGAGAAATAGCTCTTCCATGTGGCAGGCTCAGCAGGCAGGAAGGCTCCAGCACCTCCAGTGCTGAACTGGTGTGAAGAAATTGAGTGGGAACCTCTAGATTAATAGGATGAGTGTAGGAAAAACAGTCTGCATGGTGGGCTGGATGAAGTTTTTTGAAGAACTCTAGAAACAGCACTCCAGATACTTAAAAATAAAAACCTAAAATTAGACTTTTTAGCTGCTTCAGGCACTTAAAAATTCAGGCCACTTATTTCTGAAGTGCTTTTTGTGGAGCACCTCCCTCAAAAGAGAAAAATAAGTTGCTTGTTCTTCAGCACCGTGACAAGGGGGCTGGAATATTACACAATGGAGAATGACATAGGAAACCTGAATTCAAAGCAGCAGGGCTGTATTGGCTTAATGCCCTGTCCAGCTACAAGAGCTACAACCATTCTTAGGTGGCTGCATCACAACTATGTTGCTTGCAGGACCCAGCTGAAGGGATGTGGGACTATACTTCATGGTATGATGCCTCAGGATATACTTTTAGCAATTTATTAAGGTGAATGAAGTTAATTTTAGCCTATAGAGACATTCATTTGAGATGTCTACTCAGCTGTGAAAGCCTGGTGTGTAGTGCTTAGATACATCCAGGAGGATATACCCAGTGGACTCTCTACTTAGTAGTACTGGTTTCGTAGATGCAAAAGGCCTTCTTTTGTTCTATTTTCCATTAAAATAAAATGGCAGCACTAGTATAAATACATTATTTAAAAATAAGATGGTTGCATAAAAATATTTTCCTGATCAGGCAAAAGAAATTATGAAAAAGGACAGTAGTTCATACTAGAAAATATTATAGTACAGTTTTGGTGGAGGGATGAGGAATGCAGAATTTTTATTTTTTTTTAATTGTGTCTTCAAATAAATACCTTAAGGCAAATGTTGCTGTTCAGGCTCCTGCTAGCACAGCTCATTTCATTTAGAAGACAACTATCAACTGCTTCAGGTGACATCTTTTGTTGGTACAATCTCTGTCATCAGTGGAAGGTATTGCTGCTACAACTGCACACACTTAGTAGTTTACTCAGAATGCAGGAGTATTTATATGTGTACATAATAGGCAGCATGAGGACACTTGGAAAATACTAATTGCTGTAGTTCCCTTCCCTATAGTGGTTCATTTTTTAAAAAATTTATTTCATGTTCCACCTGTTTAAAAAAAAAAAGGGGAAAAAAGAAACAAGCCCTTTCCTCCTTCATACTCTCTTGAAAATGAGGTCAGTAGAATTCTTAATAGACAAAATATTTTCTGCTATCTTGGCCTTACCATATTAGTATTTGGAATTAACTAATACCAAATCAGTGTGGAAGAAAAATTAAGCTTTTGGGATAAGCAACTCTGAAAAAATACATATTAGTGGACTAAGTTTCCAAAACAATTGTCTAGTAGCTGATGCCAACACGATAACTGGGAAAAGACTGATCTTCATGTGGGTTCCTAATCTTGTGTGTAAGAGAAGAAGTTTCGGTGGGTAGTAACTTTAAATTTGGCTGGGATTAATTTAGTCATAGAATCACAGAACAGTTTGGGTTAAAAGGGACCTTAAAGTTCATCTAGTTCCAAGCCCCTTGCCACATGCAGAGATACCTCCCACTAGACCAGGTTCCCCTTCCATCCACAACTTCTCTGGGTAATCTGTGCCAATGCCTCACCACCCTCACAATAAAGAATCCTTTCTAGTATCTACACCAACCTACTTTTAGTTTAAAGCCTTGTCCTATCACTACATGCCCTTGCCAAAAGTCCCTCTCCACCCTTTCTTGTAGGCTCCCTTCAGGTGCTGGGAAGTTGCTATAAGATTTCTTTGGAGCCTTTTCTTCTCCAGACTGAGCAACCCCAACTCTCCCAACCTGTCTCCATAGGACAGGTGCTGCAGCCCTGTGATCATTTTGGTGTCTCTTCTCTGGTCTCACTCCAGCAGGTCCCAGAGCTGGAAGCAGTACTCAAGGAGAGGTCTCACAGAGTGGAGTAGAGTGACACAATCACCTCTCTTGACCTTCTGACCACACTGCTTGTGATGAAATCCAGGATAAATTTGGCTTTCTGGGCTGCAAGTGCACATTGCCAGAGCACGTTGAGCTTCTTGTCAACCAGCACCCCCAAGTCACTACTAAGAATTTAGTACTTCTAAATGTATTGTTGTGAAATGAAGATGGATATTCCAAAAAATCTAACACATAGAAATATAAGTAATAACTGTTCACAAGAATTATTACTAATGCACAAAGCAGTATAAAAGAGTGTTTATAAAGTGAGAGTATAACGGAGATGATTTTGAGGGAAACCTAAAACAAAATGTTTTTTTCAAGTGATTAATAAATCATAGTCCATTCTTACTATTATGAAAGGGAGAACTAAATAAAAAGTGATCAGCTACTATTTATTGGATATGATTATACCTAACATTTGTGCTATAGGCTTTCCAGTGAGTCTGTTTAAGTCATGACTGTTACAATGATTTGGAAGCATAAATTAATATCATATTGTTTAGATATGCAGTAGATTAATTTTCTTTCTCTTTGCATACATTCCAGTTTGCTTCCATAAAAATATTGCTTATTTTAAAATATGTCAGAACTGATTAAATGGGAATTCATACACATTTATTGCTAAACTTATACAGTGTCACAGAATCTGCTAATATAAAATGATTGTGTGGCACAAACATCAGTTCAAGTGGTGATTTGTTATCTCAGAGATCTCTCACCCTGATGGAGCTATTGGTTTTTTTGAGAGCTGGTGTGAGAGAGCTGGCCAGACATTACAGTGAATCTGTTATTGGACTTAAAACTGGAAAAGCACAACATTGATCCGTGTGAAAATAAAAACTTATTAACAATCAAGCTAAAAGTCTTATGGAGTTTACCTACCCTCTGTTGTAGTCACTGTTTGAAAACAGAGTTAGGGGGTTGCCTCTTACCTTCTCCTCTAAAATAAGCATAAAATGTGTTTGAAAGACAGACATTGTGGCTTGTAGTACTCTTCTTTTTAGTGTGGAAATCCTTCCTGCTCTGTGGGATTTTTTTTTTTTGGGATGCTCTAGTAATATCTTATTTGTTTTTAGCTGACATTATCTGATATTTTGTGTATTTACTGTGGAGAGGTATTCCTGCAAGGAATACTTAACTTTATTTCCAAATAACATTCTTCTTAATTTTTGGCCATTTAATATATTTGCACATAATTGAATCTGGTTCCTTTTTGTAGTAGCTCCCAAATTACTTCCCATTTGTTGCCAAGAGTAGCAAAGCACATAACATACGTGGGTATATTAGTTGTTAGAAGAGTGGTGGAGTTTGGTGCAGTAGATGCTGTAAATTTTAGCTGCATCTTCTCCCTTGTAGAGAAGGACAGATGAGAGATGAAGCTGCCAACTCTGTCTCGGAGGATCCAGATGCTGTGCTGACACATTTGCAGAGTTTTACTCTGTCCCATTCACTGCACTTAAAACTTTATTGAACACTCAGTGCTTCTTGAGAAGCATCATTCTGACTGTTTTCTTTCAAATACGATCTCAGAAACTTTTAGAGGAGGAAGCCATTTCCTTGCACCTCATTACCTGTTTGTGAGTGATAAGGAAAGGGAAATAATTTGTGGAATGTGTGGATAATAAGGAAAGTGTCTCTCATAGCAACAGTAACTATGCAAAATTCTTACTCATTCAACCTTCCTGAAGATTTTTATTAGTGATTCAGATCACATAGCTACTCTGGATGAGCAAGCTAGCATTTATTCATGTCTTTGTTTTTCTCTTTTAGTATTTCAAACTTGGAGCCATTACAAGCCAGTTTTTAGTGTTGTATCCTTCTTTTGTCCTTTACAGATACTCTGCATATCCATTGAATATAAATGAGTTCTGAGCTGTAGCGACAGCATCCACCAGAAAAGTGATGCTCATTAATGTCTTTTCATCTCAGTATTTCCCTTTTCTTAGCATCTGGTTTTGGTTTTAATCATATAGAACACTATCGTATCATCTGCTGAGTCATTTTGGGAAAGAAATATTTCAGGACTTTCTGATTTTCTTGCTTTACATCAGGATAAGGATGAAATCTTTTATAGTTTTATAGGCAAGCTACTGAACTTGCAAGATCAGCTAATCATGTGTACTCTTAGGATACCAAAATTTGAACCTCTGGGGGAAGAAAAAGAAAAACCAATCTGACCCATAAGCTCTCAGCTGATAGAGGTTGCATCACTTCAGTCTCTCTCTCATTGGAGGTCTTCTGTAGAAGAGGAAAATTACTGGAAAAAATAACATGATTTCTCATATAGTGTGCCTTGAGCACCAGTCTTTTGAGTACTGGGAAATAGCAGAGTCTTCCTCCTAACAGTGAAAGAACAAAGAAGGAAAATATTGATTCAGAGCTGAAATAGCTGAGTGATTTAGTGATAGCAGAGGCAGATGAGACTGAGGCTTTTGAATCTGGAGACAGAGTTCTGGGAAAACAATTATTACTGGTTGTGGAAAAGGGCTGTCAGTGATTTTGAGAAAACTCTTGATCCTTAGAAGTTCATGGGACCCAGTGGAATACATGGTAAGGATGCTGAAGGAGCTGCTGAGGTCATTGTGAGGCTCTCCTCACTGAAGATCATTGAGATGATGGGAGGTCCATGACTTCTGGGAAAAGGCAAATGCTAGATCCCTTTTCAGAAAGGGCAAGAAGGATTTTCCAGGCAACTATAGGCTGTTCAGCTTAATTTCTAATGGGCATCATCTTCCAGAGCATCCCTGTGTCCCTGTTGGGGCACTATGGCCTAGGTGCTTGGACTACTTCATGGCTGGGAGAAAACCCAAAAGGCAATTTTTGCCAATTAATTGCCGGTTTTTGGGCATTAATCATCAACTCAGCTTTGTCAATGGTGTCAAATGTCTTCATATGTTTTTTACTTGTTTTCTTAAACTTTCTTTAAATCCAGAACACCCCTGCAGAGATGAGGGGCAGGGAATGGAAAAATATATTTGGGAAAGGACCAAACCACAAATACTGCAGGTAACCTCAGTTTGAAAACTGACTTCCTGGTCCTTTGAAGCTAACACTGAGATGGTGAAGCCAGTGAATTTCCTTCCATACAACATATATGTGATCATGAAACTCAAGATCAAATGCCTTGCATCATGTACTGGCCTTCAAACAATTTTATTTCTTTTTTTTTTACAAATTTTTACCCTTTCCTGTATTCATGTTTTCTGATTAGTTATTATATTATTTTGCTAGATATTGCTATATAAATATTCCTAGGTAAATAAGAGAGAGATGCAATTTTCAAGAGACATATCTTCTGAGTTAGGATCATCTCCAGGACAGCTTGCTATGAACTTCCTTTTGGATTTTAACAAACCAGCTTGTTGTTATGCTTTTTTCCCTCAAAAACACTATGGGAACTGAGTGTTGTTACTAAACCCTGACTTTTATCTTGAACTAGGAAAAACAGTTGGATTTTATCATGGAGTTATTGTACTGTTGAGCATTCCACAATTACAGAGCATTAGTATGCACATAGCAGTATGCAAAGACTTTACAAGCATAAAATATTCACCATGTACAAAAAAGTCTATTTATAAATTTAGATACTAATTGGCCAGATATGTTCATGAAAACTAAATAGTGGCAACAGCCTGCTATGTTTCCAATGAATCTCATTAATTAATATGCTTGAGAGATTCTTTTATTCTTTTAATTTGTAGAAGATAGAATGACAGTCTCTTTCGTCTGCCAGAGGAAATGTGGCAAGCATGATCTGTTCTGAGAGTTGTTGACTTGCAGTTTCTCAGGCACTTTTGACATACATTTGTTTAGGAACCTGTGTGACCACTTGGGTATGGAATTAGGTGCTTTTGTAATTTATCTACAGTTTGAATTATGTTCTTTGCTTTTCACTTGTATTTAAAACAGTGCTGAGGTTGGCTCTTTGACAGTTTTCCAAGTTTCTTATGTTCTTGCTCTGAATAAATCTCAGAGAAAATAGCTCCTCCCTATAGTAATTTTTTAAAACATAAATGTGCCAGGAAATAAAAGGATGGTTTGGGAAATTTGCTTAAATTCAGTCTACAAACTAAATGACATGTTCTATTTAAAAACAAAAAACTTATTTTAATGAAACATGAGACACTGATTGTTCACAGGTCTAGACTTACCAACATAGCTGCTAACGGTGGCATCAGTTAGGTACTGAAATCTGCTGGGATCTTGGAGAGAAACCATCACCAGTGTGAACCCTTAGAAAATGTTGAATGACACCACTGCTGACTCTCAGCTGACAAAATTTCATGTAGTGGTTTGGCCCAAACTCAGCTCCAGGAGAAAAAGAAAAATTCCTGTGGGATTGCAGCTACATAATGCACAGCTGAGTTGATTTTGATATTTTTAGTTAGGGTAGAACAATTTTCTCATGTTATCTGACACTGATCTAAATCTGCACTAATTTGTTGTGATTTATTTAATCAATATTAAATGCATACATTTCAAACCTGTCAGATAGAATATAATATATCAAATGTAAAATATAAACCTTATTTTATATTCATTGTCTGCTGGAAAACAAACCAAGCCAAGTAGTTTGGCCTTCTTTACCTACCACATTTCTCTTCTAGGGTTATTGGTGGGATTGTAACTCATCACAAGGAAAACGTATGAGAGGTAAAGATAGATAATTTGAGAAGGGCTCACCTTGAACCCTACAGTAAAACTTTCCAAGAGAGGAGAATTTATTTTTCCCTGACAAGGTGTTTGTGAAGGATTGCCTGTTTAAATGAGAATACATTCAAGTGGAATGGTGTATTCTTAGGTATAGCATGTCTATTTGTTACACTTGATTATAAATAACCTGCCAGAAAACAGTTTCTCCAATAAGCCCCATTAATAAAGGTGGATTGGGTTCAACTCAGCGTCTCAGTATTCACTGAATGAGGTTCCTGCATTTAATGGTCTTTTAAAAGCCCCATCTCCTTCACTGTTTTACTGCCATATACACCATCAAATTGATTTTCTTATTTCATCTACCAGAGACAGAAAAAGCTTAACTTCATTTTCTTTTGGATAGTTTGCCAATTTCTTCTTCAGAGCAATAAATATTTTTCTCTATTCTGCAAAGAACAAGATGCTGCAAGTTCTCTTGAATGATTAATGTTTGTATTTTTCGAGGGGGAGAGTGTGCTAAGAGACAGTTAGGGACAACTTGAAAAAAGGATAATTTTATTTTTTAAATATTAATAATGAAGCTGTCTGACATTGGGAGGGAACAAAAATTCTTTATTACAACTTCAATCTATATTACTTAGCAAAGAAAGGCTGACAGATGATTTCATCGGGTTGAAACAAATGTGTCTGAGGGATCTATAATTCATCTGAATAAACCATGTGTTATTAAACTCTTCTTGAGTAGAGAAAGAGGAACCTGATCTCAGGGGTGAGGGTGTTGGAGACAAGGATGGCAGCACCAGAAGTATGAAGAAGACAGTGTCAGTGAAGCACCAATACAAGATGAGAGCAGCACAAGGCTAGATGTGCAAACAAATGAGAGTGGAGCTCAGGCAATGAAGAGGAGTGGAGCTATCAAAAATATTCATTTGAGAAAAGCACAAGTAGTGGTACAGAACATCAGCCCTGTCTCGTACCATAATCCAATGTTCTGTTAAAAAAATCAGCCTTCTCAGATTCTTGTTCTGCTGACAACATTCCTATCAATCACATTTGGTCTTAAGACATTTTTAATTTTAAAGAACAGGGAGGGAATTTCTAGGTAATGTACCTTATTGGGAAAAATACAGAAATCCCATTTCTAACATACTGATAAGTACTTTGCTTCAGTTATAGTTTTATGAGGGGGAAAAGGTGGGAACATTTAGCATGTTTTAGGTACCCACTGCCTTCTAGACTTGATACTTGCCCCTCTCCTACTATCAGGATGACTTACATGTGAATGGGATATAAAAATAGAGGGGGGAAAACCTAAATATAATTTGATTTAGTGTTGTTAGAGACTTCAGTGGGATCATAATTTTCTAACCAACACACATAATATGTATGAATGCAAAATTATGTATAGTGGTAACTACCCTCATACACTGAAGAGGTATCTGTTGCTTATTAGCATAACTGATGTTTCAGTTTTGAATACACATCAGCTGCCTGTAAACTAGTATACTATCTATGTATTGTGGAAGATAGGAGATGCAGGTTTTGGTGAGTTTGATTTGGGATTTTTTTTGCCTAATGTATAGATCATTCTATCTTTGTCAAAGGAAGCAGTTAAAATATTATTTCTACAAACTGGACATGTTAATATTTGCAATTATTCTTATTTTCTGGGGGTTATATTACATAATCTTCATATTTATTTGCTCAGTTTAACAAGTTCCCTTGAACCCATCTGCAGTAATACAGAAGGTTTCTTCTGGTATTTGTCCCACTGAAACCTCCCAGCTCTTCAGTTAGCTTCCTAGTGTGTTTTTTATGGCAGAAGTGTCAGAAATATGAAACTTATGTGCAAATTGCTATTAGTTATACCAACATAAGCCTTGAGAGGTAGTTTAGATATGTATTCTTCCCAAGTATCAAGCCAACAAATGCCTATTTTGGGAAGGCAGCAATATTTTTAAGTCCAAAATAAAACCCAATGTCTAGGTCAATTGGTCCTTCCATCCCAAAGCTTCCCAGGAGGTCCTGTGTAACCCCAGGGAAAAAGCAGCACCATGTGCCTTTGCCAGAGCCGAGTGCTGAAAACAGAGATTTAGCAGGCTGTATAACAGTGCCACCAGGTGATAGCAGAAATGTAGGGTTTGCTGCTACAGGAATTCGGTTCAACAATTACTTGCAGATCAGCTCTGTTGTAAAGCATCATTTTTGTCCTGAGGCTAGTATTTGTAAATATTCAGACATAACTAACATGTTTCTGCTCTAAGTTCTGTCATAAACACAGTGCCTATGTCAAGGGGTTTTTATTGATTTTTTTCTTGGTGGGGGAGGAAGGAGGAGGGAAGGAAAAGACTGCTTTTGGGGTTCTTTGCAACTTTTCTGGGTATCAGGGAGGCATTTTTTGGTTATGGCAGAAGGATGTATCTCTCTGAACTTGTCTACTTCTAATATAGCACAGATGAGAGAAGAATCAGGACAATGGTTTAACAAGTATCAGCCTAATGTTATGTTTGTGACACCCCAAGGCATGCAGGATAATTGTATTAATTGTTACGATGCCAGTTTGAATCTAGGTTATTCACAGAATGATAGAATGTTAAGAGTTGAAAGGGACCTTAAAGATCTTCTGGTCCCAACCCTCACCTCCCACTACTAAGGGTGATCAAGACCTTATCCAACTCCAACACTGGCAGTGGTAAGGCATCCACAACCTGCCTGGGCAACCTCCTCCAGTACCTCACCACCCTCACAGCAAATAATTTCTTCCTAATATCTAAATTTCCCCTTTCAATTTGTACCCATTACTCCTTGTCCTACCACTACAGTTCCTGATGAAGACCTCCTCTGCTGCTTCCCTGCAGGCCCCTTCAGATGCTGGAAGGTGCTGTGAGTTTTCCATACAACCTTCTCTTCTCCAGGTCAAACAGCCCCAGCTTTCTCCACCTGTCATCTTTGTGGCCCAGCTTTTTCCAACAGTTCCATGTCCCTCTGATGGTGGAGACACCACAGCTGTACACAGCACTCCAGGCAGGGTCTCACAAGAGCAGAGTAGAGGGGCAGACTCACCTCCTTTGACCTGCTGGCCATGCTCCTTTTGATGTAGCCCAGGATTTTGTTGGCTTTCTGAGCTGTGAGGCCACACTGCTAGGTCATGTTGAGGTTTCCATCAACCATCACCCCCAAGTCTTTCTCCACAGGGCTGCTCTCAGTCACTTCTCTGCTCAGCCTGTGGGTGTGCCAGGAACTGGAATTGCTGTGTGACCCTGGTGTAGGACCTTGCACTTCACTTTGTTGAACTTCATGAGGTTTTCATGGCCTCACCTGTCCAGCCTGTCCAGGTCCCTCTGGATGGCATCTCTTCCTTCCAATCTGCTGACCATACCACACAGCTTGGTGCACCAGCTGGCTTGCTAAGGGTACACTTGATCCCACTGTCCATGCTGCCCTGAAGATGTTAAATAGTTCAGCATCAATTAATGCTATTTGAAAGAAAATTTGTTTTGTGTGTGACATCTGTGATGGTCCTGCTGGAGTTATTTATGTAGAAAAGTACCTAGGAATTTGATTCCATCCTTGGGAGGAAATTTATATTAATAAAAGGAGGTATTTGCAACTCTGAGTTTTGCAGCCAACTAGTGTCAGTTCTTAACACTGTAGATGTATTAGCACAATAAACCTGTGCTAATGCAGTCTACCATCATAGCAAATTGAATAAACAGAGTCCTATGCAGTATATTCAGGAAGCACTGATCAAAGTAATACAGAATGATTAAGGATTTTAAATAATTTATTCTTCAGCTGTATTCATGTTTGTTAATTAAAACAGGGTCTTCAGTTAAAGTGTAATTGGATTTCATTGCTTCAAGCAAGCTGCCCCCAAAGCATATCCCTGTCAGGGAAATGCTGTAAGTTGCTAAGTTAATGTTTGGTGGTGGAATCAATGCTTTCAGTTTAATACTTGTATTCCTTCTACCCTAGCTTGTTGTTTCCTAAGGTGTAAGGATATAGAAGAAACAGAGAACGAGTCTTCCCACTCTTGGAAGTTACATTTCTTGTTCAGGTGAGGGAAGGAAGATGATTTTCTCTTTCTATCTTTCTTTCTTTCTTTCTTTCTTTCTTTCTTTCTTTCTTTCTTTCTTTCTTTCTTTCTTTCTTTCTTTCTTTCTTTCTCTTTCTTTCTTTCTTTCTTTCTTTCTCTCTCTCTCTCTCTCTCTCTCTCTTTCTTTCTTTCTTTCTTTCTTTCCTCTTCCTTCTCTCTCTCTCCCTCCCTCTCTCTCCCTCCCTCCCTCTCCCTCTCTTCCTTCCTTCCTTCCTTCCTTCCTTCCTTCCTTCCTTCCTTCCTTCCTTCCTTCCTTCCTTCCTTCCTTCCTTCCTTCCTTCCTTCCCTTCCTTCCTTCCTTCCTTCCTTCCTTCCTTCCTTCCTTCCTTCCTTCCTTCCTTCCTTCCTTCCTTCCTTCCTTCCTTCCTTCCTTCCTTCCTTCCTTCCTTCCATTTGTCAGCTTTAAATTCACAGCAAACAATGTAGAATTAGGGTTTATTTCTGTAAGCTTCTAGAAACACTCTAATTCATGGTACATGTCTTGAAGTTTATGAAAACCCTTACCTTACATGCCATTCTGATATTTTCTGTGATTTTGGAGTGGATCCTTCTTCACTTAAACAAATGGGATTGCATACAAGATAAAGACATTATAAAACTTACTACTTCTCTTAGTTAACTAAACTTGATAGAAGGGTACATTGTAGACAGCTGTAATATTTGCTGATGGGTAGAGGGTTTAATGTACTTTTTGTTGTTCTACTTAAGTGACTTTGAAAGAGAATGATTTTGTTCTGTTTAGTCTGTAATCCAACAAATAGTTGTAATCCTGCCGCCGTCAATACTTCAGGGACAGGTTCAGCTCCAACTATTCAATTCAGATGGTTTCTGTTCATCTTGTTATGTTTCATCTTGGGTTCTGTTTCACTGATGCAAGCAGTATCAAGCAATTTGCCAGCACCTTTCTGAGCAGAACCCCACCAAAAAGGCTGTTAAAATCAAAGAGATTAATAATTTCTTAAGAGATCAAGACTCTTTCTTCCCGTTCTGTAATGCTCTAAATTTAGTATTGAAATAGATACAAATTCCTGTTCAAGTGAACTGAACTCCTCCCGTGGAATTCAAATTCAGTCTGTGTGACCATGGGCTAAATTAAATGGGTAGCTCTCCTCTCTTGTATGAATGCTGATCCCCTTTGTTTTCATATGCTGATAGTACCAGCAGGTAAATTCGTTTCTTTGCAAGGCAGATTATTTGTTCTGCTATTTTTTAACATTCCTTGTTCCTGATTCCAGCTTATATTTCTAGTTACTGCCTACAGTGAACAACTCTACAAATATGTGAGGGAAGACTGTCCTAGCCAGATGTGTAAAATTTCCTGGTAAATGTCAGTGCTGGCAGATGGTAGTTTGCACCAACTGGAAATCCTAGCAGAAGTCACAGAAGTTGGAAGAAACCTTAACAGATTCAGGGGTTGCAGACATGCTCCGATACAGACCGCATTAGTCTCTTCAGAATAAATTATGTATGAAACCAGTGAAGTTATTAGTGTTTCTTAATGGCTAGTGATTTAAGAGTATTTCAAAAGTAGCAGATATTTATATCTGCCATCATTCAGGGGGAGGAGAGGTTAGTGCACTGCTCATCCCACAGGGAAATTAACTGTTACCCAGTTAACCACTTCAAAGCATCAATGCCTACAAATCTGGTTATCAAATTAGATTAAATGCCTTCCGTTTGGCCCTGTAGAATTTATAAATGCAGATAATTTAAAAGCAACAAGTAAGCTTCACAACACTTGGGGGCAGAGGTGAAAATGTGTAATTTTTTATGTACAATATAAATATAATCTACTCTGATGTCGCTGTTGAGCAGCTAACAGAGTAATGAAAGCACCAGTTCTCAGTGGCAAGAAGGAATAACCTTTATTGTTTTGATTTCATCACATATATAGAGTTCTCAAAAGTCACCCAGATTGGTCAGTCAGAAGACTTCCCCCAGGCCTGATTGGCCAGGCCTGCACTGTCCAAGTTCTGGGACACTGCTCCAACAACACCCAAACTTTATCTTTATTTACAAAACACAAGAAGAATTCCCATGGGAAAAACCTGTGCTAGCCACACTCTACTATGTTCAGAGGTGAGTCCTAGATGAAGGTATAAGTCTGCACAAGCTGTCAGTGTTCATAAAGTTTACTCTGAGTTTGCTTCATCAAAGCTTTAAGCAGAATCTAGTCCATCATTTCTGCACAATGCTATTCAGGAGGCTGTAGGAAGTAAGGGAGAAATTGGCTTCACCTGCATAAAGGTGGTGTGTCAGGAATTACTGTGATTCAAATGCAAGTATGGAATTATGTTGGCAGCAGGAACAGTCTGGCAGCTTCTTGCCTTGCAGGCAGGACGTGTGTGTGCACAGTGCACTGCCCAAGCAGAGGGGTGCGTGGGAGAAAAGTTGGTTGTTTGTTCCCCCTCTTCTTGTCACAACAGACTTGCACCAAAAGTAGAACTGTAAATTAGCCCCACTGAGTTCACAGCTTCTATCTAAGAAGTGGAATTCCTTTTACAACTTGAATAATTTGCTAACTTAATTGGAAATATTTAATTCAGCTTTCTCTAGCTATTTACCACTGTGGTGCCCAAATGGTGTCCACATCTGCTTTTGTACTCTATAAATAATGATGATTTTTAATAGACAAGTGCTTTTTAATAATTATTTAGTTTGTGTGTAGTTTTTTCTTTGAAACAGCTGAACAACACCCAGGAAAGAATTCAGCCAACCTACTTTGCAGGATTGAAGCTAAATAGGAAAGGAGCCATTTGTGCTCTTCGTAGAGCTAAAATGTGGCTTTCTTGGAGACCGCTGACCTCTTTTCAAACAAAAACGTGCAGTGAGAGCACCATGTTGGAATTTCTAATAACTTTGTGAATCAGGATCTGATCACTGAAAGAAAACTTCTCGAGGCACAAAAGGGAGTGGGAATTATGTTCTGGTTGCTGCGTAAAGTAATCATCAGCAGCGAAGGAAATAAACCTCTTCTCTCCAGGTCTGTCTCGCACACAGTTGTGCAGCTGCTGCAGTTTCACAGCCATCCAACCCAAACCATGTGTAGACATCTGTCATGTGCCTATGTGTAATCAAATCTAAGAGTTTTTAACTTCTGCTGTGACACTAATGTGGCAGCAAAATACTTTTTCAGGATATAAGCGTACTTCTGATACAGCTACTGCTCTAGACTGTCAGTACGAAAGCACAACTTGTGAGACATGAGCTCTGTGTCTATTGTGCAAATAAATGATGTGATCTTCATAGCACTGATAACACAAATATTTGTGTTCATATTTATGTAGACAAGAGATACAAATGTAGAAAAGTGGCTCATTCAAAAACTCAGAAATACTTCTGTATGTTCTGTTCTCAAACTTTAGAAGATTTTGATTAAGAACAAAAACTTATATCTCCAAACTTTTAACTAATGAGCATATAATGAATTACCACTTCCCTGATCATGTCAAGCTTTTCAAATGTTGGACACTTACTGAAATTTGATAGTGAGGACACCCCAACAATGTTAAAGCACATTATTTTTCTTTTGAGTTAAAAATTTTTACTGATTCAAGCTAATTATAAGATTATTAAGCAGTGATAGTATCTGTAGTGAACTCAGTGTTTTCCTAGTACCTATCTCATTTAGCAGTTTATGAATAATACTAAGCAGTCAAACTCTTAATTCTGGGAGCCCCATTTGTGAACTTCCAGTGCTTGATGCATTACAAACAGGACCAGAGACCTACACAGCCCCTTCTTCAGCCTCTCAGATTTCCAGCCTGAGAGGCTGCTGAGGAAGGCGTGAAGATAAACAGCACAGAGGGAAGGTTGACTGAGCCCATGGTGGGCTTGAGCTGACCACATGGGAGCAAGAACCAGCCAGGTGGCTGGTCTGAAGGCACCTGTAGTCCTGCCTGTGGTTACCTGGGTTTGTGTATAAAATGAAAAACAGAGCCAAGGGGATCCAGCATAGATGTTAAGGTGTAAATGGAGCCTGTGCAGAACTGTCTCTTCTGCTCCCACCTCAGCCTTTGCCTCTCTGCACAAAGCTTTGCTGTAGCAGATGAACTTATCAAACCTACCTGCGAGGCAAGCAGGAAACACAGCTCTTTTGCCATTAGACAAGATTTACCTGATGTTTTTGATGTCCTGAAGTTGTAGATTTTCATGATTTCCTACAGTTTGTTTATTATTTATCTAATGTTTTTGTATTTCACAGAAGGGTATTTAAAAAATTTGCTGTTAGTGTTTTATGTTTTATACAGCAGTTTATGTTTCATGTAACGTGATCTTATTGGTGCAGCCAAATGAATATATATGGACAATGTTCTAAATCTGTCCTTCTTTGTGAAAAGATGAACAGAAACTACATTACAATCTCATATATTATAACCATGCATGCTCTCAAGAAAAACTCTTTTCTTTCTAAATATTAAAACTGCAGGGCCTATGTAATTTTCCTCCTTTTTTGTGTAATAACTCAGTGTTATGATATTTTGAATTTACTGAAGTACTTATTCTTGAGAGGTCAAGTGCTTTTCAGTGATTCTGTAGAGAATATAAGCAGCTTCCCAACTGAACACAGAATGTTACATTTTAAAATAAATTAAAAAAAAAAAAAAAAAAAAAAGGGAAGAAAGATATCTAAACGGATAGGAAAAGTAGTATTACACTTATTTGAGCTAATATTCTGCAATTATGCTAGTAAGAGCTCATTGATTTAACAGGAGGTCTTCAAGCTTTTCCATTCTGGTCACTAGCCCAGAACTAATTCAGGCTGGTGGCTCTGGGTAGGACTGTGCCTCTGAAATGAACTGTTGGTATGGGAATGGCTTCCACTGTTCAAGTGTGTCATAAAAGACTATACCAATTAATACTAATGGGCTGCTGTAGTAGTAGCCATGCCGCCGAGACTGAAAGGTGGAGAATATAAAGTAAACATTAGTCTCTCACCCGTGAAGTGGACTCTCCAGAGCAGTGTTTAACCTAATTGGTAGGAAGGCACTGAGAATGTGCTCAGGCTGCAGCAGCACAGTCTGTCTGTCATGTTAATAAAGCAGGGTCTGCAGTGCTCCAGTCTAATGTACCATCATTGCCTTTGCATTCCACTGCAAGCCATGGAGAACAGCTACAAGCCCAGCTGTGTGTGTCATAAGGAAGCATTTTGTTTGTCTGTGCCAGCAAAACCTACAGCTCAGTCTGAAGTTCGCCTAACCTGTGCTTCTACCTGGGAGGGCTATCAGGCACAATGATGCTGGAGCAAACTTGTACCATATGAGCACCTTGAAAACAGGCCAAAAGTCAACAAAATATGTCTTTTTGTTTCCTTTTCCCAAATATTCAGTTACTGTATGGTTAAAGACAAAGTAGCTATGAGTTTATGACTGTATGATATGTTAATTTAGAAGAGATGCATCGTTTAGAATGCACGTAGTGATTCAGGGACAAACTGGTTCCACCTTCAGACTGGTTATATGAGGGGGAAGGTTTCTGAGGACTTTGCTCTCTTTTTTGTCCCAGAACCATCGTGCTTGGATGAAGCTGGAACAGGACCCATCCAGGCTTGTACAGAGCATGCTGCTGGCACCCATGGAGCAGGGCATAGAGCTCTGCCTCAAAGCCCTTACAGCAGTCACTCCCAAAGGATGGGCCATGTGCATGTTCCCTAGATAAAGTGTTTTCTCAGCACCCACCGTATTTTGCTGTAGCTTTATTCTGCCCTCAGGGCACACAGCTGGGCCTTCAGGGTTCAGATATAGATTTAAATGGCTACAAGATCTGCAGATGTGACAGACTGGAAATTTATGTGATACAAAATGAGCAGAAATGCGGTGAGGAGGGATCTGCAGTTTCTAAGCATACAAAAAACAATGAATAATAGAAGGATGATTTAAAATAAAAGGAAATGCTAGTTATGTATGTCTTTGCAGAAGATTCTATGTTCCTGCGAAAGAGCACAGAACCCTGTCATGCTGTCTGAAAATATTTTTAACCTTTAAAAATAGCACACAAGCATCTCAGGGTTTTGTTGGGGGAGTGGGTGGCTGGTTTTGTTTGTTTGGTTGGTTTGGGGTTTTTTTTGGTTTTGGGGTTTTTTTGTGAGTGATTCCTTGCTGGATATGTCAGTCCTACTTTTCTTCTTTAGTTCTGTGCTCCAAATGAGATCATTCCTGTTAGCCTATGGAGTTCATGTAGGACAGGCAATTGCAGTAGTGAACTGTGGAAACAACTTGCGTGGTGACTGATTCTTCCTGGAATAGCATTTTAAAGGGCACAATGTGCTCAGCAAGCTTACTTCTTGACATATGATGTGGATAATTTTCTCAGACATAGGTCAGGCACAAATCCTGCTATTTGACATGGCACAGCCCTCAAATAGCATTAAAGTCATGCCTGCAAGTACAATGGAGCCAATTTGCTAACAAAAATTGCTAAGGACATCTATCAACTAGATTGAATTAATCAGATCATTGCCAGAGTAGTAGAGAATATAATTGTTCCTTGATGAGAGTTCTGGGCCTCCAGTTACACAACCAAAATGGCACTTTTCCACAAAGATGTCTTCAGATGACATTTGCACGCCTACATCCATAGCACTGCCTGGTTTCACTCATTTCTTAGCAGGGCTGTATGAATTGTGTGTCAAGCATAGATTTGGCAGTTCCACTATGTTTTCGGGAAAGTTTATAAATACAGTGTTGTGCCTAAAATACAATGTTGTGACAGAGCTTTTCTTTTGCTAAGTTTGTTTTACCATGTTAATCATCCAATTTTATATGAGATGTTAACTGTATAATAATTCTGAGGAAGCAATCATAATACAGTGTATTTTAAATGAATCTATGCCTTAAGCTTGTAGAAACATAGTAAATAACTTGTCATTACCTTTTGTCTTTTAAAATCTGTATACAATAGTAGTATTTTAAAATATATTTTTAGTTACTGGTGATAATTATATAGATTTAGGATATCATAGTTTCACTCTGTAGGACCAGAAGCTGGGGGTGTTAATTTTTGACAGAGGAAAACATATTAGGGAAAATCAGGCAAAAACATGAATTCATTTAAGGGGCTTTCTTGCTAGGTTGTTGTGGGGGGTTTTTATTGTTCATTGATATGTCTTCTCCTGCACTCATAGACCAGGGTGATTTTGAGTTTTCATAGGACTGGTGAGTATTTTAGTACTACATGTAATAGTAAGAGTAGGATTTTCTTTAGAAAATAATATTGGCAAAAGTATCAGGCTCTGAAAGAACAAGGGGAAAAAAAAACTTGACCCCCCAAAAAATCCATTCAACTTGTTTGATCTCTCTGGCAAAGGAGCCAAGGATTTGTTTTCAACAGCCTGCTTTTATCTCCCAGGGTACTGGGAGGGGGAATAGAGAGACCTGTGATAATTGGGTGAAAGTCTGCGTGTGACTTATGATGCAAAGGTATGAGAGCAGCACAGAATGGAGCTGCTTAGGTTGCAGCAGGATCTGCCTGCCTTCCATGTCAAGGACAACCTGGCTCTCTCCAAACTGTTTTGCATCTCTTCACTTTACTTTTCAGTGCTCCCATTTCTGGAAGACTGTATTAGCTTGAACAGAGATGCACTCGGCTGTCTCTGACCTAGCTGAGAGAGGGCTGACAAAGCCATGCATGCTGAGAAAATTGATGCAAACCAGTGATTCTAGGAGGCCTAGCACAGCAAAGAAAATCCCAATGGATTTAGCACACTCTGCAGAACCATTTGTATGCCCATGTTACTCAGTGCATAGTGTGCTCAGTGAGCTGCCTTGGCTGTGCAGCATGGTTGCCCTGGGTAACTCAAGTGGTGAGGTTGTCCACCGATCCTGGAAGCAACAAAAGTAGCATTGCCCTTGAGTTAATGAGCTGTGCTGGCTCCTCTGTCAATTTTTTTCAGGCAATTTCAGATACACTAGAAGCTAATGGATATGGTGACTTCTATTCTCCCTGGATAAATGGAGAATGAATTAAAGATTTTTTTTTCAAATAAGATAGATGGGGATATTAAAAGTATTGCCCTACTTAGGTTTTATCGTGTGCAGGATTGCCCTGGGCAGTAGCTTCCATTGTGTCGTTATCTCTGTCTACTGAAGTATTCAGCTGCTGCTTTCCTGTACCCTGAATGAGGGCTGTTTGCACACCCATTCCGTTTGTGAACTGCCATTGCCTAGAGACAAGATCTAATGCTGGCTAGAGATCAATGCCTTGATGGATGGCAGTCATTGACACCATCTCTCCTTAAGATATCTTCATGTCCACATGGTCCATCCAGACCTGCGCTTTCAGTATCTTTTCAGTTAACCTGTGTGATCCTGTGTTTGTGTCACCCCTGGGCTGGGGAGAGAGCTGAGCTGATTCCTGAGCACTACTGAGTTTGTGGCTCCTTTCGACTGTCATCTGGGACGTCTCCAATAATGTGTCCCTCATTCAGGCTCTGTCCTCTCCCCAGTACCAGGATGCTTTGAAGTCAAGCCCTGTTGCCATGCTTCAGATTAATTGGTTTCCATGAGCATGGAATTGATTGAGAGTTTCTGCATTGCTTCTTTGATGTATCTTACTCATAAAATAAAGAGCTTCCCATTTGTATAGTTAAAGTACATGGAGTAAAAATTATTGCAGCAACATTGAGGGCTTCCCATTTATATAAAGTTCATGGATTAAGAATTATTGTAGTACCTTTAACTGGATGTGCCACGTGCCAGGACTAGGTGAATGCAACACTAGTATTGTGACATCTATTACCACAAAAAGTCTGTTTAGAATTGAATACTATTCCTTAATAAAGAGACTTGCTTATTACTTATTTAAGGATGAAAGGGTTGTGGGATATCTTTTCTGTTCTTACCTTGTTTTCTACATGATTACAAAAGGTTAATTACAAAGATAGCTTAATTTCTACAGTGTAATGAAGTTCATCTTAGCCTTCCTAAGCTTAGGAGTATAGCTTTTAATATTAGTAGGTTGGTTGAGGTGTCATAACGAATATGGGAAAAAAAACCCAATTTTTGAGAGAGACATAAACAAAACTAATGACAGGAGGAGCAAAGAAAAGAAGGTGGAGGAGATGAATAAGAAACTGAGTAGACCTTATACTCCAGGGAGTATCCAGGCAAGAATGCCTGGGATAAACTGAAGCTACATAACTCACTGTTAAAACAGGTTTATATATACTCCTTACATTTTTTTGTGTTCTTAGCCAAATAAGAACATAACTGTTTGGGGTTTTTTTTGTGTAAATACCCAATGTCATATTTTAAAAGTCCTATCTCTAAGGTCAAAAACATAAAGACAGTTCCTTAATTAAATATGCAGATTTTACTAGAGTTTGCATGAATCCATGATGCATCAGAAGGTGTTAAGGAGTTGGCCAGTTGAGAGGCCTCTCTGTCTCTTTGAAAGGTGATGCAGATCAGGGAGATTCCTGGGGACTGGAAATAGACAAATACACACCCATCTTCAGGAGGGACGATCTAGACCGGTCAGGCTCACCTCAGTGGAAGGGGAAGCCATGTGCAGACCCACAAACGCTAAGGCATGACTGGGTACACCCAGCGTGGGGCTACCGAGGGCAAACAGTGTCTGAGAAACTGAATGCATCCTCTGGCGAGGAGATTGGATCACTGAATTAAGGAACAGCAGTGGATGTTTTGGAGTGACTTCCAGAGGCTACTCCAGACCTAAATTAGAGTAGAGAAGACTCTCTAGAGATAGGTGGGGTTTTTTGAAAATAAAATGCTAATCTACAAACAGGAATAGCTTCTAAAAAGGGAATCGACCAGCTCATTCCAGGCAGTTGGAGCTGTACAAATGGGATGCAGTGGGATATGCAGTGTTTAAGTGTTGGCCACTGAGTCCAGTGACATTTCATGCATGTTAATTTAGATTGATTCTAAAGTGTATAATTTGAACACTAAATCTTTGGGGTTCTTCCTTTCTAATGAAATAATAATCAGAAATACATATGGAAGAGAATGTTTTGGTCTATTTGTAATGAATGCAATCCAGGAAACTGGTGTTATAAAAGGAGTATTTTCCTGACTTGTTTTCTTAACAGAAAAAAAACCTTCCCCCCTGTAAACAAGGGAAGCAGCATAGCACCTGTGTAATCCATGCAATTGATACTGCAATGTCTGTAAAGGGTATTAGGGTGTAAGTAGGCAACAGATTTTGCCATTCAACACGGGGCTAAATATGAGTGTAGACTGCTAATTTGGTGCACAGACAGGATATGCAGTCTTGTTTGGGGCTGGGGGCAGGGGAAGTAGACTTCTATTTCCTTTTTAGACTTTTAAATTTTCAAATATGCCAGAAATGCTCCATTATTTCCTGGGGTCAATTTTGCTGTTATTTAGGTGAGAGATACAAGAATTATACATTACCAGAAACTTCAGACCAGATTTAGGGGAATTTTAGACACACAGACACTATGTTAGGCCTCTGCAGAGGAGTGAAAACTTCCTGTTCTCTTCAAAGCTTTGGGCTGAAATCCTGAACCCAGTAAAATGGATAGAAAAATGCTGTTGATTTCAGGAAAATAGGATTTCAACTTTAGAGTTTAATCTTGTGCCTATCAAAGTGAATGATTAATGTCATTGATTAGACTGAGATCAAGAATGAGTCACAAACCCTCTGTAGTCACTAATGGTAAAATATGGATGATATCCTTTTAGGACCTTCTGGGATCTTTTTCACATGAACTTCAAAGAAGCAAGGATAAATGTCTAGATAAATAACCTTGGTAACATCTGAAGAGAACAGTTTTCTGCCTCCATGAAAGTCTATGGCAGATAACACAGATTTATTGCTAAGCAGATTGTGTATTTTGGGGGTGGGGGCTGTTTGTTGGGTTCTTTTATTGGTTTTTTTTTTCTTTTTTTTTTTAATGCAGCAGCAGATGTTTACTAAAGACTAATTAGAAGAAATTTGTCAGCATTTGTGGATTTGTTCCTTTCATGATTCAGGAGATAAGCCTGCTTTGTTCTTTCTCTTTTCCTCTCGCTCTTTAATGAAGTGTTTCTTAATAACTACTAATTGAAATATCTTGCACCCACATTTGATGACAGTCAATTTGGGACAGAGAGCCCTTCTTACTGAATCTGTTTCTTGCATGATGCATCTCACAAACAGTTTGGCTAAAAGACTATGTTAGATCCAAAGTGTATCTTTGCACATCAATGCAGCCGTGTGTGCCAGGTCAGTCTGGAATGAAGAGGCAGTGCCTGACTCCCTGGAGCCTCTTGACACTGAGCCCTGGGTGGCTGTAACCTCAGGAGATCTGCACTGCTGTGTCTTCAGGGCTCTGAAAGTCCCTGCTCCAGAAGCTGAGACTCTGCTGACCTGAGACCTTTTGCTGAAGTGCGGAAAGGTCTTTCTATGACCATGTCAGTGCTTGGAATTAACTCACTGTATTTGCAATGATGCTGGAATAATGTATTTCTGCAAGGAGAAATAAACATACAATTTGCAGGAGAAAAAAGAAGAGAAGGACTGGGTCTTGTTTACTTGTCCAATTCATGTGTCTGTGTTTGTTTACAGCGAGTGTGACTTACCCTTAGGTGCTCAAAGAGAAAAAACGTATTTCATATGGAAAAAAGATCTCTAGCCTAGATTTCATGACCTGTACCAGTACTTGGATTTGGAGTGTTTACTTGTTATAAATCTTATTCTATTATTCCTGATTTGCATCCAGGAATAAGTCCAGTTGTTTGAGAGAAATTTACTTCAAATAAGCAACTTAATTGAGTTTTCAGTGTGTTCATTATACTCAGATGCTGATTACCCTGAAATTTTAATACAACAAGCATAAAGTGCATACCTGTGACAATCCATTTACATGAATGCACAAGAAGTTTCCTCCATATTTTGTGCTGCAAGACCTGATGTGCTGTCAATGCAAGAAGAATGCAGGGATTTTCCCCCTGAGGTAAATGTTCAGATGAAAGGTGAGAGGAATCTGCCTTTCACTTTGTACTTCAAGTCAAACCTGTTCCCCTGAAATGGGAATTTCATATGGAAATCAGCAGCAAGGGAGCTGGAGTACCTGCTGTGGGGCTGCCCCTGCTGCCTCCCAGGTGGTGCCTCCCTGGGAGCAGCTTCTTGGCTAGAAAGTGATTCTGTTGATTATTTTCCATCAAAGAAGTCTTTTATATAAAAAAGGTAGAAATCGGGAAATTAGCTCTTTTTAATTATGGAACTTTGTTTTCCTGGCGGGTTAGTACCATAAGAGAGCTGGCTTAATGCAGATTCCAGTATTTTCATTGGCTGCAACAACAAAATAAAACTCTATTTTCCTTCCTGCATAATGCAAGACTGATTTTCAGCGTAAATGAAACTGGTTTACATCACGTTGGAAGTTTTATTAATAGTGAACAAATTATTGTGTAGTACTGATCTTGTCTACCTCCTCAGACTCCAAAGAGTAGATACTTCCACAGGAAATCATCTGTAGATATAGTTGGCAATCAGGCAGGGTCCCAGCAGGTAGCATATGTATCTTTTCAATTTTTCAGATAATGTAGGCACATCACAAAAGACTACCTCAATATCTCTACAAAACTTCTTCTGCCTCACTGTTGCCTCTAGTTGTTGGGTAGATTCCTTTTCTTCAGCAGCTCCAGCCATAGCTCTCTTGACCCATTCCTCACCTCACCTCACATGTGTATTGAAATGCTCATATTTTCAATCACAGCTGTCTCCCTTTGGGCACCTCGTGCTGGGAAAGCTCCAGGAGATGTGGGTGGGGATCCTCACAGACTTGCTGGTGGCTCTGCACGCAAGCAGCCTCTCCACTCAGTCACTGTTTCTTGCTGTGAGCATTCCCTATTTGAGCCTTTTGCTTCCTCATAGGTACAACCTGAAATACCAGCAGACAGGTGTCAGTGTTTGGCTCTCCTGAGGCACAAGGCACTCAGAGCAGGGTAACACCAGCAGGGATTCTGCTGGTGGGGTGCTGGTTGCCATCCACTATAGCTGTTCCCTATTATGAGACACAAATACAGGCAGATTTCTGCCCACGTAGATGACACCAGCTATTTTTACAATGAGTTTTTCCATTATCATTTTGTATTTGTTAATAATTGATGTTTGCCTAATTTAGATGAGGCTGTTTTGATGTCTCACTTGTCCTAAATTGTTATAGCAATAGCAGTAGTACTGGCATGCACTGTGGTTACACCCTGAAGGCACATGAATGCTGAATAAGGATATGATTTTCCTTTCACATTTCCAGGGTTTGAACTCTGCCCTCTCATAGTATGCTTATTTCTCTTATATCCTGCCAGATTATTCCTGATGCTGCTTCCTGACTTGTCTGGTGATTTTTAGTGTACTGCTTTGCTGTACTTCATCAGAGACATTGTTATTTTAGAATCATGTCACTCCATGTTAGTAATTTAGAATATATTGGAAAGACATATGTTTATGTTTTTATATGTTTATATGCATTTATATTTTTAACACTTCAAAATCCATGCAGAAAAAAACTCTGAAAAATAGTGTTTTGTGAAAGGCACAGAGAGTTAATCATCAGAAGTTACCACATTTTTCACTCTGGAAATAAACAGGTACATGAATGCAAAACAACTTATCAGAAAAAAGCTGTGAATCATCATATGAGGTGCCTTCAGGTAAGATGGGTTCTGATCAAAAAGGAGATGAGCACTTAAGGATTCAATAAGATTCTTTGCAAAGAGACCTTGACAAATCAGAGGACTGGACAATCACCAACCACGTGAAATCAATAAGGGGAAGTGCTGGATACTGCTCCTGCGATGGGGCAGCCCTGGATGTACAGACAGCCTGGGGAATGAGAGGCTGGAAAGTAGTGCCATGGGAAGGGATCTGGGGTCCTCCTCAATGGAAATTTGGATATGAATCAGCAGTGCCCTGGCAGCCAGGAGAGCCAGCCTTGTGCTGGAGAGCATCAGGCACAGCATTGCCAGCTGGGCAAGGGAGGGGATTGTGCTGCTCTGCTCTGACCTGGGGCAGCCTCACCTTGAATATTGCATGCACTTTTGGGTGCCACAATATAAACTATTAGAGAGCAAAGGAGGGCAACAAAGATGGTGAAGGGCCTTGAGGGGAAACCGTGTGAGAAGCAGCTGAGGTCACTTGATCAGTTCAGCCTGGAGTAGACTGAGGAGAGACCTCATCACAGTCTACAACTTCCTTCTGAGGGAAGGAGGAGGAGCAGGTACCAATACTTCACTCTCGTGACCAGTGACAGAACTCATGGAAATGGCATGGAGCTGGGTCAGAGAAGGTTTAGGTTGGATATTAGAAAAGGTTCTTCACCTGGACAGTGGTTGGGCACTGGAACAGTGCAGCTGTGATTACAAAGAAACTGCTGCACTGAAAAGGCTCATGGCTCACAGAAATAAGAGATTTGCTACCTCATGCTGGACTCAGAGGAGCAACCTTCTAGTTTCCAAATGAAGAAAGAAACAGAACACAATATTTTGTAGCAGTTTTACACTGTAAGATGCAAAGATTTTTTTTTAAAGTAATTTGATTTATTTTAAGTTAGAAAGGAGAACTGTGTGAAAAACTTCAGAGATTTGCATGTCACTTATCATTCACTGTAGGTGGGCAGAAGAGCTGCACATTTCTCTTCTGTAAAATTGCAAGGTAGTGGCTGTCTTTAAATTCAAGGGCCTTTTTGGCTGATGGAAGATAATGTTATATGTCTCTTTAAAAAGTTAGACTATGCTTTATGGCTATTTTCAAATATTACAGTCAACTATAGTGTTCTACAAAATGTGTCTGAACATACTAAATCCTTAAAAAATTGGGAAATCATTCAATATGGGATTGCAAAAGCAGTTTGCAGTTTGTCCTTCCAAAGAGTTGGCTGAAAAGAGTTTTAATGGTCTGTTAATAAAGGTCAAGCAACACTGTGATGGATTTATTATTGCGGAGTTTTTTGTTTGCTGAAGAAACAGTTTAATACTGATAACTGAATTCTTGTTTTCTTTTTATTTTTCATCTGGCTCGCATTTGTTGAATTTCAAAGGTAGAAAAAGAATTCTTTACCAGCAACTCTGTGTACATGTAGAAGAAAATTTATTTTTACCTTGGTTCTCACAGAAAGGAACACTAACTTTGCTGTTAAGTAAAATCACTTATGAATTCCAAAATGTATATTCTTTCATGTGATTTTAAAAATGGATATGAAAGTTCTAATTCCTAAAAATAAAAAGAAAACCAGTAATTTAAATTTCTCATATCAGAAAAATGCATTTTTCTTTGAAATTATTTTTCTTTGAAATGTACAGTTAGGTAAATGTCTCACTAACTTCAACAGGGATAATACAAAGTCAAGTCAGTTATTCTGGCTGCAAATCTGTATATGTGCATTCACAACTTTATGTAAAAATGTTCTGGTGAATTTATTTAGATTGTGTGATTAAATAAAAGGTGGAACTTTGATCTTGCTGTGAAAATGAAAAGCTATTTTCTGATTAGTAGTTCTCAGAAGTTTGTCAAAACTGTGGAGAAGAAATCAGTGCTGATTAATGAACTTGTATTTGACTCACATATCTGGTGCAGGAAGGTGTGGGCAGGACGTGTACTGCCTGTGGCTGGAGCAACCAGAGCTATTGCATGATGCTTGTGGAAATTACTCAGCCATAAGGAGAGGGAATGAATGTAACACATTCTTTTTGTATGCACAATTTGCCATCTTTTCGCACTCATGGCATTGTGACAGTGCAGACCATGACATTGCTTTAGCTTTACCATGGCCCATGTGCTTGGAGTTCACTGCAGACTGATGTGCTGGGATATTAAAACTCCACTGACTGTAGAAGCTTTTCTGAAACATGAATTCCACCAAAGAATATTGCATTTTTTGTACATTTACTTTCCTTAAAGAGGTTGACTTTTATGGTTTTAGTTCCACAGGCACCTATATTTGAGGAGAACAGGCTCCTTTGCACAGAGCGTGCAAACAGGAAATACATGTTTGTAATGGACTTATTTTCTTAGTTTTTCAAACTTGTTGGTGTTATTTCCTATATGTATCAGACGTGAAAACCAGATGACAAGCATGAAATTAACAATATCAAAACATGAATAAATAGATTATGTGCCTGCTAAAGAAGTCCATTAAAGTGTGCCACATTGATTAGGTCTGATATAATCATCAATCAGTACTTTCAAACCCCAAAGCATGTGATATTTGCTGGAACACATAGTAGAGTTGCAAAGCAAGACTATTCCCTCTCTTCTTGGTACTTATTTTTTAGTTGACTTTGCTGGGTATACCCTGCCTTTTTAGATGATGCTTTGTCTGAGATCAACCACCTCTATATATGTTAATGTGCCACAGTTTGGTGTGAACTTTGGAAATACACATCCCAAAAAACAAAGTTCCTATAAATCTCTCATTCAACCAACCAGTCTCTTGTTCAGGTCGTGTATTCTGGGGACCTGTTAGAGATCTCTTCCCAAGTACCTTGAGCTCACTTGGTGAATCTTGCAGTAAAGGAAACATTTTCTTGTTTTCAAGCCCAATTTATATGGTTTGTATGTGATTCATCACCAATATCAAGATCAGCCTCTTGTCCTCTACAAAACACCCAAAGTTTCTTTCCCCCCAAAGAAACTGCATGCTTCTGGCAGCAATATCTGCTCCTGTGAGCAGCAATGGAGCCATCCAAAGAAAACCATACTCTGTATTTTTCCATCAGCCTCCAAATGAAGATTGGAGGGGGATAAAAAGCAATGAAAGGAGCGCTCTGATGGACCTGTCAGAGGCCCCTGGCCCCAGCCTTGCCAAGGATATTTGTCCAGTGCACAGCATCTGCCCGGCTCAAACCCAGGCTCTGCTAGGGCTGGCTGTTGAGATAGTCCAATGCTGACTGAGGAAACTTTTATTTGTCTGTGCTGCATACAGTGAAAAACTAGCTGAGCCGAAACTGACTCAAGGTGAAAAGTTTAGGCCATTTCGTTTTTTCCCAAGAACCCTCCTACACGTGAAGGTTTGTGAGCCCTGAGGGAGCACAGGGTGGGTTATGGCTCTTTGTGGGTCACCTAAGGTACAGCCATGCAAATATTTCATCCCAAGTTGCCAGTGAGTATCCAATGCAGAGTGCTGCAGAGGATCCTGAAGTCTTAGTGACCCCCTTATGCCTGTGAGGAATTTCTTCTAGCTCTTTTGAGTCCACCCATGTTTATGCATCGTGTGAATGGCCAGGATCTGGGCATGTGGGTGAGGATGTAGACATGAATGGGAAAGGTCAGAATGGGAAAGCTGGGGATAACTTAGGGACAAACAAAGCAGCAAAAGACAGTTTACAAGGCTAGACAAAATGCGAAGGAGAGATACTCCTAAGATAAATAATGTCATTGAGGTAGTTTTGCTGGTGTTGTTTGTTTTGCTTTGGCTTCTTTGCCTAAAGAATACTGGAGGAACAGAAAGGATCAGAGCAGTAGCTCCTGTGCTGTAGCTGTTCCCAGATGGTGGCTGGCATTTTAGGGACATTCTCAGCTGGCTTACTGCAGACTGGCAGTGTGATCACTATGGACTGGGGCTTTGATGAACCAGCCTTAGAACAGTAGAGATTCAACTGTCTGTAGATGTGATTTAGACCTGAACTCTACTTTTGCAAAGTGTCTAACCACACTTAATTTCTATAAAGGTAATTATGATAACCGTGGGTTGCTTTGGGACTGCATTGAACTATTTCAGGGATAATTGTGGTATTTCAGAGTTTTATATAGAGATTTTATCTGCTATATAAATCTGTGTGGCTATGAATTAAAAAAAATTAAAGAAAGAAAAAGTGAAAAGTGGAAATAATTATTTCCAGAATGCCATATATTACAAAAGATTAGCAAAACATCTTAGTGCTCAAAATATTTTATTATTGTAATTAGAAACAATCTGCTATATGGAAGAAAGTTTAAAATAAAAATACATATGAGTGTAAAATGTTACCATAAATATTGAAATTTTCAGTTATAAGTGATACCTGAAATATGAAAGATCTTAGCAAAAGCAGACAATATTGAATGATTATTTGAGGTTTTTTATTACAAGCAGCAATGTAAGAAACATTTCTCTTAAATATTTTTCCTCCTTTGCCACAAGGAAATGTTTATTTTGTTCTCTAAACAACGTTTTTGTAGTTCATGTGTTTCTTTGTTTAGTTCCATTCCAGCATGTGCAAATTTCCTTTAAAATTATTATGATGTCTGTAAAAATTATACATACTGGGCATTTCCAGTCTAGGATAGTCTGTGACAGACTAGTCTTAGTCTTAGAATCAGAGAACCATAGAATAGTCTGGGTTGGAGTGAAACCTTTAAAGGTCCAACCCCCTTCATCTAGGGGCATCTTGGAGAATATTAAAGTGTGATCTTGGTGCTGTCTATTAGAAAGAACTGTTAGCAATGACAGCATTATCAAATGGGAAACCTCAACTCTATGGAAGTATTAACTTGAAACTCTTTTCCTCAATAAAACAGCAAGGGTGAGAAAAATAACTTAATTATATACTTTCAGGCAGGTACAGTGTTCTAACATGGAGTTTCAACTAGAATTGTCTTTTCCTCATTCCTCTCCATGTCAAGGTAGTACATTTTCATGGAAGAATTATTCAATTTAACTTCAGAGGATTAAAATATATCTTAGGGTTTACTGAAATACCTTTTTAAAGAACCATTTTTACAATCTACTGAATCACCAAGAATGAGGATGCCAGTTTTGTAAATATGCGTTAAAGATTGCATTGCTATTGGAAACTTCACAAATAACTGTAAACTTATTGTCTCCCCATAAAATGTAGTTTTATTTTTGTACACAACTAGAAAAGTTGTATTTGTGGCTTTGAATTCCTCACCTCTCTACAAATTTCTTATTACAAGTCACTATTCTTATGGTTTGCATTTTAAAATCCTAGGACATTTGGATTTGATCAGAACAGTGCCACATTCTGCCACAGAAGGAAGACTGAAATTGAGTTTTAATGTTGTGGGCCTGGCTAGCTAATGAAATAGATGCATTTGCTGGAACATACACTTGAGATACTCTTGAAAGTAAGCCCAGAGCTAAAATTTCCAAGACAAGTTGTAATACTTCCTTCCAGAAGACCAAACCTACCATCTGCGCAGCTGAAATGTAGATTTGCAATGAACAGACCAAGATCATGTAAAAAATTTGCATATTGTCAAAAGTCTGGTGAGGGAAATCTGGGGTTGAGTCTGAAAGCAAACTAGTGTTCACCTTAATGCTGAGGGATTTTCATGCAGTTCCTCCACTGCTGGCAGCTTTTGGCTTGGATTTTGAAATGGCTCCAATGTCTGGCTACCTTGTGAATTTAAAATGTGATTTGCTTAAACTGACTTTGTCCTGATGGGCATTCCTTTTAGCATTAATATTTTGCCCACAAAAATTTTTCAGTCAAAACTTACAGCTTGCATCCAGAGTACTCAGAAGTCACCATCAGCACAGAGTTACATAAGCATCACAGCTGGGCTGCTCTTACTGCTTGAGCATAGGTGCTGTTGCACTGCATAATTTGTTACAGGAAAATTATTCAAACATCTTCAGATCACCTATAATAAAAAGAAGTAATTTGAAATTAATGCAGTCTTCTCCTTCATCACTAACTTAAATTCAGGGGTGGAAAAGTTATCAAAAAGGTTGCTTGCTGCTTTTATTTAAGATCATAATTGATAGAGAGGAACCACAGCTCCTGTTTTCAAATGTGCTTTCCTTGCATAGTTCTGCATATCCTTTATCCTCTGTTGCTATGCCATGAACACAATTTTAAGAGAAAAAAATGTCATAGAGAAAGCAACTGCATTGCTTTCTGTAGGCATAGAGGTGCAGTGCAAAAAATTAAGTAACAACATAAGTATCACCTGCAAATTCAAACTGCACTGAAAAGGCTCTCTCTCTGTAGATAGTGAAAGTGGCTGGAGGAGAGCAGGGAGAAATCAATATTCTTGTCAAAAGCCTTTCTGACAGTTTAAATCTCTACTTACTAACAAAATTTTTGGAAGAACATAGCAGATATAGCTTGTGATTGCAGTTTCTTTATGCAGGACGGTAATTGTCAAAAGATGCATCTTAGAAGACTCGGAAGTTCTCAGTGCCATGTCTTTCCTGAAGGATCTGCCTCTGATAGACCAAGAGTTTCTACAGGAATGAAGTGAAACCAGAATTTTTAGGGTTCAGACTGGTGCATCCAAGTTGAGCCAGAGATGATCTTCAGCTTCTGCCTATAAGTTTGGCAGGAACATTTATGTGCACCCTTTCCTAAAGAAATTACAGAGCACTCTTTCAGAAGCATAGTAAATGAGAACATTATGTCTTTAGAATACACGTACACTTGGATGAGTGATTGCTACCTTAAAGCCAAGTGGAGAACAAATACATAACTTCTGTTTTACAACGTGTGGTGGGTTGGAATTTTTTGTGTATTTACAATGCTTATATACAAACAGCCTTCATATTTTCATGTTTTGCCCTCATTCATGCCATCATGGAAACATTATGGGGTGAGTCACAAAACTGCAATGCTTCAATGGATGGCTACAAATTCCTCAGAAGGGATAGGCAAGGAAGGGAGGGCCATGGGGCAGCCCTCTATGTTAGGAGTGTTTTGATTCTGTAGAGCTTAATGATGGTGAGGACGGGGTTGAGTCTTTCTGTGTAAGAATCAGGGCAAGGCCAAGAAGGCAGGTGTCATGGTGGGAGTCTGTTATAGACCTCCCAACCAGGATAAAGAACAAAATATTCTTTAAACAGCTGGGAGAAGTCTCATATTTGCTTACCCTTGTTGTCATGGGGGACTTTGACTTACCAGATGTCTGCTGAAAATACAGCACAGCAGAGAGGATACAAACTGGGAGGTAAAGGGTCTGGAGCACAAGTCTTATGAGGAGCAGGGTGGCTGAAGGAGCTGGGGTTGTTTAGCCTGGAAGGGAGGCTCAGGGGAGACCTTGCTGCTCTCTACAACTACCTGAAAGGAGGCTGGAGAGAGGTGGGGTTGGTCTCCTTCCAAATAACAAGTGACAGAACAAGAGGAAATGGCCTCAAGTTGCACCATGGGAGATTTAAATTGGGTATTAGAAAAATTTCTTTACTGAAAGGGTTTTCAAGCATTGGACCAGTCTGTCCAGAAAGCTGTTGGAGTCACTGTCCCTGGAGGTATTTAAAAGATGTGTGGATGTGGCACTTGGGAACATGGTTTAGTGGTGGATTTAGCAGTCCTGGGTTAACAGTTGGACTTGATGATATTAAAGATCTATTTCAGCCTAAACCATACTATGATCCTGTAATTCTATGATTTTAGGACAGACAGCTCAGCAGGCTTTCTTAAAGCCATGGACTCACAGTCTTCATGCAGTAGCTTAGAGTTCTAAGCATTTCTAAGAAATAAGAGTTCATGCTACTAGCTACAAGGAGCTTGTAGCTGTGCTTGTGATCCCCACCTTCCCAGCTGGATGGGGACAGCATCTGTGCCCCAGCTGGGACTTGATGTGACAAAAGACTTCTCTAAACACATCTCAGCAGGGCTACTGGACACTGTTTTCTGCAAGCCTTGCATTCTGGAGGCTCTTTGTCAGTCCATTTCTGAGGGGATGAAAGAATATCTCTTCTGAAGGCTATAATACATGGTCAGCATTTTTAAAGAAAACAACTTTTGATCCAATAAATAAATGAACATTTTGTTCATTAAAAATAAATACTCTAGAAGGTCAGCTGCAAAAGGGGAGCTCCGTGTGTAAACTCCTTGGAAATACAAAATTCTGGACAGTTCTTCCTGAGGGCTTCCTCATTTTGAGTTTAGAGCAAGTTGTGTCTCCAGTATGGCTCCAAGGGAGGATTCCCATAAATGGAAATTATCCAGAGGCAAAATACCTAGAACATCCAGAATCCTTTGCAAATCTCGAGTTCTTCTTTCACAGAAATGATCATATCTATTTATGGATACCGGAGAAATTTATGTAAGAGTTTTTTATACAGGCAATCTTTTCCAGCCCTGTCCTGCCCTCCAGAGCTGTACTGCCTGTAGGTTGAAGAGTTCCCCAAGGAAAGGCAGTTTAAGTTTGATGTCAAAAGATAGAAGTTTGATGTCAAAAGATAGATAAAACTTGAGGATGAACCTTAACTAAATATAAATGAGTCTCCACAGTTGACATTGAGAGAGCCTGAGCCATGGAATGACTTGAAGCTTTGTTCAGTGACATTATATACTAAGTTCCATATGAGCATTTGGGTATTTCTTTTCAGGTTGTGCCATTGTTGCTGCCACGTGTGACATGAGTTTCTCATAACCCATGTCAGTGGAGGCTGTGAGTTCCTCCACAGAGGTCAATGAGTTTGTCACAGTACCAGCGCAGAAGTTCCCAAAGAGGAAGGGGGAACACTGCAATGTTTGTGCTTCCTCAGCAGGAAAATTATAGCCTTGTGCCAACAGCCAGATCAGAGGCTGCCTAAGCATTTCTTGGGTTGGGAGCAGGGGGGGAAAGAGCTGAAAAATCCAATTTAGTTGCTGTGTCCTGTGGGTCTTCACCCACTGTAAACAAGTGCTGCTGGGAGGTGGGAGGAGGGTATGCCCCCAGCACATTATGTTTCCTACATGGAAATTGGAGCCATATCTTTCAGCACAGTTTCACTGCTGCAAAGAAAAGTAGTAAAATGAATTGTTGTCATCAGTGTGCGGAAGACATAGTTTCTGCTTCAAAACATTTTTAAATGTAAAATCTCATCTTCTAATTTGAGGTGCTGCAAAATTGCACCATGTTGTGTCTCATCACTGCTGGGATTTTTTTCTTGTGCCTTCATAATTTTTATTTTCTTGTCATTCTCTCATTCACATTCCAGTAGGCATATACTGTATCACGGCAGTGCTTGAAGAGCTGTTTATACAATGTGAGCAAAATCCTACTACAAGGAATAGATAGCTTTAGAAGAAAATCAGAAAACAAAGAGGGGGAAAATGGAGTATTTTCTAGGTATTCAGTTGAGGCAGAATACATGTGTGTGGTCACAGGGGAGGAGTGAAAGGTTGTACTTAAGGCTTCAGTAAAGTGTGAAGAATCACACTTAGGCTTCCCACAGAAGTGATGTTATTCATGAGGAGATCCTGACCTGCTTGTTATCCCCTCTGCATGTTGTTTCCTGGAGGTCACCTTCTCCTGATTGGGGGTTCTGTCAAAAACAGAAATGGGGGAGAGGACAAAGTGCCTGCTGTGAATCCTTCACTTGCACTAAGAAAAAGCTTTAAGGAGAGCAATAAAAATTGCATAAATATGCTTCCCTTCTCTCCCAGTGCCTGTACCTATGCCTTCACTACCCCCTGACAGTATGAAATGTGTGTTATCATGAAATTTTTTATATAATAAGGGAATTCTGATGATGGAAGCATAGACTGCTAGACAAAGTGGTCTTTTTACCAGTTCTACCTTTTTTTCCCCTTGAAACTCTCTATCTCTGATATCTGTGATTTCAGTGCAGTGTGGATTTTCAGATACTGAATTTCCATGTCTCAAGGACTTGTTATAGTCTCCTTCTTTTTGTCTGCTCACTGCTAGGTTTTCTTCCTTCTGTATAAATGGAGATTTTTGAGCTGTGGGTTAGAATCCATCATGGAAAGAAATGCTCTGGAAATTAGGTAGCTGACTGTACTTTTTGTGCCTTTTAAGGACACAGTTTCTTATGTGCCAGAGAAGAGGAACCAGTGAGTAAACAAAAAGGAAGAAATAAAATAGTTAGACCTCCTGGACTCCAGACTATGATAAATATGACTGTGAACTCAAGGTCTACTGTGTGGCCTGAATACTTGCCAAAACAATCAGTAACTTATCTGGTCTCATGCTGGTATTATTGGCTTTAAGAATCCCTATTAATAAAGGGTTTTACATAAGAACCAATGGCAAGGTGCATTTTTGAATATCTATTGGAATAGAATAGAATAGAATCTCTAGATATCTATTGGAACATTCTTTTAAAAAAAGTTTTACAAAATGTACTATATTTAGACTTGTACTTTTCCACTGTCAGGATGTTGCATCTCAAAACTCTGCAGAATGTCCTCAGGGAGACACACATTTCTGTATTCTGTGAGAAAAAGCAAAAAAAGGTGTGTCTGGCATGAACAAATCTTGGTCAAATGCTTTCTTTAATTCTTCTACTGCAAGCTGGGTTAGCTCTGAAAACAATTAAGAAGTAGAGAATGTTTCCCTTTCACTTTTCTCTTGATTAACCCTCTGCTGCCCATGGTACTAGACTGTTTATTAATGTTTGGAAATAAGATCTTGGAATGAGAGAAGCAAAGCTCAGGACTTGAAGTAGAACCACAGGAGTTCTGCCATAAAATCTTGTTGAGCCCTAGTCAGTGCTTTCCAACCATCGCACTCTGTGCTCCTCAACCAACCCCCTCTTGACCCAGAAACAAAGCTGAGTTAAGAGTATGACCCAAGTATCCAGAATAAATTGGCTCAGAGCATCTTTTTTATTTTTGACCATTCCCATTCACTAGATTCATGTGCCTTAGAGTTAAGCTGTTTTACCAGAGCCATCAAATAGTTCTGTACAGAAGTGATATTTTTGCATGAGACTGCCCTGTGGAGAAGACTCCAGAATATGATTTGTAAAGCTAACACCAGAGATTGTACCTTCTTAGAGGTCAGCAACACATGATTTGTTCCTGTACATTTAAGGAATTCATTCAGGGTATGTGAATCATGGTACTGTGCCTTTTCTTTGGAAAATCATGTAATGATACTGTGCCCTTTCTTCAGAAAATCCTATCAGATGTGGTAAGTAACTGCTTTCTTCACTTGTAAATTTTGTCCTGCAGAACAATAGCCATGGGTTGTAATGGAAAATACAGCCTTAAATGTTCATGCCCTTTGCCAAACCTTCTTTACAGTAAAAGAAAAAGCCACAGGACTTCACTTCTTGTGAGTGGAATGGCTTTTAGCTTCTCCCCCCTAGTATTCACACTGAGAGATCCAGTACATAGCTCTTGATAGTAAAAGGAATCAAGTGAGACCAAGCCTATAAGAAAAGCAACCTCTAAAGATGCTATTTGATACTAAGCTAATACATAATTTGGTGTCTCCTCAACACAGCTTCAGGCACTTTAGTGTCTATCTATATCATCAGCTGTGTAAAATTATAAATGAAACTTTATGAAGCATATAATACTATATGAAGCATTTAGCACTCTAGCTCTGAAAAACAGCTGCAGTTGCTTACAATAGCTAGCATAATATGTCCTTGAGAAAATGGGGTGAGTCAGGCAGTTTATTACTGTTTTCTAGTAATGCTGTTTTAATTGACAACCATATTTTGAAAGGTAATTTTTTTAGGGGATTGTTTGTACACTTTCTTCTTAATACTTTGTCTAGTGGTTATGCAAGGAATAAGATTTCCAAGCAGGCAAGCCACAGCTTGTTTATTCTCATACATGAAAACACTTTGCCACTTACAGTTTTGTACTGCCTCCTTGTCGTGCTATTTTCATCAGTTATTAGAGAAACCAAGTATTTTCTCCCTAGAACTGCAAGAGATGAGTCTCAACTTGTGCAGTGCCCTCTTTTCACTGAGCCATATTTTCATTACAGAACCAGCCCCCTGAGCGCCTGAAAACTTAGAGATGTACAATGGCATTAGTTAAAACATTTCCTGTGTTTTATATAAGTCAAACCATGAAAGAGGGAAATGAAATTCACTTATTTTTCCCTCCTAAGAGCATTACTACGACCTGTAACAGGGAGTAAATTTGAAGTATCTCAAGTATGTTTGGGTGAGATCACACATCTTTCAGTATGAAAGAAAGTAAGAAGACTGTCATCTGAAAATGGCTTGGAGATCATGCCTGTGGATCTATTTGCACTTAACCTTAGACTAATATTTGTATTTTTTTCTTGAAGCATGAGTTCCGGAAAACAAAAGGCAAAGATCTGGCAAACAAAATACTTCCAGACATTGGAGATCAGTCTGAAGATCTTGTTATTAAAGAAATACAACTCTGCATTACATATGTAGATGTCAATAAAATATTTTTTGTGATGTGTGGTTTTGTGTCACAGCAGGGCTGATGGGTCAATGTGGTTATGCTTTCATTGGCTCAGAACTTCCACAAGATTCTGTTTGGCACCAAATCTAAAAAAGTGTTAGAAAAGCAGTTCATTTAAAGGGGAGTGTCAGAATGTAGTGGTACTAATATCTGATTTGGTTAAGAAAAGCTTTTGTTAAGAAAAGGAAAAAATTAATTTTGGGGGAGGAAAGGACAATATTGCATGACAATAAAACAAACCATAGGTCCTCTGCTTTTCAATATGTATAAAAATTTTTTACCCTCAAATGATGCAAGATGACTTTGTAAAATGCAAGAGTCATGGCAGACCACAAAATTTAGCAAGATTTTCCTATCTGCAATATGCTATGGCAATCTGCCCTCAAAAGTCTAATTACATCTTTCAAAAGACTAGTGTGATTGTGCAAACTGCACACAATTTATTCCTAATTCTTTTTCTTCAGGGTAATAATGCTGATAACTTGAAGAAGGTTCTTGCTATAAAATCAAATGGAAAAGCATTTAAACAGTCAAAACACTGCTGTGGGTATCAATCGTGTGTAATACACCGTGTTTCCCAGGACAGAATATTGCCTAGACTAACCACCCAGTAATTAGTTTGTTGACTCTCAGTTTGTTGACTGAGACACCATCGTCCTGATTCAGTCCAATTTACAAAATGGAAACACAGCTTCTACATCCAGACCATTTGGTCAGAATGTGTCACAGGTAGCACTTTGTAATGATGAACACAGATCATTACATAGCTCCTGAAATCCCTGTTTATATCACCACTAGAGGCTTACTCCCCTTTGCTATTTCATGCAGTAAAAATCTTTTCTATGCATGTGCCAAACCACCCATCCAAGGCCCTGCAGCAGTTAAAAGCTTGTTTTGCAGGCTTATGTGCAGCCCATGTAGGAGGGCTGGGGAATGTTGATGGTACCAGCAAGTCCTTGTGTCATCCAGTGTGAGTAACTTTGGAAAGTGAATGCTATGGCTAAGTCATGCTCCCTTATGTCATCATGCCTCTTAGAAGTAATATTACATGTTAAGACTGTTGAGAAATAGTGAACTTTAATGTGCTGTCTCAAAGTTCTAATTGACCTCAACCTTTTTGATCACATAAGTAAATACTGCATGTATTAGAAAACATATAAAATGAGACTTCACCTTGTTTTCTACCTGCTAGCTTCAAAATATAAAGGCAAAACATAAGTCTTCACAGAAATTACAGAAAGGCTAATACTCTTCAGTTTAAAACATGCTATATGTCTCTTTTGAAACATTACTGTTTTTCTGTGAATTACAAAACTAAATATAACTGCTTCTAAAAGAATTACTGCTTGAAGTAAAACATTTAATGCCAGCAATGGTGTTTAGCTTGATGTCCTTATGCAGAGAATGCTGAATACAAATCATATAGTAAAAAGCCTAGAAACCTTTTGGTATTGAGATTACAAGAATTTTTAGAGGGGAATACCTTAATTTAAAATTTGCTTATTTCATGTAACTTGAAAATGAGCATCATATGAAAACAAATTGGTTCATATTTGTTTATTTATTTATTAAGGCTTCTGACAGCTGAGTTTCATAAAAACAGAGAAAATAAAATCCCTTTAAAAAAGTGTGAAGTCCAACAGTCAAATAAAGATTTATATACAAAAGAGAATAATCATGTGGAATACCCTTAATCCAGAGGACATAGGAAGCATGGAGGATGCTAAGAATGCAAAATATTTGTAGGTGGGTGGACATGATGCATCTATTAATTCACACCTGTGATGCCTTCTTTGAAGCAAAATCATTTAATCAAAAAGGATTTTAGCACCAGGAAGCAATGACTTCAATTTGCAAAAATCTGTTTAAATGATGAATTGATTGGGCCACTGGCTTGTTTTATATCCATATATTTTATTGAGCTGACTACAATCTCAATGCCAAAGAAATCCAAATTGTTTGCCTCCCTTCGCTTTCCCTAAAAGTGTTAAAAGTCACAATAATTATGGTATTTATTAAAGTACTTTACTAATTCCACTAAGTCAATATCTGATTCCTGTGGTCTCCTGTAGGATGTGCAAGAACTAATTCTGTCTTGTTACTCTGATTGCACTACTGAGCTATCAGAAAACTGCTCTAAAAAGGCAGTCAGCACTCTCCATGTTATCCCATGCTGTCCCATCAGCAACAAGGGAGAAATGTAGTAGCATCAAGAGAGGTAAGGTAAAAGGTAGCTTTCTGCCAGGTGATACAGCTGGTAGTTGATTTTTACTAGTAAAAAGTAAATGATAGTTCCTAGGCAATTTATCAAAGTGCTTGAGCAGTCAGAACACCTGAGTGTTGAAAGTTGAAATCACAGGTGATCATAACTCCTTGGCACAGTCCTCAGGTCTTCATTTGGGCATGGAACACAACTTTTGGGGAAAAAATTGTGGTCATGCTCTAAGTCTCTGTGCTTTGCTAAGAAAGCAAAGTAACAACTCCTAGTGCTTTGTGCTGTGCATCAAGAGTAAGAAAACCATCTCTCTGATTATGTTTTAAAATTATTTTAGCTCAGTCTTGCACCTTTTTCAAGTAGGAATTTTGTACCTTATTAGAGCAATGATTCTGACACATTGTAAGATTTTGCCAAACAAATCTTAGGTATTGCTGCTTTCTTTTGGTAAAGTCTCATTCCGTTTGGTAAGTCATATATGAATAGACCATTATGCTTATAAACTCTTTCCGGGTTGATTTTTTTAAAATGAAGTATCTGTAGTGGGTTACAAGCTTTTCTCAGTTCCTCTTTCTTCTGTAGGCACTTCATCTCTCAATTGTAACAGATTTTCTCTTCCTGACAATAACTTTGCATGGCAGTAAAATATTATTTTGGATTTTAAAAAAAACCCCTGAAATACAATCTCTTTTTCTAAAAGCCTTGAGATTAGCTTAAATTTGTGAAAACCAAAGAGTCCCTTATCCATGTCTGCACATTGAGGAACAGTCCTATGAAGTTCCTGTGCCAACTATTTGTATTACAGAATGCAAAGAGGCATCTGTGGAGTCAGGGCATGAGCAGGCTCCTCTCCCTGCCTGCCAGCAAGCTTGGCACTGCAGCTGCACCAGCACAGAGGGATGTTTGTGTGCTAAATCTAAACCTGCTGTAGGATACATTCCCTGCCCTTCCAGGACCACAGTTGGCTTCTCAGGGCAGTCTACAGCCACTATAATATATCTAGGATGTTTGGCAAAATCTCCTGGTTGTCCTTCAATGCTTTCTTTTTGTCACGTTCGCCTGTGTAGAGCACAACTTCGGAGCCATTAAGAATTAGACATCTGAGAATGTTCTGAGAGTCTATTTGGATTCTTTTCCAGAAACACTTTATGCTTATCACTCCTCTTTAAACTAAGTTATCAACACTGGTATTTGCTGAGATTTCCAGTTTTCCGGATAAGGCAACTGAGTTGGAAAAGGCACACCGTCTTGTATTCACTTTAGGAGATCAAAAAGGAGAGAAAAATAAAAGCCAAATAATAGCTTTTCTCTCTCTCTGCTTCAACGACTATAGTGATTGAGGTGTCTTGTATCTCCCTGAGACCCCAGACCTGATCTTGTGAGCCTCCTCTGTCTGCAGGGGTCACCCCCTTCAGACTGCTAGTGACCCAAGGAAAGCACTTGCCAAGAATTCTCCTATTTCCAGAGCAAGGGGGACAGGGTGGGATCATGGCAAGCCCTTACATCAGATTGTCTGGGCAGGGTGAGGTGAAGGCAATGTTTTACTCGTGCAGCTTAGTGCCCTATTTCCCAAAGTGGCCAGCAGCAGCTGGCAATTAGGGAAAGAATACAGAAGAGGTCAAGTATGAAAAGACACTTTGCTGATACTTCCTCTGTGCTTTAGACAGTCTGTGGCATAAGGATTTCCAGAAACCAGAGTTTGTATTTGTATTCTTTTGGTTATTGGGTCTTGGTGGACTTTCTATAAACTTTTCTCATACCTTCTGAATCATTGATAGTTTTGCCATACACAACATCCTGTGGTAATTCTGTGATTCAGTAATGTTGTGTAAAAATATTCCCTTTTTAAAAAATATTCATAATAATTTCATTAGGTGCCCCTACTTCTCTTATCATGAGAAACAGTGAATAGTTTTTCTCTGATCTATTTTCAGCTAACCTACATTGTGTTATTTTCTCTGCTTTCCTAGAAAGAAGCAGCTCAACACCTTCGTTGCTTTTCTCATTATATTTTCTGAGTACATTGCATCTTTTTTTGAGGCAGTGTGACAGGCAGTACAATCTATATTCATTACAAGAATTTAAAGTGTAATGTAACTATATTTTTTCTAATAATTAATATTTATTTTGCCTTTTTGATGTCTACTGATTGACATTTTCATATATCTCTACTGTATGGTAATAGCTCATGGAAAGCTCATCACAATGTGTATATATAAACAGTTATGCACTTAGAGGAAAACTTGTCTTTACTCTGCATTTATCAACAGTGAATTTCACCTGCTGTTTTGTTTACGTTTTATATTATGAAACAATTTTTAACATTTTTCAACAGATTTTACTTTTCCACATAATTTTGTATCATCAACAAACTCCAACACCACCTTAGTCTCTCCTTAGCCTAAAAATGCAGTAAGTTCAAAAGCATGAATCTCTGTTGGGCTGCATTGAGAATCTTCCTCTGTTGTGAAGTCTGGCCTCTTGGTTACTGTACTTTAAAGGATATTAAATGATGAACCATCTCATCCTACAATAGCTTCATTTCCTTGGTGAGGGACTTTGTAAAAAGCTTTCTGAAAATATAAGTACACAGCTATTAACAGATTATTCTTATTCTTACAATTATTGACTCCTATAGAAAAACTATAGATTTGCCAACCAAGACCTAAAAACATTTGTTAATTCTTTTTAATTCCGTTTTACTCATCCAGAGGTCTTCTCATTTTATTATTGAAATTTAATTTCTTCATGAAGTCTCGAGTGACACCAGAGGCCCTTTGATACTACAGAGTCCATTAAAGCTTTCTGTGCAAAAAAAACCCCAACAAACCAAACAAAACAAAAGTTACTGGGTATATAAAACAAGTCTAAAGTATTAAAAGGTTGTGGTGCTGGTTTTTTTCAGAATTACTTTAGTGATCCTGTCCTGGCTTCAGATGGGACCAAGCTCATTTTCTTCTTAGTAGCTGGTATAGTGCTGTGTTTTGGATTCAGTACGAGAATAATGTTGATAATTCTCTGATTTTTTGGTTGTTGCTGAGCAGTGCTCACTCTGAGTCAAGAACTTTTCGGTATCCCATGCTCCACCAGTGAGGAGGTGCAGAAAAGCTGGGAGGGACCCCAGCCAGGGCAGCTGACCTGAATTGGCCAGAAGGGTATTCCATACCACAGAATGTCATGCCAAGTTTATGAACGGTGGGAGCTACCTGTAAGGGGCTGCTCAGTGCTTGGGAATGGGCTGGGCATCAGTCAGCAGGTGGTGAGCAATTGCATTGGGCATCACTTGTCTTTCTTGGGTTTCACTTTGCCCCCTCCTTCTCCTTTTTATTACAGTTAGCAGTAGTAGTAGTGTCATTATAGTTATTATCTTTTACATTGTTTCAATTATTAAACTGTTCTTTTCAATTATTAAACTGTCAGTCCATGAGCTCTATTTTCTTTTCTTTCCTTATTTCCCTCCCCATCCCATTGGTGGAGGAAGGAAGGGAAAGTGTGAGAGGAGACCCTTTCCCTCTAGAGGTGGGAGGACTGGTGCATGTGCCTCAGGGATGGCAGAGTCTGTCTCCATCCATCAATCTCCTTTTCAGAGCCCCTGATACTTTTTAAACTTTCTATCCCCTCTTTATCTCTGCCACCAGGCCGAGCAGCTCATCCCCCTGGTCTCTCCCCACACAGATGTCTTCTCTCCTGCCATCCACTGTAGCCTGAGACCTGCACAGCTGCATGGTTTCATGGCAGCTCCAGAGCATGTCTGCTGGAGCAGCCTTGGAGTCTTCATAACATTGAGCTGTGAGCCATACCCAAGGCAGGACTTCAACACCAGAGCAGCAGGAACTTGAGAGGCAAGCTCCAATTCAAATAACTGAATTTTTCTTTTGTATTTAATGCAAAAATAGATCAAGGCTGGACAACAGTTATTTATCCATTCTCATTGAGGTCTGCTGACCTTACTGAGTTTCATGACTAAACTAGTATGCTCTAAGTATTTCCAACCTGGAAATAGCATAATTCATTAATATTAGGACCTATAGTTGGAAGAAATAAGCTTTTGACCTCTCAAAACCACAACAGCCTGTTTCCTTGATGAGCAGCAGGTCACTAGGGCTTCACCCTTAACCACTGTCAGCCAAATCACTTACCAATTCTGAGTCTTGATCCTGAAGCCCTGGTGTAAAAAACCTTGACAGATAACCATTAATTACCTATGAAAAGAACTGTTTCTTTAGGATTTTGTACACAGTATATGTTCACCATATTTCATCCTCAGATGAAATACAAGGAAAACAGCAAGACGTGCCTTTAGTAATTTTAACTGAAGCCCACAGAAGATCCCATCTAAACAAATAGAGGGAGAATAATAAGAGGCAAGTAGGATCTGTAAAGCTCTGTTTGTACAAAGGTTCTCAATGGTGTGTACAGCCTTGCAGCTAAATGCAGCTGAACACAAGAGAGACAACAAACTTTTGAAAAGCAAATCTTTTCAGGGCAAAACTGTGACAGTAATAAAAAAAAAGATAGTAAAATGTGGGACAGAGGCATGAGTTAAGATATGAAATCTTAGGGGAAGAAACTACTGTATAAAGTATCTTAATTCAGAGATAATACAGTAATGGACAGCCTTCAAATGATTTAGCTAGCTAGAAGCAATGTGTTTGATTTTTGAGGATAAATTGTAGTAATTATCCCCAAAAAGACAGGGTGAGTAACCATCCACAAGTTTTCTACATGATATTATGGGAGCAAATGAATCAGGCATATGCTTGTGATGTGGTGCCAGTGGGGGAGGGGAGAGACACCAGATGTTCCTTAAGAAGCAAGATTTAACAAGAAAGAAAAAGCAGAACTTCCTCCCAGTGAGATCAACATACTTCTTCTGGGTTTTCATTCAAAAGAAATTCAGGAATGTCCTGCACAGATTTAGGTGGCACTGGAAAAGGTATGTAAAAAAAGGCTTTCATACACTTAATTTACTTAAGGGAAGCAATCACAAAAAAACAGGCAGCAAAGACTGGAACAGAATTCAGTCTTTTTTTAACTAATCCTTAATCCTAGAACACACTGCCTAAGCAGGAGCAATTAAAATAGAAAATCAGTAATTCTTATTAGAATAATAAGTTTGCAACAAAAAGGATCAGCTGTTGCCATTAGCCTCATTCTGGTTTATGATAAATTCTGATGATATTTTGGACTCATTTCTCTAATAACTATCGCTGTACTTTAGATGACATTTTGACATAGAACTGGCACTTTGTGGCTGCTTATCAGCTGTTCTTAAGCCTATGTTTCCCACGTGTCTGAGAAGAATAATTTTGTTCAGGTGAATTGAAAGGATCCTGTATCTTAGATATCTTCATGTCTAAAGGTTGCAATGGAAACATAACCTAACTAAAAGCCATAATGTTTTCTGAATTTGAAACTGATCTGGTGCCAACCAAATATAATGGGAGCAACTGACAAGCAATTATGTCTTCAAACAGACAGAACCTGTTAATTATATCACTTTGAAGACATTATTAACAAATAATAATGATCTTAACATGTATATTACTATGAAGATTATTAATGGTATAACCCACAAGGACTGTGGATTTCTAAAGTATGTGGCTTTTCCTACAAACATGAAGAATACAGCTGGTCACATGGTGGCATGATATTGATCATGAAGCATTTTTCATGTTAATGCTCTGAATCAATGCTTTTGTTTGGAATCTGAGTTGTGTTATGATTGCTTAGTCTTCAGAAGTGGTATACAACCAGACTGAACTTTAACAGCTGTATTCTACCAGAGGGATATTCTATTTTATTATGAACCAGTCAGTCAATGTAAAAAGTGAATAGGAATCTGGCTCTATTGTTTCTGAGCACGAATGAGCAACCTCCTTACAGAAATACAGGGCATTAACAACTTGATAAGCATTTAGTAAGTGTTAAGGAAAAAACAGTTACACTTTCACTGCAAAAAGGGAAAAAAAAGGATTATGTCAATACTGTTTGCTTATGATTCCAATATCTGATGAATAATAAATTTTCTGAACACCTTTCATAAGCAATTATTTTTCATTTGCATAATTTATACCTCTGTGGAGGATGAGATTAGCTAGTAAATACTATGGAGTCATCAATTATACTGTCAGTGTTTTCCACATTCAGTTGCAAAACACATGATGAATGAAAAAAACGGCAGTGAGTTGATGACACGAAAACAGGGAGATGTGTCTGCTGCAAACTGACTCTGTTCAGTAAGTGCCATAACTAGTGAACATCCTTGAACTGCATGGGCATCTCTATGAACATGCATGCATACCCCTGGGGTCCAAATTCAATCTCATATAACTCCCTGAAAGAATAGAATGTTCTGTTTATAATAAGCCACTATTGACCAGATAAATATGAACTGAGGACCTGGAGGTCATTTCATGTTTATTTGATAAGATAGTCTATATATAGAGCTGGGTAATAGCAGCTGAAACTAAACTCCTGCCATAAACATGGAAAAGTCCCCATATGATGTGCATTTGTTCTCAGGGCCATATTTGAAAACTTCCATGTTGATATAACTGATGTTCTAACAAATGTTGACATGTTATTGTAGAAGGAATCATTTCAACATCCAAACATAAGTATATTTTGGGTAAATAAGAAAAATACATATTTAGTCTTAGAATATACATTTTTTAATGTTAATTCTTCACTGTTTTTTGAAAAAAAAGCATAAATACAAGTCGGATAGTGACTATGATTCTATAATTTTGCAGAGAAGATGGGTAACTGAAGGCATAAAAGCTTGTCATTTACCTGAACCTCTGAAAATTCAGACCATATGCAGCTGAAATTGGATACTTCCAAAAGTGTTAAATAATTTTGGCATGTTTTTGATATCTTATAAAGTTATTTTGCAAAATCAGGTTAAGTGGAGTAAAATAACCTCAATTTATACTCACTTCTACTGGTTTTCATATTCTTAGTATGCGTTCTTGTAATTATGCTATATATGCCAGTACAGGACACTTGTGAATCAATTAACATTTTTCATATATATGTTACAGTCCCAAATTTGATTGTATATTTTATTTGCATGGTGTTTCTATTTTTACTATGTAAATTTAAATTTTTTTAATGACGATTTTTAAAATCTGGCTAGAAAAACAAAAATTGTTTTTTCCTCAAAGGTGAAAAGGAGTTGTTGGGCTGTCCTAAGTATAAATAGTCTTACTTGGATTGGATTAGATTAGATTAGATTAGATTAGATACCAGCCAACCAAACAAATCCATAATATTTATGTATTCAATTTCTTGGTAAGAAGACAAAATCACACAGTGAGTGTTACAGTACTTAGCTATTATGAAATTAAACTTAAGGAGCAGTGCGTCTTTTGATGCTTAAATATGTTGTAGGGGTAAGCTAAGATACCCAAGGTCCAAATACTCTCCTTAGGCTGGGAAAACCTCATATGTAGGTGTGGTACCTTTATTTTATACAGCTTATTAAGAAATGAAAGATTTATTGAGTCAGATTTGAAATACTAACACAGCAGGAGTTTGACTCAGCTTTCTACTGAGAAAACAGCTTCCTAGAAGAGATGCTGTTATGGCTTTCTGTCTTTTTCAGTGTTATTTCAAGAGTAATTGTATACAAAACCCCCCCTATTCTTGAAGTATCCCAGTCCAGAACCAAGGACTGCCAAATTGCCTTGTTGCCCATGTGTATTCTGCTTTGTGCCTTCAGTGTGACATTTTCTGCTGAACAGTGAACAGCATCAGTGGTCAAGGTGGAGACTGGTCATTTCAATCTCATGGGGAGCTGGTTAGTAAAAGCAGAATTATATCCCTAACTTCTGAAGTCTGAAATTCCAGGTTTGCCATTTCTGAAGCTAGTATCAGATGGGATTTTCTTTCTTGTTGAGTTTCTAATCTGAAAAGAGGATGTGGTACTGTGAAAGCTTATGAGCAGACACACCTAGCCCACAGTTCCCTGTGAAGAACCTGTTTTAAACACATTCATTTACTTAGTCACCTACTGGTTATCTCTTTTCAACTTCTCCCAAATTTATACTGACACTGAATTCCCTTTGGAATAACTTGAACCTTCTTAATCACAAAAATAGATCTGTGCTTTTTTTTTTTTTTTTTGCCTCTAGAACTGTGTAATTCCATATTTCATCATTCCAATTAGTTTGTTCCTAGGAAAATAGGCCTGAGAATGTGGGAGGTCTGCATGCCTGAGTTCTGGTTCCTCCTTAAGGGACTGCACATGCATTCTGCCCTGTGTTTAATTTTTACTGAAACAGCATTGGAAACAGACTGCAGTTTTTCTGTGTCTTAAGAGTTTACCTTTTTCACAAGGGAAAAAACCCCAACAATTTCTGAATTATTTTACATTACTAAAAATAAGTTTCATTAAAAATTAAGAAAGGGCTTAGGCTTTTAAGATGTTCTAATTCAAATTCCTATTTTTGCCAATTATGGGGTTTGCAACCACATAAATGGTAGGTGTCCTGACCAGAGGTAGTAGTTTGGAATACTTAACAAAGGCATGCAGCATCCTCATAGCATTCCATGACAGTCAGTGCCTCCAGAATGACTAAGGGAGCATAAGTGGGGCGTTTGGCTCAAGCTGCCAGAATTACATACTTGCCTAGAGGTTGTTTATATACAAATGAGCGCTGACTAATTGCCAGATGACTGGCACCAGGACCATCACCTTGGAAAGCATGTACAAACCTCCTTTCTCACAAAACAGAATGAGGGGGTTATGTTAGTGCCTGGTGCACTTTTGCCTGCAGCTTGGTAGCACTGCGAATTTGGCAAGACGTGTTGCAAAAGGCCCAAATCCTGTACAGCAGGCACATGAACTGGCCCAGCCCGAAGGAAATTGCACAGCATCTGCTGGCATTTTGCTGGATTAGTTGCTACAATTTGCACTTATTTTCACAAGCAACAAATCTATCCCTGAAGAAGCAATATCACTACCATTTGCTATGTTTTTATCTTTTTTCTCTCCACTGAAATACTTTTATATATAACTATATGTTCAGACCTTGGAAATATTCTTTCCTCATGGTGTCCTTTTTAATTTGACCAAAATGAATCCCTGTTTTCTTTCCCCTACACCATCAGTTCTTTTAGGATGCAGCTCAATCAGCTCTCTACCTGCTCTGGGTTTAGGACTTGGAGATCTAGTTACCAGACCAGGTTGTGCAATAGGTTAGCATAACATGTTATTAAATATTACATCATTAATGCAGACATATTCTGTCAAACATTTCTGTAGCTACTGAACATGGGTGTGTAATACCAATATGAAGGCATGTCTACTTGTGCCACAGTTGGACTTATCATTTTGAGCTAATATATGCTGGCACTGAAGACACAGAGGCTGGCCTGAAACTTCCTCCCTCCCTCCCTCCTTCCCTTTCTGCTCTTCAGCCACTTCTACTTTTCTGTTGTTTTGCAGCTTGTGCTTCCACAAGTCTTTACACACAACTCAACCAGATCTGGAGATCTAACTGGCGATAATTGTAGCCTCGAAACAAAGTAATATCAAATTAATAAAAAAAAAAAATTAGTTAGCTTTTACTAAACTAAAATGGATTATCTTTACAACACAGTTCGTTCACCTGCCAAATGAATCTTTGTGCTTACACTCATAGCATGGGAACAGAAACAAGCAATTAAGAGCAGGTAGGACCAGTTCCTTCTTTTGGAGGGACAGTTTGAAGTGGCTGAGTTACAGAGATACTCTTTTCTGCACTGATACCACAGGTCAGAAAATAAACACAGAAGAGATCCTTGGTGCACATTCAGAGATCAAACACAGATTTATTAGTCCTCCTTAGCAAAATCCTGATTGTTTCTAGATATTTTGAAGACAGAAAGGTAGAATGATCTGGTAAAGGTGTTAAAAACCAACATAAGTGTAAAAAATTATAAATATTGTAGAACCCATTTATATTTAGTTTAGCTGTATGGGAAAAGGGACACACATTGCTTATGTACATAGTGTTCATGTTGCTCCTATCAATTAAAAAGCTGAGGAATGCTGCAAAGCTTTTCAGATGGAAATATAGGCTACAGTCTTAAGTACCAGTACATTAGATTTTTAAAGTGACACAGGATTAAGTCTGGTCAGTTTTCAGAGCAGAGATCTTTGTCAAAATTCTTGCTACCACAGGTGTGTTACAATGAAGGCACAACCAAGTTGAAACAGCATCTTAAAGCACATAATAGTACTACTGGATGTTTGTTTTGATAATACCTACTGAAGTATCATGGAATGGTTTGGGTTGGAAGAGTCCTTAAAGACCATCTAATTCCCACCCCCTGTCATGGGCAGAGACACCTTCCACTGCACCAGGTTGCTCAAAGCTCTGTCCAACCTGGCATGGAACAATTCCAGGGATGGGGCATCCACAACTTCTCTGGGCAAACTGTTTCAATGCCTCATCCCTCTCACAGTAAAGAATTTCTTCCTAATATCTAAACCTGACCTCTTTCAATTTAAAGCCATTACCCCTTGTAAAAACTCCCTTTCCAACACTCTTGTAGGTCCCCTGTAGGTAGTGGAAGGTGCTCTAAGGTCTCCTGGAACCTTCTCTTCTCCAGACTGCACCCCAACCCTCTCAGTCTGTCTTCACAAGAGAAGTGATTCAGCCTTTAGACCATCTTTGTGGCCCTCCTATGGACTGGTTCAACCAGGTCCCTGTCCTTCTTGTGTTGGGGGCCCCAGAGCTGGATGCAGGGCTCCAGCTGGTGTCTCCAGGGGGGAGAGCAGAGTAGAGGGAGAGAATCCCCTCCCTCAACCAGCTGGTCACACTTCTCTTGATGCAGCCCAGGATACAATTGGCTTTCTGGGCTGCAGCTGCACGTTGCCAGGCCATGCTGAGTTTCTCATCAACCAACTACCTGCCAAGTCCTTCTCACCAGTGCTTCTCTCTGCTCAGCCTGTTTTTGTGTTTGGGATTATCCTGACCCAGGGACAGGACCTCATAACTGACCTGTTGAAATTCATGAGGTTTGCATGGGCCCTCTCTTCAAGGTCCCTCTGGATGGCAAGTAGCATAACTCTGCCTATATTCTTCACAATATAATAACAGTGTAATATTAATTATTGTATTACAGCAGTGCCTTGAAATTTTATCAGTTGTTTATGAGTGTCATATATCTTAAAAAGTACTATTACTTTTCTGAGCACCGATATCTAAATCATGACTTTACAGTTAAAACAGTTTACCTGAAGAATTTGCTCTTGCTAAGTAAAAACGTTGCTAAATGGATGCTTTTTAGTATAGACAATGATTTTCAATACTATGAAAAATACATTGTAGTAATAAGTAGACTTTTTATAATTCAGTTAGGCTATTTGTGAGGAAAGCTGATGAAAGCAGCAAAAATAAATTCATAGTTTTCAAACGTTTACCTTGAATACTTCATCAAAATGCTGTCTGAATCTGAATCTGTAGCCTCTATTACTGCAGTATAATGAATAAACACTGCCTCAAGCTGTGCCATGGGAAGTTTAGATTGGATATTAAGAAAAATTTTTTCATCAAAAGTGTTGTCAAGCCTTGGAACAGGCTGCCCATGGAAGTGGTAGAGTTACCATCCCCCTGGAAGGTGTGGTGCTTAGGGACATGGTTTAGTGGTGGACTTGGCAGTACTGGGTTAACAGTTAGACTTGATGATCTAAAGGGTCTTTTCTAACCTAAACAATTTTATGATTCTGTAAGTATGAACCTGAAAGAAAAAAAAAGAAAAGACAGGGCTATTTCAAACCACAGAAGAAACACATGCAATCAATACAGTAGAAGAGGTCTGTATGTGGCTGGAATACTGGTGGGCAACTGATCTGGAAGTTTCAAATGTGCCGATCACCATGTTTGTAAACTCATTTCTCATGCAAAGATGTAATAGATTTTGTTTAAAATAGAATCAACAAGGCAAAAGACCAATAATAACTTTTTCATGGCAGAAACACTGTCATAAAATGAAAACTAAGTACACTGCTTAGGGCAAGACAGATCTGGTTGGTAGAACAGTTTCTATTCTAAACATCTAGCTGTAGTTAGACCATTCAGTGACTCTACAGTTCCAGATTTATTCACTAGTCCTGGAACAGACAGATTACATGTCCATTTTTACTGTCAGATCTTGGGGGGAGGGAGGAGGAGTTAATTCTGTCAGAATTTTCTTGTTCTCTTTCAGTGAAAAGGTTTTGTTTGAAAAAAGTCTTGAACATCATAATCTCCTGAGCAAGAACTGATTTGAGTAGTAGAAAGGTTGATTTGAGTGTAGTGTTTAAATCAAGTAACCCTCAGAAATCAGCACTCCAAAATGCTGACGTTAAACTCTGATTTAATTGAGCAGCTGCTACAAGTGAATAGGAGATGAAATAGCTCAGCATTTTGTTCGACCATTCTGCATGTACACAATAGATTTGGCTCAACAAGAGCATTTTTTATTAAACAATGCCTTCATTTGCAGCTAGATGCAGCATATAATTGTATCATACTCACATTAGAATATAAGCATATTAACTTACAGTTCTGCATTCTCAAGGTTTATGGCACAGGTACAAATATCATTCTGTGGCTGTTCTTTGAGCATCAATACATGCAAAATGTGTCGTAAAGCAGATCTTAATAAAGAGATTCAATGCCTTAGGTGCTTCTTTTTCTGTAAAACTGTTGGGTCATGTTTTGACTAGTTTAATTTTTTCAAAACTTAAAAAATTCCAAGAATTATGGGAATGAAGAATGCAAAGGTACAAATGAACAGTGCAAATCAAATGTCTTTCCAAAAAGAAAGGGAAAGTTCACACCTAGTAAGTTTTGCTGAAGCCTAAAGTGACCTAGTCGGTTCAAAGGTTGAGTCGGGCATCACTGTTGGCAACCACTCAAAGGAGGGCACAGGGACATGGCTGGCTGGCACAAGCAAGGATAGTGGCATCCTAGGGCAGAGACACTGAGAGAGGGAAGGGTCAAGAACAGAGCAGCAAAAACACACAGTGTCACGGCTGGTCCTGTTTTACACTTGTAAATGTGGGATGTAGATGTGGGAAAACATCTTCACATGCACGACTATAGGAACATTTAAAAGTAAGAGATTGCCTTGATTTTCATGCTTGGGAGTGCTGAGACAGGAGAGCTGAAAGTTCATAGAAAGCGTTGCAGCACATGGTTGTAAAGCGATGAGCTTCCGCGAAACATAACCAACTCCCCGAACTGCGGCTGAGTTCGTAAGGGTGTACATGTGGCCGAGAGCGGTCCCGAGGCCCGAAGGAAGCGGAGTCCCGGGTGTCGCGGTGCAGAGGCGCTCGGCAGCCGCCAGCTCCCCGCGCCCGTCCCGGCGCGCTCCCGCCCAGCCCCGCCCGGCCAGCCCCGAGCCCGCGGCGGCGGCGCGGTCCCTTTAAAAGGGGGCGTGGCCGCGGCAAAGTTTGCCCAAGTTGCGGCGCGGGCCGGCGGCGCGCGGGTCCGGCCCGGCCATGGCGCCCCCCGGCCGGTAGCGCCGCCATGGACTCGCTCACCGCCCTCACGGGCAAGGGCGGCCGCCTGCTCCGCGGCACCGCCAGCCGCCTCTGGGGCGCCGTGCCCGGCGGCCTCCGCCACGGCCGCTGCCAGGACGGCCGGAGCCGCGGGGAGCCGGGCCCCGCCAAGCCGACGCCAGGTACCGCTGGGGAAGGGGCCGAGGGCGCGGGGGCGGCCGGGGGTAACGGCGGGCAACGGGCGGCCTGCAGCTCCCCGGGCGGCGGGCTCGGCTCCTCGCACCTTCCGAGCCTTCTCGGAGGGCGGCGAGCTTCGGGGGCAAGCGAGAGCGAGCGGGAGCAGCAGGGGGAGAGGGTCCCTTGCCAGCCGGGAGCGGCCCCGCCGTGCCCCGCGCTCGCAGCCGAGGCGGTCAGGGACACCGAGACCTGCTGGTGCTCCATTGCCGGGGCTGCTGGAGCGGCTGTCGGGGGATGGGGGGAGGGAGGGGGCGCAGGAAGAGCGGCACGTTGCCGGGGCCGGGCGGGGAAGAGCGGCACGTTGCCGGGGCCGGGCGGGGAAGAGCGGTACATTGCCGGGGCCGGGCGGGGAAGAGCGGTACATTGCCGGGGCCGGGCGCTGCCGGGCCACGCCACGGAGCGGTTGCACCGGGGCTGATCCAACAGCAGAAAACCGACTGAACGTCTTCCTGATTTCCGTGACACAACTCCTACACTTACTTTCACTTACCTCCCTCTCCTGGTATTTTTGCAGACCGGGCTGGAGGGAAGCACCTGGAGTACAGGTTGCTGGGTTTGAGATGTGCTTTGTGTGCGAGGTGGTTTCCGCCTCTCAGATGCTCCTGAGGAACAGGCAGCATTACTGGGAGGTAGGCTCGGTGATGCTAAAGGCAGAAGTTGTACCTCTGCCGCTCAGTGGTCAAACAGGTCAGTCAGGAGATAGGTGACTTCTTGTCCTGTGCCTGGGAGTAAGAGGGCTGCTGTTGTCACCTCTTTTCTTGATGATGTTGTTGGGCTGTAGGTATTGCAAGTCACTCATCTAACGAGAGCACTTAAATTGGCAAGAAATACCATGAAAACGGGTAAAGTGGTCAGTGAATGCACACATACTTGTTTATGCAGAAGAGGAGCAGGCAGTGAGAACTCTAGAGAGGCAATGCTATTGATTGGGAATTAAGTCATGACATAACTAGTAAGAGCAGCATGATCTAATGATTGCGTGGAAAGAAAAAGGTGTATGAAGTCAAGTTTGTGAAAGTGCTTTATAATAAAGAGCAGTGTGCAATGAATAGTAAATAGTTTTTTCCTATTTTGAGAAGCTCTGTGCAAAGTGGATAAATCAATGTTTGTTGTAGTCTCTACTGAGGTTGATATCAGGTCTCTATTGAAATGTCATATTAGAACACATTAAGTTTCTTTGTTACTGTAGGTTATTTTAGAAGAGTAAAATCGTTTTTCATGAAGGGAAACAAAGTCTTCTACTCAATGGAGTAGGCTAGGTAATAGGAATGCCCATGCAGCCAGTCAGATGCAGATGGTGTTTCCTTGTGTGCATTGGATCACACTTATTGCACAGAAAGGATAATTGGCTATATTTACAGTGCCATCTATTTATTTCATATCCCATCCCCCAACATACATAGGGAGAGAAAGAGACTTGTAACTTGTTTTTCAGCAGTGAAATGAAGTACCTTGAATAAGGCCTCTACAAACAGTTAAAGGCTTTTTGACAAAGATTACTTATACTCCTTTGCAGAACCAAAATGGCAGCAAAATGCTTTAGTATCTTCTCATGTCTTTTAATCACTTGCAAGGCCTTGTGTTCAGCTGTTAGTATAAAGCGTTGCCTGTGATACATGGGATTTCTTGGAGGGGAAAAAGCTCTATTTTTCCCCCTCTTCTTCTGGGAGAAAGGATTAACTTAGAATGCATTGTAATGTTCTGTTTTTTTGTTTTTTTTTTTTCCTCTAGCTTTGAGCAGAAAATGTATTTTCTCAGGTGCTTTCATAATGTAATGCTTAAAATTTGTGTTAATGATAAGTTCTAGAATGCAGGGTGAGTTTCTGTGTATATGGACTTCCATGTGCCTTTTTCCTCACCTAGGCAAAGCATCCTGTACAAGGCAAGTAGAAACTGGCCCTCCCATGCTGCCCTCCCCTTCACAGGGTTTCTGTTAGTTATCGGCAGAAACAAATTCTTGTGACTGTAGAATTTTTCTGGCAAGCATTTTGCTGGCTTTCAGAATCCACCTGTGCCCTGGTAATGAGTGCTGTGGAAGCTGTAACAATGATTACAATGCTTCATTTGAAATCAAACCTCTCTTTTAATTAGCGATGGGTCCCCTGGCATTAGCTTAAGACTTAATGGCACATTCTAAATACTCCAAATGGTTAGTCTCTGCAGTGTTCTGGTTCCAGGCCTACCTATTACTCTAGTTTTTCTTCCCCACTTAGGGCTTTCAGTGGTGCTTTGTTGTTTTTTTTTTTCACGTGGTTCAGTTGTGACTGTGCATTACTTGTTAAGATAATAGTTCTTCATAAATGCCTTAAAACCATGTTTCCACTTCTCTGAAACAAAACCCAACTCTTTTAGCTTCTACAATGAAGTAGCTCAATTTAATTCATGTAATGTTAGTAATTTTATCTTTACTGTTTCCATGCTTGTATTTTTGAGCAGTTGAAGGGCTTCTCTATCAGGTTTCAAGTTCAGGGACGCAAGTCTGTTCAAATGCTGTGCCTAAATCACTTATTTGGATACATGCAGAACAGTTTGTAGTGTTTCTTAGTAGGGAGAAAGGACACAGTGGGAGACTGAGTAGTGTCATAGGAGGCTGTAAACCTGTTTATCCGGTTTACACTTTTGTGTCAGCAGCCTAGTCAGTGAAAAAACTTTATAAAGATTTTTTTTGTCTTTTAATGATTGTGATGGAGGATGAAAATGCAAAGATAATCAGAAATTCAAGATAAAGCATCTGGCTTTAGTAAAGGCACTCTCAATTGCAGAGTGCAAAGGTTTTTTTTTTTTTTTCAAAGGCCTGTAAGCTTTGAAATATAACTCATAAATATAGTCTATTGATAATTTATAGGAAGAGCTAATATGTATGTATTCAAGCCTGGATTTACCTAGTAACTTTAGGTAGAACAGGATGTAGTTTTCTTGGTAACTGTTTTGTACTATTAAGTGTAGGCATGCTGAAGTTGCATGTGTTTTTATTTGCTTTAAGATGCAACTCAAAGCTTTAGGGAGAGTGTGGTTAAGAATTAGTTTTACTGCAGAATTAACTTGAATGTTCAGTTTAATTCGAGTCTCATCTATACAAACCTCTTTCTTAAGTAAGCCAACAGCACATCCCATAGTTCAGTCTGCTGTTTGCTTCATCTGCTGTGTAAGGAGAGTGTGACCAACAGTGAGAGACATGATTTTACTTCTTTTCTGTGACTCTGCTGCTGTGGCTATACATTGAATGTGCTCTTTGGTTTGGTGTACCACTGTTAAAGAAAGCTGCTGAGGAGCTATAGAGGGTCCAGCCAGTATATTTAGGGGCACAGGGCATATGAACTGTGAGGAGGGGTTGAGGGAGCTGGGCTTTAGCCATGCAGAGGAGACCAGTGCAACTTACAGGCAATCTAATTATGACCTACATCTACCTAAAGGAACACACTTTTCTCTGTGGTAAGAGATCAAGAAGGGGCAGCAGCCATGAGTTTTAGCTTGGCAGTTTCAAACTGGACAATAGGAAAAGCTTCACACAGAATTGTCCATCACTGGGACAGCTTTAAGCTGACCTCATTTGATGTTGACAATAATTCTGCTTCAAACAGGAGGCTGGAGTAAATTTATTCAAGAGGCTTCCCTTCTGGATAACACTTGGATTCTGTGAGGATATACTTTCAAACCTGGAGTCCTGTATTTCTTCCCTCCTAGACATTTTCACCTCATTTCTATTTGTGGTCACTTCATGGAGGGAGAAGATACACGGCACAGGTAGTACTGACTTCCTGCAGTGTTTCTCTCATTAAGTACAGAAGTTAAATAAAAATCAGTGATTCAGAGACTCCTCTCAACCAGTCTTTCAGGGAAGTTTTCCTTGCTGCCTTCTATTGAAACTTCTGTTGTTGTTTTTCTCCCTCAGGTTCAACTTGATTGTTCAGTTCTGAACCATGTGGCCTGTGGGTTTATTTACATTTTTTTCATACCAGCTTTAGAGTCTTGATTGGTAGGGTATACACAGTATATCCAGTAAGCTGTGTGGCTTGTCAGTCCTCTGTACTATGGTCAAGGTAGCAGCAGTACATTAGAAAGATAAATGTCCAGTGCTGAGTTATAGTACATTTTTCAAGTATTGCTGTAAAAGTTAATATCGTCCATTCTAAAATTCTGTCTTAGAATAAAATAAATGTAAGAATAAGGCAGGTTATTTTCTCCTTTCATCTTTATTCAGTACCTCATTTTTAAGAAATTAACAGGTGTATGATAAAGTAGGAAAGAGAATTCAAACTGGGGAGACGCACTTGTGTGAGTTTTCTTGTACACACTGTTCCGGATGAAGCACATATGAAATGTACCAACACCCTTTACAAAGACGCTAATGCTTCGCTTTCATGTCTGAAAATAATTCAGTTGGTACAGGCATAAGAAGCAAATGTGATCTTGGAATGTATCAGGCTGGTGACTCAGTCATCTTGTGATATGTTAATGTATGCACAAGCTCTTCTTCAGACTTCTGCACCACTAGTATACAGGATTTCTTGAGTATTCCCTTGGTGTATGTGATGCTAAATGATCTTTTACTTCAGGTTCTGCTTTGTACTATTACATCTTAGCCTGCTTTTTTTCCTCCAAGCTTTGGGGCTGCAGAATTCATTATGTCCTTTTACCCAGCCTTTGCTGTTGATTGTCCTTTTGAGTTTGTCTGCTGATGTGCAATTTAACTGTGTTAAAAACTAGTCCATTGGGATCTCATTAATATACCACTCCCTTCTCCTGATTTCTATTTCTCTCTCCTCTTTACTGAATTTTTTACATATTTCACAATTCTTAATCCAGTTTTTGCTGTTCAGCAGGATTCTGATGTATCAGATGTTTCACTTAAGTTTAGTTTATAAACTAATGTAGCAGATGACTGAAACATTTTTTCTGGTACTCTGGTATCCTTTGACTGTATCACATTTTTGTTTTAATGTGTCATGTTGTGTTTAATTTTTCTGGGTAATTTCCATTTCTAACATTCAAACAGTTTAAAGGATGATATTTTATTGACAACCTGCATACTCATGGCAGGTTGAAACTGGACAATAGAAAAAGCTTCACACGTTGAGAACCTGCACACTCATTTCAGGTCACTACATGTATGAATAATAATTTTCTGTTCATCAATAAGTAACACACCTTGTTGTGTAATACATGTAAATCTTGCTCTGTCTTGGTTTGGTGGTGGCCTTATGTATCTGTATTGCCTGCCAAAAAAAATGTGGGAGGAATCATAGTTACAGATAACTCAAATGGCAAGTAAAATCATTTAGCCCTGCTTAAAGTAGGGAAGATTAAGACTTCAGGCTAGGTTTTTCAGTGCTTTATTCAGCTGGGCCTTGGAATTGTCAAAGAATGGAAACTGCACAACTGCCCTGGTCAATTAGGGTTTTTTGCCTTCTATCCACTCAGAAACTAATTTGTTTCTTCTTTGTCTGTTACCTTTTGTTCTCTCACTACATGTCACTGAAGAGCCTGGCTCTGTCATCTTGATGCCTGTGGGAAAGCTCTATAGAAGCTGCAGCATGGCTGCTGTTACAGTCCTTCAAAGCCACCTCTGGTTCAGGCTGGAGAGGCTCTGTTCTCCTGGCCTCTTCTCACAGCCTCTGACTACTTTGGTGTCCTTTCACCAAAATAATTTTGTTTATCTGTGCCTTCCTTATGTTGAATGGGGGTAGGGGGGAAGAGGGACAGGGACACTAGAGCCAGTATTCCAAAAGCAGTCAGACTGCCAAGTTAAGGATAATAGGTGCTCTCAGTCTGCTGACCTCTGTCCTGTTAATGCAGCTGAGAATGCCCCCCACACCTTGTTTCCAGGTTGTGCTTCTGGCTCCTGCTTGGCTTTTGCCTACCAAGACCCTTGGGGTTTTTTTCAGGAGAGTTGCTCCTTGGCTGAGCAGTGCCAATCTGTACAACACCAAAGGCTCTTCCTTCCTGTGCTGAAGACTGTTCTGCTTAATTCTATAACGTTCCTATCAGCTTGCTGCCCGGCCTGTCCAGGTCCCTCTGAAAGGCAGCCCTGTCATCAGGTATGTTGACTGGTCCACCCTGTTTATCTGCAAACCTAATTCAATGGACTTGTACAGTAAGATGTTTACTGAGGCACTGGGAATGATTCCATATCCACAGTAGACCCCTTTGCCTGTGAGCAGAACAGTTGTAGTGCACAAGTCATCAGGATAAGCTGACTGACTTTGAACTCTTAGAAAAAGTAGGTATCACTGGCTTAAATGTGATAAGGCAAAGTGTAAATTCTTGAAGATGTCTAAGGATATAACTTGACGTTGCTGCTTGAAGGTCAAACTGCTGGTGTTGTATTGTGTAGGCTTGAAGATGTACTGAAAAATGGGCTTAAATAGCTGAAAGAGGTGGACAGCTGTTATTGGAAAAGTTGGCTTTATCAATAGTGCAGACAAGATTTTTGCAAGCTGCTGTTAATAGATATATTTGGTCTGCAGAGAGATTGTACAGAAGGTGGAGATTGGGGTTAGGTAGTTTCTAATGTTTTAAACTGCATACATGTGTATTGCAAATGGAACAGGAAAGGAAGCTCACTGTAGGTTTACACATACTGTGTCATAATCTGAAGATCTGGTAAAGTATTTCTGTTCACTTTGAATGTGAAATCTTATTTTACAAGAAAGCCCATGTGATGCACATACCAGGAATGTCATGCATGGAGCTGATGTTGTCACCTAGCTGTTTGGAGAAGTGTCCTGTCTTAAGTTTGTTTCAATTCAGTTGTTTTTGTTCCTGAAATCACACATTTTTCTTCCTACATGATGCATCTGACTGGATAGCAGAGTGTGGTGTGTTAGGGGAATCGCAAAATGAACTTGGATTGATGTATGTTGCAGGAAAAAGCTATTTTGATGTGTTCGAAGTGCTGATGCAACATTAGCAAGGTCTCAGATTCATTTAGCTTGCGTGTTTGCTTGAGAAAAATCATGTGGAGAGCAGTGATAAGGATCAAGAGTTTTGAGAGCATGACTTGGAAAGACTGAATCATAGAGTAAGTAGCAGTTGTTTAACAAGAAGAGACTGAAGGAGGCATTGTTTATGACATTGCCTTGGTCTGAAAACCTACCATTTTGGCAAAAAAACTGCAGACTACAAGCATCTTGTAGGCTACTGTGAGGGCCTCTTTGTTTCTGGTTCCTAAGACATTGGAAGATAACAGAAAATAATATTCCTGTAATTAGCATAAGCATATCTAACTGCAGGAGGGGGAGAAGGGTTAATGAGACAGTTGCTGACTGAAATGTAGTCCCTGCTGTTAGGAGAGTCAGGTCACCAAGTCTTACAGAATGTAAAGATTTCCTACTTTAATCTCTTTTTTTCTTTATGAATAGATTATAATGATCTAATTATTATTGAGCAGAACTAATATAATAAAGATGTAATATCTGTGCTTCCTGTTTTATCAATTAGCAAGTTGTTCCATGTACTGCTAAATAAAAATGTATTTGAAAATTTTTCAGACTACTTTCCTTACTTTGATTCATTACTCCATGTGTGCTGCATGTTTAAGAGCCTGTGAAAAGCTGTGTCCTAGGCAAGAATTTGACAAAGTTGCTGCCTCTTCCCTTTTTTAAAACACCTTTAAATCAGATGCACAAATGTGCAGTTCTTGTTGTGGGGGAGGTGGGGTGGTGGATAAATAATATTTTCCCTGCCTTCTTGACTATAATAAGCTCATTTATTAATTTTAAACAACTTGCAATGATCATGGACTTGTCCAGCTTCTTTGCATTTTGTCAGAGGATACTTGTTTGGTTTAACAATTTGTTTCTCTGGAAAATGTGATTTTTTGTATTTTCTGTTACATTGAAATGAATAGAATAGCAGCTGAGAAACATTGCAAGTTATTTGAGATTTAAGCTTATTGTGCAGAAAAGGAGGGTAAAGGAAAATTAATACATTTTGCTCTATGCAGAGCATGAAGAGCCTCCTAGGCACTTCTTAGTTTGTACCCTAGTTCTCTTTACCGTCTCTTAGTGCCAGAAGTCCTCAGTGCTCAGGTGGTATACTAAGAAATAAGAAATGTCACTCTTGTCATAATAATTTGAGCTAGCAGTGCCACAAAATATTTTCAGTTGTCCAAAACACAGTGGCACAGGGTCATATAGAGGCAGTTCATAGAAGCCCACCTGTTAATGTTGGAATTTAACTTCAGTTGTCTTCAATTTTTCAGCTGAATGCCACTGACTATTACATAAATTAAGTTCTAAGCTGCCTTATTGAAAACTGCATATTTCTAAAATGCAATGTTCATAAACCCCATTTTCCTCTCTTGTATAAGTATATTGGAAAAATAAGTCCTTCCCTCTGTGTTGATGATCACATGTAATTGTTCTTATTCTACAGTCATCTAACCTTGAGATTCTGTGCCCTTGCATTCAGACTCAGTATTGGTCTGGTGTCATTTTGAACACTATGTTCTGCACCTTTCTAGTTCTAGTCTTTTGAATCCTAGGCAGCTGAAATATTTTCTTGTCATTTTTGGATCTGACATGCACTTTTTCACTTCAGTGTTTCAAGCTGTTGTGGAGACCCAGTCCTGTGAAAAGGTAGTTGAGAATTAAAGCTTGAATCCTGATGTTACAAAAAGTCTTTCTTTTAAGAAGACTGCACAGCTAAGCTGTGATAATCTAGCACCACAGATCCCTTGTTAAGCAAGTCACTTGACTCTTGAGGTTGTGTGTAGTGGGGCCAGTGGTGTCAGGTTTTTCTTTGTGTGGTCTGAGAGCATCAGCCTTAGTCCCACTGGCTTGCTGCTGGCTGATGAAGTAATCGTGTGTAACATAACAAGATGAGCTCCTGTGCAACAGTTCTCAGAATAAGTATAATGAAAGAGTGAGACTCACTCTTGTTGGTGCTGAGGACTTTTCAGACCACTGCATTCTCTGCTGGCAGTTCTTTCTGCTTTCATGTTCTTCCTAGGATACTAGGGGCACTAGAATGGCTGAAAGATTCATTTACTTTGCCCTCAAAAATAAATAGCCTCCTCATTTAGTGAGATAGAGGCTTGTAGTATATCATCAGGGAGGTTGAATTTGTTTCTACTACTCTGACCTGTTTTCACAGTTGAAATACCTCCCAGTTTTGTTTCTGAGAGGTTAGGTCAAAATTGATGTGTTCTGTATGAACAGACAGCTGGAGCACTTGGGCTGTGGGCAGAGGTGTGGATTTTGGTATCTTGGCCAGCTGGATAGTCAGCACGCAGGGAGCTTGGTGTTGCCTGCCTCCATCTCTAGTTGACTCAGGAGACTAACATTGTGTCAGGTTATGAAACACTTGTATCCTGCACCCATATAGTGAGGGAGAAATAATACTTTCACAGACTGGAGGAATGGAAGTGGGCACTGATGGGAAGGGTAGGATTTACTGTCTTAGGTATGGGAGGGCATCAAAAAACCCTAACTGCAGACTATAAGCTCCTGGAGGACTTGTGGTAGGAGTTCTCCTGGCATCTGCTTTCCTACAAGGTGCCTTCAACGGGGACCTTCCTTCCCCACCCCTACCCTCTCTTTGCTGTTACTTTACTGCAGTTACTGGAGTTATCTCAAATCTGTGAAGATGGTGAAGGGCCTAGAATGGAAGCCATATGAGAAGTGGCTGAAATCACTTGGTCTGTCAAGCTTGCAGAAGAGGAGACTGAAGGGAGACCTCATAGTGCTCTACAGGTTCCTTTAGAAGGAAAGTGAAGGGGCTGGCACTGGTCTCTTCTCTCTGACCAGTGACAGGACCCAAGAGAACAGCATGAAGCCATGTCAAGGGGGGTTTAGGTTGGATATTAGGATAGGCTTCCTCAAGCAGAGAATGACTGGGCACTGGCACAATGAATGTCCCCTGGGAAGTGGTCACAGCACCAGGACTGCCAGGGAGTGGGCAATGCTCTCAGGCACATAATGTGATTTTTGGGGTAGTCCTGAGCAGGGCCAGGAGTTGCACACTGGTCCTTGTGAGTCCCTACCAATTCAAGATATTTTATAATGGTTCTGTGATCATAAGTCTAAAGCAGCAGGTTGTTCTGCTGTGACGAACAATTTTCCATTTTTATTTCTGGCATAAGCTGGTTATTTGTGCCATACTTCATTCTGCTGCTCAGTTACTGGAGAGGGAGAAGATAATTTGCCTTGTCCTCTTGAGTGGCACCTGTCTGCAAGCTCTTCAGACACTCAAACTAGTAAGAAGAAAAAGGAAACTTAAATTTGGGTTGAGAAAAGCCCCACCAACTACATTGGGCTATATACAACTGAAGTGTGTGTATATATATATGTAGTATGGGGCTTCTTTATGTCCATCTAATGGGTTAGAGTGGGGAGGAGGGGAAGAAGATACTTGGTTTACAATAAGGGCTCTCTATTTATAGATTATTAAGGCATGTATGGGATCCTGGATGAGATCAGTCTATTTTAAGTTGCATACTTGGACTTTTTCTTAGGACTATTTGACCCAGACTGTTCTTGAAAGAGAATGATTAGGGAAAGTTTTCATAAGGGCTGAAAAACTTGGAACAGCTACAGTCAAGCAACTGTGACAATTTTTCAGTAGTTTGCAGAGGAGGCACCTGTTGTGTTTTGAGGTCAGGTAAAAACTTTGGTAACAAAATATTTGACCTAGATGAGGAGAATGTTGCCTGCTGCTAAACCTATACACAAACTTCTAGTGTACTTTTTGTTACTCAGTTGGCCTCATTTCCCTTGGAGACATTTGTAGTATGTTTAAAAACTATGAATATAATCAGCAATGGATGTTTCTTTCAGTTAAATTTTAAAAAGCTGCTATTAGTAAATAAGGGAAGAAATATCTTTCAATGTATTGAATGAAGATAGCAGCATGCAGAATTAGTGTATAGGTTTGTAGAATTGCTAGAAACTTTTTAGAAGTAGGCTTAGTCTTGAGTGTCATTCAAAGCTATAAAAACTTGCCTTAATACCATCTATAGATCAATTCTAGGTATGGGCCCATTTTACCTCAGGCTTTTGTCAACATATAAAAAGGGTTGAATTAGGCCAAAGTTTATTTCCTTATATATAAAAAGAATACCGCAGGAGATTATTTATGTTGGATCTGTCTGAATCACTTTTATTGTTGGCCTTTGCAGCTTGTCCTATATAGCAATGTAAGATGTTGCTGAGGTGGGTTTCTTCTTGTGGGTTTTTTTTCCCAATATTTAATTTTCTTTCTTTTTTTTTTTTTTTTTGACAGTGCAGAACTTGCTGTATAATTTACATTGTGATTTGCCTGCTCTCCCTATCTTAATGGTTTTGGCTATCCATGTAGAAAATTGGGATTGGGTGTATGAAAGTTGTACCAATACTTGTCTAGTCTCTTTTCCAGTGTTGGAGTCATGATACTAATTAAAACTAATAATGCACTAAAGATGCTGTTGGTTTATAGTGTGTTTCCTTAGTACTTCAGGTGAGGCTTAAATAGATCACAATAAGTTTTCTATTCTCAAAGTAGCCTTGCTGAAATATTTTTGAAATACATTTTATAAGGTTTCCTCGTTCTATTCAGTTTGGCTTGAAATACCTGAATAAATTATTCAATTATCTGAATAAATTAAAACCAAACTTGAACGTATCAAAATGGGGGTACAACTAATGCCATTGTAGCATGAAAACTTCATGTCTCATTCACATAAGTATTTTTGACTTCTTAATAGAAGATATTTAACTGTTGAAGGTGGAGGCCATGTTGCAGAGACTTAATTTTTTAAGAGATTCATCTAAAAAATCCATGTGTGTATACAGATGCAGATGTTAAAACCCTCATTTTTCTAGAGATGCAAGTGCTTTCTGTTGAACCATATAACTACACTGGTACATCATGACTATCATAAACATCAAGGCAGTTAGTATAGAGTATATTTTACTTACAAATTTGCCTATTTGGCCTGTGAAACAGAGGTCATCAAAATACAGTGCCTGAATAAAAATAACAGTTCTTAATTTGTATTATTTATTTAGAATCTTTAGTGTTTTTTTACAACATTAAATGTTGCTGTGTTTGCTGCTATAGACAGGATAGTTATGAATGTAACACTCTAATGCTCTTAATTTTATAAAAAAGCTTTAAATACTCTGTACTTATCAAACAGCAACAAAAAATCTCCAGTGATTAAACATACAGGAACTCTAGATCATCTCCGCTCTAGATGAAAGCAGACTGGGTATAATATAAAAACAGTGAAACACAGCAATTCCAGAATTGTTGCTTGCCTGATGGGGTCAATGTCTTATTTAGTCTTCATTAATCGCTTCCTGGATAGCAGCAAGTACTTTTGCAGTCAGTTGAGCTACAGTTATCAGTTGTTTGTATTGGTCAAATTCTTAAAGCATTGCAGAGGAATGAAGTCCCTGTTTTAGCAGCTGGTGTCTGTTGGAATCAGCAGGAGTAAGCTGTGTAACTGGTGGATTAGATGTCTGCCCACGGGGCTGTAGTCAGCAGCCTGTGACAGTACTGAGAGAGGAAAATGAATTTAACACACGCATTGCCTCAATTTTTTTCAGATGCTGGCCAGAAGAAGACCCCAGAGAAGAAAGATGGGCGACGAATGTCTTTTCAAAAACCTAGAGGGACTCTTGAATATTCTGTAAGTTACTGCTTTATTGTTAGAATGTTACTGCAAAGCTGAGTGCAGGCTAAAAAGTTTCATTACAAAATAATAAGCAAAACTGTAATGTGCATTACCTTTAATCTTAGAATTATGTGTATCTGATAGTTTAGTTAGACAGAAATTAAATCAGGGAATTAGCTAGTAGTACTTATGCTGATTTTTTCCCTTTAAGTGCCTGTTTTTTTCCTTAAAAATCTCAAGCTAATCAAACTGTTGACGGGTTCACTTTTAGGTAACTAGTTAGAAACAGTAAATAACAATAGTTATATAATTATGTGCAAGTTCTCTGTTTTCAGCATTATCAATAAACTGTTGCCATCAGGAGAAACAACAGAATAAAGTTGGGAAGGGAAGCTGTATCGTGATGCTGACCTTCTGGTATTCTCCTAATAATTGTCATAGATCTGTGGCTTTTACTGTATAACTCTGTTTCTGCATCAGTATCTGAAAATGGAGCCTTTCTCTCCCTGTTCTGTTCTTGAAATGACCCTCAAACTGTGCTGCAGTCAGCTTTCACATTTGTGGTTACTAAGGGAAACAGAAGTGAGAAGTATCTGTCTTGTGTTATATACTGGAAATATAATTAAACCTTTGAATAATGCTTATAAAGTTGATGTTAAAACAGGGGAAGTCTATGGTGATCTTTGAACGCTTTTGAAGCTGGACATGATAAATAGAAAGGGGAACTTCTTAATGAAAAGTCTTTACTTGACCTCTTGGTGTTCTCTTATTCCAGGAATAAGAGATGTGGGGGAGACTTAACTGTGTTACATTAAGCCAAGGTGTGATATTGCTTAACTGAGAAGCAATGAAAAGGCTGTGATAGCCATTTGGAGAGAGGCAGAGTATGTGTGTCATGGAGCAAGAAGCACTTCATTAGTGTGGCTTTTACCGGAATTTGAATATAATTCTAGCCTGTACTAAAGACTTCCTTGAAGTTGAAATTCAAACCAGAAATTCCTGATGCTGAGGTTCTAGCAGTTGAAGAATGTTAATGTAAATTTGACTGCTGTTGATGTTATATTAACTCCATTTGATCTGAAATACCTGGCAAAAATGGTCAAGTGTACCTCTGTATTACTGGCATCCGTACTCAGTAAATCCTGTGATTTGGCTCTTGCCACCATGTGAGTGCTTTTACTTTCGTATGTAAGATTCCAGGCAAAGTAAAAGCAACAAGCTTTCCTTTTTTTATCTTGGTGTGTTTGTGTCAAGTTGTCATGTACTTCTGCAGGTTTTTGTGTTCCAGTAGGTGGGGTTTTAGGTCCAAAAATAGCTTTCTTAATACGTACTGAAGTATGCATCACTTCCTTGTGAGTCAAAAAGATGATTCACAGGAATCAAAGGCTTTTTGTCATGAAACTTTGTCCACCTTCTAAAGGAGCCTGTTGCATTTGTGAAACATGGTACATTTCAGCTTCACAAATGGTGTATTCTGTCAGGTCTTGCCGTGCATTTCACTCAGGAAGCTGTTCAGTATTATCATGGTTTTGTATCTTTTGGTTAATATTGTATGCGAATATTTTAATAAAATGCACAGATATAACCTTTTAGGAACTGAGCTTATGCTTACTGTAAGAGAGGTCTGGTAACTCTTGTGGTAATTTGTTACTGTTCTTATTTATGACTTTATTCCATGTGAGGAGCTGCGGTTATGTGTCTGGTTTCTGACTTAGTCCTCCTTCCTGTCACAGTGACAACACATGTGTACACACACATGTATTTATATACCTGCATGTGCTGCTTCTTTGAGAAGTAGTAGAGAATGAAGGCAGAAACCAGACGTGCCCTCACCTCCCAGCATTATTGAAGTTAGTGGGGCTTCTTGCCTTTTTTTAGATAATACTGTGTTAGTTTTTCCAGTGGCTACATGGTTTTAGGAGGGATGGTCTTACTTGTATTCCTGAAGTTCGGAGTGATTTGGCATATCACTGATGCCAGCTCTGGGGTTTTAATATGAAGTAGACTTTGCACCAGAATTTTTTAGAAAAAAAATTACTATGGGAGAAATAAACAATAAAATGATTTTTCTCTTTAAAGCTAAAGACAAAACACAGTTAATATTTAGGATTTCAATCTAAAATTCCCTGGTATGAAAACTTGAACCTGCTGTTCTGTATGTGGCAGCAGAAAGTGTCAACAGATACAGTACTAATTGATGGAAGTAAGTCCTAAACTGCCTCTAAAGGATACAGAAAAAACTGGTTTATTTTTGTTGATATTGCTTAGACAGTGAACAGATATCTCTTAATAGAGTTTATCCTTTTCTCACTGTCAGTCAACATATTAGATGCAAATTGATATTGTCTGTTATTTCAGAATTCACAGTTGGTGCTCAAGCCATATGTTTTCCCCTTCAGACTTTTGTGTTAAATGTTATGCAAACACAACTGGTGCCTGCCTATAGATGTTAGAAGAGCCAGCTATGGGTGAATAATGGAGCATGAGCAGACAGTGTTGCCCAGTGATCAGCAGGGGTAGTAGCATGCTAGCAGTCTTGTGACTTCAGTGAAAGTGTTCTAACTGCTCTCCCTTTTGAGGAGAAGAAAGAAATAATTGTGGTTATTTAAAGATAGGTTTGTTTTGTTTAAAAAAAAAAAAGTTTATAAGTGAGTAAATTGAAACGTATGATCTGGTGTATCAGTGTTTGGAGGCTCAAATGTAAGACTTCCTTCCCTTTATCTCTCTGGGGATTGAAGGCTGTGCTCTTCTCCTGAAGTAGTGAATAAGTACTTAAAACAGATTATGTTGTCCAGCTTATGGAAAGAGCCCAGTATCAATTCCTGAGGGTCACAGAAGCCTATAGAAAACCATAGCCTCAAGACTGAGTTTTCAGCCTAAGTCCTCAGTGTTGAGCTACCAGTCTTCCTGCATGTAATCCTTTCCTGGTTGTTTAGGGGTAAGTCTAAGGTCTGGGAGCTGGGTCTGGGCTCCTTTTGTTTCAGCTAGAAGCCAGTTGGATGTGTATACAAGAGCAAAACTGCAGTGACTTCTGAAGTCATCTTCTTGAGGTAAAACAAGAATGAATTTTTGATCCTTTAACTGGAGACGTGTGGGTGGCAAGTTTTTGTGGTGACCATCAAATGGGTGAAAGCTTGTTAGACTTGGAACCCACATGAATGTTTGAAGTCTGTTGTAATGATTTGCTGAACATGTTTGAGAGTAGTCAAATTATAAGTATCTGCTCATGTCTTTCTGGAGTAACTGTGGTTTTAGGTTTCAGTTCTAGGGTAGCTTGGATAGATAGAGCTATGGGTTCTCTTCTGGTGCCGCTAGTCCTATTGCCATTGTAAGCCTTTACATGCTTTTTAGACTCCTACACACTTAGGAGTTTTCTGTGATTTTCTTTTTTCTTTTATTTTTTATTTCTTGTCTCTTCCATTTCAAACCCAGGGGTGTGTTCTTGTCTGACTGCCAGTTTTCTTTGAGCATGCTATTGTCATAATCTTTTAAACCATTTTGGGGAATATAGGAAATGTAGATCATAATGGTGATGATACTTCATCTGTTGTCTTTTACTAATTATTTTTGAAATTTGCCTTGTGATATTTACAAGGTTTGTTTTACTGATGTTGCATATTATATAAATTAGGCCTATTAACAATTAGTTAATAAAGTAATAATTGGTATTTGTAAAGGCTTGGGTACAATGCCAAAGTTGTGTTATCTGCTCCCATTTGTCCTCACCCTGTTTTTTAGTATTTCCTTCTGTTTAATTTTGTTAGTTCATTTTAATACTCTTAAACTATTGTTTGATTGTTTTCTGTCTCTTGGACATCTAGTCTTGAAATAAAAAAAAAATCTGCACTCTGATTCATACATATTAGATGTTTAATTTTTAATGGAGCAATTGTTGAATTCTGACTTTTGTGATGCAGTTACAGTGAAGTTCATCAAAATATCAGTGGAGAATTTGGTATAAAATAAAGTTTTTAAATAACATTGCCAGCTGTTGATTTGAGGGAAATGAAGGTAGTTTGAACCAGAGATAGTGGTGACTGAAGTTCTGTCTGCTGGTACACACAAGCACACCTGGCAAACATGGGTATATTCTCAATGAAGATTTGATATCCAGATACTTATATAAGACTTTTAATATTGAAAATAGCATTTCAGTAGCTACCTCAATGTATAGAAAGTTTATCTTCTGAGAGAGAAAGAATAACTTCTTGCCTTTTCTTACAATAGTGAATTTATGGGGCAAAAGCTGGGGATCTGTGGTATGTGGTGGCACTTCAGTTCTGTGCTTTTCTGCAAAGTTATTCTTTGAGCTTTTGGCTGTTCAGATTCTACTTTTTGGAATAGTAGGGGAGCTGAGAATTGGAATAGTCCTTTGAATCTAAGAAGATACTTCAGGAAGTATCTATTATGTGAGCAGTGTCTTTGTTTTAAGAAGGTATCTGTGCTGGTCCCTGAAGTCCCATGTAGTGTGGAAATTTGCCCGGGTAAACTTCACTGCCAAACAGAAGGGAAGCTTATACTTGCCCTGTGTTTATCATGAGTGAGATAAACCCTTTAGTTGCTAAGCTATCTCACAAGATGTTTTTATTTCTGAAGGCTGTAACGAGCAAATACATGCTAAAAAGGGCTTAAGCTTTGTGGTTTTTAATGGTTTTTAATTTGTTTTATATCAAAGTTGGTCTAAAATCTCTATTGCTGCAATCATTAAGTGATACATAAGAAATACTTACCTAGCAGCTGACTGTTGTCCTTCAAGATTTATGTGTGAGCAAACTTAGGCAAAACTTTTGAATTTCACTTTACAGTTTGTTTTAGGAAACCTGTATTATGTAGAGCTTCTGATGAAAACACTACTGTTCATTGATTTGGTGGTTAGTTTTCTTACTGACTGTGAAGCACGTATTACATATCTGGTCTGGTTACAGTCCTGTTTTGATTTTTGCTTTAGTACCAGTTAAACGTGGCTTATGAGAATATTCTTATTTTTTGTATATCTGTGATCATAAAGTACTCAACAACTGAGCGCTGCTACAATGCAATCTTCCGTACTGGAAATGCTAATAGAGAAAGGGGTTTGCTGCTTTGTTTAGCTTATTGGCCTCCTGTATAAAGAATTCTCATAATTGGTTTCTAATCCTGTCTTAAAAAAGGATTGCCTTTTCTTTGGCTGTGTTTATATCTTTTCCTTAGTGAATCTAGGTAGGCACAAGTGCACCTTTACAAAACTATGCAAAAAGTAATTCTCTAACTCTACTAATATTTAGCTACAAGTGTATCTTTTATGCTTCATCTTGTTTTAACTGATAAAATCTGCTTTTTCCTGGTACGGTGCTTATGAAGCCTTGTGCCATTATGCAGTAAACCTTTTGGTTATTTGTTTCCTTGTATCTCCATTATTCTTAAGGCTATGAGTTCTTTAATTTGAAATACTCTTTCTATATAAAACTTTTTTTCCTTTTGCTTCCTTCTGGTAGCTCATTTTGAATACACTTTGGGACATGGAGGTCAAAATCTGAGCTTGAAAAAACCCTTTCCTTAGTGGGGAAATCACTTACTCAAAATGCTGATGCTCCATCTGCTGTCATAGTAATCAACCTGCTTTGCTTCAGCATTTTCTCATTTTCTCAAGATTTTACTTGAAAGTCAGGGTCTAACAGAAGCTTATTTCAATAGTAAGGGAATGTGTTTATATTTATAGAGGCAACTCTTCAGCTTTTCTGTAGGTGAAGAGTGGAGAAAAGGAGTTGAAGAGGGGGAATGAATGGTTTTGTGAACCCAGTAAATCCAGCAGTGGATTTGTAGATGAGAAGTTCTGGTGCAATAGCTGAGTCTACAGCTCAAACTGTGTGACTGACACTTCTGACCACCTGGAAACATAGTGGGAAGGCATGTGTTTTTACGTGGGGTTGCGATAGACTAATATTTAGGGGGTAGGTATGTTTTTGGGGTGGCTTCATTGTTTTTTGCAGTGGGTGGGCATTCATAAGAAATGAAGATGTAAAAGTTTATCAAAGTCTTGGTAAATCAACACATGCTAAAATTTTTACGCCACTTTTTGAACTAACTGCTTACAGGTTTGTTTTGTTTGTTTGTTTTTTCCCAATTGATACAGGTGGAATCAAGAGATACTTTAAACAGTATTGCCTTGAAATTTGATACAACACCCAATGAACTGGTTCAATTAAATAAGCTTTTCTCCAGAGCAGTCGTTCCTGGACAGGTACTATTACACTATATACATTACTTATCCAACCAAGTCCTCTTTTACTATATTTCTCATTCCTACCAAGAGTGCTAAAGTACTCCTCTTACTGGTTTTCCTGTTGGCTTTGTAAAAGAGTTTTTCCTTTTTCTCTAGTCTGTTAACTCCTTGTACCTATTAAATAAATGCCTAAAAAGGGAACATGGAAGGAAGCTACCTGTCTCTCTTATTTAAGATCAGAGGACTTTAAAACTAGATGTACCTAACGGTACAATGATATAATTTAGATACAAGCCAAATTGTTGCTTTGCAAATATAGCAGGCTGTTCACCAACTTTAGCTCAGCAGACACATTCACGGTACAGCTTACAAAGTTCCATGACTGCATATTACTGCCTGCAATTCTAATTTAGTAAATTGAATAATGTTTCTGTTCCACTCTACAAACTTGATGTTTTTACCAGCAGTATGTGAATTACCATTCACTTATTATAGATCATTATTGCCTTTTTTTTTTTCCCCTGTTTTTGCTTTCAATTTTCACTTCTTGAAAGTCAGGCCTGGGAACAAGCGATAGGTCAACTATGGCATAAGCCATTGGCCATTTGGTATTTGCCCTTTGTTTGATAAAATTCTGTTTTCATTTCTGATATCTGCAGAACTTCTCTCTAGGTAGATTGAATGCCTGCTGTGGCTGAAATAGTGTATTAAAGGTGTGAATACCTTAAATTGGTTTTTTGTTTTTTTTTAATTTATTCAGTGAGTCTGTTTCCTAGCTGCTCAAATAGTAGTCATAGCAAGATAAATAATTTGACAGGTCTTCTTTGGACACTCTTATTTCTGACATGCTGTATACTTTTAATGCTCTCTGTCTGAGAGAGCTCAGACAGAGCTCTCTTTCTCAATTATTGCAATTGAAAATCAAAATATCAATATAGCATTTAAAAACTTGAAATGCTAAAATTCCAAGTACTTTCTTTAGTATTGTTTTTTTCCTCAACTCATAATTCTTTTAAAGGCAATGGGAGCAGGAATGGTTTCATGTAGCTTATTTTTGAGAAAGCATAGTAAATATACCTGAACTGGTGGGAAATCTAAAGTAAATCTGAAAGCATAACTAACTTCTAACTACATTATATCTTCTTTATAGATTTTGTATGTTCCTGACCCAGACTACATTTCTAGTGTGGACAGCTCCCCCTCTCTAAGTCCTGTAAGTCCCCTATCACCTACATCTTCCGAAGCTGAGCTTGACAAGGCTACAGTAAATGTAGGTATACCTATTGTCCTTGAAATTAATTTTCCCTTACAAGATAAATGTTACAGATGCTATGCTTTCTTCTTAAACTATCCTTTTGTTTTGGGGAGAAAGTTTGACAACATTTGGAGTTGAAAGTAAAATAGTTCCTTTTTAAAAGTAAATACAAGCTTTTAATCTTGGTAAATGACAGTTTTCTATGTGAAAACTGATTTGAAGGCAAGTTACTTGTAGCAAAATACTGTCATTGCACACTGAAATCTTAATTAGTTTCTGTTGCATTTCTGTATTTGTCACATTTCAGAGCTTGTTAAACATTTGTCTCTAATCTTACTGATAGTTTTTGTAGAAATTATGTGTTGACAGGAATGCTCAGGTTCTCCCTGCTTGCTGCAGAGGTGTGGAAGAGGGTTCTCTAGTTTTATTTTGCAATATGAGGTTTAAAAAAAATAAGGTGTTGCAGTGAACGGCTAATACAGAATTAATTGTAGCTGACTTCTACTCAGTAGTTCTACCTTTGTAGACTTTCAAAATGCTAAAAATGTTTAGCCATCAAAGCTGCCCTGTAATTCAGCTCAAATGTAGATCTTTGGGTAGGAGCTAGCTTTGTAGAAGCATGTCTCTCCAGGAACACTGGTTTGCTATCAACAGCATTCCATAGGGAGCAATCCAACCACGAAGATTAGATATTTGAGCCCAAGCTTCTCCACAGTTTTTGCAGCTATGACCTTGTTTGGATGCTTCTTCATGCATCACCACTGTTCTTTTCCCAGTTACTATCTTTTTCTCTCAAATAACAAATCTTCTTGGTAGTATATTTTGATAGTGCTCAGTCAAGCTGTCAAACAGCTATTCCAGGATTCTGTGTGCTCAGAGTTTAGGAAGGTTTGAGACTTTAAGCATTTACTTATTTGCTTGCATGGCTTGGTCTAGACAAGTTTATATTTAAAGGTTTTGCTTTGTTGCTGAACAGGTTTTCAAGCTGCATTACAAAGTCTGCGATGACCCTTCTACTGAAAATTACTGTTTGGTTTTGCTGTGATACCTTTTCTCTGTCCTAATATGCCAGTTCTTATGTCTGCTGTCATTTGTGCTGAGTAATTTCTTCCCTGTTTGGTGGCACACGGGGGGTGGTGTAGCACAGTAAATAGCACGGTCTGCAAGAATGCATTCTTGTATCATGTGTCTTGTATTTATGTCAGTCTCAGAAAGACCTGCCCATGTAACATGTGTTGTAAGAAGTTACTTGAGGAAAAGTTACCAGTTTTACTATTAGAAATCAGAGCTTTTCCTACAATGGACTAGATTCCTTGTGAGAAAAATACCTTGTTCTTACTTTTTTTAATGATCTTGTATTTTTTAGAATATAGTAGATCAGGAGGCTTAATAGTGTAACCATACTTACAATTTGTTTGAAAAGTTTTATTGATTATATGCTCAGAGCAAAGATAAAAACTTGAAGGTGTGGAAGAAACAAAGTAAATGAAAAGACTCAAAAAGCTCTTGTGCAAAAGATTGTTCCATTTAATGTAGTCAGTCCAGTGCTAGCAACAGTTGGAGTGTTAAACTTCATTTAACTGACACTTTCTTGTTACATAACTATTTTGTGCATTTTGTTACATGTTGTGGGTCTTTACAAGCAGTTTTTAAATGCTTCACAAAAAGCCAGATGAGCAGTGGGACAATACCTAAGTGTTTATTTTGTTTCTGAGGCCTTTCAAAGTACCTTGAGTGAAGGAAGAAATATTTGACAGAAAAAAATCAAAGAACAGCAATCACTTGTACTTGTCAGTGTGGACTGTGAGCACAATGGTTTTGTTTTCAGTCTCTCCAGCAATACAAAAGGCACTCAACTTCTATATGAGCAGTTAAGGCTGGAGGGATTTGTTCTTCATCATAGCACCTGTCTTTTGTGGTTGTCTCTTTTTGCTTATTGCTGTCATTAGGAGTGAGAGAAGTATTGGTATACATTCTCTAATGCTGTCTTGATGTCTGTCATCTTTGACTCTCCTCCAATTTTGGCTCCAGATTTGCAGTTTAAGCGTGTTTCAAGTTAATGATGTGTTCCTCTGCTTATGTAATGTAAAGGAGTCTTTGCTCTGCTCTGATAATTGAAATCAATGATTTCTTGTTTGAAGTTTAATAAGCTAACAAATATCTGAATGTCTGTTTAGTCAAAAATAAACTGACATGTCTTTTTCTTCTGTTTTATTGAACAGTAGAGTAGCTTAACACATCTGTGTGGCTAGAAACAAACCATCATGTGGCTGATATAAGACCTGCATAACCTTGTTAAAATTAGGGGGGTTTTGGTAGGTTTTTGGACTTCTTTATTTTTATTTTGCTATGCTTAAGCTAAGATTTTGGTGGGTATTTCAATGTTTGTTGGTGTCAGTGCATATATAAGAACTATCTTAGATTTTGAAGCCTTTCTGATGCTGCTGGGTTTTTGAAAGATTTCTTCATTCAGCAGTCTTACGCACATATTTGAGAAGATCTATATGCTTTGCGTCCTATAAAACTTAAACTCCACTTCAAAATAATGTGTAGTGACAAGGGCATCATCATTAAATTGGAAAGTCTGCCATTGTGGTGGTGCATCCCCCCAGCCCTCCCTTTCCCAGGCTACACTGCGATCTGAGATTGTCATGTGGCAATGTGAGGGGAAATAGCTGGCTTATTCATAGAGGGCTTGGATATCAGCTGAGCACTTTGAGCCACTTGCTAAGTTATGTGACACAAGGGTGACCATGTAGTTTTCAGGAGGAAGGCGTATGTAGGAGAATTAACCTCCAGCGGGTTTGTTTCCTAGTTATACCTCAGTTAGCTTTTTCAGAAAAATTCAGTTCAGTGTTCTGTACATTGTTTTGGGTTTTTTGGTTGCTCTCTAATGAAAATCGAAAGATGCAGGCAAAGGCTAAAGTAATGCCAGAGAGATGATGAACTGAAAACTGTTATGCATAATGTTCCTAGATATAATTAAAGACATTTATCTGCAATCTGTACTAGTGAATAGAAATGAACTGGAAAGCAGAAAACCAATCGGAACATGGCAGTTCATGTTTTCTAAAAAAAGTATAATTGTATTAGTAACTAAAAGTAGCAATTATGTATGAAATGGAAGTCTTTAGATAGAGGTGAAGCTCCAAAACAGGGTTTCTGTGCCTATAAAACAGGCTTTGGTGAAGTCTGTCTACTGTTAGCGTAGCTTTAATTTGAAAACAATTTTTTTTTTTGCTGTCTGTCCTGTTCCTGGTAGGGTTCTATGTTCACTACTTAGTTGGATATACTGGTAGACAGCAAGATAGATAACTCTTTCTATCATCTTCCCAGGGAGGTCACAAAGGAAATCCTCTAAAAGTTAAATCCAGGCATGTGAATGACAAAGATGGTTGGAAACAGCCAGAGAGAATTTACCAAGGCCATATCATGCCTGACAGAACTGCTTTCTGTGATGAGATGACAGGCCCAGCAGATGAGGGATGAGCAATGCTTGTTTCTTACCCTGACTAGAGCCAGGCCCTTGACACTGTCCCAGAGCAGCCTTGTTAAAATACTGGAACAAGGTGAACTGAATGGGTGAAGTAGAATATGGACCAGAAAAACTGGCAGGATCGTTGTGTTCAAACTTACTCAAAATTTATCTATGTGATTTTTTTTTTTTTTTTTTTTAATCATTTACAGCCTCACAGAATGGCTTGGGTTGGAAGGGACATTAAAGATCATCCAGTTCCAGCTCCTCTGCCATAGGCAGGGACACCTTCCATTAGACCATGTGACTCAGATCCCCATCCAGCCTGGCCTTGAACACTGTTTGCTGTGGTGATGGTCAGTTTCAAATCCATGAGGGTCCCTGTTGGGGCAGTGCTTTTATAATCTGCCCATCAGTGACCTGACTGGTCAAACTACGCAGCGGAAACATCTCCAGAAGTTAATATTGTAAAAGGCAAGTTGCTAAGTTCTTCTTTGTTTCTTTATATTTCCTTTTAGGATTCAGATGGAGTCCAACAGAAGGAGCCAGCTGTTTCACCAGCACATGCATGTGTTCGTCCTTCAAGAGTGGTGTCATCCACCTCCGAGGAGGAAGAAGCATTTACAGAGAAATTTCTAAAAATTAATTGCAAGTACATCACTAATGGCAAGGTACTAAAACATTCAAATTTTACTGTTACTGTACAGGATGTATTTATAAAGCATATTTAAAATATAAACATACAGTAGAGTTTAGTCAAAGATGAGTAGATTAATCTACTTCTATACATATGTGTCTGTGTAAATATACTAATTTTTTTTTTTTACTCACTGTGTTTCCATTGGATTCTCCAGATCACTTGTTTCAGGACATGATGCAAATAGTTGAAAGGTGACAAACTTCTCTGATGCCACACTGTTACATAATTCTTGTATGTTGAGGGCATGAGGTCTGTTTGTTCCTTATGTTAGTACCTCTCATAAGTAATTTTCTTTACTTCCAGTGGAGGAAAACCCTTGCCTTAAACGATATGGAAATCTGCAGTTGTGTAGCTTTGCTTCCTTTTTTTTTCCTTTTTAAAGCAGAACAGGGCAAGCAGAATAAAACTCTGATTCTGTAAACAAATTCTGTATTGTTCTCTCTTTGGTGTGGTAGAAACCTTGATTTTGTGTTTTTCTTTAAAGCAGTTGCAGTTCTCTCAATAGCATCATTACACAAAATGGTTCTAAGCTAGTGGCACTTAATCTCTGTTCAGCTCATAGGTGCACAAGTCTTGCACAAACTTTTAGGAACTGAGGTAATGTCAAAACACTTTACCTCAGAACACTTTAGAAAAAAATCAAAATTTATTGCTCCCGTACCTCACAGAAAAATGACTGTTAGACACTTCATCTGTGAAAAATAATGCCTTCACTCAAGCTGAATGTGTGCAACAAAATTCAAAGTACTTGTAGTACTTCTGCCTTTGCCAGAAGTTTGGGTGTGTATACAGAAGTACTGCTGTTTCTGTGTTGTTCAGCAATAGGTTTGCAGATAACGTAGACCAGTGATAAACGGATAAATAAGAATCTCCTAAAACTGCTTTTTTTTTTTTTTTGCTGATGGGGAAAGGATTGCAGATCTATGTGTGTCTAGGCTTGAAGCCTTTTGACAATATATGTGTATTGACAAAAGCTATTTGTTAGAAGTTGGTGAGACAAATACTGGAACAGCTTTGTTTGTTACTTTGTTCCACTTAGCAGTTAATTTTCTTCACTCCTTGCATTCTGTCTGTAGGTGACTTTTTAGGTTGATCCTAGGCAAATCATTACTTACCAGTGTTAAGTGCTGGTATGTAGAAGAATTGAGACGTGAGCCTTCGTTAGAAATTGGATGTACTAGGAAAAATCTGGGGTTAAATTTTATTACATACTTTTTATGTGCTGTAATTTTTCCTCCGAATGTTCTAGGGATTATTAACAGCATCTTTGACTTGCATCATTACAGCCTATTTTCTAAGAGCATCAGGAAGAATTCTTTCTAAAAGGTTGTATAACCCATTGCAGTATCAGTCCATACTTGGGGAGGTGGGTGGGAGAAAAATGAATACTGACTTGCTCAGCTTTGAGCGCCAGGTCTTGTAAGTTTAGTGTGTAATTTAGTCTTTGTACCACATATGGTTGGAACGTCCTCTTGAATGTTGTCTTGCCTCTCCTTGATATATTTTCTAATGATGCAGGATGATAAATTTTCAAAAGTTTTCTGGAGAAAGCTTAAAGGATTCATCCTCTGCTTCCTACTCTGGAGCTAAATTTTGAAGCTCATAGTTAACCATTCGTTAGGGTTCAGCTGTGAAGTCTGTCATCACTGTCACTGCTGCTTGTAAACTGATATCTAGTGAAAGCCTGTTTTTCATTGTGTCTGTGCAAAAAGGCTTTCATTAAGGTAAGGCTGTCTTATTTCTCAATTTTTAAGACTACTTATTCTGTTTGTGGTTGGAGTTGGGTTTAGTCACCTGTGACTTCCTGGACAAGCCCAGAGGAATTCTCTGAGGAGCAGTGACTGGAACCTGTAGTGTTTGCTCTGTTCATTGCACTTGCTCACTGTTAAGTGGTTATGGCTACTGCTAGAGGCAGGATGTTGAGCACAGTAAGAGACAGGGTCATGTGAATATGCCACATTCTGTACAGACAAGAAATCAGTGTAACCAGTGTGCTGCAGTCACACTTTGACTCACTGTTTACTGCGTATGTAGGTGTGCAGACTTACAGCTACACTGTTGGCTTCTGCTGTAGACAAGTGTGCTGCTCTAGGATTTTTTTCATTCTTTGCACTGTTCCTTGAGGGAAGAAAAGGTATTTTTAAAAGTCTGCTTGATTTTAACTGAAACTAGTAAGGGAGGTTTGAAATTCTCTGTTATTTTTGCTAACTTACTTGAATGTTTTGAAATATAGTAGGCAAAGGAAGATTACTAATACTGAGGCTTGAAAAAACTCAAAACACCAACCTGGAAATGAGAGTATAGAAAGCACTCAATCATTGTTCATTTAGTAAAAAGGAGGACACCGATGAGGTTCAGAACTTCTACAGGAAACTAAAATAAATCTAATTTTCATGTTAAAAGCTTCATAAGTCATAAATTAAAGTTTTTATTCAACCTTGTGAGTTCAAGAATGTAATGGAATTATTTAGAGAACTTTGAAAAGTTCTTGTCAGGTGTCCTCTGAAACCTTCTTAGAAGTGTTTTACTGAACTGCTTAATCTTAATATGTTAGCTCACCAATGTGATAGTTTGGTTTTAAATCTCCCTCTATAACGGTTGTTCAAATTTCCATCTCAGGTATTGCATGGGAGTTAGAGCTTCCTGAAGTCTAAAGAATTTTAATAGTAAGATGACAAAACTGATTCAGAAAGTAGATTAAACTGCATTTTAGTCTACTTTCAATATGTATATTTTTATTTGTCTCGATTAATATTTTCTAGTCCAACTTTAGGACTCAAGGGTCCTAAAGGGTCCTATTATTTTTTTAATAACCTTAGTGTGTCCACACGATTTTCAGTAATAAAGTGGCTTAGCATTTCTCTTTGAGGATCTTAAATCTGAACTTCACCTGAATAGAATTTTACCTCATGTCTTTAAAATCTAATACGTACAGGAAACTTGACTTCTACAAATGCTATTTTGGGGAGTTTTGTTCCAGAATCAGAACTTCCTGTAACAGTATAATGTTGAACTACTTAGTAGCTACATGCAGAGCCTAATTTGTATCTCATTTTCATAGACAGTATTTTTAATATATTTTTTTTCTCAACAATTAGTTAGTAAGCATGGTCTAAGAGAAGCAATTCAGTCGTTATTTGGTGGATGATGTCCTAAGAAACTGTTTCCCAAGGTTCTCTATCAACAGTTGAGCTGTTTACAGATGTTCATTTTTTAAAATTATTTTTTCCCAAGGACTAGAAAGTTAGGAGATTAGAGCAAACACCAGTATACTGGAGTCACATAGCAGTTGGTAGTGTGCATGCCATGGTCCAGTGTTTTTGCCTGAGCTTGTGCTCTGATTTGCAGAGCTATCTCTTTAACAACATTATTAGTACAAATAATTTTTGTAGCTATTTTGAAAAATTGAATTTATATAAAATGAAGTCAAATAACATGTTTCAAAAATGTTAAATAAGTGTTTGGTTAATATTAAAGGGATCTGGGCTGAAGACTCAATATGATAGTGTATGGCCACAAAGGAGAAGCTGGGCTCATCTTCTCTTAATATGAGTAGACAAGGGCATAGAAAGGGCTTTGTTTTTCATAAGTAAGCCCCCATGATATTCTTCACGTTGAAGAATATATTCACACTGAAAATATTTTCAGCAGCTCAATCAGGTCAGAGAGGGAGCTTTGGAACTTTCTCCCTGCTCCAAAAGCAAGGAACCAAGGAGATTATATGTGGGGAGCAGACTGGGCTCTCAGTCGTCTTTGGTGCTTGTAAGATAGCAGGGGAAATTAGCTTGTTGAAAGTTACCAATAACAGCATTACATAATCATTTAGGTTGGAAAACACCTCTAAGATTCAGTTCAACCTTTCCCTGATTACCACCTTGTCAACTAGACCATGGTACTAAGTGCCACATCCAGTCACTTCTTGAACACCTCCAGGGATGGTGACTCCATCACCTCCCAGGCCAGCCCATTCCAATGTTTACCAATCCTTTCTGTGAAGAAATTCGTCCTGGTGCCCAGCCTGAACCTCCTCTGGCCCACCTTGAGGCCATTTCCTCTTGTCCTGTTACTGGTTGCGTGGGAGAAGAGGTCAACCTCCATCTTGCTACCGCCTCTTCTCAGGGACTTGTAGAGAGGAAGAAGGTTCCCGCCTTAGCTTCCTCGTCTCCTTCTCAGGTTGAAAAAACCCAGCTTCCTCTGCTGCTCCTCATAGGTCTTCATCTCTAGACCCTTCACCGGCTCAATTACCCTTTTATGGACTTGCTCCAGCACCTCAATTGAATTGAGCAACTTGCTGAATTGAGGTACCCAGAACTGAAAACAGTATTTGACATGTGGCCTCACCAGTGCTGAGTACAGTGACAGTGACTGCCCTGGTCCTGCCAGTGTCACACTAATCTTGATACAGAGATGCTGTAGGGTTTTTTCTGGTGTCACTGTTACCCATTCCTGGGTATTTTGTGGGACAGCTGTGGCGTCTGCTGCCATAGTGCATAAATGTGTATGAGTAACCAGAAAAGTTGTTTTTGAACCATAAATGAGTGCACGGTACTAAAATCCTTACAAGTGCATCGTTTCTTACTCTGAGACAATAGTTTTGGAGTACATGTATTTCAGGAATGCTAACGTAGAAATCTGTGTGATCCATAATGGCAAGCCAACAAGGAAATGAAGTTTCAGGTACTTCCTTTAAAGAGTAGATGCAATTTTTTTCTTATGCAAAGCTATGCTGTTTGGTCTTAAAGGCTGGAGCTGTTGCAGTTTCCATCCCTCAGGGAAGACCAGCATAATACAATGAGTAGCTCTTGAGCATTAGCTAAAGGCTTGTATTCTCACACTTGTATGTTGTGTTCTGTTATAATTTTTTTCCTCACAGAATCAAGAGCACTTGGTTTCTGTCTGTGCTAGAAACAATATCCATTGAGCAATAGGTTTTAAGGAAGCTTTTACTCCCAGTCGTTCTTCTGAGTAGACTTATTGACTTCTGCAGTCACATTAAATTTATTTTCCAGACTATATAGATATAAGTAGATATAGCAAAATGTAGACTCCTCTTGACAGTTGTCCTCTTGGAGGCCCTTTTTGCACCTTGAAAATATGTTTCCACAATACACTGCTGGGAAAGAAATGCCAGTAACAATCCTGTTTTCAGTACCTTAAGCACGTTGGAATTATGTAAATGTGTTTTGCTGACTTCAAAGTCTTCAGCATATGTGTTGCACTCTAAAAAGTGTATATAAAATCTGACTAACCACTGAACAATTTAAGGAACTCAAGTATAGATGCCTGAGCTGCTTTTGAGACCTGTTTTCATTTATCCATACTAGAGATAATATTGGTCATTGCTGTAGACTTTACTGCTATTTTTGTTTTGTTTTGGTTTGGGTTTTTTATAACTTGCACTTTCCTTTTTACTACTTGGCATCTTTGTTTTCCTACTGTGAAGGTCATCAGCCATCACTTGGGAACAAATTTATCAAGTTGGGAAGAACAGTAACTGTTTTGTGCTGTGCTAATATCTTCTTGAAACGAAACTGAAAAGAATCTCCTTCAATACACACTGCTTATAATAGTTGTTTTATCAGTAAGATAAATAATTATTCCTTCAACAGCACGTGAAGTGACCCTTTTCCGGTTCTTGCACAACCGTTTTGAATGTCTGTCCAGATTTGTAAAGTCTTTAGGAGTCAAGATCTGTAACTGAAGAATTCCTGTCATTCTAGTTGAAGCTAGATTTTCTCCAGTTCAGTTTTAGCTTGAACTCTACTGTTCCAACAGTTAAATGAATTTCTGTAGCAGGCAATTGCTGTTTATGTTTGCATGTGGTTCTAAGTTTTTTTTTTTAAGAAAAAGCACTACATATTGTAAGAAACTTTGTTTTTACACCTGTGTTGTATAAGAACTCCACAACTCATAGTATGAATATCAACCTCAAAATTTTTCATAGCCAAAGTTTAAACTCCTATATTCATTTACTGCAGCAGTATCATTGTGATTAAAACCATCCAAAGTTAAAGAGCTTGAGTATTTTTATTTTAGTTTCATACTGTAAATGTATTTGTCCTATCAGTCAACATGTCCCTTAAGTTAGAAGGATGTGTATCAGTCTCTCTGTTACTTTTGTGTAAAGAAAATTAAGATAAATGACAGTTTTTGAAGGTCTCTCTAATTAAATAGTAGAAAGTGAGAAAGAAGAGTTGAGAGTCAAGTTTTAGACAAAAATTGCTTTCAAATGTACCAGTTAGGCTCTATGGTTATCTGGGAAGTATGTCTCCTTACCTCAGAAAAGCTGTTTATTGTATCCTTCAGTGTCTAAGGTTTTCTCTTATTTTACTAAAACCAGTTATTGATTAGTTGTAAGGAATAAAACTGTTTGCTTTTGGGAAAGCTGGTGCCATTAATCTCCTTCCCAGAAAAAGTTAGTTTCTTGTGCTAAGCAATGACTTAGTAACATAACACGTTGCTTAAATATAAATTAAAAGTTACTTAAAAAAAATAGAATCCACCTTTTTCCTACTGAAAAATGAAGAACAAGCTGGAATTCGAAGGAGAAAAATTACCACTTCTTTTCCCTCTCATTTTAGGGTACGGTCAATGGTGTGCTGCTAGTGACGCCAAATAATATAATGTTTGATCCTCATAAAATGGATCCTCTGGTCCAAGAGAATGGCTGTGAAGATTATGGCATCATGTGTCCAATGGAAGAAGTGATGTCAGCTGCTCTGTATAAGGAAATTGTGGACAGCACAATTAAGGATTCATTAAGCATGTAAGATAGAACAGTACTTGTAAAGCTGAACTGTAGCCATATTGTTGACCATACAAAACTAGCAAACCAGCATTTTCGTTCTTTTTCTTGTTAGGAAAGGATATCAAAGATTGGCTTGGAAAGATCCTATAGAAGGCTTGCTTTACCTTCACTTCTCATATCCTATATATGATATATAAGTCCTTTTCTATATACATGGATTCTAATTTCCTCTAATAGTCTCTTAAAAAGATTGGTGTATAGCAAGAGGTACCAAACTGTTTCCTCTGCCCTTTCCATACTACGGAAACAGTAATAGATGTGTTTGGTACTTCAACAATTTAAAAACTGGTGTACAGAATAAGAAAGTGCAGCTTTGACAGTCTCAGGTGTAAATTTTTATTCTTTAGCATTTTTCGCTTGCTTCTCAAACTTGTTGCTCTGACAAATCATTTAGACTCATTTTCTAAGATTTGTATATAGTTTCACGGGACTAGGAGTGTATTTTTTCCCTTTTTGTCTAGGGGAAGGACTGCATATTCACCTTTAAATGTAGCCTTTTTTGGAGTAAACAGTGAATTTGTATTGGTGAGCTCTAATCACTGGTGTTTAGTGCAGCGGGCGTTTAAAATCAGCTTTAAAGAACAGTATGAAAAATGTTCGTTCCATTCTCTGTTGCCTAGTTTTTATACTATCAGAAAAAGATAAATTCTCTCTAAAACCAAAAAGGATTGAAAAAAAAAAAATCAAGCCACCTTTACCTATCACAGTCTATAAGCACATTTGCAGATTGCCTTGACTATCTAGCTACAGGGAAGTGGGCTGCTTTAACCAAGAGAGTGTAAAGCTGTTTGCTTGATATGTGACTCTATTCCCTACTTAAAATAGTTGTATTTTTAAAGATAACAACTCTGAAAAATACCCTCTTACAGTTCATGTAGGTAGTACCCTAAGCACAGCTTTCTTGATAATCTTGAATATCTGGACCCTCAGAAGTAGTAACTTGCCCTCATACCATTTTTAAGCTGTTTTAGCATAAAACATGGAGTGAACTAGTATCTTGGCATGGTCTTGTTTGCTGCCTGATGTCGTGTGTCTATTGAAAGAGCAACTGAAGTAGATGTTGCTATGGTAGTGCTTTTGGGGCATTTAATGTAGAATGATCCAGCAAGATTGCCTTCTGGAAGTTTCTTTTCCAGACTGAGTTTTAAGAAGTTGCTTACGGTTCTTACTTCAATTGATATACAGTGGAAGGAATTAGATGACTCTTTTTAACTTGCTTGAATCATAATATTGCAGTTCCAAAACAAGTCTTTTTTAATAATGTTTGGTTTGTTAATGACTTTTAATTATGACTTGCAAATTTAGCTTCCACGTCCTGTTGATCTTTGTGCTCCTGTAGCACATGCATTTTCTGTTTTGTTTATAATATGAATGCATATGGAATGAAAACATCTGCTAATGAAAGGTCACATTGTGCATTCAGAGGCCTGTATGTTCAATTTGATTTGTCTTTCTTGTCAGCTTTATAAACCAGTAGATGGAACACTAATTGCTAGCATTTTCTTCAGGTCCTTTTGTGCCTTAGCCAAATATGAGGTTTATTTGTAAATTTGTGAGAAAATTAAAACCAAATTTTTTAATCTGTGAAGAGATGTCCTAACAGCTACAGCTAGATCTGACAGGACCTGTGTGTCTTGAGTTGAAACTTAAATCATGTTTTTTCACTGGTTTTTCTTTTCCTATGTATTCCACTTATAATTAACCTTCTTCCTTTCTCCCAGTTTTGCTAACTGTCAAACTGGCTTAAATTTGGAAAAGCAATCTTATTTTCAGTATTCAGACTGTTGATATGGAAAATGGTCATAAACCTGATGGATTTTTTTGGTTCTTAAAACTACAAAATTTCTTGTATGGTTTCTATATATAAGCCACCATCTATGCTGAAACTGGACAAAAAGTGTCTGACTGCATGCAGACATTTTATGGATTTCATGAACCTTATGTTGTGCTTGTATATTAATAGGTATATATAATATACCAATTATGAGCATAATCCTGAAAAACTAAGGAAATGGCCTAGTCTAATAGGTAATAAATTCTAAAGCCTAATTTACATGCCTTGTAAGCAAAATTACTCCATCAACAAAAGCTTAATACATGTTAACATGTTTCATGTTAATGTGTAGATAAGAGGGTGCATATGCTTTGCAAACATTCTGAATTTCAGTGGCATCTCAGTAATATGGCTTAACTGAATATAAAGTTTTGTGGGCCTATAGAGTGAATTTTTTTGTCCTTCAAAATAGAGAATAATGTACAAGCTTCATAAAAGCATTTAATACTCGGTAACGGAAGAGTTGATGTGCTTCTGATGGCAAGGATGTTGATGTTGAGAACTCTAGTTGAGAGTATGTTTAAGTATGAGAATTTTTTGTGAAGTTTATGTACTGCTCAGGTTTTTTGACAATGGGGAAAAGCTTGAGTTCTATCTGTAGGTCTAGTTGAGCATGTTCATTGTACCTTTCTAGTCCTCTGCTTCTAAAATTCATAGAATTTCTAGTTAGCTTATTTTGAAAGGCAGGTTTAAACAAGATTATTTCCTCTGGAGAAAATAAGTTTTTATGCTTGTTTTTTTCTTCACTTTTTATCAACATCTTCAGTTGTATGAAGTAGTTTGGAAATTATTTTGCCAAACAGTGGCAAACTGTGAGGTATCTTTAAAGTTGGGTACCTGCTGAAGACACTAAGCACTGTTTCAGGTATTTTCTATGAGCAGAGCAGTGAGATTTACATTGATGGTTCCTGCTATTCTGCATTGGCTGCCTTTGATATCTGAGGTTAGATCAGATGATATCTGCTGTTCCCTTCTTACCTGTGAGCAAGGTGACAGATTCCTTGTAGGATGGGACATGTCTGTTCAATTGGCCTCTTGGGGAGACAAAAATTAAAAGATTGTGGATGATTCTTACCTTTAGAAATTATGGTTGTGTGTAGTTTTTTGTACCTGTTATAACAATGTTCTTTATTACTCAACAGAGATGTAGAACAGCTGTCAGTAAGGGAACTTGGCCATTCCAAGAAAGCTGCAAAGAGCAATACAGATGACGCGGATTCCAGGGTTCGGGACACGGGTAATGACAGTGCTAGCACTGCCCCAAGAAGCACAGAGGAGTCTCTTTCAGAAGATGTATTCACAGAGTCAGAACTCTCTCCAATACGTGAGGAACTTGTTTCCTCAGATGAGCTTCGACAAGATAAATCTTCTGGAGCATCATCGGAATCTGTCCAAACAATAAACCAGACTAGTGCTGAATGTTTAACAGTCATTTCAGACTCAAATGAAGCTGCCAGTGACTTAAAGCCCAGTGCTGAAATGGTTGTAGGTGTTAAACAGTCTGGTACCCACTTGAGTTCAGAAAGTGCTAAAATGTCTATGAAGGGGGGACAAGAACCTGGTGAGAATACTGCAGATGTCCTCCAGCAGTCTTTGCAAAGATCACAGGGTAGTGAGGAGCACAGCAAAGAGACAGAAGCGGCCAAGGATCAAGGTTCCTCACTAGGAAAAGAAGCAGGTAATGAGATGGAAGAGGAATGTCCAGGTTGTGAAGACACCACAGACTCTCAAAAGAAAGAGATGCCTAGCAAAGGAAAAGTAGCAGGAGAGCAAAGTCAAGACTCAGAGGCAGAAGTTGAAGAACTTCGCAAGCTCTGGAAGACCCACACTATGCAACAAACAAAACAACAAAGAGAAACCATGCACCAGGATTCACAAAAAGAAATTAGTCAGAAAACTGTATCTGCAGGAGATGGGCGGTTAGAAGGTGAGTCATATGGATACAGTGTTAGCCTTTAAAATGTGTCACCCTCCAGTTTAATGAAATTTTTTTTTCATTGTGTCCAGCATATCTCTCGATGTACTGGTTATACTTCTCATTAGCTTGAAGATACACCAAAGTTAAACTTTACATAAACTACTGGAGAAAATATTGCTTGCAAACTGAAAACATGGATAACTTTGAATTATTCCTCACTGAAATTATGTTTATAGTCATATTAAGTCACAGTATCTTTGTTGGAGAGATTTAAATAAGTGTGTAAAATCAGATCCATGGTCATTATACAGCTCACAGTTAAAAATGTTCTTTGGCAGTCAGTCAGCTGTTGCTTAAATTTTAATCACAGTATTCATGCATGTGAATGAATTTTAGGGAATTAATTTGATGTTAATTATAGCATGTCTGCCTTGTGGTTAAGGTTTACAGTGTGAGCAGCAAACATGGGATTCTTAACACTGCATTTGATACTTTCAGAATTTTGTTTCACTCGCATCTTGTCATACTTTCAGGCTGACTAGAACAAAGTTAAGCATCCAAAAAGCTTTTTTTCAAGACAAATAAGAGTTAGATGCTAAGAAACCAATGCTATGGATACAGGGTACAACTAGGCTTTATTTCTTGAGTACCTTCATTCTTCTGCAAACATCAGAGCCTAGGATTATTAGTTGGAAATTACCCTTAAAGTCCGTTCAGGATTTTATCATACAGAAAAATGCTGTGCCTTTAAACAGCTTAAATATGCTTCTGTATGAATTTGATTTTGCTTTCAAAGAAATTTGTTAGTCATTTTCTGATGTCTTACCAACTTAATAACTGAGATAACTAAAGTGTTTGTTTTAATTGTAACTGCAGTATTTGGGGGACTAGAAAAGAATCTATCAGTGTGTGACAGGCGTTTAAGAGAAGTGAAGTGCATTTGAAGGTCAAATTCTTTAATTATTAAAGTTGAAATTATATTGAATAGAGGTAGAATCTTTGGTTAACAGAAGTTCATCTGCATTCAGAATCTGATATGTTAGTTTTTCCTTGATTTTTTTTGGTTGTTTGTTCTTGGTTTTGGTTTTTTTTCTTCTATTGTTAAAGTAACTGAATTTTGAAATTTGAGGCAGATGAATAGTTGCATCCTTCTGTGATCAGTTTGATTTTTATGCCCTAAATATTAGAAGTAGTCTTCTGGAAAATATGTCCGCTGGCAGTAGTTGCTGGTTGTGACTTCAAAAAAATGCAGGTACTAAGTGTTCTTTGACACAATTGCTACTTTTCTTACCAGTGAATATTTGTAACTCAGTTGCATTAAATGCTTTAGTTTTGGTTTTCTGTAAGATTGTATCATTGAATGACTGCAGTTTTTTTGGGTTGTGATCTGTACATTTGCAGCATAAATACATATATAACAAAAAAAATGTCTGCATGCAGTCCTACAGAAGAATGCTGGCTAGAAACCTCATATGCTCATGGTGCTACTGCCTCACTCAAGGTTGGTGGGGTAAAATACAAAGAAGAAAATACAAAAAGCACAAGATCCTTTTTGGAGATTTGTACCAATTATTTCAGTCCAGCTTCAGTAGAAATTATTATGTGTTTGTTATTCTTGCATGTTGTATTAGCAAAATGCAAATAAACCAGTAAATGATGAATTAATATTTCTCAACCTAGATTGATTTGGTGAAGCTTTTATAGGCATAATTAAATAGAACCAAGGCAAAAGCATAGATCTGCTGTAAACGAACTTTCAGTTTGTTATAGCTAACAAATTGAAAACCATCAGACTGAATGGGACATCTATTGACAGTAGGTCACTAAAAACACCAGGTCATTTAAAATTTGAAATAGTGTAAACACTTCCAAGTATCCTTTCTCAAAATAAAACATTGAAGTAGTCATACTGTGAGTTTTGATCATTAGCTTACCTAGATAGTCTTTTTGTCTCTTTTATATAGGAGGAACTTAGTTGAATTTTTTCTCTTTTGAGAATTTAGGTTTTGGGAACTACTGTTTTTTGATCTTTGCAGAGGTCAGATGTTTCTGACTTTGGAATTAATGATCTGAATGTTTGTTCTGAATGTTGAATAGGCAATGCAAGTAGATATCGATGAGTAGACTAGAATAACTAAAAAGGTCTTGCTTATATCTGTTCTTAATTTTTATTGCCCAAGCCTGTTATACTGTTCTGTTTTTACAGACACTTCTGTTAACCACTGCACTGAAATAAAGCTAGATTTGGTTGATACTTTGGAGAAATTGTAATAGTCTATAGTTTTTTGTGTGTATAAACAAGCTAAACTAGTATTCATTATAAAGTGTCTGATTGGTGCTTAGTTAGCAGCATATTGGCAGAGATTGAAAGGAAAAACAAGAAGCATGAGACACACTAGCCATTGCTGAAATCTTTTCTCATTAATAACACACAAAGGCATCTGAAATAGTCTTTTTGAGACTTAGGGCAGGGCTAAATTGTTTGTTTTCATTCTATCTGCTACTCCTGCTTCTCGGAGCTCAGGGAAGTCTTAAGCTGCTGCCTCTGAAGGACCAAAATCACAAACACCAAATCATTTGAAGAGTACTGAACTAACACTGCCACAGAGTTCATGTGTCAGTCCTATGAAATAGGCTTTTTTTGTTTCCTCAAATTTCTTCTTAGTGTTTTCCTTTTCGATCTGACAATTCACCTTTGAGCTTACACAATAAAATACTTCCAAATAATGCATGTTATGACTAATTTACTATACTGTCTGGTTCAGGTATAAGTCTAAAATGTTGACTGAAAACATGACTGAAAATTGAGGCACATATTTAAATAGTTATTAGAAAAGAATGTTCTTGTGTGGAGCAGTGCTGTTCTAAACTTTATGGTGAAAATCTGAGAAAACGTAGTTGCAATGTTTATAGAGCAAGAAGGTGATGCTTCTGTGCTTAGTGGATCTGTGGTCTGCATAGACATTGAAGGAAAACTTCAGCTGTAAAGAAAGATATGTCCTAGGAAACTGAAATTTATCTGTATGTACATGTAATACCAGAGCTAGGATAAATCCTTTGTCATAACTGATCATAACAACTCTTAAATTTTCATTTTCTTTTCTTGCTTTAAAAAAGTTTCTTGTGGCTGGAGGATTTTGGTAATTAATCTAGTAATGAAATGATTTTAAGAAGGCTCTTCCTTTACCTTGTGCTGACTTGACAATTCAGACCTTGAGGGTAATCGTATAACTCTATTTGTTCAATTAAATATACTACTGGAGAGAAAAATCTTGTACTGCAATATCCAGTATACTTAGTCCTGCAGTGGTGTTTATATCATTGAGGTGTTTGATATAGCTGACAAATTAAAATTCATCTTAATTTTTTATCAGTAGGGCCAGAACTTTTTCTCTTGTAAATGACAAGTAACTAGTGAACAGCTCTGAGATGTGAATCAAGCCAAAATACTTATTTAACTCAGTGTCATTGTCATGTATGTGGGATATCTGTTTAATAGTGGGAGGGTGGTGATTCAGTGTTGAGAGTATGCATAATACCTTCTGAATACTTTCAAGCATGGATGAAATGCTGTAATAATGTGATCTGCAATTGGAAGCAGAAATGAATGTTAGACTTATTTACTGTGTTGTACTCTGAAGTTAATTCTGCTGATGCAATTTACATAACAAAAAATGTCAGGTAATTATTACTGCTTGTCTTACCTCATCTCCCATTACTTGTTTATATAAATGTCCTATATACCTGTATTGCTAAATACAAAATTAGGTAATGATTTTGTTAAGCTCTTCAGTACATTGTGGATAGCTTACTTTGTCTTTATTAATAGGTTCTTCTGTTATGAAAGAAAAAAGACGACATCGATCTCACAAGTTTCTGTGTCTCAGGGTTGGAAAACCCATGAGAAAAACATTTGTTTCTCAAGCAAGTGCGACAATGCAACAGTATGCACAAAGGGACAAAAAACATGAGTACTGGTTTGCTGTTCCACAAGAAAGGTAAGGAGGTAAACTGTAAAAAACAATTGCCAGTAGGTGTTTGAGCATTTTTTTTCCTGCATCATTCAAAATTTTGCAGTGACTGTGTCTCTGTAAATAATCACAAAAAATGGTCAGCGTCTGAGGATATTGTTGATTGGCTTGTATTGTATTTGCCTTATTACCTTACTGACATTTTACTGATTTACTTGAGTTATTTGTAAGTTTGGCAAGTAGTTTCTCATATTATTTAAGCTCTTGTTTGTAGCAAGTAAATAATGAAAGAAAGATTCAAGTGGTATCTGGTGGAGGAAGTAAGTTCTGCAACAAGGTTTTTGTTATTATCTGTGCTTCCTATTATTTGGAAACTTTCTGAAAGTCCTCTCTGAGTTCAGAAGAGCTAGCTGGGGTTCTTTTGTCTTACCTTTATATATGGAACAGAAAACCTTTCTGTGGACCAGCTTAAGCATGTCTACTGGAAAAATACCTAAACTTGCTGAATTCATTCAATGACTTGAGATGTCTATGCTCACTTGCCGGTGCAGTCTTGTATTCTGAAATTATTTTTACTGCTAGGAAACTGTGACTTATTTTCAACCCGAAAGTGGCTTTTGGGGTTGTTACATCCTTGTCAAAGAGTGGGGAGAAAAGAAAGAAACAAAAAGCTCTCAGCTATCATCTTGTATAAATACCTACCCACAATGATCAAGTCACTTTTCCATCTTGTCTTTTGAGCTGAATGGCATAGAATGTCCAGTTGGGGAACTGCAGTTGAGGACAGATATGGATCAATTGGAGAGAGTCCAGAGGAAAACAGCAAGACTATTTAATGCCTAGAAAGTGTAGCATGTAAAGAAAATTAAAAGTAAGTGGGGTTCTTTAATCTAAAGGAGAAAAGGTTGATTGCAGACATGAAATCATTTTATACTGAAGTTGTCTGCAATAAGAAAGGCAATAGTCTTTTTTCATGTTGTGATTGGAAATGGGTAATGGACAGAAATTGCATCAAAGTATTATGCTTATCCAACAGGTAGAATTGAGTCTGTGCTAGTGCATCACTAACCTGCTTTTAAACATCACCCTTGCTACCTTTTAAGTGGTAGTGGTGTTACAAACTTCTGAGTCAAAGTCTGTCACACTAATTCTGGTGTAGTTAATCCTGTCTGGGCCAGGAGTTCTCTTGTGGTTACAGTCAGCTCAAATCTTCTTGTTCTATTAGTATCGTATTTAATTTGAAAACATATAAATATTTCATATATGGCAATGATGTCTAGATCAGTTTATTAAAATTATTACTGTCTCTGGTTAATTTTCTAATGTAGCAAGCACTTACCTTCATCATAAAGCAGAATTGATCACCTATTTTGCAAGAAATGGTTCTTAGTTTGCAGTGTGTACTGATCTCCTTGGAAATTATTTTACCTGTGATGGGTCTCTCCCTCTAACTGCATGGGGCAGTATAGTATCAGTTCTTTATTCATTCAGTATATGTGCTATGTTTTTTGTAAAGAATAGGTTCTGTTCTCATAGTGAGGTGTTAGTTTTCTTAATTTGGTTTTTAGCTTGCTGACTGCTACTCTGCATAGGTCAAAATACTTAGTGTCAATTGAGTTGTCTTTGTCACTGATTAGTAAGAGAGAAAAATAAGCATCTGACAAACCTGCATTATTTCAGTGTTCTTAATCTCAAGTGAGCCAGTCTGGGAAACAGTGTCTTAGAGTTCCTTAAGCATCAAGTTTCATATGCTTTTTTTAACTGCTGTAATAACACACAATTCAAATTCTAGAAAAGTTAAAATCGAGATTTAAAAAAAAAAGTTCATACTTGTATGACAAAATTGATACCTCATTCAGTGCATGAGGAGTCTACAGCTCCTTGTTTGGACTTCTGTGATAGAATTTGCCTAACCTTATGTATCCAAAATGTTAAATGTTTTATTCTTTCCCACTGCCAGAAAAAGCTTGCTCTTTTTTTTTTTTTCTTTCATCGTTGTTATAGAGGAACTTTAATCTTAACAAGGGTGACTTTAAATAACTGACCCTGTTCAGAGACTATTACTACATACCTGTGTGCAGCATCCTTTTAGGCAGAGGCACATGAAAAATATGCTTTTGAGACACTTTGCAGCTCTGTCTCTTGCTGTTCTTCCAGTGTTCTAGCATTTATTTAGGAAGGGGGAAAAAAGGTTCAAATTTTATTCTTCATGCTAATACAGTATGCAGATGTTGCAAGTATCTCTGAAGAAAGACATAAGAAATATTCAAACTCTTGTAATCAGAGCCATAAAGCTTTAGCTCTGAATCTCTTTGCCATGATGAAGTGTATGCACTGCAAGTCCTTTTCCTGAATGCTCTGTCTGTGCACCTGCAGCAAATACAGGATAGACTGGCATCTGTTAGGATTCCAGATAACTTCCTTCTGTGAATTTGGGTGATTTTGCTCTTCTAAACAGGAGAATAATGCCATTTGTGGCACATAACTTAAAAGGAGGTGACTTTGAATCTTGATACTTATTGCAGTTAGGATAGTCTGTAGTTTGATTTCATGATTTATATCTATTATGTGCATGCTTTCAGCTGTATTCTCTCACATCTGTAGTACTTCTCACAATTTGTATAATTTTGATTATGTCTTGGAAGGGTTTAGCTCTTCTTCAGGAGTGGAGTAAACAGACATGGAGACACTTTTAAATACCAATTTTGTGTGGCTTTATGTAACTCTTTCTTAAAAAAATAAGAGTCTGTTTTATTTTGGGAGCTATTTCAATTTTAAGCAGAGGTGTCCAATGGGATGGAAGTATTTGAAAGACCATACTTATATATGAATCACAGCTAATCCAATGCCTACTTGCTTTCTGTTTTTTTTTCTCCAGAGTCAGCTTCATATATTTAATTTTTTTTTAAACCTAAAACTAGCTACCTGGTTTTCAAATATGTCTGTAATGTCTAGTAAATTATGAAATAGTAAGTATTTTTATTTTAACCTTAAATACTTAATATTATTAGACATAACCTAAAATATCACATACTTACCTAATTTTTGTCTTCTGTATCATATCTTGACTTCTCTAGGACAGATCACTTGTATGTCTTCTTTATCCAGTGGAGTCCAGAAATATATGCAGAAGATACTGGGGAGTCTGTTCGGGAACCTGGATTTATAGTGGTAAAAAAGAAGGAAGAGCCTGAAACTAGTGAAGAATCTAGCACTGAAGATGCTGCTAAAGAATGGGAGGTAAGGAAGGACAGTGTCAAAGTTGTCTTTTTATACACATTCCTAAGAATATATTAAAGTAGTGTTAAAATACTTTCCAAAAGGAAAAACAAAGCACTTTATTAGTCTGATTACCATGATCATGGCTGTTCGACTTATGCCATCCTAATGCTTTGCTCTAACATCAGTTCAGGGCAACATTTCATGATTTCAAGTCATTTTTGTGTGGAGCAAATTGTAACTTAAAACTCCTAAGTAAAGGAATGTGAGCACAGACATAAAGTCGGAATTTTGATGAAGCAGACATAATTTTCAGTCTGGTAAACTGACAGTTTTCTGATATTTATTATTCCTGTATCTAGAATGTTCAGTATTTATTAGTAAGACTCAAAAAAGAGGAAAGAACAGCTATTAATGACATGTCTTTTCAATAATTCGCTAATTAATTTGTCAGTTTAACTTCTTGATGCATTAAAATGCTGTTGAGTGTATTTTAGAAATATATTGTAACTGGAACTATCGCTTCATTTTTTTTTTTTTAATAATAAGCTCATTTCTCTCATGTGAATCTGTGTCCACTGTCTTTCTATGGACACATCTTTACATGTCTACATGGTTTTGTTTTGTAGTGTACATGCAGTTGAAACACTTCTAGTCTTGTACATTCAAGTGTTGGTCAAAAGTTTGATGATTCTTGTCATGTATATATATATTGTAGAAGTATCCCATCAGCACTGTTTAATCTGAGTCTTTGGACAGCAATTGCAGTCTCTGACTGTAAGATTTCTTTTTCTTCCCCTTACCCCCACCCTGTAATGGAACATGTTGAAATTAAGGAGGTCTATACTTGTGTTTTATGTAGAGTGTAAAAGGAGGTTTAAAGAACTGCAATAACCCAAGTAGAGGTATTCGTTTTCTACTTAGCTCCAAGACTTGGAGACATAGAACTCTGAATTCAGAGTTAGAACTTAGATGGTGGAAGTATTAGCCTGTGGTTGCAAAACATTCCAATGCAGATTTTACATGAAGCATTTTTTGCTTTGAGACATTGAAATCAGTATCCTAAAAACATGTCTTTTGAACCTTCGTATTTTCAGCATATATATTGCTTGAGTGTTTTTATCAGCACTGTGTTTTGGTGTTGACTCTTGCTCAAAGCCTTTGTAGGTTTTTGGTGTTTCAGAACTTGGCCTTTTGGAGCATGGACATCAGTGATGAGTGATCTGTGTTATGGTTTAAAGCACAGTATCTCTCTTTTAGTGAGCTCTTCAGTAACTTAGCACCTTAATATAATTATGGAATAATTTCCACAGAAGATAGTGAAATTTTTTCTTCATGATTAAGTGTTGTAAATTTTAGAAGCTATTTCTGGAGGTAGTTGAGGCAATACATTTTTTGCAAGTATTAAAATCTGTAAGTTATTTGCCATGGAACAAGGTCACATGTCAAGCCTGTATTTAGGTCTTCTCTGGAAACAGTTGTAGGAAACATTTCAAAAATATTGTAATTTCTATTATGTGAAACTGTCAAGCTTGATTCTCTTAGTATTATCAAATAATAATTTTCTGGATTCAGAAGTTAGTGTGATTTGTGAGATGGATAACTTTATAAAAATATGTTACGCAAGTACAAGCAGTATGCTAATGTGGCCTTTTGTGCATTTTAATTTGTGTGATGTGACTTCCTGTGACTGACTTCTAGCACAAATGTGAAAAGTGTTAAAAACTAACTTTTCAATCAGAAATGTTTGACGGTACCAGATGGTTTGACCTGTCATTACATAAAACTGCATTTAGTGGCTTTTAACATGTATGCTAGAAAATACGAGTAAATACAGGGAATTGTAGCTGCTGTTGTCATACTCATTATTTCCACTGAATTTCAGTAATTTTCAATCAATATACTTCCTTCCTTCAACACAATAAGCTTTTCCTCTGTCAGTTTGTGCTCCAGGTGCAATCTAAAATAGCAGGTGAACAGTATGATTGAAGCCTTTTTGTGGGTATTTGGCTGAAAAACAGGCTTTCTTTTTCAAATCACAAGGATGGGAGTACTCTGGGTGGAAGGGAAGTGGGACTGCATCACTAAGTACTGTTTACCTACCAAAGGATGAAGGTTGTGGATTACCTTTCTTTTCCAAAAAGTGTTCTCCCTGCTGTTGTACAGTATCTTAAAACTAGGAAAACAAGGAAGAGGATTAAAGGGTAACCCAGGTGTGGTGCTCTGAAACAGCTTTTGTTTCTTTGCTAGTTCTGTTAATACATTCAGGTGCAGCTTTTTATCAATAGGCTTTGAGAAGCCCTATGCTTGTTTAGTGGAAAAGAAATGGGAAAAAGTAATAAGCCAAGGCAAAGATCAGTAACATAAAACAAGTACAAGGTGTTGATTTATGATCAATGAATAGAACTGAGCTCTTAACTTCAGGTTTTGTGTGCTTATGCTTGCTTCTACCTTGATCAAATACTGCATTGTACATAGTGTCAGAAAAAACATTCAGCGAATCCTTTAACTTCCTCTTTTTATATGTTGTACAATTGATAGATAGCTCACTTAGAAATAACTGTGAATCTACTACTGTCTAACATTACCATCAGTAAAGATGACTAATTCAAAGTTACTTAGCGTTTGAAACAGTCTTTCTGAGGCACCTTGTAGCTACTGTTGCTGGTGTTGTTGCTCGTTATTGGTCTTCCTAAGAGGCCCCTGCCAGTGTCATTTTCAGAGCTTTCTAAAAAGGATACTCTTTTACTTAAGGTTAGGCCATGCTAAACACTTGTCTCTGGTGCGCACTAGAAATGGATAAACAACAACTTTATTTCATAATACTATCTAAGAAATGCAACTGTGATGCTAAGTTCTTGGTTGTGTTATCTCCATCCATTTTTCTCAAATACCTCTTTTATCTTGTACTTCAGTGAATGGGCTTACACCAAGGAAAAAGGGCGTTTTGAGTTATGTGGGATTGGTTTTTGCTGTTTTGGCTGTGTTTTGGTGTTGTTTCGATGCTGGTTTTTTTTACCGTCTCTACTGAGCTGTAGGTATATAAAGGTATATTCATCATGCTATTCTTTTTTTACTTGATGTGTCTTAAGTTCAAGTGCTAATGGCTTTCTATATCTGTTAGCATTGATGATAAATACTGATATGTGTTAATAAACAAATGCTTTCTCCAAAGCATGTTCTGTACTTGCATCTAAACATTGCAAGACTTGACAGCAAGCTGACTCCTTCTGTTGTGCAGTGTCTCAGAAACAACTTCCATTGGTACCTTATGGTCTCATCTTGTTTTCTTTTTAAGTTCAAGTTGTATATATAATAGGTTCCTATTTAAACCTGAAGTCTGTTAAGGAAACACTTGGATAGCTCTGCATTGGAATAATTCTTGTTTAAAGCATTGATTCTTCCTTTCCACTTCCCCCTGTCATTTGATCTCATTGCCATTATTCAAGATTGAGTCATACTTCAGGTCCATGTAAATCTAAATACTCACTCGAAAGATATTTGAAAACAGGAAATTTTTTCTCTTAGGACTCACAAACTGGTCTTGAAGTAGTTGGTCCTAAAGTCTGTTTCATTTTTTTCATTAGCTTGTTCATTGTGGAGGAAATACAGAAAATTCATTTGAAGGCTTTCTGGAAGTTAATTTCCAAAACGAAGCATGAGTTGATAGATACTTGCAAATATTCTTTCTTAGACATGGTGGGTCATGTTCTGGACTTGCATTTCATAGTAATTACCTTTGTTTTTGCATATTCAATGTACAAAACATACACACAATGCTTCTGGAAAACAGTACATGGTAGTAACTCCCTTGTCCAACTGAATTTCAGTTACAACTTTCAGCATGGTTTGAAAATGCTTACTAGATCAAACCATTAGTTCCAATTCAAGTTCTGTTGTTTTGAAATGGTAATTGACTTGGACTCTCAGCATCTGAACATTAACAAAGCTGTAGCTTCTGGAGTATCTCAGATTTCTATTTCTGTGTATTGGTAGAAATGTCAAGGTCACAAACAGTGATTGTCTCCTGGTTAGGTAAGCACCCATGTGCAATATCCCAATCTTGAAACCTCTTTTAGATGTTAATTTTTTTCTTGGATCTGGACTGTAACCTACAACATTTCTATATTAAAATAGGTATTGCAGTTTTAGAATACACTGCTATCTTAAATTTTTGTATCCTTAATCATGCCTTTTCTGTAAATTTACTTGCATTCCCTACTGCATATTTCAATGCTTGGATGCTGGTACAACATCTGCTTGTTGTGTCTTACATTTTAAAATGTGGTATAAACATAATGCTGTATGACAAGCTGGATAATACTGGATCAGCAGAGAGAAGAGGAAGCCTGGAACATGTAGGCTTCTTGAATGAAGTGCACAGAATGTGTAAAGATGCACTGTACTAATAGTCCTCAGAATATTTTTCCAATGTTTCTTGAAAGGTTGTCTCTTTATGGTAATGAATTGGATATACAAGCTAGATGGTTATTGGGGTTTTACACTGTGTATTGTCAGTTAAGAAATTGGATGTGTCACTATGCATGTGTTGCTCTGCATTACCACAGAATGTTTAATAGGCTTCGCTCTTGCACTGGAGGATGAGCCTCTTCAATTCCAGCAGTCATGTGCTGTAGTAAAAATGTTTCTGTTAATTTGCTGTGCTTGGAGAGAGGGAGTCTGCTGTCCATTTACATAATCCAGTGCTCTTTGGAGAGATTGGTAGCTTTCATTCTTGCTTTTGCAATTAATTTGAGTGATATTCTATTGTCTCTCAGCTTCATGCATTAGGTATTTCTTGTTTTTCTCTATTTATCGTCACTACTTAATCTATTTGGAATCTATTTAAAACTTGTAAGTGAAAATTCAGAGGTTTTGATGACTTGCAGCTGTCCTGTAGTTGGAATCATGAATGTGCAATTGTAATTGACAGTTATTTCATGTAGGTAGTAGAGCGATCTGGGACAGCCCCTCTGCTAAGAGTTAAAGCAGAGCCATTCAACTAAAAAGCTTGTGCTTTTGAGATTCTTAATGGCTTTCAGCTTTCATTCCTGAGGATTTTCATTTGAAAATCCTCAGGAAAACTTTGTGATGGAAAAATACTTTTTTTTCTCCCCTCCCTTTCCCTAAGTTGTTGACAGGAAACAAAGGATTACTTCTCAAATTAGACTTCCTTTCTTGTGGAAACTTTCTCAGCCAACTGAGAAGTTGTGCCAGTCCATGTTAGGAGATAGCTAAAGGAGATAGCTTTTTGTAATGCTTTAATGTTTCTTGTACCTGTAAAAGGCGACGGGATCACACCTCACTTAGCTGTAATCCCATGTTAGCTTGACCTGCAACAAATTTTGCAAAGACCCAGTTGTTCTAGAAGACAGAGTAGTAATTTTGTATAGAAGCTAGTACCTGTTTTTTATTTTTTTTTCAACTGCGTTCTAACTTCATTACTCCTGAACTTGACACTCACTTCTTAGTCATCTGAAAAGCTTTTTGTACCAAACAAAACTTACCTAGTTTGTCTTTAGTAAGATTGAGGTGACTCTTGTATGCCCTTGCATCAAAAATATGAAACTGCTTTTCTTTCAAGTATTGGGGTTCCTTCTAAAGGTGGTGATTTAGAGGTCTGAGCATCTAAATATCTTCCTAATTTAAGTTCTTGGCAACTTATATCCTAAAATACAAAGAGTAAGCGTAAGGGATGCATGTTTCTTATCAGACCTGTAAAATTCTATTCTAAATTTAAAAATATTATAAGATTATAATAAAGTTTATAACTCTAGAGTTGTTTTCTGTCATATTATACTAATGTGTATTAAAACTATGCTCTTTTAAACATTGCTGGAGGCAGCTTTCAGTTTTTTTTTTCTTTTGGCCTCTTTGGTGATTGGAGCTTTTATTATAATCTGTAAAAGTCCTGTTAGATGTAATTAAATAACAATCTCATCTTTTTTTAAAATACATTCTCACAAGTAGCCTACTGAAAGTGAAACGAATGTCATTGTTTATTGGTTTGTTTGTTCCAAGAAAAACCAATACAACACTATAAAAACAAGCTTTTCCTTTGTCAGTTAGAAATGCAAATGATTTATGAATTGCACTGACGCACTGGAGTTATACAATTTGGTTTCTGTGATTTGTTTTTCTCAATTTTCAAGGCTTCTTCTGAAATTGGGATACTAAATTCTGAGAATAATCTTATACATATACATCATATATAATCTTCTCAGGAGATGCTTGAGGATGTTTATTTTCAGTGTACCAGATATGTGACTTTTTTGTCATAAAACCTGGTCATGTACAGGGCTGCTTCATGTGGAATCAACAGCAAGTTGTAAATAAACTGAGTAATTATGCCCCCCCCAGCCTGTCCTGGTATCCCTCTGGGCTAAGCTCTGTCTTTTAAGAGGAAATATGTTTTTTACTGATGTAAGATCACACAAAAAGCAAGAATATTAAATGGCGGGATTGTGGAATTCAGTGTCATGACTTTTCTGTTGCTGTGGTATCAGGACATTGTTAGTGACTATGTGAAACAAAATAGTTCCATCTTGTCCAGCTGCAAAAACCATCTTTCACACCCAGTGTCCAGTCTTCCTACTGAAGTCGAGGGTTACTGTACTTACTGCCCTGTTTCAGGGTTACAAAATCTTGTCAGCTGATAACTTGAAATCTGGTATGGCTAAAGATGTAAACCAGGTAATTGATTTGGAGTGGAAATAAGACATTTCATAAGTTGTACCTTTATTTGTTGTCACTCTCCTTTTTCTCTGCTGCTACTTAAGTATTTTTTTTTTAAGATACGTTAGTTTATTAGAAGAAACAGCATTGTGAGGTGCAATTACTGAACTGACTGTGCACATTGATTATGTAGAGATCTTTATCTTGGTTACAAATTAACAATGACAATAACAAGATTATCATTCAGTGTAATTAGATACATTTTCTGTTCCTCTGTTGTCTTTGTAAGAAATAGGTGGATGCTCTTAAGTGTTTGCTGCTGCTCTGCACAGATGTCAGGTCAGAGCTGGTACTCCTCCCTAGAATCTTTTAATTAAAAGCACTGATGGCAAGGCCTACATTAATTGCAACAAGATATGAGATTCTGATCCAAATTAACAGATGAATATTGTAATCCCCAAACGCATGACAAAATAAAAGGGCAGTTTGTTAATATTTAACCAATGGATGCTACTGGGGTCAAATTTCTCATGTGGCTTCTTCGTCTGGCTGGGGTGAAGATCTGTGACAAGTGACAAGTCTTGCTACTTTTCTGAGTGGGTTGTTTTTTGGTGTTGCTGAGGCTCTCCTGCCCTCCCCCATGGCAGATGCTCCCAGCTGATTGCAGCTGTCAGCTCATGGGGGTGGCTGCTGCTGCTGCTGCAGGACTGAGCGGCAAAACAGACTGTCGGGAGGTCTCATAAAGTTACTTGTGCATTCATTGCCATTAAACTTTGTAGCTGTAATTGAGTGAGAAAGTGAGTTGTCAGATCTAACAAAGAATTTTATTGCTCTCTTTTCTTTTGAGCAAGCTGTTGAGAAGCTCTGGGAAAAGCCATTTTTACTTAGAGAGAAATGAAACTTCTAAGCAAATTGTTAGAGTTATTTAAGATTTAATGTTGCAGGTCAAAAAATGGTTGAGTTCATCAGATTCTTTTCTTCCTTCCCTGGCTTTGGAGAAACAACCCATTTGCTGGTGTTAGTGAGGAAATTTTATTTTTTTCTGAAGGGTGGGGAAGAGATGACTGATAAAATAGACTGTGGAAGAGTTAGTTGTGTTGCTAGCTTTTGCTTTCTGCCTTAAAGGTTTTGTTTCCAGAGAAAGTTTGAAATACTTTTGCTTCATACTCTTCATTCCTTTCAGATTTCCCAGCTTTGGTAGGGGAAGGGGTGATGTCTGTAGCTTGTATTATATTTTTATATTGATGGTAATTCTTATTTGAAACAGTTTTAAGGCTGTCTGGTTTTTGTTCTTGTTTTACCCCTCAGTATTAGTTCACTTATTATTGGAAAACAAAGCCCAACAAAAAACCCAAGCACATAAGTGGACATATGGCTTATTGTTGGAATCATGTACCATTTGAATACATATCCAGAGTACTATTACATATTTGAATTTCCTGAATTCCAGCTTCAGTGTTCCAGTGGTCAAAATGTTTTTAATTGCCACCTTAATAGTTCTGATAAGTTAGAACAAATTTACTTTTAGAGGTGCCAGCTCCCAAAAAGGTTTTATTGAAAAGAAAACATTTTATCCATCAGAACGTTAGGCACTAGTACAATGTGAGGTTCACCAAAAAATGTGGAGTAAAATACATGTTTTGATCCTGGTTTTCTCTGCTTGGACGTCTTGGCTTTTAGATCACAGTGCAACAGCCTGAGGGAGCAATGATTTTAATGTTCTGTTGCTGCCCTGGCCTATTTCATACTTTTACACAGAACTTGGAGCGTGGGTGATGTGGAGATTTTTCTTTGGTTTTGTTGTTTGTTTTGGGGGATATTGTAGGGGAGGGGGTGTTTCATTTTCGGTGTGGGGTAGAAAAACTCCAAGTGCTTTTACAAGGAAATTCTTAAATGGTTGTTATGCATTTTACTATTGCACATGCCTGTTTAAGTAAACATCCTTTCTTAAGGGAAAAAAAAATCATGATTCCAAAAACACTTTATTGCTAGGACTTGCATTTAACCCATACAGCAAATTTAGCTTATAGGCAAAATGATTAATTTTCTTCTTGTAGCTTACAAACTGAAAAGACTTGCAAAGGTAACAGTTTCTGAATGCTTTAAAACTTTTTTTTTTAAGTAAGATTTTAAATCTTTGCTGACCACTCTTCTAACTGGTTCTGGACTCTAAAAAATTACTCACAGGGTTTATATACAGTTGTCAGCATAAGGAAGACAAACTGTTAGTTTAATATTGAATGCAAACATTTCACCATTAGAAATCATTTATGAACAATTACGTTATAAAAGAATATCGCAAGCAGTTCTTGGGGATTATTTTTGTGTTCTTCAATATTTATTAAGAACAATTAAGTTCTGTATCTTTAAATATTTCCGCCTTTTTAACAAACTAGTGCTCTGCAACCACACTTGAGCACAGGAAACCTTGCTCCTTGTGTATCGTCATCGTTTGCGATACATCCCCCTGCTCAACACTCGCTCATTCGTTCCCTGCCTTGTCAGTCAAGGGTGAGCGTCCAGCAAACTATCCTGTCACGGCGTCCTGGGGCTCTGCCTGTGCCTGGAACTGACAGCAGGTACAGAGAATGCTTTCCAACAGCCTTGAATCATGTTTTTCGTTTCATTTCTTTTTTTAGTCTAATTTTATTTTTAGAAGGGAAATGTCTCGTCTCTGGTATGGGAAGAAAGGAAGAAAGCACGAGCCAGTTAATCATAAATGCACTCTGGTAATTTTCAGTGTAGTATGTTCATGTCTGTTATTGCAGTCTTTAAATGTTGTGGTGCAGAGACAGTTTCTGGAAGTTTAAATTTTGAATGTGTAAACAGGATGCTACGTCTCAATTTTTCATTATCTTTGGGGCATAACCTAATTACTTGTATTCTACTGGCATTAGATAAGAGAAAGTACTTTGAGCATTAAGGGGTTCAGCAGTTGTAAGGTGGGTGATTTCTTTTTTTCCTTTCATCTCCCTTGCAGTAATGCTTTTTTTTTTTTACAGAACATGTGCTTTATAGTTAAATACCGAGAACAGGAGTTTGCATAGGCATATAATTGGAGAAGTGAAAATTTCCTGAGTTACCATTACCTTCTCCGAAGTCAGATAACCATATGAAGTTCTGCTAACACTTCAAAATTCATGCACATGAGTCTGCTGTAGTCCCAGTCTCATATTTATAATCAAGGGTAGGGACAAATACCACTGGTTTTGAAGTTTATTAGATTCATGAAAGTAACTGAGGTTTTTTCAGTGTTTTCCCCAAACAGGCTTTTTGTAGTACTATTTAATATGTAGTAGTATCTAAAGGAAAATGTTTTCAGTGAGACTTGCAAAACAATGATAACTTGGGGGTAGGGAGGAAATGATCTTGACAATATACTTGTTTGTGCATTTAGCCAGTGGTAAATCAGGAAGATAGTTTTCATTGAGACACTCCTTGTAACAGGCTTTTTACTGTCTTAAGAATTACATTATCACTGGGATTTCAAGCATACTTCTTTCAAGGTACTGTTGAGTTTGGGTTTCATTTTTTATTTAACAGTTTTTTATTCTTTCTCTTTTATGTGTTGTTTTTATCTTTAGTTGTAGCCAGGATACTTGCAAAATATGAAATTGACTTTTTTCAACAAATGGTTCTGTAAATGTGTGTTCTAACAGCATGTTTTTGAAGTAACAGACTCTTAACTTTCCTCTGTGGTAGTGGAGTGGAATGGAGATATAATTCCTAAATGAACTAAAATGTTGTTTTAGCATACCCTGTAGCAATTTAAAAAGTATCTGAAGTTAAGTTTACCAAGATTGTGTTTTTTAGCATATATCTATATACATAGGTAAATAGGTAAAACTTGCACAGATATTTTTAAAAAGTTATAATATCCCTTGTTATAATTATTTCCCTTACTGAAATACTGAACTTTACCAAAGTCCAACTATGCTATAAAAATGGTGCTTATCAGGTTTGAAGGGCAGTTTGAACTTAAGAAGTCTCTGTGAGAACAAGGATCAACTTTGCTGTGAGAGGTGGAGAACAGGTTATTTTAACATGTGAAAAGTCAACTTGGAAAAAGAGGGTACAGAAGTATCTACAGATGGGGATGTTTTTAAAGAGTTGCTATGTCTATAACCTCTATTCTTGAAATTGGGTTTTTTTCTTCAGTGAATGTTCATAAACCTAATGTGCAAGTGTAGTCTTTTTACAGGAAGGAAGAAATATTTGTATAATTATTTCTGTTGCACAAGGCAGTGGAAAGAGTATTAAGGAGGCTGGCAGCATATAAAGTGTACAGGTTTCTGACTAAATCCCTTATTAGTGTTTGTTCTGAATTTGGATGAACACTTTTCTGACATGAAGTAACAGTTGCTGGACTAAATGAAATGATACAATAAAACAAAAATGTTAGCTTGAAGCAACTCAGTTGCCCTAGATTATTTACCTGAAAGGTCTTTGTTACCTTCCTGATGGTAACAATAATTTGGAATGAGCATTGAAGGGGCTTGGTGCTTTCCCAGGATAAGAAACCAAAATTTTGGCGACTAACTGGTGCATTATGCTCTGCCTTTAAAAACGAGTAATGTCAGCCTCCCACTTTTTAGTAAATGTTTGGTATTTACTGTGTCTCTTTTGTTTTACAGCAATACAAGAAATGCCAGTAAGTTTCTAGAACGTCAAAAATGCAGGCAATGATTCTTCCTATCAAAGCATTTCAGACAAAAGACATCAGACAATGCAAGAGAACAAAAGGTGGATTGCCTTCTTTGGGAATGCTTGTCAGTGCTTTGCACAGCTTGGATAGGCAGCAATGGGGACAAAACCAATGAAAACTGATCTTTGGCTTTTATATTCTTAAGTTATTAACATGTAAAGGGAATTAAATTATTGGTTTTAATAGCTTGAATTATTTGAGGCTTGCACAACTTCTGACATTTTGAGTTAATCAATAACTTTATTTTGTAAGCTAATGCCTGTATTTCTTTGGCTGTTATGGAGATATAATAGTACGGGCTTACATGTGAAAGATGAGAATTCAGTGCTTCTCTGTGGATGTCAGAAATGCAAGGTTGCCTCAGTTCAGTAATGCTGCTGAAATATTTTTAAAATCAGCTTTCCATATTAAGTTTTTATGGTAGTAGAGTGAACTAATGAGTTATTTTTAGTAATAAAAAAGCAGAGTGAATTCCAGCACTTTCTCATCCCGATCACTAAGCCTAGAAGCTTTCCTTGATGACAGATATTTGCCATACCTGTTGTGCTAGGTAATTTGGGACTTCATGCCTCATGCCATGACCGGATATTGCCATGTGGTCCTCTAGGAACAAGTCCAGAGGAGGGCCACTAAGTTGATCCAAGGCCTCTGTTTTGGTATCAGATGGACACCTCTCATATGAAAACAGGCTGAGAGAGTTGGGACTGTTCAGCCTGAAGGAGAGAGCACTCTGGGGAGACCTTATTATGGCACCTTCAGAGCCTGCAGTGGCTCTCTTGTAAGAGCTGGAGAGGGACTTTTCACACGGGCATGTTGTGATAGGACAAGGGAGAATGGCCTTAACCTGAAGGAGGAAGGGTTTAGATCAGATACTCTGAAGAATTTCTTCACTATGAAGGATGTGAGGCACTGGAATAGATTGCCCAGAGAATTTGTGGAGTTCCCATCCCTGGAAGGGGTGGATAGGGCTTTGAGTAACCTGGTGCAGTGACAGGTTCCCTGCCCATGACAGGGGGTTGGATCTTGATGATCTGTAAGGTCTGTTTCAACCCAAACTATTCTATGGTTATAGTTCTTCCATTGATTTATTTGGTGTTAGATTACTTACATTTTAATAATTGTGAAGTATTAGTCTACTTTGACAAATGTGGTCAAAGTAGAGTAGCAGAGGAATTTTCAAAAAGGTTGATTATAAGTTGAAAGAAAGCCAGTGAGTGGTAAAGGGTTACATTTTTCCTGTGTGTTTTTAATGATCCGTGGAATCTTGCTGATCCTTAATTGACCTTTTTCTGTTTAAAGTAAGAGACAAATATTTTCATACTCAGCTGTGATTCAGTTACTTCCAAGTCTGTGTAATGCTTTCTTGTCATACCTGAGAGGATCTTTACAGGGCAGTATCAAAACTCAGATGTAACCTAGCTCAGTCTGCCTCCTCCTGGAGTGGCAGCTTGAGGTCAAACACCAGATGCTGTGGTTTCAGCAGCTGAACCTCTGGTATTTCTGCTTGCTAGTGCAGAAACTTCCTTAAATAGTTGCAAGGTGGCTGGGTTTTATTGGTCATGTTGATGCAGATCTTTTTTTATTTGGACAAAATTAGTAAAGTTGCCTGGCCTGCCTCTTTAAGAAAGTAATTTTCTTAAATCTAGTTCTTAGTTCTTTGCACAAACATCCTAAACTGTTTAATGTTTTGCATGTTAAATTTAGTTATCTTGCTGGCATTATAATATCTCTCAAGTGAGTGTTTTCTCATATCTTGAAAAAAATAGCTTGTTATTAAGGTCTGCAGACTTGATGTAACACTGTGCTTCAGGCTTTGATTGCATTCTTTTCAAGTTCATTTATTCTGGTTATTGCAGATACTTCAATTTATCTTCAGTATATGTTAATTACAGCTTGGTACAGTTGCTGTGTGCTTAGAGCACTTTGAGGCAGATACTTAACAGTTCATCCTGCAAAGCTGTGGGGACAACACTGGTCACAGGGAGAATGCTGCTGTCATGTGACCTGCTCAGCATTTCTGTCCCTGTGCTGGAAAACACCCTGGTGTGCAGAACAGTTTGGAGAGGGACAGCTTTAAAAATACTGAAAAAGAACCATGCTGCCAGCCAAAGCAGGGGACTGCTGTCATTCTCTGGTCCTCTGCTTAAAATGGCCTGCTGTCATCCCTTCCCTTCCTTGTCACCAGTAGAGTGACAGGGAGCTAAATTGACTGAAAACCACACAAAACAGAAAATGGATAGCTCTGCAGCCATATGCATTAAAAATTAGTAAAATTAAATTAGTCTTCAGGTTTGGGTTTTTATTCAAATGATACCTTACAACTGTTTATCTGGTGTGGTAAACCCCATGCATTAATGCATTATTGTGATGTAATCAGTATGTCCCAAATAAACATGTTTGATTTGATGGAGGGGAGTGCTTCTTTAATAATATCTTCTCTCAAGTAGTCTAATATTTTTGGGAGGAAACTAAATTTATCTGAAAAATAAGATTAGTGTTTCCTCTTAAAATATTCATAGCAGCATTCAGTTTGCATAGGCACCTTTTATTTTTATTGAAAAGTATTAACAGCCTTTAGAGAAGGCTTGGTACTTTCTTCACCCTCCCTGTTTACTGATGAATTGGAGATGGATTGATATTTTGAAGTAAGTTTATAAGTGGCCTAATAAAATTACATTGGCTTTTTTTTTAATCAAATATCCTGGAATATTTTTGAATTTCAAGAATTAATCTTTATGAAGTGTATAGTTCACCTGATTTTACACCTATATATTAAGATTCAAAGTAAAATTGTTCGGCTTGTGTTATTTTTTTAATAGTTGGTTTTTTGATTTCATATTCAGGATTGGTAAGGAGGTTATAGGTAACTTATGTTTAAGAAAGCCACTTAGACAGTTAAACTTTTATCTGTTTTTATCTTTCAGAAGCGCTGTTCAGCCCTGATAAGACCCTCCCTTTCTCTATGGAGACAGTTTCAGCCACTTGTTAGCTCTGAAAGTTTAGCTGTGTTTGTTTTGAGGGCAGCAATTAAAGCTCCTCCCTGTTAGCAAAACGGTGTTGGGGGTGTGTGTGTCACTTGTGGCTTTGTTAAACTCAGGAATCCCTCACTGGTGTAAAAAGCTTTTTTTTCACCTCTGCCTATAGCAAGATGATATGATCAGTGGCTGAAGGGGCTGATCAAACATTAAACAATTTTAACTGCATTTTCATGTGTGTTGTTGAAGGACAAGGAACATTCCACATTTGGAATTTTGGCTTCAGTTTCATTCACAGCACGTGGGCAGCATAGCTTGTAAAAGTTTGTTTTTCTGAAAATATGTCAAAAGTACCTAAGTTTAGAAGCATGAGTTTCTCCAAAAGGAGTATCCTTGGCTTCTTGGTTGTTTGAATCATTAATATGCAAACCCCCGACTTAATGCATTAAATATTAAAACTGTTGGATGTTCTGCTAAGTGGTTAACTTGCATATACAGGGTGTGGAGGGTAAAACTTTAAAGAGTCATGCCACAAGTCATACAATTTATCCCATGTTTTCTCATCAATACTGCCAATGTGAATGCAGCAGGTGGTATTAGGTCTCTGAGAATCTATTCCAAGTCTTTTCAAATTTGGAATCACAGAATAAGCTGAGTTGGAAGGGACCCACTAGGATCATCAAGTCTGGCTCCTGGCCCTGCACAGCACCATGCTCAAGAGTCACACCATGTACCTAAGAACATTGTCCAAACACTTCTTGAACTCTGTCAGGCTTGGTGCTGTGACCACTGCCCTGGGGAGCTGTTCCAGTGCCCAGCCACCCTCTGGGTGAAGAACCTTTTTCTAATATCCAACCTAAACCTCCCGTGACACAACTTCAGGTCATTCCCTCGGGTCTTGTCACTGTCACCACAGAGATGAGATCAATGTCTGCCCCTCCTCTTCCCCTCATGAAGAAGTTGTAACTTCATTGAGGTCTCCTCTCAGTGTCCTCTTCTCCAGGCTGAACTGACCAAGTGATCTCAACTGCTCCTCATACAGCTTCCCCTCAAGGCCCTTTACCATTTTTGTTGCCCTCCTTTGTACACTCTCTAATAGTTCAATGTATTTCTTATGTTGTGGCAACCAAAACCGCACAAATATTCAAGGTGAGGCTGCCTCAGTGCAGAGCAGAGCAGGACAATCCCCTCCCTTGCCCAGCTGGTGATGCTGTGCCTGATGCTCTCCAGCACGAGGTTGGCCTTCCTGGCTGCCAGGGCACTGCTGATTTGTATCCAAGTTTCCATCAAGGAGGACCCCAAGATCCCTTTCCACAGCACTGTTTTTCAGCATCTCATTCCCCAGTCTGTCCATACATCCAGGGTTGCCCCATCCCAGGAACAGAATCTGACACTTTCCCATGTTGAACCTCATGTGGCTGGTGAGTGCCCAGGCTTCTGATTTGCAAGGTCTCTCTTCAGGGCCTCCCTGCCTTCAAGGGAGTCAACAGCTTCTCTCAGTTTTGTGTCAGCTGCAATAGACAGTTTCAAGTCCCTAAGGTGAATCCTTTTTGCCCTGGAGCACACTAATAATCCAGGCTATACACATTATTTGTTTTGTTCTATTCCAACCAATGTCCAGATTAACCATAAGAGGTCTAGCTATTTTTCTCACCTCCTGCATTCTTTTATGGCAGAAAACAACTAGAGAGAGAACGAAGTGTCCTTCAGTAGCACTTCAAGATCCTCAAAAATTAGCTTTGGTTATCAAGGAAACTGGATGCTGATACGGCATAGTACAGAGAGCATAGTAAATAAAACACATAGCAAAGTCATATAGGTAGACCTTCACTTAATTACGTTAATGGAAGAATTTGATTGCAAAGAAGCACTTTGTACTGAAAACTCTACAGTCCAGCATGATGACTATGTCTCTGCATCTACCTTTTATTAATGAAATGTCTTACTTTCCAGGTATTTATCATACAGTATGAAAAATTTGGTTCTGTGTCTGAGAGTGAAGGTTCAAAGTAGAATGAGGTAGAAGTAGCTCCTGGAATGATAGCAAAACAGACATCTGATGAGGGGCATGGAGTGGGGGAGGAGAGGGAAGAAAACACTGGTTTATTTAGCTTGGTGAAGTAGACTAGAAGATTAATAGGACTACAAGGAAGGAGCATGAAGAAGTCTTGAGGGAAGAAGAAACAGCATAAACAGACTACAAATTAAACCAAGTTATAAAAGATCATAAACTTAAAATGTTGTTACTACTACTTTTCAAAACCATGCTCTTGAGCCTAGCAGGGACAAAATGCTGTCTGGAAGATAAATCTCAGTTTCTGACTGAAGGTGTAGAAGGTAGCTGCTAGTAAGCTTAGATATACATGGCTTTAAGTTTCTGTAGCTCATTTAATCAGGAAGTACATAGTCTTGCCCACTGCAAAGCAAGAATAAAGCATGTTGGCCTAAACCATAGGCACTATATAGAAGTCCAGGTACAGCATCTGAAAGGCTGATGTATCTTAACATACTCACATGAAGCCTAGTTTAGTGATGAGTGGATCCTGACAACAGTGTCTTGTGGCTTGCTTGTGGAACTTAGTACGGACTGCATACATAAAATAAGCACTGGGTTTGAGAGGTTCGGTTCTTTTCCTTTTATTTCTCTGTGGCTAGTTTGACATTCTATGACATGCTATTTATGATGTTTGTCATTGAATACCAATTGTCTGCCATTATTCAGGCTTTTGTTCTCGAAACAGATGAAATGTGATGGTGTGCAACAGGTTCAGCATGCCAAGAAGCTATTACATTATACATACTTGGATAGGCATTCATGTTTGTCTCAAGCAAGAAAAATGAGGCATTTCCATGGCATATGAAAAGGTTGATCTCTGAGTTAAAAAGCTGATAAGCAATTCCCAGATACAGGATGATGACAGTATGCATTTGAGAGGTTGAAGGCAAGATGGCATTGCCTAGAAAACTGTCTACATTCCACTGTGTGAAACAACTATATAATGGTGTCAGGGATTTTGAGATTTTTGTTCTCAAGAATCTCCTTAAGTAACCACATGGCCTGTTGTAAGTTACCTACTGCCTCACATGTGGTAGGGTATAGCTTAAAGAAACAATAAGACTAAAGGGTCCTCATATTACTGCTTTTCTGGATTATGTTCATAATTTGCTGGTGTGAACAGTGTAAATTTGCAATGAAGTGTTATAGCAAATAAAAGGATAAAATTATACTATCACTTTGAGTGGAATACTCTATCAGTTTGAGTGGAATGCTGTTAAAGCTTTACATATAGCTACTTGACTCTGAGAATGCACAAGCCAGTACAATTGACAACAATATTCTTGATCCGTTTAAAGAGAACAGCAGAAAAATAATGGAAGTAAATTGAGTGCTAGTAATTACGGATTACTCAGTAATAAAGCTGGATGTCACAAGTGTTCCTTTTTCCTTGCCTTGCAGTTGCATGGGGTAGAGTGAACCATCGCTGCTCAAGAGCCAGTCATGCATGACTGTGGGCTCTGTACTCAGGACAGTGGCGAGTATCTGGCCAAACTCCTTGTAGTAGGGACAGGTAGATGGGGAGCTGCTGGACTTGTGGTTGTCTTCCTTTGCACTGTGGTAGGCTCTAGAAGTTTTTAATATGCTCTTACTACATGGGACATCCATTTAATCTCTCCACCAGCTGTTTTAAGATGCTTTCATACCAATGATGATTTTGAGTTGTTCTCAAAATCACATTATTTGCTCTAGTTACATCAAAATGACTGTTCTAGTCCTTTAGCCAGCTTGTTGCACCAGAGCAGCATGTTCTAGAGCTTTCTGATTAAAGACTTTCTGGCTGTACACCTCCTGCCAAAGTGGAGATGCCATTTGAAGTGAATGTGTTGACAGATGAGCAACTCCTGAAGCTTTGGAGGGGAATAGAAAGTCCAGGATAAAGATATTGTTGGGTGGTATTGGGATGTTATTACACTGTAGTGCTGCTACATTGTCTTTAACTGTGTCTTCACTGCCAGACACAAGAGTTAGAACTTACTGAAAAGCCTGAGATTTGCTTCTAGTCTTCGTCTAGGAAAGCAAACCAGGTTCACAGGATTCGTTAATCTGTGTGTAAAGAATGTTTGAGAGGACCTTGGGCTGAAGAGTTTTGGTTAAGGCATGCAACTCAGATTGACTTTTAATTTAGCATCCTGATACTGGAAACTTTATGCACTCCTATCTCAGTTCTGTATTCATCCTAGATCAGTGAGGTGTCTGACTGCTAGTGCCCTTCGTGTTTATTTTGTAATCTTGCTATGTTTACTCATATGTCTAAAATCACCTACATGTGCACTGTCCTTGCAAAAACAGACATCTTTTGGCCCTTCTTGTTTGTTTGTTGTCATTGCGCATTTTCCCGTCATCACTCTCCTCCAGTTTTTTTCTTTCATACCTTTTTACTTTTCTTCAACTGTCAGTGGAATTATTGTCTTCCTGTCTCCATATTCAGGTAGTGTCAGTGGCTGAGTATCACCGCAGGATCGATGCTCTAAATAGCGAAGAACTGCGCACACTCTGCAGACGTCTCCAGGTGCCCTCTTCAGTAGTTTAAACCCCATCTCCAGATACTAAAACATCTTTCTTTGTAGTGTCTTGGATCAGGGCAAGTCCTGCACTCAGTGGGTTTGTCTTGTCTACAGCACTACAAGGATCCAGCAGAAAATTCCTTTGTTTTGGATGTGTTTAATTGTGCAATTCTGTGATGGAACCAGTAATTTTATGATGGAATTACTATTTCCACCTTTTTCACACAGGAATTTTCTGTTAGAATTTGAAAATTTGTTCTCAGTACTGCTTGATTTGCAGTGTTGTGTTTAACCTTCTACTTTAGACTGGTGTGTTGTGTTAGAAGCTTCCCTAAAAAGAATGCAAAACAGGTGAAGAATCCAAAACCTTGTTGCATGGGTGTTTAATTTTATATAGGAATCTTTCATCAAGAATCTCACAGTACATGGCAAGTATGAAGCTTCACAACTTCTGTGAAATAGGTAAGTATTTTTCCCATTATAAAAGCAGGTAACTGAGGCAGTTCAACATAGCAAAGGTCATACACATACACACAAAACAGTACTTGAAAAGCAGTTTGGATCTTTGAAGGTCTAAATATATGGATTGAAACTGATATTTGCATTCTCTTTAGGTGTTTCATAGTTTGAGAGTTATAAAATTGATAGCTGTTGTGCACATCATAGATGCCTTACTGATGGAAAGCATAGCTTAGATTTCCTTAGAAGCATCAACTATTTTGTTTTCCTCTAGTACTTGGCTGCTGAAAATTTAAAATGCTGTTTTGTTTTCTTTGGTCTTGACTTTTTTACCTATAGGTAATTCCACAGAAGAAAACATTTTCTTAGCTCTGTTATTCCTGTTTGTTTAATAATCAGTGATTTATGGCTTTAAAATGTTTTGTGAGTAGTACAGTTGCATACATCAGTAATGAGCATGAACCTTGAACCCAAAAGCTGTGCTTCTAGAGGAAAGTCAGAAATCTTGCAAAAAAACATAAAATTAATCCTGCTTGAGAACAGAACTATTTTGTTTTTGGCAAATAGTGGTGGAGAATATCTGTATTTATATTCTGGATGTGTAGGAGCTCATTCCAAATAGCTTTCACCTGGTATGCCTAAACTCAAAGTTTAGGCAGACTAGAAAAATCCGATGTGATGGGCTACAGCCTCTAAACTCTGCTCTGAGGCCATTTGAGAGTTGTGATCTCATATGTGGCATCGACTGTGTGACAGTTACCAATCTTGGAAGCCCCTGGAATATGACCATAGGTTAGTCTGCTCTGTTCAACTTTGGTGGGAAATAAATCTACAAATTTTGAAGCTAGAGTGCTTTTTATCGGATTCTTTTGAACAGACACTCCTTGACTGCTTCTACAAAGCAGTGTTCTTCCTAGAAGAAAACTGCTTTACTGTAATAATAATAAAAATTGCAAAAAAGCCAACTAAAGAAATACCCCAATACACAAAAACTCTAAACCAAGAAACTGAGCTCCCCACACCACTAGAATCCAAATTATTCATGTTTTTCATGGTGTTCTTTAATCAGAATTAAAGAATAACAAAGGGAGAAGTTTTCTGCTCTACAGTTGAACAATGCTGAACTTCTCTGGAGCTGAAGCAGTAATATGATGGATGAAAGGCATTAAAGGTGGAAAATATTTTGACTATGAAATAACATTTTAGTGACAGCACTGTAAAGCAACATGCAGGTCATCTTTTTGTACATGAAGCTATATAGATAACGGCATATACTTTTTTGCTATGATATGGAAATTAGTGCATAGTCTACATTGGAAGGTCTTGTTACCTTCCATTGAAAAAAGGAAGGCTTGAGCTTTTTTCTTGCTTGATATTCAATTTAAGCACACATTTTCTTGAGTTACGAATTAATACTGTGATTGAGTTACTGGATGAATATACTTGGATATGTTGACTTTATAAGCCTATTTTTAAATAACAAGAGTTTGTGATAGGAACTTTTTTCATAGTTCTTGAGGGAGATGAAAAGGGTGTTCTATTATTGGCTCAGGGGGTCTGTATTTTTTTAAATACTCCTGTCTGTATTTCAGAGTTTTCTTTGATTCGGCTTTTCATTTATTAACTGAGAAGTTCACAAAAATTGGGCAAAGTTTACCATGGTGATATTGCAAAATATTGCAGTTGTATCCTGTATGTTTAGAGTATGAGGGATGTGGCAAACTGGATTTGGCAGGTATTTTCTTGAAATTTTCAGGATTCAGGTTTTAATTTGGACAGGCTGGCTTTTAGTAAAACTTGATTTAGGCTGATAAATTTTTCAGATGAGCTTAATCTTGTTAAGATTTCTTTTTTCTTTATCAAATCTCTCAGCATTTTTATAAGTTGTGCTGCAGTGGCTTATTTTACTAACTTCCTCACTTTGTCCTACTCATCTGTCAGATTTCACTATCCCTAGCAAGTTTTAAATATCCCTGCAGCTGGATTTATAGATGGAAATCTGTTTGGATCTTAGCTATTATAGTTATCAAGACATGGCACTTTAACTTGGAAGTGCCAGTGAATGTTGACTGGAGGAAGAAGCTGTTGTGAGCTATATCTGATAAGGAATTTTGTGGCCTCTGCCATCTCCACCCAATAGGGTCGATAAGTAGGTTGAGTATATTAAACTGTGCATCTTGGCCAGACCTCAGTGCTCCCTATGCAGCTTAAGTATTATTGCTGCTTTCCCCTCCCCACCCTCTCAATACTTTCTTCTTTGATTCCCGTAAATACTCCAGCAGATCAGTTTATGGAGCAGCACTACTCCTAAGGCTCCATTCAAATGGTTTGCTCAAAATATATGACAGCAGTCTTCCCAGATGTCTCCTGCATATCTGAAAAGTGTCTTAAGTACTCTAAAAGAGTATTGGTTCAGAAACTACTGAGAAATGTCAGTGTTGATGTTTTAATTCCTTTTCTTCTTTTTTTTTTAAATTATACTCATAATGCTATGTCAGTATTAAAATGCAGTAACTTTTTAAGGTTTCTTCAGAAAAGCATTTGAATCCCTTCAGCTGTTTATGAGACCTGCTTCTTATTTTAGAATAAAACTATAGCATTCTTCTGAGTAGGTGTCTGTGTAAGTTATTGTTATATAGTTGTGTACCAACTTGCTGTTGGAAACAGTGGAAATCTCGGTCTGATCAAATCTGTTGGATTTCTAAACTTTCAAAGGACTTGCATAATCGATAACTGCATGATTTTAAACCTGTGACGTTTACTTTGCTAATAGGATGGCAAATACTTATTTTCTTGCTATTCTTTTTGTAGATAACAACAAGAGAAGATACCAATTCAAAACAGGCAACAAATATTAAAACAGACCTGGAGCCTGAAGCATTCCGGCCAAATCTTAGCGATCCAAGTGAATTACTACAGCCAGAACAAATTGAAAAGGTATGAAAGTAGATATGTCATTTTTTGTTGTTGGATATTATATCACAAACACTATGCCTGTAGTGTAAAATACACCAGTAAGAAGATATTAACACACCAGTAAGTGTGATGTTAAATAGAAGAAAATATACTGTGTATATTAGAAAAGTGCCACTGCTAAGTCCACCACTAAACCCTTTCTCTAAATATCGCATCTTACGCATCCTTTAAATACTTCAGCATGGATCGTGACTCAACGACTTCCCTGAGCAGCCTGTTCCAATGGTCAACAACTCTTTCGCTGCAGAAATTCTTCCTAAGATCCAATCCAGACCTCCACTAGCTCAACTTCAGGATGCTTTCTCTTACCTTGTTATTTGAGTGAAAAGACTGATCACTATAAGCTACTTTCAAGTAGCTGTAGAGAGTGATGAAGCCCCTCTGAGCCTCCTTTTCTCCAGGCTAAGCAAGCGCAGCCCCCTTAGTGCTCTCCAGACCTTTCACCAGCTTCACTGCCCTCCTTTGGAGTCGCTCCAGCATCTCAATGTTTTTCTTTTAGTGAGGGGCCCAGAAGAGCACACAGTACTCAAGGTGTGGCCTCACCAGTGCTCAGTACAGGGGGACAAGTCAGGATGCCATTCTTGGCCACCTGGGCACATGCTGTCTCATGCACAGCCATCTCTCAAGCAGCACCCTTGGGTCCTTTTCCTCTGGGTTGCTTTCCAGCCTCTCTTCTCCCAGCCTGTAGTACTGCAGGTTTTTGTGACACAAGTGCTGGACCTGGCACTTTGCCTTATTGAACCTCATACTGTTGGCCTTGGCCCATCAATCCAGCCTGTCCATGTCTCTCTGCAGAGCTTTCCTACACGCCAGCAGATCTGCACTTCTGCCCAGCTTGTTGTAATCTGCAAATGGACTGAGGATGCACTTGATCCACTCATCCAGATCATTGATAAAGACATTAATAGGACTGGCCCCAGTACTGAGACCTGGAGAGCACCACAAGTGACTGGCCACCAAGTGGATTTAATTCATCACCACTCTCTGGGCCCAGTCATCCAGCCAGTTTTTCATCCAGCAAACAGCATGCCTGTCCAAGCCATGGGCAGCCAGTTTCTCCAAGAGAGTGCTGTAGGAAGTGGTGTCAAAGGCTTTACTGAAGTCCAGGTGGACAACATTCCATTTCCCTTATCCACCTAGCAGGTCACCCTGTCATAGAGGAAAATCAGGTTTGCCAAGCAGGACCTGCCATGCTGCCTGGGTCTGATCCCCTGGTTGTCCCACACATGTCCCGTTGTGTGATGGCACTCAAGATGGCCTGCTTCATGGCCTTCCCAGGCACTGAGATCAGACTGACAGGCCTGTAGTTCCTGGGATCCTCCCTACAGCCCATCTTGTAAAAGGACACCTCACTTGCTAACCAGGACCTCTGCAGTTATCCTGGACTACTGGTAAATGGTGGGAAGTAGCTCAGTAGACATATCTGCCAGCTCCATCTGTTTCCTTGGGTGGATCACATCTGGCACCATAGACCTCTGTGTGTCTAAGTGTCTGAGCAGAGCACAATTCATAGCTAAAGCGTTGCTTTGTTTTTACATCCTAACTTTGAATGCACCATGACAGCTCTTGTCTGTCTTTGCCCTATTTTCATTCTTTCATGAAAAGATCAGTGAAAACACTGTAGTTCTTGCTGTCCTGTCCAAAGTGATTTCATTATAAATGTGTTAATTGAAGTTTTGGATTTAAAAGCACAGGAACAGGGCCACAAGCATCATTTACCCTTCAGCTTGTTACCTGCTGACTTGAGTGATCTACTTACTCAATACTGAGACATGCAATGTTGTTATACAAGAGTAATTATATGGATAAATCTTTCAGAGACCTTAACAAACACATGTTCTTTAGTTGATAAATCATTCTTCTGCAGATCAGTGACCTGTAGCGGTAGGAAAAGAAACCTGCTTGAGTGACCAAAAGTAGAAAATATACATGTGAAACTTCAGGTTTAGTTCTTAGGTTTTAAGGATACTTAAATGTGGTTGAGCAGAACATAATCTGCTTTCATTTATGTGTAATACATTCTTAAATATAAAGCATATATTAAATAAAGGGTTGTGATATTCTTGTTGATAGCTCACAAAGTCTCTTCCACCTCGGACTATTGGCTATCCATGGACTCTTGTCTACAGTACTGCAAAGCATGGCATGAGCTTGAAGACCTTGTACCGGACCATGATGGGATTAGACACACCTGTGCTGTTGGTTATCAAAGACAGTGATGGACAGGTAGGAAGATGTGTGGGTGAAAGTAGAGGACCCATCAAGAAAAATGTTTGTGGAGTATAAAGGAGTAGCTGATGCTTCAGTCCATCATGGGAGATAAAATTGTGTGTATGAAGCAAGTCTTCTCCTTAGAAATGTCTTCCACAATTGAGCAATCCTCAACGTACTACATATCTAGGAAATACCTTAACGGTTTGTTAGGTGTTGTAATGCAAGAGTCTTGTAATATCCAATTAATAAATTAAAATTTTTTTATGCACTTAAGGCACAAGAAATACAGTCTCTAAAACTTTCTGATGCTGGAAGATCTTGTTGAGTTGTTGAGTTCAACAAAATGTGAGCACATGCTGGCTCATGTCCAGCTTTTCATCCACAGGAATCCCTAAGTTGTTCTCTTCAGGGCTGCTCTTACATGGGTTCATCTCCAAGTCTGTACTTAAGTTAGAGGTTGCTCTGACCCTGGTACAGAACCTTGCATTGGACTTCCTGAACTTCATGAGATTCACACAGACCATGTTCTCATGTTTGTCTATGTCCCTCTGGATGGCATCCTGTCCTTTTGTGAAAATCTGTTTGCCTTGTAAGACAGAGTAACCAATGCTTACCTGTTAATTGGGCTGGAATTAGTAAATGACATGGAAAATAACTCAGCTACAGCTAGGAATTGGCTGAAAATAGCCTAGGTGAAATGGAATATGAGATATATAAGGAGGACCTTTAGATCTGAAATTCTGAATATGTATACATTGTTTCTGAGTTTTTGTCTGAGAGTTTTCTGAGTTTAGTTTTTATCCATTAGACTTTTTTTTTTCTTGCTGTGTTCCCTTGTTATTGAAGAAGAGTGCTCTTACTTTCCATTGTACCACAAAACACTCTACCATATCTGCGCTCTTACACTATGATACAGTGTAAGAAATTTCAAACCTGGCAATACTTAAAACCTGATTTATCAGTTATTATCATTAGAGATTCTTGGCTTCTGTGTAGTTTCTCTGAAGTTTTTCTTTCTCTCATGTATTTTTGCTACAGGTTTTTGGTGCACTAGCATCTGAACCATTCAAAGTGAGTGATGGTTTTTATGGCACTGGGGAGACCTTTATGTTCACTTTTTCTCCAGATTTTGAGGTAAGTTGTAATGACTTTGTATGCTTTTGCTACCTTCCCCACCACCATGTCAAGTGCATTATATTAAAATACCTAATGAATAAATCTAACAGTAAATCTGAAAAATATTACAAGTTGGCCAAAAAAAAGTCATCGCACTATTTTTGTCATGGAATGTTTAAGAGCAGAGTAAATCGGTAGTGTTTGCATGCTGAAGAACACACTCAACCTGACTCTGTAATTGTACTGAAGATTTTTCTACTCTTCTAAATTCTTCCAGGTGTCTGAAAATTCACAAACTTTTTAGGGGTGTATCATCTAACCTAAGCATATTTTCTTCATATTTTTCATTGTGTAGGAGTTTTGGTGCTCAAAGATGACCTGCTTTGGAATGGTCTTATTTTAATTAGCATAAAACCTCAGAGACTTTTTTGTTTGCAAGTATCTGTTTCCTGAATTTTCTGCGTCAACTTGATAACTTTATTAAGCTGTCCTCTAGCCACCCATAATCTGTCTTTACTGATGTTTGGTTTCTCTTCTGCCCACAAAAAAAGTTCAGATATCTTTACTTGCTAATCTGTTTTGGTTGTTTTGATTTTTTTTTCTTTAGGTTTTTAAATGGACAGGAGACAACATGTTCTTCATTAAAGGAGACATGGACTCTCTTGCTTTTGGTGGCGGAGGGTAAGTTACAATTAGAATCTGGTAAAAGTGTTCATCTGGACACCTTTGAAAAGAAAAATTGGAATTAACTTTCATTTGGTAGAGCAGGACTCAGCAGTTAGCAGCCAAGAAACTTTAATATGTCAGGTGTGTAGCTTTTGATGTTGACAAAATTTTAACAGGAAGTTTGTCTTTAACGTAGTGTGGCATGAATTTTCAGCCCTGCAAGATTATGATGACTTCCATGCTTGACTTGCATGAGATATGATGATTCTGGAAGAATGTAAATGTGAAAGCTATGTGTAACTGGAAGAGGGCTGAATTCAGAAAGAGAAACAGAACCATCCCAAAACATGCCAGGGTCTTCAGAAATCATACATTGTCCTGTCCTCTTGCCCTGTTCCTCCCCGCTCCCCCCTACCCATGCCAGGTGCAAATGCTTCTGGAATGTTTTTCTTATTTGTTATCAGCATTCTCTTTAGACAGAAAAGTGCTATTATGTCATCTTCTTAATAAAAATGGAAGAGGCTGAAAAGCAAGGAATTCTAGTTAGCTGTTTATTTCAGAATATCTGCAAAAGGGATATTCCCAAATTAATAATTAAGAGTAAAAAAAATAAAAACTTTGTAGCATAGATTTATCAGCAGCAATGAGGTACTGCTGTTAAAAACTAATTCTTTAATTCCTTCTCATTACTGAATTTTGAATGAAAATTACATTGATAGATTCAGTGCTTACTCCCTCAGTCTTTTGCTTTAATACATTGTCTGTCTTGCAGAGGAGAATTTGCTCTTTGGCTTGATGGTGATCTCTACCATGGAAGAAGTCATTCATGTAAAACATTTGGGAATCACACACTTTCTAAGCGAGAAGACTTCACTATTCAAGACATAGAAATATGGGCTTTTGAATAAGTATTCAACTATTTCTACAGGTTTTTGTCCCAAACCTGACATGAATCAGTGCAGCTTAAAAATCCCTAGGAGCAATATAATGTATTTTACTTATCTGTTTTTTTTCTAAGTTTTCAGCGTGGCCATTGGTTTTTTTTGGTTTTTTTTTTTTTTAAATAGCAGATGTTTTTTCATGCTCTCACATCTGTAATATACTGTCATACTTTTTCTAAGCTATAGACTCTTTTACAAAATATTGACCTTGTGGACTAAAAATTAGCATTAGTTACTTTGAGCCTGCAAAATTTTCTTATCCATATTACAGTTGCCTCCCAGGTTTCCCACACACACCTTTCCTGCAATCCTGCTAGGGGGCTGCTTCATTGAATATAGGTTATTATTTTTGTATTCAAATTATGTCTATGAATGAAGTTGCCCTCTGTGAACCTCTAAGAAAGCTGCGTGTGGGTATTTGGCAGCAGCACTGCAGAGATTGGTCCAGATCAATGATGTGTTCTTCAAGTGGTGCCACAAATGGGTGAGAAGCTGAGCATTCCTTCTTAATGCATCCCAGTACACACATGGTGAAGTTAGAAGATATCCAAAGTCAACAGTGCCACTCGTCTTGTTTATTGTTTATGTTTAGAAAAAAGTCAGTTAATATGTGTTGTAGCTGCATGCTGATTGTATTTAAAGAGTGTTTTGCACATGCTGTTAATGATCTGCAGGTTTGGGACAAATACTGAGAATATTGAACTATGTGGCAAAGACTTATGAAGTGGCAAGAGAATGTAAGAATATGAGAGTTCCAAAAAATTAAAAGGCTAAAGCAAGCAAAACTCAGTGAACAATTTGTAGCTATAGTAGGGCATTAAAAGTACAGAAACAGATGCATCTTTCTTCAACATAAAGTGTCAGATATATACTGTTATACTGTTGTAGCCGTGTAGCACATCAGCTCAAAGAATATAGCTTATTCCTGTCCAAAGAAAAAAAATACTTGTGATGTTTTTGAGTGGGTCTATGTTGTAAATTTACAATTAGCACCAGCTCTGATTAAAATGACATCATGTATCATAGGTAGACAATATTGTAATTCAGTAGACTTGTGGAATATGCAAACTCACTGTCATGTGACCTCAAAAAATAAATGACAGGCTAGAATACAGTTCCAGTAGCTCTTGTCCACTTTTGTAGAAAAATTGATAAGCCATTGTGGCAATAACAGCTCAACAAAATTGTTTGTTTCAAAGCTTTTATTCTATGTTCTGCAAAAAAACAAAACAAAAAAGAACAAAAAAATTGCTGTTAAGTGTGACAGTGACTGACTCTGTGCTGAAATTTCAGCTATTTCAGACAAACATTGTATATTATATTGTAAATTAATGTTTAAAGTAGTTTTGTTATTATAGAAAAGTGTTGATTGACGGGTTGCTTATAGCACTTTAAATTATTCTAGAAATGGAATAAAAGCCAAATGGGTTGGCTTACATAGATGTAGTTGTATATTATTTCAAAATATTTACATTTCTGGAAAGTTAAAGAAAAAAAACTTATTTGAAGACAGCTTACTGCTATGGTAATGAGAAAGGGCAGATGTTTCATCTATAATATGCTAATGCTCAATATGAATAGGAAAACAGGGCTTTGTTTCCTGTCTCTATGTATATCTCTTTATCCTTATTAGAACTTAGTACAATGTGTAGAGTAAATGTTTACAAATAAGGAACTGTAAATAAATTGAAATGGCTTTTCTCCCCTTTGGTCTTCCACAGCAGTATTATTGTCTTTGTGGAGTTACAACTGATTATTACAACAACAAAAAAAAAATCCTGTAATGGATTTTAAGTACTATAAGCTCACAGTGATGTATAGCAAATAAATCTAAATATATGTAAAAATAAACTTGAGTTGGAGTTTATTTAGAAGTTGGAGTTTATGTAGAAGCACAAATGACGGATTTTGCTGTTCATTTAATAACTGAATGTATAGGATACATTTTATCATCTTTTTTGGCATTTTGGGGCTTTTTAAATCCCACTGGGAAGCAATGGGAATGAAATGTTATGTTCAGCCATTTTGAAGAGGGAGGGGAAAAAAAAGTCTCAGATCATCCTTGCTGACAAAACCTTTGCTTCAACTGCTTGGTCTCTATCCTAAGCTCATATTGCAAATAAAGCATATTTTAGATTTTTAAAGGCTGGTGTGAAGAATTTTATAAAGAATTATACTTTAAAGAATTAAATAAAAGCACACAAAAATCTTCAGTAGCTGAACATTTCCAAGTATTGGATCAGTCTTGGAAAAGCAAATAGGAAGCAGAAAAGAGGAAATCAAGAATAGTGTTTAATAAGCAGTACAGCAGCAATCATGTTTCTAAAATACTAACTTAGGTGAGGAATAGCAGGACATTTGATTTAAAGCATAAGTGACTGTGGCAACACTTAGTGAAACAACTGGCTGTGTAATGGATCTATAGACAGTGGTGCCTGTCTTCTTACGGAAGATGTGAGTTTTATTACCAGAGATGTAGTTAATTTCTGTATGACACACATAAAAAATTGTGTAGATGGGATCAAAGGCATTGTCTCGATATCCCTCCTGCCTTCAATTCATTATGCATTTTCTGCAGTGGAATTCCATTCCATCTTTTCTGGCCAGGTTTGTTTCTGGGATTTGAAAGAGTTGGGGTTTGACATGTGCTGAAGGCTTACGAGACCCGTTATCAGGAGTTCAATGCCAGGAGACTATCTCAGCATACAGTACTTGGATGGATTCACTGAGTAACTCAATGCTTTGTTTGAATACCTGGAATCAAAACATGGAGTTCTTAAAGTATCATCTCTTGGCTCTAAATCCTGTCTGTGTTAGTTGCTGCTTTTCTCTAATCTGCGATAAGATCATAATTTGTTAAATACAGCTTGTGCTTGCATCCTCCTGCTCACCTGTTTATATTGTATTAGAGTTATTTTTTGTACAGGAATTAGAATATTAAAATGCATAAAATTTGCTCTTGGAAGATGAGTAAAAACGTTGACTAATCCTTCAACTTCAAATAAAAAAAATAATAATCTTGTATTCTTCATTCAGTATTTGAATCTTAAATCTCACTTTTATGTTCTCCCTTCATAAAATAACAGATGTCATCAGATTATTTTACTGTTGTCCCTGCAGTCTGGAGCTCAATTAAGGGAACAAACCTCTCCTCTTTCTCCCCTTAAGAGTACATACTTGTGCAATGATACAGAGCTTCTCTGCTTCTGGAGCAGAGAGAGAAATTGTCCAGCTGAGGGAATGGTGTACACTTGGTGTAGTGTGTGCAAATCAAAATAGTCCTGCTGGCTGTCTCACTGAGAAAGTGCCAGTGCCAGCTCTGCTTTCTGCTGTGCTTACCTGACAAGCTTCATAATCATAGTTTGTTTTCTGTTGTGATAACTACACTGCTAATAGTATACAAGCTGTTGAATGCTAAACTACTTTGTGCCCTGAGGTGACAGCAGCGGCTTTCGTTGAGATGTTGGGGTGGTGCAGTGTGTACACAGCACCTGAAATGGCTTTGGGACCAGGGCTTGCAGTGTTTGTTCTGTAATAGTGATGATTGAGCATATCCCCAGGAATATTGCATTCTTCACTACAGCTAATTTTATTTCAATAGCCATCCGCTGTTTTAAAAATGAACTGTATTACTTGGCTGTACAGGAACATTTTTAAAGAAGGAATTGTTGCTGTGGAGGAGGGAGCTGATTTCTGCTGGGTGGGATACATGTGCAGTGAACCATCCACTTGTTTCAAGCCTCTGCAGCAGCTGTGGTAAGACTTGAAAAAATACAAAAGTATAAAATAAAATTTATTTCTTCTGATACAAATTCCATGCTGTTACTTAAGCCTGATAGCTGTGTGAGAATATGAAAGATGTATGTAAGATCCTACAGAAGAAGAGACAAATTTTTCACTACCAAGGATGCATACTGTACAACCCTTGCAAAAGCAACACTAGCCTCGGACAGGAGAGTGCAGGACCTCTGTTTCAAGTAAAACATTCTGGGGGCAAATAAAGTATTTCAGAAAAAAAGTGCAACTATAAGCTACGGTGAGAGTTGCTCACTGTCTCAAAGGTTAAGGGGTTTTTTCAAAGCAAGTCAGAGCTAGGAAAGCAGGTCTTAAGTATACAGAGACTGCTTTAATCAAGCAGGTTTTGACCTTTATCTTTCTGCTTAGAATATTTAAATTTGGCAGAGACTGCTAATTTTACAGGAATGCAACACAGTGTAGTAGCAGAGTTAGGCTAGGTAATTCATGGAGTAGTTTTGTTTTGTTGTTTTTAAATGAGTTCAGATTTGTTTTCTACTTTCCATGGATAAATTTCTCACACAACTTTATGTAAAAAAATGTTATAAAGCATGTAATCTACATTAAATTCTTCCATACACCATAATTTATATCAACATTTAATATTTCTTTTCCACAAAAATGGTAAATTCTTTTCACAAATTAGAAGGCTTTGCATGATACTGCCTACTCAAAGGTAAATAGTGGAGGGTGGTAGGAGAAAAAATGTTAGTTATATCACGTGTGGTTTTCTCATCTGATTGGAAATAAAATAGTTGAAGTGGAAGAATGGAAAAAGTTGGGGGTTTGGTTTGTTTTGCATAGATTTTAACATTATGTTGTGATGACAGAATGGGAGGCTTAAGTTATCTGCAGTGAGCTGTATATTGATGATGTATAGTAGTGATTACATTGTTACATCTTCTGTGTTTCCGTGTGGTAGGATGAGAATTCCCATGAGCAGAAATATGTATTTCACTTAATATATGCCTTTAGTGTGTATTCTTTGTACAGGTATTTTGTACAAGGTCTGTTGCCATGTTCCCTGAAATCCTTTTATAGTGCTTTGGACAGAGAAATCTTCCCAGGAAATATTTTAACAGCCTGTGAAAAGGAGAATGTGCTTATATTTTGAAGCAACTTATTGATACTGTACTTCACAGAATATGTGCACAAATTTGTTTTCTAATATGTGGGAGAATAACCCAAGAAATAATTAAAGGTTTTATTTATAGTTTGTGTATTCCTTTGACAACAGAATTTTGTCAAGACAATTTAGACAGCTATGAAGGTCATTATATAAAGACAAAGAGTAAGTTAAGAATATGCAGGTAAAAACTGTGATATGTAAGTAATACACTAAGACATCAGTTTTGTAGGTCAGCTGGAGTAGTCTAAGAGGTCTCAAGATGCATTGATTACATCTTAAAATTAATTTTTGCTTTCTTAGAGTCACATAATATAACTGCCTAAAAATTAATGATTTACATAGACTTAGAATAGATGTAGTAGTTAGTTCTTGTATCATTAAGTTATAAAACATTTGGTTTATTTGTACATTGGAGCTTCAAACTGGAGTGCCTGTAATCATAAAAAGACAGTAATATTTGTTTTATCAGAGAGACAAGATGTTCATACACCTTCTGTAAGAAGATATTTGCTCTTTCCGTTTGAAAGAATCTTAAGGGGGAAAAAACACTTTTTCATTACTTGCCCAGGCATCCGCTCTGAAACAAATGCTTTTCATGTGAAGCACACACATTTTACCAGGACAGCTATTTTTATAGTAGTAGAGAAACAGTGACCTTTCTAGTACAGTAAGCAGTAGAGACCTTACAGAGGTCTCAGATTCATAAATAATACAATTTTAAGTCCTAGAAGTATTGTTTATTAGCATTTAGTCCTCTTCAGCATCACCTGGATTGAAATACATTATTTCAGTGGCATCAGAATGGCAAATGCTGTACTATTATGTCAGTATTTCTGTGTAATATGGAACATTTTCCTCAAAGTTACGAACACTGTTTCTCTCTTTTCTCACAGAGGTACATTTCAATGGAAGATGGTGTTAGTCACTTTTTTGCTGTATACAAAAGTACAAGTACCTGGATAGCTTTTATATGTTACATGTTACTTTTCCCTGTATTTATAAAAACATTATTTGCATAGATAATCAGATGATACATTGCACAATGTTGCGTAGAAGGTATTTTTTAGGGAGCTATCTAATCAAAACTTTTTTTATTCATTACATTCCAACCTCCATAAGTTTAATTATGAAACTATCTAAAAAATCAGTTATATAAATACAATAAATATACAAAACCCCATTTATAAAAAGAAGGATTTTTTTATGCAGTATGTAAGAGAAAGCTGTGTCAACAGTTGCCGCAAGATAATACTGCAGTAGTAGTTGCATATCCTGCTAGTAAAGAAAACAAGTGTGGTACCCTTGATTCTGTATTAAAATAAGATATTTTTACTTACATTTAAATAAATTAATTAGGAAATGTATGCACAAGACCATTTTGTAGATCCAAAACTTGGTCTGAGTTTATATTGTCATTCAACTTCTGATCTTGCCTGTTTCACATTCCTGATATTCCAGTTTAAATAGGTTGGGAATATCTTAATGTAAGAAGAAGTAGAAATTGGAATTTATTTGTAGCTGTTTTTATTGCTATGGGCTTTTATCGTCAGCTGCTTGTATTCCACATAGAGTTTTCTCCTTACTTTTTATGTTATAGTTAACTTAATTGTTGCACAAAATGAAGTCCATTTGGATGCTTGGGTATCCAAATGCACTTGTCATGCCTCAGGCATAAAGCATATTTCAAAAAACACTCGTCTTTTCTGTGTGGTGAACAGGGGAATCTTATATTAAAATGCACAAATGCTAATGGCAAGGGAGAAGGGGAGAAAAGCTCTCCAACAGTTGTTCTGGTTATAGCCTAATTATTTTAATAAAGTAATTATGACATTATCATCCCTTCCTTGCCACAACATTTCTCCCTCAAAGTCCACCAGCCCGTGTTTCCTGGCTCTCATCAGAATGCCAACAACCTTATCTGAAATGCGAACGTATCTGTCGAAGAGTTCCCCGAAGGTGACTTGGATCTTGCCGTCGGGCCGTGGCCTGGCCATGGATTCAATGATGAAGCACATGTCCCTGATCTCGCGGTGGATGTGAGCCTCGGCTCTCTTGGCTCTCTCCGCGGTTTTGGTTCCTTCCTTGGGATGGCCATATCCTTCATCTCCTTTGTGCAGCCGTGTGGCCATGGCCAGCTCGTGGTCGAACTCCTCGCTGAAGGGGTTCAGCTTCTGCGTTGTGATGTGCTGGTCAGCCCATTCCTGCCACCTGTCCTTGAGGCTGTGCACGGCGCTGCATTTCCTGCGCGCGTTGCTGCGCGCCTCCTCGCTCAGCCGGCTGCCGCTGGAAGACACACAAACACACCTGAGCTCTGCATCTCCTCGCTTCCTGACGTGCTTCTGCTCTTTACTGATCTCTGCTCTAGCTGGGTTACTGAGTTTTTGGAATGAGCTGAAATCCACCAGGTGGCACGAGTTCACCACTTCTAAATTAGTTATCTGGGGGCTGTTCGTCCACATTCATTTTGCACTCTAAGGCAAGTTCCCTGGTCACAGGTTTAATCCGTCTACACTGCCACCTTCCAGCCCTGATCTGAGCCCTTTTTGACAAACTTTTTACTGGAATGACTTAATTCTGTAAAGGAGCGAAACAATGTTGCTGATTACCTGCATTTTCTGTACATTTAGTTCCCTATTCCTGCCTGCCTGGCCAAGCCTGAAATGTGCCTGCCCTGAGGTTAGAGATGCTGATAGCTGTAGGTGTATGACCTGGCTGAAAACCAGAGGGTAATGCCTAGAAAAATCTGTCCTCTGTAATAGATGTCAATGGCTAAAGCAACAACAAAAAGCTACTCAAGTGCAATAGCTCTGTCTGTACTTCTGTATTTGAAGCATGGTTCTGATCAAATATTGAAGTCCAGAATTCACCTTCCTATGGGTAAAGTAGAAACCTTTAAAGTAGAAACCTTTAAAGTAGACAGTGTCAAGGACAAAGGATGAGGAAAGACCTTCACAGATTCTTTTTTCCTCTCTCTCTCCATCATAGTTCTGGATGACTCCAGGCAAACACTTTTTCCCCTCGTGGCCAATGTCACATGTTATGGTGGAGCTATAGATAGTCTGGGCTAGTCTTTGTGCTGTCCACGTCCTGTCAGCGTGTATGTACAGAACTCAGCTTGGGACTATGCTGTGCTGTGGCTGTGCTACAGTAATTTGTTTTCTAATATTTTTACTCCCCTGAAGGCTGCTCTGAAACCTCCCTAGTAATGTCAGCTGAATATTAACAGTAACGTCAGGGAATCAAAATACACTTAGCAAAACAGTACACAGGACTGCAAAGTTGCAGAAAAATCTGTTTCCCTGCTGTTTGGGCATTCCTTTGTTTTCTACTAGGCTGGTTGAAATAGAGTATAGTACTCATAGAGATGTCCCTGGTTCAGATCTGTGCACCAGAAAGATGCCAGTACTGGGTAGGGCTGTGCTAGGGCAAGAGTTGTAAACACTTTGTGCCAGGGATAGAAAAAACACTAGGAGAGCTGCACTACTTTATTTGCTGTGGAGGTGCCCTAAGATTGCCTTAGCTTTATTGAGAAACTGTGTTTTAAAAGCTCCAAAATACTCTTCCCTATCAATTTGGTGAAAAAAACATCAGAAGAATTGAGCATACTGAATTGCCAAATAAATGCACCTTTCTTCTGTGGTGTGCCTACAGATCATCCTGAGAGTAGGCATCACAGTGTAGCTGTGATTTTGTGTGTGTAAGTGATTAACAGGCAGGAAAGCATTAAAAGATACTGGAGGGGTAAAGCTAAACAATTTGGTTTCCCAACAGTAAACCAAATGCTCCTCTATATACTCTATTGTCATCCAGAGAAAGGGAATGCTCTGATCCTTTGTCCCTTCGCCTGAATTGTGCCTTTGTTGCCCAGAGGAGCTGTGGGCACAGGGTTTGGTAATGCAAAGAAATTTGTCTCCCTAGCCTATAGCTCTCCCAAAGTCCAGAGAAACCCTGTGCCAGCACAGCCTGAACTCCAGCTGAAGCTCAGATTGATTGCTTCACCAGCTCTTCATGTGAAAAGGTAGCAGTTAAGGCAGGGGGGAAAAAACATCCTAAGTGAATCAAAATTGTCTTGAAGTGTTGCCAAGAGTCTTGGTGGAGTTGATGAGTAGGTATCATCATGGAGGGCTTATCCCTCAGCCATAGCCAGCTGCTTCCCCTTCTCTTCAAGGACTATAACCTCTGAGAAAGTCCTAGAGCTTCAATTCTCTAGGTCGAGCAGAGAGAAGGGAGGGAGTGAGATAGCAGGAGGCTGTGAAGTCTTTTTTGCCTGCTTTAATTTAACGATCTAGAATGTATTCCTCCTTTTTCTACTGAAAATAATTTTCCTTTCTAGCAGAATGTTATTATCACCTTCCTCATCCAAATCATCTCCCAGTGGTTAAGAAAGCCATCATCTTGTCTATCCCTTTGCTTTTATCATGCCCCACATGGGTTTGAAAATACCTTACATTTTTACCACCTCTTCTAATTTAACCATTTCTGGTGGCTGAAGTGCCATTTTTGCCATTGTTTAGCTAAATGACAAGTTAGCAATGTGAATTGTGTACACATAGAAGCATTTTCATGTTTCTACCACACCTACACAAAGGATTGTGCATCCAAAGGGAAGGTTTTGAACTTTCAACCACTGTACAAAGTGCTTTATGTGTAACAATCAACTTAGTCAACCTGTTAACCAGAAAGATCATCCTAAATGCATTCTGACTTTTAGGCAGATAATATCCATATTGCAGATTCCCCCTGATTCTGTCTGTAGAGAAAAGGTATGGCTCCCTTTTTAATGTTTTGAGTTTCATAACCCTTTTGTTGCATCCCTTTTACTCTTAAGCTGGAACAAAATAGTGTCTCTTATGACAGGAGGAGTTAACAGGCCTTCTACTGCAGAAGCTACTCTATTCCAGTAAGCACTGCAGGTGGAAAAAAGGAAGGTGCTGATGTGAGGAAAACAAAATACTAGTGCTGATGCTTTTTCCTGGGATGTAGAGAGGAAAATGGGAGATATTCTTTAACAGCTGTGTACTTATGGCCTTTTTGAAGAAGATTAAGCCACGTTGAAAGGTTCATAAATGTAGCAGGATGAAATATTATATTCTGAGGCTATAAAATAAATTTTTAAAAATGAATAGTTAAAAAAATCAAGTCCTGATAGCAGCACTCTAAGTGCAGAAAATTATTGTTGTGTCAAATTCCAGTGGAAGAGAGTGCTGTAAGTAACATAGAGGGTGTTATTTCAGTCATTTGAACCACAGCAAATATGGCTAATCGATCTTTTTTCTAGGTAGCAGCACTAAAATTAGACATATGAGGAAAATATAAGAAAAGTTTAACAGAAGCTAGATAGTTGGTGTGTTTCTACTATAACATTTGAAACAGAATAATTGTTTTAATTGAAGTTGTTTACACATAAGTGCTGCAAATGTATCTTTTTTCCACTGTATATTTGGAATCTTTGTTTTGAGGTCCTGACTTCTGTGAAAGGATGGTGCACACAGTCCTTATTAAAATCAGGTACTACAAAATTTCAAGCCCAAGGTTACTGGAGAGCTTTATTCACTTGGGCTGTTAACCATTTTCTTCTTACAGGAGCTGTCTGTTCAGCTGTACAGCAAAGCATCATTCTAATCCCATCTGAATAGTTAAAATAGCTCTAAGGCTGTGTGTTCAGATAGCTGAGCTAAAAGGCAGTGTGTGGTTGAAATCCATAGCTGTGTTAGTCACAGTCTAATGGTCATGGTAATGCTCACCAGTGGTGAGATGTGAAACCAAAACAGTGGCCATGATACAGCCTGCCTGCCTGTCTGCAGAGGGATCACAAAGTCTGTTTTGGCATTTTCGTCAGCTTTTCATCATTGGTGCTGATCCAGTTTTTCCATTCTGAAAAGGTGATTGTGATGTGATATGAACTTGGGGTCCCAGATACCGTGAAGTTTGCTTTCTTTCCCTTGGTGAATTCTAAATTCGTGGAAAGCTTCCAAAGAGAAGCAGTGAACCCAGCTTTTGGTAAGAAGTACTTGGAAGTAATCCCTGCAATGTTAATTTGGGACATTCTCAATTGCATATTGCAATACAAATTGCTCCTGAGAATATTTACAAGTTATACTAAGCAAAATAATGAGTAAGTGTTTCAAAATATTACTTGTCAAATATATTGATTTAGAAAACATTTGCTGAAATAAATGAAAAGCTGAGGGGTCTTGATTAGGTAAAAGTTGTGATTTTGAATTATGGACTGAAGTATTAAGAAGTAAGTAGTCATTTTGATAAACTAGTAAATCCAGTGTGAAAACTAAATATAGTTAACATCTCCCTAATATAACTTCCTGACTTTGTGTATTATGTACATAGCAGGTAAAACCCTGGGCTGTAGTCTGATGTTGTTGACTATTTAAGCACAGAGTGATATGTGAAAGGTCTCCTGAATTTTATTAATTTCTTCTAAGTCAAGAATAATAGTTTATCTTTGACCACTCCCTACCATTCCCCACCCCGCCCCCCAGATCTTCCTCATGGAAACCTTTACCCCTCTGCCATTTGTGTTAATTTAATAAAGATGCTTCACTTACAGAGATGGTGCAGGCCGTTTAATCCTCACAGCTGTCACCTCCTGGTCACTTTCTTCCTGCTCCAGTTTGTCCTCTGCTTCCCCATAGCCACTGTCCTGGGCATCCAGGCTGTCATCCCGACACTTGAGCAGCAGCCCTTCCTTCTTCCCATCTTTGTCCTCTTCTTCCATCTGCTCCCAGCCCTTGGTCAGCTCTGACACCACATTTGAACACTTTCTCCTTATGGTTGAAGGTAATTTGCCACCAAGAATTTTGTCAATAGCACTTGATTCTTCTTTGAGCTTGGTCATCTCGGGGCTGCTGTTGTTTTCATATCTTTCACTGAGGAGGCTGATATCACCCCCTCGTTCATAGGCTTTGCTGACAACTGTTTTGGTCACCTCTTTGCTTTTAATGCTGAATGTTTTGAGGGCTTCATCTGATTCCTTTGATTTTTTTTCAGCATCTGTTATTGTCACCAATTCCTTTGCTAAAGATTTTTCATCCTCTTTTTCTTGGTCCCTCTTGACAGGTGGAATTTGCCGTTTTTCAAAGGAATTTTCCTGTACAGTCTGAGCTGCAGTGGGGACCCATCCAGAGGGCTCCTGCTCTTGCTTTACGTGGTGGTCAGATGCCCACTGCTGCCAGCCTCGTGCCAAGCTGAAGACTTGGCTGGCCATTCGGATCTTGTGGACAGCCCTTTTCGCAGGAGCACTGCGTGGCTTTTCTTCAGGAGCCATGTTGCTGTCTGCTGCCATCCTGGCTCTCCCCTTCTTGTGCTCAGCACCTTCTGAATGGACTTCTTGAAGTGAATGATGCCCTCTGAGCAGGGCCACACAGATTTAAATAGAAGCAGGAGCAGTTGATGCCCATGGAAAATATGTGAAACGTTTCTCACAAAGATACATTATCCTCACTGCTGCAGAGGTCTTTTTTTAAAACACAGGGTTACATTTCATCACAGCAGATGAATGATGCATGATGTAAACAGTGTGACACAGACCTGCACTGGAAATAGTGGGAAAGTAACAGCTCCTTTAGTGCGCCCTCCCTGGGACTGCTGAATCCCCAGTTTGTTGTCAAGGGTCTTATTCTTTTGGAAATACAGCACTTGGGTTAGAGATCCTGATCAGAGTGACTGAAAATGCTAAATGTGAAGTGCTGTAAGTTGCTAACAACTTTGGCCAGAGTAGACATCCCTCATCATCACCAGAAAATAGTGCCCCTTGTCATGGGCTGTGAAGCCAGAAGCAAGTTATGACTGAGAAAATATTAGAGGTATTTCCTAAAAAGATAACAGGTGACTTCTTCTTATTGCTCATGTGTCCAACTCTATAGAGGTTTGTTAATTTTTTAGCAGGTATTTATGTGTTCTCTTCCCAGTCATTATCTATTAATGTCTCTCTCTTTAGAATGAACCTTCAGGGGGGTCTGGGGACGCTATCGTGTTTGGTGTCAGCACTGAGGAACAGGGAATCACTGCGTCTAGGGATCAGTATAGTAAGTCTGACTTGATCAGGTGGATGAATGATCTCCAAGTGTTAGGGTTTTGAAAAAATAAAATATGACCTTTTTAATTTCTCACTGCTTTTTAAGAGTTTCATACAGCATAATTATGTTTACAGTGTACAATATAGAAAAAAATCATTTTTTCTTGGAAACCTTGTGAATTCTTCATTCCAGAGGACTTCCTAAAGTATATTCATATTAGAATTTGTAAAATTGTTTAGTGAATTGATACATCCATTGTTGCATGGTAATAAACAGATATTTTTTTCTGAGATGTAGTCCTGTGATTTCTTAGTATAATGTTTCCTAAATAGGAACGGAAAATGTCATTGCTTTTTCAATCCATCATACCTTGCAGATTACAGGATGACCTGTGGCACTTGCCATGTGCTGCTCTGAGGCATGCTGAACTTCAAGGAATTCTGTTGGCTTTGTTGGTGTTACATCAGAGATAAATATGGACTCTCATACTCTGCCTTTTTTTTATCTTCTCTCTGAGAGAGGCTGGGCTGTTCGAAGTAGGTCAGATCATATTTAGCTCTTGATTAATGCTATAAGACTACATCATACCTTTGACTTCCATGTAGAATTCCTCATTAATCTATGGAGTAATTTCCTCTTCAAAACTGATGATATCATGTAAGTTAGTGTTGCTATTAGATATTTACTCATGTTTTTATTTTAGAAAGAAATGTGTCACCTCTGTGTACTGTACAGTCTCAGTATTGCCCACTGCATCATAGCTGTGAGATGGCATTGTGAGAGGTACCCATACAACTTGATTAAGAAGCATGTGTTACCCAACATTTATTTTGGGGTCATTTTAAGGCTAATCAGGAATGGGACCTTCTTGTGCTTAAAATTTACACAAGCCTATGCATGCATGCAGAGGAGTGTATGTTCCCTAAAATAAAAGGAAGAGGCAAGTGAAAGAAAATAATGCACATGCGGAATAGGAATATTGCACCAGTTCATGATGTCATTCTGTGTGGTCTCTGGAGTATGAGGGTGGCTGAGGCTTTAAGAGTGAGCTGAAAGCTAAATATAGACATAAGAGATAAGGCTGAGGAAGGATTGCAGTGAGGGAAGTGACAGTGGGAGGACAATCCTGGGATGTAAGGCCAATAGAGACCCCTGTTGGCTGTCTCTATTGTTGGCAGGGCCAGCTCCACCTCCATGTGTCCTGCTCTTAAAGACTACCAGCAAGTGATATTGCCACTGTTGAGGAAATCTATTCCACTGGTTAACTGGCTCTATTTTGCCATCAAAGGCCTCTGCTCAGTTTGTTACTGCAAATACTCTTGAAGTTCTTCAACACTTTTGCTCTCATACAATATTTGTAAGTAGTTGTATTGAAATTCATGGCACTGAAAAATAATTTCATTCCTGAGGAAATATTTAGAAATTACAGCACATTTCAAAGAAGCTGTTAATAAAGAGACTTCTGTTTTTTTCTAATTGACTTGACCTTGTCATACTGGTCACAGGCCCACAGACTTAATGCTTACATAGTTTAGATAAATGACAATGAAAGGCTACAGACTAATGAAAAACACCCAGATTACAGATCTAAACTACTATTAAATCCATATTGCACATCAATATGTTAAACAAATGTTTAGTTAAAGTTGGTCACTATATTAAGCTGAAGTGTTATCACAGAGTTGTCCAAAGTACCAGTGAAAGTTCGATGTAATAATTTGGAGGATAACTACCTTTATGACACTTAATTTTAGGGTGTACAGTGATGTTTCCTTGAATGTGTTGAATGGTGTCTCATTTTATATGCTGATGTTGCCAGCAAGAAGTTAACTAGACGTGTAAATTATATCCAAATCATCCAGTGATATTCATACTTTGGGGACTGTTTACTTTGCAAATGCTTTATTGGAATAAGAGCAGAATTTATTACTTCATGATTTTAAATTTTTATTCTTAATGAGATATTCAGCCAAGGTTTCATTTCTACATGTAATCACCCTACTGTGGCTTCTACAAGTTAATAGCTAGCCCTGAAGGAAATGAGATGTTTTAGGCAGGCTGGACCTGAAACACATTTTCTATGTGTCTTCCATACATCACATGGTGACAAAATATACTCCAAATGCACAGCAAGGCTTGGTGAGGGTGACTGTCACAAGCTTCCACAAGTTCAGAAACTATCCTTGAGGCCAGAGCTGAGGGACCATTTCTTACAGAAGATCTAGAGAAGGTAATTGGAGAAAGTATTAATTTTGATGAGCAAGCTTGACTCATGCTGAAGTTGTAAACTCCCTTGTCCTTGACCCTGGCTACCTACACTTCTGGGATTTAATCTCTTTGACACCTTTAGACAAGTCTGCACATGTGCCTAAGACCTTGTTGCTGCTTGTGGATTGCTGCATTTCACATAATTCCTCTGACTTCCTGAATCCAAAGTTTGAAGGAGCAGCTGAGGGGCTGCCAATGTCAGAGTTAAAAGCTGGGATGCTTTTGATCTGTGGTGGTTTGGTTTTTTCCCCCCGGATGGATTTTTCCCTGCATAGTTCTAAACTGTTTAAAAACCTTTTAATTTTCTCTTTGCTGTAGAACATTAATAGTCACTGGGAGACCAGTATGCCATCATTTTTTTTTGTTTGTTTTGTTTAAGGATGATTAATTTTGAAAGCAGGACTGTATCCTTCATACATCACTTTACCTTGAAAGACTTTGACATTAGTTATTCAATGTTTTTGATGCCAAGGAATTTAATTTTGAACCAATTTTAAGTGTACGAAAGATGCTGTCTTCCTCCCCAGAGTTAGTAGTGAATAATGAGAACAAGATGTTTCTTTCTTAAGTATAACCAGCTGCCATTATCAGGGATCTCAAGAATTCTTTTCACCGTGACACAGTTAAAGTACATTTTGTCATAACATCATACGTTGCCAGTTATCACAGGAAACACGGGAAAAAGGTTAGAGTTCAGGATTTCCTTATTTTTAGAATTCATGTCGAACATATTCCTTCTAACAACAGCAGTGAGCAACTGTGTCTCATTCAGTGTGAAGTTTCATGTTCAATTCAGGTGTCTGAGCTCCAAGAAATGGATGCTCCTGAGCCTTTGGACTGGGTTGTGTCCAGCCATTAACTGAAAGCAGTTTATGTATTAATTGGTGCAGTTTCTTATATTTGCATCCTGTATTCAGTCACAGCCTTTTTTGTTTAACTGAAATTGTGTTGTACTGAGAAATTATCCCTGTGTCATTAACATGGAATTTTGAGTCTGCATTTGGTTATGTGTCATCAGGATTCAACTATATGAGGGAGCAGGGCTTATCCATGACCCATCATGACAGAGCTGCTTTGTGAAGAAAATAAATCCAACAAACTGCCAAGAAAACTCCAGTCAGAATCAGGGTTGAAAGACTCTTAGTTGTGAAAGGGTAATGGGGAGGGAGGGAAGAAGCCCCGCTGTCCAGCAGCAGCAGCTGCAGCGAGTGAGTTCTGGAGCAGAGCCCCAGGTAAGACACATTTAAATGGAAGCCACCCAAGTAATAGAAAATAGCCCTGTGGATTCTGAGCTGGCTGAGAATGAGAATTCAGCATAATTTTTCATTGCAGTCTGGTAGAGAGACCTGGCTGTTAGAGCTGATAGAAACCCAATTCAGGAAGCCATGTATCTTCAAGTTCCTACACAAGCCCTGCTACTCAAGTGACAAAACTCTTTGCTGTCTTGAATATCTTATTCCACTAAAGTTGTCTTCACTTTTCAGAAGATGAAAACTAAGACTAGGATGTAGAGCCTTAAAGCACTTTGGCACCCTTTTCCTACTTTTGCATATAGTGCCCACAGCTTTCCTTGGGAGTCTGCAAGAAATTCACACAAGTTTAATAAAATTTACACAGGAAGGGAAAGAAGATGTAAGACCACATGCTTTTAGTCCCATTTTACCTTTGAGCATAAATACATCTCTTATCTGAATATCTGTAGTAAATGAACAGAAACAAGTAACAAGCAGTAATGAAGCTATTTTGTTTAAAAATGTAAGCAAACATTTGAGGAAATAATTTGCATTAGGCATATAGTTCTACTTCCATTATGAAGGAATTTCTGAAGATCATTTAAACAAGATAGTCTTTAAAACAAACCCACAAATACGTTGCTATTCAAATTTATCTTGATCATATCTATTTATCAGTGAATGGTTATCCTTTTCTGATAAGAAAATTATTTCATATTATAAGTAATTTAATTTTGTGGTTCCAGCTTGCTGATGTATGTTAGTTTACAGTTTACCTAGAAATAGTCTTATGGCTTTGAGAATATATCCTTATTGCTGCTGTTGAAATCTGAGCAGAACACTGGATACAAGGAATTTAAAGTCTTCACATAACTTTGCAATACGAGACGGACAGGAGCCATACCAGAATAGCAGAACTTGAAACCAGACACCTGGATGTAATGTGAGAGATGATAAATGTATTTTACAAATCTACAAGAAAAAAATCACAGGTAAAAAAATAAATAAAAGCACAGTTCTTATATAATCAGAATATGTTACAAACTAGATATAAGAGGCATAATCTGATCAGTGTCCTCCAGGTATTTACAAGGCAGTATTCCCATACATTGTGGCTTTTATTTTTTCAGGTTAATATTAACTGCATGTTTCTGCTAATGTTGTTTCTCACATTTCAAGTTGGCAAATGTGAGAGGAAAATAGAATTTTCACAATTAAAAAAAATATTCCTTTCAGGGACAGTGTCAGATTAATTAGGGCAGTACAAAGCAGAACTGAATGAACCACTTTATAAGTGTTTGCTTTATCATTAGTCTGTTTAAAGTGCATTTACTTCCAGGTATCACTGAATGTGCATTACTTTGTTCGCCTATATTGTCTTTACAGTCTACCATGTACACTGACAGATTAAATTTATCAATACAGAGTATAAAACATAAACAGTTGTGTCTTTGATGTGTATAGTTGACTTAGCACAGGTTTTTTAAAGGATCACCAAAAATTTACATTTAATTTCTAACAGAGTTGCTAGTTATTGTCTGTACAGTATAAGTATCGCAACTTAAAAAAATTAAAATCTTAGTTTCTGAAATTATCATTTGAAAATGGAGTGAAAAACAGACTGGAAGTTTTAGGAAATGTGTTAGAATGCAGAAAAACCTACACAAAAAAGAAAAAATCCAGAAAAACAGAGTCTGCATATAATATAAATGCAATATTTTATGACTTACTTTAAAGTATTGTAATTTAGAGCCACTCTCAGAACTCAGGAAACAGGCCTATCTCAGTACGTTTTTATTATTTTATTGTGAAGACTTTTTTAATATTCATTGAGGGAAATACATTGAATTAGGCAGATACTGCATTTCTGTTTTAATCAATCAATTAGCTAAAGCAATTAGCATATTTTCAATGCCTCAGTCAGAATATTGCTCAGCTCTTTTGTTTTTCCATATCTTGAAAGATCCCAACACAAAGGATTGTTTGAAACAATTGATGTTGTGACCCAGATTTGGAGGTACCTATGGCAGAAAGCAGAAATCCTCTTGACTAATTCATTGGGATTTTTCGTGCAGAGTGGGGGATCCACTTTAAAAGTGATACCAGAGTAGAGAGGCTGTAAGCTGTGACTGATTCTTGACCTTTGGGCAGTGCAGATGAAGTCTCCTGGGTGCTGTTGGCTCTGCCTGCTCCCCCCATCACATTCCAGTGCCCCAGGCGGGACAGACCCTTATTTATTAGTTCTCACTTAGCCCCCAGCTGCTCGAACAGCCTGCAGCTGTGCTGTTAGCACAGGCAGACCCTGGTTTGCCTCTTTGGGTGGTGGAAATCCTGTGGGCAGCCTGCGGGAGGAGTGCTGCTCTCTGGAGTTGCTTGCGTGAGACCCTTTGACTTTAGGTGTCGAGAAGTGAGTGATGGGAATTGCTGGAAGATCATGTGGCATTTACAGTGCCATATGGATGTTTCTGTGGCTCACAACTAAGTTCCAATTGCCAAGGAAGCTGGTAATGAAGAGCTGAGAGGCCCAGCAGTGGGGCTAGTTTTGATCAGAAACTTCAAAACCACATTAGATTAAATTACACACCTACTTCATTTTAAAACTATGCTTCAGACTTTTGCCTTACTTCTTACATTATGTAACAGTAATTAATAGGCCATGATTATGGGGTAAAAATCTTTCTAAGAAGATGAGAGCAGAGGAGTGGGAGCTTGAGGTCATTATTTAAAACTGCCCATCATTTGATCTGCAGTATGGGAGCAAGCTATGCATTCCTCTTGGATACAAGCATACCTAATTGCTGGTAGCAGCACCCAAACTGGAATGAGCTCTTCTGGGAGCAAGTCACAAGTATCTACTCATTTTTGTCATCAGCTTGATCTTCTAATTGTTTGGCTTCCTCATGCTTCAGCACAGGGAGATCTATGCCTGTTAATCCAGTGAATGACTTAGTGATTCAAAATACACATCAGTGCACTAACAGCAATTTTGACAGAAAAATCAACTCCCCATTCCCTTTGCTTGACTGAACAAAGTCAGTGTCCCTCTCAATGGTGTCAGCCATTTCAGCACAGAAAATTTGAGGAGGTGGTGAATTTTCAAGGGTGGCTTTTGATATTTGAAAATATGTGCCAGGTCAGCTTGAAGTGTTTTGCTTCTCAGGCAAGTAAACTGATTCTGTCTCTCATTGGACTGGAGACCTGGACCTTCCTAGCTCTCTCCCTACATTACTAGTCACTGCTGACTTAATCTAGTCTTGTATATCCCAGGAAATGTTTAGGATCAGAATTTGACTGAACATTAAAAAATTCAGTATTATCACACAGCTCCAGAGTGCTTCTTCAGCTTTACTAGCTTTTTTCTTAAAGTAAAGGAGAAACATAGGTTTACAATTGAAGGGTGTTATGGTACTTGGGTCACTTGACTGGACATAGTAATTTTGGGCTTATTGCATTTTTCTTTTTTCTCTGTGGACCCTGTTAAGGTTTGGGGCAAAGGTGAATGGATCTGTCCCTAAGGGCGTAACAGGTTTCCCAATACAATAACAATATCAGAATTTCAAATCTGTTGGAAGTAATCTATTTTTGCCCTTTTCTTAGCAATATGATTGCCAATAATTTTTGTTGTTGGAATCACTGCACTATGTCAATATTGGTCTTTATTTCTCTCTTGGTATTTCTCTTCAGATAGTGATTTATAAAGTTCCAAGTTTACTCAGGAAAGAAAGAGAAAGTGATTGGGAGGTTTTGAATGGTAGGAGAGATGTAATAAAGATAATAGTCTTCTTGTCATTCCTTTGAAACCCATGGGAATCACATGAGAAGCATTTCAGTGAGTGGAATCCACAGGCAAAGGCTGGCACCAGGCAAAGTGCTGAGCAGGGATATGTACCTCTTTAAGGCCTCTCCTGTTTTGTGAGTTGAATAATAAAAAGGGTATGGTTTACTTAAGCCTCAGGGCAATTGGCAACTTAGGAAAAATCCTTCTCAGGAAGTAAATCTGCTGCACTAAAAGTGCAATTAAAATAATTGAATGTAGGTTTTTTTTCTCATTGCCGTTGTCTGGAGTACTTGTTACGAGGTAAGGGCACTTTCTCCTGAGATGCACAGTGGAGATCTGTGGGGAGACCTTGTGCTGTGATGAACCCTTGGGGCAGCTCTGCCCTTCCACTGCTGTTTTAGGTTCTCATGGAGTGTACAGTGTTCCCATGGGATGTACAGTGCTCCCATGGAGTGTGCAGTGCTCCCATGGAGTGCACAGTGCTCCCATGGAATGCATAGTGCTCCCATGGAGTGCACAGTGCTCCCATGGAGTGTGCAGTACTCCCATGGGGTGTGCAGTGCTCCCATGGGATGTACAGTGCTCCCATGGAATTTTCAGTGCTCCCATGGAGTGTACATTGCTCCCATGGATTGTACAGTGCTCTCATGGGATGTACAGTGCTCTGGCTCGCTGAGCATCTCCTCCTGGTGCTGCTCACAGTCCTGCCTGTGCTGTGCCGTGGCAGTGAGACTGGATCCATGGAGAGGCCAGGCGGCTGAGCACTGCTGCTGGAGACTCCCTGCTCCCAGCACCTGGAGCAGAGCCCATGGTGTCAGGCACTGAATGTCTTTAAAGAGTGTCATGGCAAGAGTCAGATATCCAGAGAAGGGCTTCACCACAACTGGCCAACTGAGGAGCTCAAAGGGAGGAAAACCTTCTTTTGTTGTTTATTAGTGAGAATTTGTGATCCTGAAATATTTATAGGAATAATACTTGGTAGTAAATAAAGTTAATAGATTAATAATATTAATATGAAATAGGTTAACAATGCAGAACAAAGTCTAAAGGAAGATTTGATTTCTATGACTGAGCATAATTTTATCTAACTTTATCTATCTTCAGTAAATCACTGTAGTGAACTTTTCCATCTTCCGTATTTGTGCATCTTCCTCTAATTCAGGATGGTTCCTTGATGTTTATTAAAAAGAGACCAGAGACTCCAGTCCATCTATGGAACAGTACCTTTTGGAAACTGCAGTATTAGACACAGGTCAAAGTGCTTTAATTCTCATATTTTAATTTTTCTTTTCTACTTGAAAACCACACTGGATATCTTACTTTATGCATATTTAATGTTTTGGTACAGAAAGCAGTTCAAATCTAGGGAAATCTGAAAGGATCAGATTCTGACATCTACTGCTACTGATTAAGGCTTATTACACAGGGACTTTCATCGACACCAGGGAGTGCACTGTCAAGATAAGTGATCTTAATGTGATCCAATGAAGGGTGGTAGTCCATCAGATGATGAAAATACTTATATTTTAATTGAGCTAAAGAAAAACCTTTGTAATTGGGACTGGAAGATATGGACAAGTGTGGACAAACCAGAAGATGAAGTGTAGCAGTGGCCCTGGCTCAAGTAAACATGAGCATCCAATTGCCGGGAATCGGCAGCCCCAAGGGAAGAGTCCTGGGCATGAAGCGAGGCTTGGGTTAGGGTGACACAAAATTCAAGCCCAGGGCACCTTGCGGCAGAAAACATTATTATGCGGCAGACAACATTATTATGCGGCAGACAACCAGCACATTGGCCCCGCATGTCTCCCCTCCCCTTCTCCTTATATAGTCATTGTTCTAGAAAGTTCTCCTTTGTTCACCTTAGCCAGTCCCTCCCTATAGGCCTTTTCCAATTTGTACCCTCCCCTGTAGAGCTCCCATTGCCCTATTCCCCTGTCCTTTTCAATCCCAACCCTTTCCCATTGGTTCCCTACCCTCTGTCCCTCCCCTTTTGCTGTCCCTCATAAACCGTTGTCAGAGAGTGTTCAGGGCTTCTGAGCCTCTGATCCTGACCCACTCCTACCTCCGCATTCCGTCCTGCCTCCAACCTTCCGCTCCTGAGACCTTCCTTTCAATAAACTCCCTTGATCACAGCCTTAGAAGCCTGCATTTCTTTCTACTGCCTTGGTCCTCGATCGCCTCAGTTCCCCAGGGACTCAGTCCTCCTCACCTGCGAGTTCCACTGTCGCGGCCAGCCCAATGCCGGCTCGGCGTCGCTCGGCGCTGCAGCTCGCCCTTTCGTTGTGGCTTCGGGGCACGCTGCTCAGACACGAGACCGAGAGAAGCCACAATGAAGGGCATAGAATGGAATTCAAGGTTCCTGGCTGCCCAGGCTAGAGGTGCAGAGTGAAATGATGGCAGTGATGAATACACATATCACATACTAACACAAAGGTAAATAATCATTGTGTAATCACCCAAATAAATCTGAACCCTTGATCAATGTTTCTTTGAGTATTGGATGGATTTTCCCTGTGGAGCACATGATACATCTTACTATAGAAATTTTAGGAAAGTGTTCCTCCTGTTCATTTGGCAACTGCTAACTTTAATGTGTTTGAGAATAACAATGGCAACAGTTTTAAAGGTGCCTCAGTGATGCTGAAAATAACAGAAACATCAATGTATCATGAATTAGTTTTAGAAATATCTTTGTAGGTTAATGTGAATCAGCTCCTACCCACTCCATCCTAACCAAATCTTGTCTGTCTTTACTGTCATGAATAAACCTGAGCATTTGCCATGGGATATTTATATATGTACCTGACTCTAGGAGGACTTTAATCACAGAATCAGAATGACAGAATGGCAGAATGTGTCAGGTTGGAAGGGACCACAGTGGGTCATTTAGTCCAACATCCCTGCTCAAACAGGATCATCCCAGAGCACATGGCACAGGATTGCATCCAGAAAGTTCTTCAATATCTCCAGTGAGGGAGATTCCACAACCTCTCTGGGCAAAATCTTTTGTCAAAATAAAGCTCTTGATCTAAGGTTGCTCAGGTACTTCTGTAAATGAAAATGCAGTGGCTTCTTTTGTAAAGAATTTGTAAGAAGCACGTGAAGCTCTGAAGCAATAGCCAGAAAAATTCTCTGCCAAATTCACATTGACTTTTGTGGAAAGTTTTTCATCCTGTATGATTCTAGGGCAGAACAAGAAGAAAAGGTTCTTGCGACTGTTTTAACTTTGAACATGACACCAGCAGTTGCAGAAGAAATAATTACAGGATTAAGATACCAGCATTGATCCAGAACCTTCTTACTGGGCAAAACGAGACAGAAATGTTCTCCTGTTTAATGAGTAATGTGGGTAACTTCTGTATAAGCACAGAGCTGTCACCTCCCTCAGTTTGCACATTGGTATTGTCTACCTATGCTCATGTTTGATATGTTCCTACAGATTAGCTCTTTTCTGTATTTCACCTGCCTTCTCAACAATGGAATTTTCATTGCCTAGACAGGACGAGTTTATATAATTGCATGACTGCAGTAAACCTCAAGTGTCCCTTTAAACACTTACCATTTTTAGTTTTCTTGCTGAAATTTCAGATGGTAAATGAATTCCCAAGTTAAATTTCTTTCTACAACACTATCTGTCCCACATCTGTATTATTAGACCATTAAGGCATCTCAAAAACATAGATAATCTCTTCTAAGTGTGACTGTCTTTAAAGAAAGATGCTGACCTCCAAGCCAATGTAAATAGATCATTTATGGAAATAAATAAATTAGTGTTGGAGCCAGACTTGTCCCGAATTCTTCTGTGAGTGGAGACTTGGACATAATTGAGAGATCAAGAGTCATGAGGTTAATGAGGTCATGCTGCCAGGGCCTGCTCTGGGTTTAGTATAACATGAAAGACTCAGCTCTGATCCTGACTGGCACGTTCACTTAGCAGCAATACCTTCCTGCCACCAATCTGTTGGGAAACCTGAAACCACCCTCGGTCAGCCACCTCCTTGCTGTGTGACACCCCCAGAAGACACACGTTCCTCTGCACGTGAAACCACTCAGACACCTCACTCCCTGCTGCTGTAAACATGCTTGTGAGGAAGAAAGAGTGGCTAATAGAGCTTCTCCTTTTTAAACATGGGTGGATTGTTGAAGCCATGGAAAAATATTGCCAAAATTGTGGCAAACAGTGTTTGATAACTCTTACTAACTACCCACTGAGTTGTCAGTGAGCTCTATTTGAATTCTTATAAATGCCATGTTTTACACTCCACGTTAGGAAGAGCTCTTACAATCAATAGCTCTTATCTGAATAAGGGGAGTGGTGCATCTCCTGCTGCTGAATGCTGTGTGAGAGCTGATATCAGTACACACAGCTGCTATCAGGTTTTTTTATTGATGATGTTCTCAGCGTAGTGTGTGATAACAAACCTCAGATAAAAGAAAAAATAATAAAACCCCAAAGAATAATATCTTGTTGCAAAACATTTTCTGCCCTGTGCACTGAACAAGGAGAAGTTGCTGTGGAAGGTGGGCAGAGTTCTTGGGTTGAGAGGGACGCCTGGGGCAGAAGGGAAGAAGGCCTGCAGAAGCACAGCTTTTTTTACTTTTGTACCGTAGTACCCCTAATACTGTACTTCAACAAAAGCATCCTTTTGCATGCCACAAGGCATTTTATGGTTTACTAGAAAATTTTCTGTGGAGCACCTTCTCTACTGGAATATAAAGTTATATAAAAACCAAAACTTTCTTGAAAGCAGTTCAGTTTCAACAAAGTTCTGACAAAATATCATTTCAAAACTGTATCTTTTGTTGCCACATAAGAAAAACCCTACCCTTCCCTTGCACCCTCTGAAACCCAAAGAGTTTGCAAGGAAAAACAGAAAACAGTTTGTAAAAATTCAAAATTTTTTCTCTCAGTGTTTGAAAATGAAAAATACTACATTTCATTTTTCAGTGTTTTATTTCATAATTTACTGTATGTAATATTAAATTTAACCTAACACTGTAAACCTTACTTCTACAATGAAATAAAAGAAAAGAGTTTTTGTTTGGTTTCTTAGTTAATTAAATACTTCTGCTTCCTTCACTGATTTTTTTATTTGGAAGGAAAGCGGAGACTTTATTTTTGGCATATCTCAAAAAGAAGATTACTTATTGTCTCACACACGTGTACTTTCTGATCAGTTCAGCAAGTGCCAGCTGCTGAACTAAGCTACTGCAGTCCTTGTCAGACCTCCTATCCTCATCTTGCCTGTCATTACCACCCTGACCAGACTTTGTCTTCCCAAAATAAAACTGATGAGAATTGCAACACCTTCAGTCAGCAGTTTCCAGGCTCTGAGACCTCAGCAGTTCTGTAGTCTCCCAGAAATTCTGGAAATACCCTATTTACACCTTTCTATAATGACATGTAGTAGAACTTCATTGCCACCCACATCTCTGGCCTTTTTCATCTCGACTTGGGCTAGACTGCTGTGAACTCAAATGTTTGTAACACTGAAATTAGGCTGCTCAATAGTTCTGTGGACTAAGATTTCTTTTGAATTTTTGTTTTCTCCCTGGCTGCGCAGGTTGTTTTTCACCAAAACCAAATAGAGCAATTTATACTTAACAATGCTGTGCGTATGAGTGCTGTAACAGTTAATTTAGATTTTACAAAGTGCTATTTACATGCTTTATCTTGATTTTTGTTTAATTGCACCTCACTGGCTCCATCTTTGTTCACTGGTATTTCCATTTCATACAATGTTTCTCTAGGCTGTTCTGCAATATTCCTTTTAATAGAATTGGTAGCATAAAAAGCTGATAAACAGAGTCAGCATCAAAGGTGAAGGGATTTTGCTTTTGTTTTATTTAAATAGAGCCTCAGGTTTGAAATTTCCAATCAAACCACTTGAAACTGGATTGCTAATGTTAAACATCAACACATTCATTAACTGCATTTTACTATAAAAAGAAACTGGCCTTAAGTCTTCCAAATACACAAACTATTTTAAAAAAGAACCCCTGTGTGTGATGTGATATGTTGAAAGACTATCTTAATGTCAGCTTGACCCAAACCTTGTGACTCTGTTCCACAGTCTTTTAACTAATGTGAGAATCATGGAAAACTGCTGCCACATTTGATTAAAATAAGCAGCACATCATTCAGGGAGAACTTTGCTTCTCCCATGGCTAAGGCACCATAGCATGGCCAACACTGAAGAAATGCCACCTAGCACTGCTGTGGGGTGTCAAACCTCCCCTGCCACAAATCACAAAGAAAATGCTAAGGTTGTTACAAGTTTCTCTAATTGAAGGTAACACTGGATCAGTCACAACACGGATTCAGGTCATGACTAGGAATGGAAATAATTTCGGAGTCAGTGATGGATGGTCCCCTGTTGGTAATAGATGCTGGGCAGGAACTGATCCTCGGTTCTTAGACCTCTCTGCAGACCACAGAAAAACAGTAAGGCCTTGAGAAGTGTACTAAAATCTGATAGATTCTTCTTGGGGGTCCCCAAAAGGTTAAGAAAGGAATGTCTGCCACTAGACCTTGTCTTCTTCCTACTGCCATATTCTGTAATTCTCTTTTTTTCTCCACAAGTCTATCAAACCTCGTAGAAGCTGTGTGGGAAATAGATGTAGGCTGTGTCTGGATGTCAGCTGCTGCAGGCTGGGAGAGCCATGGCTGCTGTCAGCTCTCTTGTTATCATTTCCTCTCCCTCCATAGCTATTTCTCACCATTTACTGGCAAAGGCAACATGCAAAAGCTCCTTAAACAATACAAGTTTCTTTCTCAGCCTTTATAAAACAAATCTTGTCTTCCAGCCTAATGGATACAAAATTGTCCTCAGTTAAGCTTATATGCTTACTTAGGAGCCAGATGACAATTATGGACACACAGGAAAGCGTATTTAGGGAGGTTCAGCCAGGACAAAGCACTGCTGCACAGCTTACCGACACCAAATGTTTTCACAAGCACCTCAAATCTCCACTTTTTTCCCCAGTGGCTTTCCACAGAAAAGAAACCAGATTGGAGACCTTGTTCTTACTTTGGAAAGAGTAATTTTTTTTTTAACGATTGCATAAAGCTCTACTATGAAGATGATTGCTGATAAAAATAATTTCCTGGGTACAAGAAAACCTCCATTTGTCATAATGATATGTGAGAGACAGAGATCTTTACTGGGGTCATTCTCTGAAATAAAGTTCCACAAGGGCAAGAATAGGCCTTGTCACCTTCCTCAGCAAATGACTGTTCATCTCTTACTGCTCCTCATACAGCACCTGCTTACCTAAACTGCTTCTTTAAGCAACTCAGAGCAGCCTTTAAAGTTTAAAAGTCACAGGTCGAGGAAGCATGATCAGTTTGGCAGAGCAGTCTCTGGTTTGCAACTAAGGGCAGAACTTGGCCAACAAGGAATCACCCAGGGCTGGTACAAAAATGGAAAGCTGCTTCTTCGCAGAAAAGGCACTTCATGTTTATTTTGCTGGAGGCAGAGGATGGCTTCAGACCATGTAGTGGTCCTGAAACTGGAGCCTGGGCAGACGTGGGCACAGCCATGGTGCCTTAATGGTAGTTTGTTGCTGCTCTCCCGCTGTGGTGACTGGAGCCAGTGGCTGGAGCAGTCTGCTCTTCTGTGTCTGTGGCACATAACTCAGCTCTGAACACCAGCTGCAGCCTTTCCAGTCCTAACAGCCTGAAATCATACTGAGGCACCAGGACTGAAGAGTGAAGGAGTTTCACATCAACAGCAAGTTCAAATCCTAGCTGGTATTACCTGAATAGCTTCTCAGACACAGACTCATCCTTAGAAGTGCTGTTTTTAAGAGGTTTTTTTCCCAATAGCTTCATTTCCTCCCATAATTAAGACTCCATTTTTTTTTTCTGTGATCAGATTTGCTCTCCCTCCTCTAATTTGCATGGAGGAAGAGCATGTGCAAAACCAGGAATTTTCTTGAAAGAAGGTTCACACTGTGATCAATGAGGATGTTGTGCAGCACTCATTTCTTCCTACTGGCTACTGCTAAACATAATAAAAAAGAGCATGACAGTAAAGTGTCACAACCATACTCTATTGCACAGGAGGGATTAGCTGCCCCTGCTCTAGCATCATCAATAACACTGCACCATTCATGTGAAAATACGTAGAGTTACCTGTTCCTCTGCTAGGGCAGTTTTCATTATGCTTTCCTGAATTTGATCATCTGGCAGTGGCCAGCAGTTACAGAGGGGTTATTTCACCTGCAATCTGACAATTGATGTAGTCAGCCCCCAGCCAGGCTGCTGGAGGTTGCCCTATGGACAGGGAGAGGCTCTTGTGGCCAAGGGGGAGGGGGGAATCTAGTTCCTATTATGTACCTCCACAGTTCCCTGAGAAAAGGGCTAGCAAATACGTCAGAACACTCTAAAATCACTCTTAATGGGACATGAGGCTAGAAAATAAGTTTGATTTACAAAAGGTGGAGAGGAGCTCCTAAATCAATCTAGAGACAAACAGGCTGGAAATACAATAAATGGCTTGATAAATACCTGTTACTTCATTGCACATTCAGGCTTTTGTTTATTTTATTCAGTTAGTGGAGCTGAGCACTGAAGCACATGGACACAAACAATTTTGGATGCCACAGCTATCTGATTCTTTAACAAGTCATATTCTCCCAGAGTTGTCCTTCCAGGTAATCATTAGTGGTATATGGAGGACATGTAGGGGCAGTACTATTGTTCTGCTGTAGTGCTCTCTTGGTGTGGTTCCAATAGGCCAGAAGGTCTAGTGGTTTATTCAATATAAAGAATGTGATTCTGTGCAGAAATCATTTGGTCCTGTCATTTGAACAGGAAGTAGAAGAGGGGTCTGCTCATTTTCTTCTGAGTTCTTTCACTTCTGGGAAGTACAGAAGCATTTCTAAGGCTCTTAATGCTATTGTTCTGTGACTCCCCAGAAATATTTCAGCTAGCAAACTGTGTCAGTCCCTTGATTAGAACTCACGTAAAGGGGAAGATTAATAAATTTGGCGTTTATATTTATTAGAAATGAAAACCTGAGAAACAACACACTGCAAACAGTGCCATTCTGTGCAAACAGTGCCATTCTGTGCAAACAGTGCTGCCAAGCTGTTTGCCTGACTCTGGGGAGCTTGGCAGGGGTTTCATTGGGATATTGCCTGTCAGGAGCTCTGCAGTCACAGGGAGCCATGGCTCCAGAGCTCATGCTGCAGGCTGGGCATGACTCGCCTTCCCCTCTCCATCACACATGGGCTCAGGGCACTCCAGAGGGGTGTGCAGGAGGCTGTGATGGGCACAGGGTGGGACCCTGAGGAACATCACTGTGTTCTCTCATCATTAGCTTTGGTGTCTCACAAGTGGCTGCCCATCGTCCCTGAACACAGACAGAGGTGTTTTCTTTTAACGAAAGCTGGCAGTGGTCACTCCTGCAGAGAGCTCCTTAGCCCAGCTTGTGCAAAGCTGCCTCAGTCAGCCATGGTAAGAGAAAAGTGTGCAATGTTCTGCTTGTTTTGTCTCTTAGAAGCAGCCAAAATGGTTTTTGGCACATGTAACTAACAGCAGCAAACAAATCAACTGGATGATAAAAGCAACAGCAGCAACTACCAGCTTCAGTCTTTTGTTTCCTGCAGATCTTAGAATGAGGAAATATTTGATCTTGGAGGTTATTGATGTGTGACTGTTTGCCCATTCTTGTTTTTCCTTCTCTCTGCATATCCTTTTAACTAACTTTTGGGACCAATTTTCCATTCCCCTTTATTTTCTTTCCTAAAAACATTGCACAATTTAATGTCTTCAGATGTTGCCAGGGAAACTGAATTTTGAACCTGGCTTGACAAGCAAATCAAGCAGCAATTATTTTTGAAGTATTTCTCTAAACTTGGATCAAAGATGATCACATAATTTTTAAGGGAGTGTTGGTAGCACATTTTTGTAAGATTACTCAGCACTTCCAGTGACAACTTCCTGTGTTGTAACTCCTTCTGTTCAGCATGATATTTCCTTACAAGCCACATTGTCAGCATTCAGGGAAACTCAAATGCAATAGATGCAGGAGGGTTCTGGCAAGGAGGGTATATTAAACTGCCACTGAAGTTGGCTGCAACCCATGTGATGTCCCAGGGTTGTTCCCAAGACTCTTCTGGAATGTGCAACTCCCCCTGAGGTCAGTGGGTATTTTGAGTTTGTGGCTGAGCACCTGCACTTTGCCATTCTGGCTGCATAATGCTGTCCAGAAGGAGCAGGTTGTTTCCAGTTTGTAATGTTACTATCTATAGAGACTTCAACTCCTCTAACGTTAAAAAGAAATTTTAAATCAGTATTACCTTACATTTTATATAGCTGTCTCAGGAAAAGGGTCCCAACACACTCTGAGACACACCTTTAAATAATAACAGTGTGCACTGTTTTCTCAAGAAATTTCTTGTACTTTATGTCATTATTGTTACCTTCACAAGGAATTATTTTTCATCAAAACACTGTCTGCCAATGAAAGTCATGTTGAACTCAGAGCTTCATCCAGTGACTGGAGCCACTAAATGGCTTCACTAACTGGTAATGCAAAATGTTTCTGTACACCTGAGAATAAGGGCAAGCAATATGCATATATAGACTGTCAGTAATTTAGGCGTTGGTGTAATGCAACAAAACAAGTTGTGGTACAGCTTTCACTGTCCTGATTGCAGGATACACACAAAGCCTGACTGGTTCACCAACACCCTGGAAAATCTAAAGAAAACTGATATCTCACAACTTGTACTCTAGTCTTACTCACAATTCTTGAAGAGTTGAGGGAAGATCTCATTGTAACTACTCTCTCCTAAATCAGAAAATTTATCTGAAAAATGTCAGATCAAAACATTTTTAAACCCCCCAACATTTTTATTTATGTTTGCAACCCAAGACTTCATAACTGAAATGGTTTTATTGGGTTTTTTTCTCACTTTTTTTCAAGATGTAACATTAACCCTGTATATGTGCATGAAGTAACTTATTTTAAGTGGTGGAGATCCAACTTAATAGTAAATTTCCCATTTTTGTTTAAAGTGGCTATACTGCTGCATTGTTAATCTCCTGTATAGAAGAAAGAAAGAAAAAAACCCAAAAAAAACTGGTTAAGGATTTTAGTCTGGGCTGCATCAAAAGAGGCATGACCAGCCAGTCAAGTGAGGCGGTTCTCTCTCTCTACTCCACCCTTGTTAAACCCCACCTGAGCACTGTGTCCAACACTGGGCTCCCTCACACAGGAAAGACATTGACCTCTTGGAACAAGTCCAGGGGAGCATCATGAACATGATCTGAAGGCTGGAGCACCTCTGCTGTGAAGACAGTCTGGGAGAGCTGGGGCTGTTCAGCTGGAGAAGAGAAGGCTCTGGGGAGACCTTAGAGCACCTTTCAGTACCTCAATGGGGCTACAGGAAAGCCAGAGAGGGACTTTTTGCAGGGATGTTTAGTGATAGGTCAAGGGGAAATGGTTTTAAACTGAAGGAGGTCAGATTTATATTGGATATTATGAAGAAATTCTTTACTGTAAGGGTGGTGAGACACTGGCACAGTTTGTCCAGAGAAGTTGTGGAATTCCCACCCTGGAGGTGTTCAAGACCAGGCTGGATGGGGCTCTGAGCAACCTGGTCTGCTGGAATGTTCCTTGCCTATGGCAAGGGAGATGGAACCAGGTGATCTTTAAGGTCCTTTCCAACCCAGGTCATTCCATGATTCTATCAAAGGGCTGCCTCAGTTTGGAAGAAACACTGCTGGAGATAATGCAATGCATTTTCACCTGTCTGGTACCCTGACAATCCACCACAGCTGCTGGAGGATAGAAACACTGCTCCTCAGTGCTGAGGCCCCCATGGGACCTTTTTCTGGTTTGTAACAAAAGGGATCCATGAGGTGTTTGCAGGAACACAAACTGTGTTGTGTTCCTGCAAACACCTTGCTGTGGTGCAGGACCCGTGCAGAGGGCTGATGATGGGCAGTTAACCCAAGTGTGGATAACTGCTGTCTCTCTAGCCAGACTTCTCTAGGTTTTTTTGGGAAGGCAGATATTTTAAAAAAGACTTTGATACACAAGCAAGCTGTCAAAGGACAAGTTACCATGGTAAATTCTCTATGGTAACCACCTTGGCGCACATTTCAGCCACCAGGCACTTGTCAAGAGATGAAAAATAAATTAATTTGCAACTTAATTGACAAGTAAGTAACTTTCAATTAATCGGCTCTCATTTGCCATGAGGTACACAGGGGTGGATTGACTGGGAGGGGAAGAGGAGAGTCGCGGTGGCTTCGGCGTTGAGCAGAGCAGCCAGAGCATCGCTCTGCCCTTCCTGCAGGATCTGCCCTTCCCTTCCTTTTCCTTCCCTTCCCTTCCTTTTCCTTCCCTTCCCTTCCTTTTCCTTCCTTTTCCTTCCCTTCCCTTCCTTTTCCTTCCCTTCCCTTCCTTTTCCTTTCCTTTTCCTTTCCTTTTCCTTTCCTTTTCCTTTCCTTTCCTTTCCTTTCCTTTCCTTTCCTTTCCTTTCCTTTCCTTTCCTTTCCTTTCCTTTCCTTTCCTTTCCTTTCCTTTCCTTTCCTTTCCTTTCCTTTCCTTTCCTCTTTCCTTTCCTTTCCTTTCCTTTCCTTTCCTTTCCTTTCCTTTCCTTTCCTTTCCTTTCCTTTCCTTTCCTTTCCTTCCCTTTCCTTCCCTTTCCTTCCTTCCTTCCCTTCCCTTCCCTTCCCTTCCCTTCCCTTCCCTTCCCTTCCCTTCCCTTCCCTTCCCTTCCCTTCCCTTCCCTTCCCTTCCCTTCCCTTCCCTTCCCTTCCCTTCCCTTCCCTTCCCTTCCCTTCCCTTCCCTTCCCTCCCCTGCCGGAGCTCTGGCAGCAGGACAGGGTCTGGCGGCAGGTGGAGAGCCCCAGGCAGCCCCCAGACCCACAGCACTCGGTGTCTGTGCCAAAGCCCCGCAGGTTCCCGGTGAGTTCCCCAGCAGGGAGCTGGGCGGCGGGACGAGCCCGAGAGGGGAGGAAAGGAGCCGAGCGCTGTGCAGAGAGCCCTGAGCAGCTCCGGCAGCTCCGCCAGAGCGGGACTCAGCCAGAGCGGAGGATGGGCGGTTCTTTTAAGATCACCACCCACTTAAAAAGTCGTGGTATTTTATGTTTTGTTTTGCTTTCGGGTTTTGGATTACTTTTTTTTTTTTTTTTTTTAATTAATCCGTCTTTTTTTATCATCAGCAAGGCGGTTCTGCCGCTCCTGGGGTCTGTGCACATCTGTCCCATTCCCAAACTCCTGCTGACACCTGCTGGCCTCCCGCGGGCGGGAAGATCAGGGTGACAAAAGCAGAAAAGGCCTTGGCTCTGTGTAAGTTCTGCTTAACAATAAAAAACACAGCCCCGTGCCAGCCACTGTGAAGAAAATTAACTTTACTGCAGGCAAAACCAGCACAAGCACAAACCAGTTACTGCTACTTGCTGGAATTAGATAAATAGAGTACTGAGGGCTGCTCCTCACAAACCAGGCTGTTCTGTGTGAGATGGTGGTTTTGGAGTGGATAATGACGAGAGTCTCAGGGCTGGTTTGGTTTATTGCTGTGTTGCAGAAGCACCTGCAGTCAGAGTGAAAAGGACAGCTTTCACTGAGGAATAGCAGAGCAGAAGGAAAGAAGAGCTGCCCTCTTGTGTGGGGAACTGAGATTGCACTAAACGAGGCTACAATTTTAAGACAATTAAAAATTTATTGTATCTTTGGGAATTTATGAATTAAAGATGGCTTCCCATTACTTCCATACTTTATATTAGTTTTTAATGAATAAAATTAATCGCTTCAAGCAGCAGTGCTGTTTTTCTGGCTTCAGCAGCACGGCAAACTCACTAGGAGGATGCTGGGGCAGTGGGAGCAGTAACCCATCCATTCTCTCTACCAGCTAGCAGAGCAGACTGGCCACAGAGCAGGACATCTTACAGTCAGCAACACCAACCCTGTACACAGATATTATCTCTGTGACCTTCTGTATACCAAATAGAGTAACCACAACCAAGCTGATGGTATGTTACATGGTTAAATCAGATGGCAACGAGCATCTTTCTCAAGCCTCTTGGTAGGTTCTTACAGGATCTGTATTCAGTACTCTTTTTTTCTTGCTGGATGTGGATGCTTAGCACAAACAGGCCAATAAGTGTCCTTGTCAATACTGGAAGCACAGTTGTTCCAGCTTCTGTTTTCCAATTCTCTCCAAACTCATAAACCAAGATTAAATATAGGACCTATAGTATCAGATTATGAGTAGGCCCAGATGGACAGTACTGTAGGCAAAGTGGGATGCCCTGTTTCTGGAGACTGCATGGGCAGGCTGGCACTGTCCAGCATCATGTCATCCATGATGTAATCAGTCCTCCGTGAATCCATGGCTGCATTCCCTGTCTCTGTCAGTGAACAAGTGCAGAATGACACTTATAGATGCTGTCCCAGATATGCTGCTGAGAATTTATGAGTTCCATACAGATCTTTGAGAGATCATCATCAGAATTACCGCTGATGAGCAAGAGATAGCATTCCCCTTCTGTTTAGTCTAGGATCTTCCTACTACATTATACAGGCATGAAGACAGAGTCTTCTCCAGCCACTAAGGTGGCAGCAGCAGGAAGTATAAAAACCTCCTTACTTTAGCTTTTGCCTTTTGAACGTTAGCAGTGGTAACCAAAGAACATGAGGACCTTGTGGTAAAACTGAGTGTATGCAACACCTAGGAAGAAGAAAAGAGTTTCCCAGGAGTGTAGGGGTGAAGAGTAATGGAGTGTCTTATCACTGTAAATGGAGAGACAGCAGAGGGTAAGACTACCAAAACCACTGAATACTTAACCAAGAAATGTGGATTAAAAATAAGGGAGAGTTTACATCTATGTCTGTGTTTTTTCCCAGATGGCAGACATTGCCTTTCAAACAAAATTAACCCCTTAGCCAGGACACAGAGCATGTCTTCATGTTGGAAAGATGGGCTTTATTGGTGTAAGGCCTTCAAAAAGGTCAATTTAACAAGAAGTACCCATGTTTGGCACTGAGGCATCTTACCCTTTTAATTATCCGAGGTACTGTTGTGAGAAAATCCATCTTGGTATTTGGGAGTAAGATCATGAATTTTATCACAGCTTCAGTGAAGCCCAGAATTGTGAGGTGACACAACCCTGCAGCTGACTAGGAGAGAGACTGAAAGAATTTGTCCTCATATACTTCCTCATGTCAAGCACTGAAAGCACTGAAAGCACTAACAGGTTTAGATGTTCTCTCAAGCTTACTTTCCTCTAAATAATTTTACCAATATTAGTTCTATTCCCTGCTATAAATTTGCCTTTAAGAACCAAACAGGGAAGGCCTCTTCTGATTTCTGCAACATTCTATTAGCAATAGAACAACAGAAACAGGATATCATTGAGGGCTCTGAGCTACAGAAAAGTAATAGATAAACCATGAAAACCTGATTCCTGTAGATAGGCTACATAGGGAGATCCTGAGAGAGTGGGTCAACTTCATGGTGACAAATGTACAGAAAGTCTGTGTGAGCTGATGGATGCTGAATTTTGAGAAACTGTGTTGACAAGGGTTATTTCTGTGGGCTTATTGTTAAGGAAATTAAGAGAGAAGCCTTTTTAATTCAATCACTGGTTAAATCCAAACAACCAGTTGGCCTTCTAAATCAACTACCTCATGTAAAATCTCAGTGTGTTTCTTAATTTGGAATTTAGACACGAAAGTTATAGTGATCTTAGTCCTTGTCTGTGTCTGTGTCAAGTTAAAACTTCATGCTAATGCAACTAAATAAACTGTATGGTCCCTTATTTTTGGGCTTGTGGAAACAATTCAATCTGCTCTTAAAGCGGTATTGGGAAAGAAACCCAGCTGAGAAGGTTAAGATGTCTCAGCACCAAATTTGGTTGCTTCATTTTAAAACTGACCTTTTTGAAGACCTTACACCAAATAATTAGGGATGTGCTAGAATTTACTCAGTCTTCTCACAATCAGCCCTTTGAGTATTTCTTCATGGCTCACTAAGGCAGACCAGAGACGAGCCACTGACAGTTTGTCTGGCCTTACTTTCATCAGTGACAGTTTGGAATTTTTGTCCTCCCTTTCTAGTAACTGATAAGCAGATCTTACCAGATCACATCCTACCCCTGCCTTTTCCTGTAATCCTCTTGAGACCCAGCACTGCTTCACTACAAGCAGATAATTATCTTCAGTAAATCTTACATGTACGAATGAGAACAGTACACATCATCTACCTTTACCCTGTAAAACATTATCTACTATGATTAGTTGTTAAAAAGCAATTCTGTTTTCCTAGGTAGAAAACAGTTAATTGAAACAGGATTCAGGCTCTGTGCCTTAAAAAGGCTCTACACAAGCTTGGATAAAATCTGTTTATTCTTTCTATTCAGAGCCTTCATTCATTCAAACCTCCTTTGAGGCAGAGCTGTCCGTGATGTCACTTCTCATCCCATCCATACTTATGAAATGATATCGACACAGGCTCTGGTAGAGGAAAAACCCTTTGCATTGTATGTCCTATTTATATTACAATATTTGAGAACATGCAGCCATTTTGTGATTGCCTAACAGTGTCCCACTGCCTCTCATTTTACACTGTGAGACTGTGCCAATTTATACCTAAAATTCATACTAGTTGTTTTGCACATGGGCATGTACCTGGAATTCCATCCTAGTCCCACTATTGTTTCTAGTGTCCCTCTACTGCCAGGGATCACCAGCCTACCTTGTATGCTATTTTGACCTCCCTCTGCTGTTGCTGTTCAACTATGTGTCATCAGCAAGTCTTAAAAGCATGCTGCTTTTTGTGACAAAATCTGTAACGAAACTCTTCCCCAAACCAAGCCTTGCAGGGCTGCACTGCAGCTCCTTTTTCTTCTCCCAACCTGATACTCCACCTTTCAACACTACCCACAGCTGTTTTCAGACTTTCATAATGCTTTTATTGCTTCTATTTTTCATGGTTTATCTATTAATATCTCATGCAATAGACTATCATATTCACGTAAGTCCAGATGGATGATAGCCAAGAAAGTCAGCAGAGACCGACACAGGCTCAATTTGGCATTGTCTGTCCTTAATGAACTGATATGAATTAACCCTTCTAATAGACACCTCTATTTACATATTAAGCTCATCAAATGTCTTTTGGGCTACGAGAAAACACAATCAGACACAAATGTGAGGGGAAGGAAATGAGATCTGTAGTTGTATGTACTGTTTTCTGCTTTTAAAGCATGCATAATAGACTTTAGTTCCTCTTTTCCATCATTTGATAAAGATATTAAGAAACCTTGGTACAATGTGATTCCATGTTCCCATTCCCTCAGTGTGACTGAAGCTCATGCCTCAGTTCCCTAATTTGAACATACAGACCGTATTACCCTAAGTGTAGTCATTAAAGAAATATTTCAGGCTGGAACGGTAGTATTGACTGTGTGGTTAAGAAATCTTGTTTTCTTCCTCCTCCTGATCTGTTTTTTGCAACCACAGAGAAACTCTCAGCACAAACACAAACCTGAACTACATCTGTGTGTTATCCCATTTGCCTGTGCTTAGGCTTCTATGCGTGAATCAAGGAACACACTAATTGCAATCCTAGCCACATACCAGAAACATCCATGCTTTTAAATGCAAACTATGTGCAATCAAGTTCCAGCTATTTAAATGTAGTTCTAGAAGCAGATGTAGCCAGGCTGTCTTAGTTTATAGAAGGCAGTAACCAATCAAGGTAACTTCACTTACACATCCCAAAAATATAAAGGAAATTGACTCACCAAAATGCATCTTTTTGTGAAGTTTCATCTATGGATCAGAGAAGCTTAGATGGCAGAAACAACTTACAGTTATAAACTCTATCCTGAACTTCTTTTACTTGTAATATGTGACAATTTTTCAATGGCTTTGATTTCATATTACCTGCTACTTGGAACAAAGAAGATAGGATAAAAAACCCAGCAAAATTTGCTGCACTGCACAAACCACTAAACAGAAATACACGTAAACAGAAAATCTTACCAAAACATGATGGAATAAATGTTACTATATAATAGTTAAAGTAGCAAATATTGAAATAAAGACTGAGAAAAGGTGGAAGGATGCAGCAATATCTATCCAATTACTAGGACAGTGACAATATATGGGGGGGTAATTTTTTGGCTAATCTTTCAGAGTGATGATAACCTTTCAATTTCAATTTCCATCCTTCCCTTGCAATTTTCCCCCCCCCCCCAGAACTTAGTTCTGACTATGCTTTATAAAAACACTTAATTTCTAAAATCTGTAGTCAGGAAAAGGGGCAGATACCTCAGCAAGACAATTTTACCACTGTTAAAAGTCACCAAAGTTCCTCATCACAGTGGAATGACAGCTGATGAAATTTACTTCCCTAAGATTAATTTGTGTATCCATACAAAATAGTGACTTACTGAAGAGTTACCTTTTATCTTCTTGTTGGAAAAAGGAATCTTTCATACTTAATCAGGTTTAATTATCCCCTTGAGATTCTGGGTTTTGCATAAGTAAATAAATACAGTAACACTATGCTGTATCTTGCACTATATAAAGATATTCCTGAGGCAATTTGGTAAGAAATTTATTAAGAATAAGCCTTATAATAACAATCACAAAAGAAAGTTTCCCTTTGGTGAGTTTGATATTGTGCTTCCAAGTACATGTTTAAGATGGGATCTGTGAAAGCTTGAGTATATATTACAGTCACTAAATGATGCAGGGTTTATTTTCAAAGAACATGAACATTTAAGATATTCTTCGCCAGCTCAGTGGGTAGAGGCTCAGCAATTCCAAATGCTCTTTCCATTTAGTCTCTGATAGGCTCTACTACAATGAAGCAAATTGCTGTTTCCTTACAAGAGGAGAGCACAAGTATGTACTGAGTGTTCTGAGTTAGAGGCAGAGATGTCGAATCACTGAGTTGCTGATGAGATAAAATGGAAAGATGAGACCTCTTTGCATTTCTATGTGTTTCATTTATGTCTTTATACACAGAGTGTAGGCTGATGTTGCATGGAGATCTCTGGAAAAGCTTGCTACACTTTCTGCAAAACTATCAGTGCTACCTTTGTGAACTCATAATATTTCTGTGGCCTAAATCAAGATTATTAATTTCTACCCCAGATTTTATTATCTAATTCCTACCAAGCCTAAGGTTTGAATGTGTATCCTTGTTTGGCAGCAAAATGTCTGGTTCTTAGGCTACAGAGCTGGCTCTTTTTAAGCATAGTTTTGAAAATGCAAATGCAGTGAACCATGTTTCCCATGGAATTAAAATAACATGCAATCCTAATTCATTGTGTTCAGTGATTAAACAAACAATTTCTTCCTTATGTATTCAAATTGCCATCCATCAGCTCTTTTAAGATTGAATCTATAGTACTCTTCTAAATAGCTGCAGAAAAGTCTTTCATTAATTATCACACACAGTGTTATTAATGCATGCACACTGCGGCTGCAAAAATAAATCTTTGTGTTTCCTTGTTGTAACTTATTGCTTCTATCTTGGCATAAAATCTACTCACTTGAGACTCATGAGTCTAATCAGCACTGCCACCATGTACAGACCTCTGTACACACACAGAATCACAGAATCAGAGTCACAGAGTCATAGAGTCACAGAATAAGCTGAGTTGGAAAGGACCCTCAAAGACCATAGAGTGGAACTCCTGGCCCTGCACAGAATATATCCAAGAGTCACACCATGTGCCCAAGAGCATTGTCCAAATACTTCTTGAACTCTGTCAGGTTTGGTGCTGTGACCACTTCCCCAGGGAGCTGTTCCAGTGCCCAGCCACCCTCTGGGGGAAGAATTTTTTCTAATATCGAACCCAAACCTCCCCTGACACAACTTCAGGCCATTCCCTTGGGTCTTGTTACGGGAACCACAGAGAGGAATTCAATGTCTGCCCTTCCTGTTCCCCTCACAAGGAAGTTGTAACTGCATTGAGGTCTCCCCTGGGTCTCCTCTTCTCCAGGTTGAACAGACCAAGTGACCTCAACCACTCCTCACACAGCTTCCCCTGAAGGCCCTTCACCATCTTTGTTGCTCTCCTTTCTACACTAATAGTTTAATATATTTCTTATATTTTGGTACCCCAAACTGCCCCCAGGACTCAAGGTGAGGCCACCCCAGTGTAGAGCAGAGCAGGACAATCCTCTCCTTTGCCTGGGTGGTGGTGCTGTGCCTGATGCCACCCAGGTTCCTTTCCATGGTACTGCTTTCTGCATCTCATTGTGCTGTCTGTACATCCAGGGTTGCCCCACCCCAGGAGCAGAATCTGCCACTGTCCATTTTTGGACTTCACATCATTGCCCAGGCCTCTGATTTGTTGAGGTTTCTCTGCAGGGCCTTCCTTCCTTTGAGGCAGACAACAGCTCCTCCCAGTCTTGTATTTTTTGTGAACTTGCTCAGTATCCCTTGCAATCCTGCATCCAACCCATTTATGAAGATGTTGAAAGGAACTGGGCTGAGGATGGAGCCCTACAGGACCCCACCAGTGACAGGTCACCAGTCTGATGTCACCCCGTTCACTGTAACCCCTTGTGTCCAACCTGTGAACTAGCTGCTCACCCATCCCATGATGTTTATCCAGCTGTGAGCTGGAAATTTTTTTACAGAAGGATTTTATAAGAGACAATACTGAAGGCTTTACTGAAATCCAAAGATTGCATCAACTGGCTTCCCTTGATCAGTAAGTAGTTACCTTGTCATAAAAGGAAATCAGATTTGATAAGCAGGACTTTCCTCTCATGAAGCTGTCGCTGTTGAGCCGCTAGCAGAGAAGGAAAGCCCCAATTCTCAGCGTGGCATAGAAAAAGTACTTTATTGTTTGAATCCAACATATATATAGAGTTTTCAAAGGTCACCCAGATTGGTCAGCCAGAAACCTCCCCCTAGGCCTGATTGGCCAGGCCTGCACTGTGCAAATCTTGGGACGCTGTTTTCAACAACATCCAAACTTTATCTTTGTTTATAAAACACAAAAAGAATTCTCATGGGAAAGACCTGTGCTAGCCACATGAAGCCATGCTGGCCATGGCCATTGACTGTGTTGTCTTTCAGGTGTTTTTTCAATACCTCCCAGAATAATCTTCTCCATAACTTTACCAGGCACTGAAGTGAGACTGACAGGCCTGTAGTTTCTGGGGTCCTCCTTTTTGCCCTTCTTTAAAATCAGAAGATCATTCACCAGCTTTCAGTTAGCTGGGAACAGGAACGGAGAAGATAGCAACCCCTTGAGTGGAGCATTCATCTCATTTAATGAGAGGAACAGGGGCCATAGCTGGCAGGTAGAGTAAGCAATGTCTCCTCCCAAACTTGGGCTGATGTGCAAACTGCTCTGGGTTGATAGAGAACTCAGGTCATAGAACTGTAGAATCACAGAATGGTTTGAATTGACACAGCTAAAGCTAGATTTTTTTTTTTGTTCTTCTAATTCATTGTCAAATGATTTCAAAACGCTCAGTGCAAAACAACATTATTTTTCATTACAGTTACAATTTGCACATTATTAATCTGAGTTACAGACTCTTTCATTGAACTTTTTCTGTGGTTGAGGCTTTTTTCACAGTTTGGGCTCTTTGGGTATGTTTCTGCGAGTTGAGTAACATCTCTTTTCTTTCAGAAATCACTTGAATCTACAGGAGAGTGGGATATGCCCAGAATAAGAACATGATTTCATTCAGATGTAAGTTTAGAGCTCAGTGTCTACTGCTACTGTCAGCAGACCTGACTGTCTGTAAAACTTTACAATGTGGTACATTTTGTCCAGGTTTCCCTATCTATTCATGATCTTAATTTTTACTTCTTATCTCCTTTTCTGGCCGCACCTTGTTTGGTAAAAAGGCAATTCTAGGTTAATTAACACCGTTAATAATGGAAATATTAAAAATCAGTCTTTACATAAACTACAAAAGGACTACATAAAAATGGAAAGTGTTTTGAAGGCATGGTCCTCATGGGTACTCTAGAAGCTTTAATTCTTGAAAATTCAGATGAAATGGTAATTTCTATTTAGGAATTGTATTTGGGTGCTTTTCATTTTTTTCCCATGACAATAAAGAGTAGGATAATTTGAGGAGCTCTTTGCTGCTTCTTGCTAAAAAATAACAAAAAAATACAAAAAAAAAGTGATAGTTGCATAAGGAAACAGTTTGGGACACACAGCGCTGATCTTTCAAGAGGGACATCATCTAGGATGTGTGAGTTATTAAAAGTAAAAAAAAATCCCAATAACAGGGCAAGCCTTGGCTTGTCAATAGACTTTTCTGGGATTGCCAGAGGGCTGAAATTGGCCAAGTTTCTCTGGCCTGCTTGGAGAATGGCAGATGTGGGAGGTTCTGAAAGAGAAAACTTATGTTTTTTGGGACTTGAGGCCATGGGAATTGTTTACATAGATTGGTAAATTTATTTTGAAGGAAGAATACACTAAAAACAGGATTTGAAAAGAAATTCTTCCTTACTTCGTTCTTCAAATCCACACAAGAAGGAAGTGAAGAGGTTTGAAGCTAGGATTTGGTGCCATACTCACCTCTCTGGCTCCTCTCAGTGCATCCCTCCCTCAGGGGATAGCCCTTGTGCCTCTGCCTCCCATGATGTAAGCCCATGGTTCTCTACTCCTACACTGGGGTGAAGGCTGTGGTATTTTTGTGTTTGAACTCTATTCATCCACAAGATCAACAAGATTACTCTTGCCAATGTTTTCCTGTATGAGCATATATTGGTTTAGTGGAATGAAGAGTCACTTTAAAGAAAGTGCAGTTTACTCTTACGACAACACAAAATGACAAAGTGTTTTTTTTTCAAAGTCTAGAATTATAAATGAGTACATGAATGTCTACCTGACCAGAGCTTTTCTCCTCTGTGGGCTGGATGCCAATTTATTACACTGTCACTTCTGAAGCTTACTCTGCATTTTTATAGCTAAAAGAAGACTTTTGTTTCCAGGTTTTAGCTGAGACATATGAACTAGTTAGTAATACTTAGAAAACAAATCTTGCTACCAAAGTAGCAACATTAAATGCATTACTTTGATGTTTTTTCTAAACACCTGCTATCTCGCTGTATCTTTTCCTCCATTCTTACTTGCATTTCCCCCCAGTCCTTTTACTGAATTAATGTAGCTTATACCTACAGTGAACTGCCTAACAGACAGGTCACAGAACACTGATGTATTGGTCTGGGGAAGCTGAAATCTGTCACAGGGAGAGGTGAACTGGAACTGATTTAATTCCCATTCAATTTCTCAAGAGTGCAAGAAAAGAAAAACAAGGGGAGGTAGGGTGGTAAAGGGACTAAGACTTTAAATAGTATCCTTGACATTTTGAAATAATGATCATTGGCACTAATGCCTAAAAGCTTATAAGCCACTGCCTTATGTGGATTAAAGAAGTAGAAAGGCCAGTTCCCTCTTAGGCAGAGTACTTTGTAGTGCTATCTTGGTTTCGTGGATTAAGATGGATTTCAATAGGCTTACATTTCCTAACAAGTCTGTGACCACCAGTGCCCCTTATGGCTCTCCCAGTGCACACTCTAAGCACCTGTGAGGTGCTTGCAAGGCAGATCCAGCACTTGCAACTAGAAATATCACTTTTATTGGATTCTTATCTACTCATATAATTTGGTATATGAGTTTGGATTAGAAACAGGGACTGGTGGCAATACGAATCGAGGTTAGTCCAGAGCTCTTGGCAATGCAGAGGAACAGATATGAACAGATTTGCTTCCTTCAGTACTCCTCCTCCTCTCTTCTTTTCTATGCTGTGAGATACCTCTGCGTTTTTGGAAATTTTCAAATAGCTTTTAATATCTTTGGAATACTCCTATTATGGAAGAATGACATCTTTTCTTCAGATCAAACAACTCTGGCAATCAGGGTATGCTTCCAGTGTCATCCAGGCTGTCTTCCCTCCTAGCAGGCTGCTGTGCAAACACTGGCAGGAGCACAGACAGCCCCCAGCTTAGCAAGGACACAGAGCTCCATTCACAACAGGAAATTTCTCACCATGTGTAGGAGAGCTGTATAGACATGGGAACTGCTCTGACAGGGGAGAGACAGACATCTTGAAAGTGAGAAAAGAGCTAATCTGTGACAGAAGGTGATAAGTCTGCATGAAATTATTAACTCTGCTGGGGATTGGGTCCTGAATTGTCAAAACTGGTCTCTGAAGAGCCTGTGGAGATCTTTGGCAGGTGACAGCCCTGGCTGGGAAAGTGGCCTGCCATCTCCTCAAAAGGAAGGCAGTGGGTGCTCAGCAGGCAGCAGGCTGATGGGGTTGTTCTCCCAAGGGGAGGCTGCAAACAGCTTTCGTGGTGCTGAGGTTTGTATGTGCTGTGAGCCCAGGTACAGAGCCCAGCATTGATCCTGAATATCTGATACTGGGGTGGCAGACCAAAACTGGAATCCCTGCAAAGAGTGAGGTTCCATAGCAGCCATGGCAGACTCTGGTTTAGGAAACACTTTCCTCCTGTCTCCTTATTCCCATCCTCAATCACAACTCCCATTCCATGCCCCAGTTCCCTCTCCTTTCATTTGTGCTGCTAAAATTCCTGTTGAACAAGATGGAAATCTGACCTCTATACAAGGATGTCTCATTGTTTTTCTGGTTGGCTTTTCCACTTGCCAAGTGCACTTACAGCCTGTTTGCACAAGCTAACTAGTTAAAGAAAATTAACTGATGTATATTATTTTAATCCTCTCTTCTCCCATAGTTATTAGTTCTGTACCTGTCTCAACTTCCTGCTCCTTAACTTATGCCTGCTACAAAAATCATTTCCTTATCAATCTGGATCATAAAATGGTCAAACAAATGTTATATCCTGCTGGCATCGTGGGAGTGGAATAGCAAGAATGACCATTAAGGGAACTCAAGAGACTGGAATGATTAAATCTGTACCCAACACAACAGCTTGTGTGACTGCAGTCTGAGAAATAGCATAGTCACACCTGAAATGCAAAATTTTTTTTATGTAAGAGTGTGTTAACAGAAGGAGATGCAAGAAATTAGCTGGTCTAGCAGACACAGCTTCACACTGTGAGAAGAAGGAACCAGCAAAAGGGCAGTCACAGGATTTGTTTTTCTTAAACATAATGAAAAAACAGTTTGATTTTCCTCTGTTCTACTTCAAATTTGTGACAAAGGTTTTGCTGTGAGGTTTGTAATAGAATTCCATGAGCTGTAATGAATGAGGCTGTCAGGATGGTTCTCAGATGTGGAAGAAATTCTTGTGACCCAGAGCTGAAAAGGAAGAAATTACCAGACATGAGTAGATTTCCCTCTCAAGTAAAAGATGGAGACCCCATCATTCACTTATTAGTGAATTATGAAATATTGAATTATCTGACTAGAAATTCATGGTGGATGTGGACTGTGCTTGCAATGCATATTTATAGTTTCAGTTTTGCTGTGGCTTAAGCTGGTTGTGTCCATGTTGGGAAAGATTCAGTCAATTTGTATGCAAGTTATTCACCAACTTTGATGTGTAAGAAATCTTTCTCCTGGAATTTACTGCATTTTTAATATAATATTTTAGAACAGCAAAGTTTGTGGTCATTCTGATGTTTAAAAAGCAGTAGTTTGGGCAAGAAAAGCATGTTTCTGCAATTGTAGGCTTTTTGGTGGATGAACAGAGAGATGACACTTCCTATCATTTACCTTTGATTTATGAAGGATATTGTTTCACATTTCATGATGGACCTTTGCCAATTCTTTTCATTGTGTTACTATGAGACTTTAAGAGAAGCACTTGCCTTTGAACAACTTGGTATGATAAAAATAAATTTATCTGGAAAAGCTAGGGGAATTTGGAAAATCAGGAGTCTATTTCTTAAAGGTGAACAAGAGCAAATTTACTCAGTTCTGCTTTCCAAAAAGGTTTTCTTAAAGACATAGTTATAGGAGGCCTAAAATAATACTCTCAAACAAAAAACATGTTCTTCCTCTTCAAGTTGGCTTTTGTCAGTAACGATGTAGAGAATAGTTGCAGTTTTTTGACTTTCTGGTATTTGGAAAAGTTGCCTACTGGTCATGGCCATTATGATGTTTTGATTTTAGATATAACTTTTGGTAAACTCCGTATTGATGAGCTCTTTTGTGTCACTGATAATTGTAAATAATTTGAGTTTGGTTTGATTTCTTTTTCTGCAGGCTCAAAAGTTTTTATGGTCTTATTTTTTTTGATCCATAGTATATCTTTACTATGCAGACAGATAGACCATGGTTGGATGAATGAAGGACCTAGAAAGAAATCTTCTGTCAGCATCTTTCATTGTGCTTTGTCTCCCATGTGCTGGTAATGGCACAGCTGAATCTGCAGCATTAGAAGCAACTGGATACTCCATATCCTGTCTGAGAAAGGGCACCCTGATCATGCTACCCAGGAGGAATCCCATAATCTCTCGAGGGAAAGTATCCATGTTTCTGTATATTCAGTGATCATGTCTCAGAACTTAGATATGAAAGCATAAATAAATTGTTTTGCTACTCTGAGCATCACTGGAAGTCTCACTTAGGAAGCATCAGCACAACAAAACCCCAAGTCCCCTGACCCAAAAGAGCAATTAGACATATGCATTTTTTAGTCTTGGTGGCTACTGCTTGTGACTTGGAATTGGGCTGGATGTCCTGTGGTGCAGCTTTCACAAGGGACAAACAACTGACTCTTTTCTCTTGACATTGGGTTAGTGGATGAGTTCAACTGAGGAGGTTGGGCAATCACCCAAATCGGAGCAGAGATATAAATATTAGCAAAGCATTCTCATGGGACATCCATAGAATTTAAAACTGGCTTCCTTGATTGGTCTCAGAGCCTGACAGAGCTTGGCAGACCTATCTATTTTCTCAGGCATTAAATGAGCATGGCTTGGATTATCTCCTTAAATATTTTCTTTCTTTTTGGTGAAGTGTAGAAATTGGGGAATGACTTAAAAAAAGAAAAGAAAATGAAAAGTTTGCATCCTGAATCCATATTTATCATAGAAGAAAGGGATAGGAAAGATCTCGAAAGGTCATCTACTCCATTTTCCTATCCCCAGGCAGGATTAATGATACATGAAGTGGAGTTCCCACGCTGTGGTGCACTGCTGATACATGAATCCTTTAAAAGTGAATGTAGTAATGCTGCATAGAGTTACAACATTCTGGGGCAAGTCTTCAGCACACAGGAAATACTATTTTCAGGAGATCATTTGCAATAGTCTTGCTGAGCCTCCAGCCAAGGGAGGGAGGGCTGACTGAGGCTGTTCAGCCTCGAAGGATAGCGAGAGCAGCTCAGTGCTGGATGCAGCAGGATGAATGCCTGTCTCCTGTTGTTCAGCTGGGCTTTCTGCCCATGACAGCTTTCCTGGCTCTTCTCTCAGCTAGAGCTGTAACTACAGCCCATGGGTTTCTCATCCACTCTGGCTAAATTTGTCCATGTCCATTCTCTGGCACTGAATCCTGGAGTGGATTAGCCTCCCTCTCATTATACTCTGCCACCCCTCACATCAAAGTGGACATTTGCAGGACAGCTGCCTATTGACAGCAACAGTGGCCTATTCATACTCCAAAAGCACACACAGGAGAGAGAAAAGCAGATTGTTTGGGATGCCAAAACATGTTCAGAGACCATTTTAATAACTTAATAGAAAAGGTAGCTGAGTGCCTGGGCATGGGTACATTCCCTGTTGCAACGGGGTTTAATCCAATGGGTTTAGTCCTCACTCCATAGGTGCAGCCCCTCCCTGTGCCTCCTTGAAAACTTCCTTTATGCATGATCTCTCTGCATGAAGTCATCTTGTCATCCTAACAAGGCAACAGCCCTCCCTGCTTGTGGCTTTTTACTTGAGTAGAGCTTTCTCCAGTGGTTTTGCACAATCTGGTCTATGCCTTCTGTGTCCAGTTTGCCCTAAGGCTCAGAAGACCTGTGCTACAAAGAGGTTCATGCAAGCAGATTTTGCAGATGGTGTAATTGAGTGCTGGTCACTTGAATGCTGATAACTTCCTCCTGTGATCTTTAATCTGCTCATAGTGCCTGCTTTGGGAACACCCCTAGTCCTAATCCACATTTCCCTCAAGGCTGCTGGGTCAAGGACAACACAGGTGAAGTAAAAAAGCATGGTTTTTGGGACACAGGGGTTGCCTTTGCTAGTCAAGAGAAGAGAACAGAGCAGGAGTTGAGAAAGACAGATTTTGTGGGATGGGGATATGAAATAATATCTCCATCTGATGAAAGGATGTAGGAGGTGATAGGGTAATAGCAAGTCTAGTGGCTCGACACAAATTTGTATCACCCACTTAGAAGGATGGCCAGGAAAGCAGTCTGTGCTGTACTAGAGATAACACACAGAGCTGCTAGACCATCAGGGTGCTGATGGCAGTGTTGATGAGCAGTGAAACCTTGGCTTTTGAGTAAAGAAGCAGGCTGTGTTATCAGAATGCACAGGATGGCATGATGGTAGATCCCATACTTAAATAAAGCTGACCTAAATAGACCATTTGAAAAGTGTGTTGTGCCTGAAAACCTTGCCTCTTCTCAGTAAAATAAGATATCTTACGGACATGCAAGCTTTTTTGTATCTACTGAAAGAGGGAGATGAGGGAAGAGACATTTCTAAGAACTTGCCTTGGCCTGACAGAGGCAAATGTTTCCCTTGGAAAAAACCCTGAAATCTGATAGCTTTCATGCCTGTGAAGAGATCATCCCCAGGGAATCAGTTTATAAAGGCATATTATACCATGCTGATACCTTAGTATGACTTTTCGACTGAAGATGTAGATTTATAATCTTAGCTTTTGATAGTGACTATTTTAGTGAGTATTTTGTGAAGAAATACATGGTAGCTGTGCCCATGAACATTGTCATGTGTGAACTTCCATAGTGCAGTGTTGGATTTCCATATCTGTTGCAGGAGTAGAAAGAGCTATGCTGAGAGATGCTGCTGAATGGCCTTTTAGATATTTTTCCTGTGAGACACAAAACTAACAGATGCAGAGCTGACTTTGACTAGCACTTGACTGACCCTGCAATGGTGTCCTTCTGTCTTAAAAGGACTTTTTTTCCTTCCTGTCTTAAAAGGACTTACCCTTTCCATAGTTGCATATCATGATTTGCCAGAGCATTTTGGTAACTTAGTCTCTGGTTCAGTTTAACATGATGGTGTTCAAAAGACAAGTTATCCTCCCAGAGCTGCAGTATGTCTGTTCAACTATTAGAAAACACTGTAATTAATGGATGCTGAAATAATAACATTGAAATGTAATATATAATAATTCCCTGAATTTCTGAACCATCACAGACGGCCTCATGTTTTATGATGTCCTCAAGGTACTAAAGTATTTGTGGGCATATAAAGAGAAATTCTTTCCTAAATCTCATATCAGCAGATTCAGAGGAAGAAATCTGTATTTAAAATACTATAATTTTTTGAGTGTAAAGGTAGAACATCTACGAGCTTGTGCATGGTCCTTCTGACATTGTCACCAATGCCAGAGAGTTCAGCTGCTCTGAAATGGCATTGCAGTTCCCATATTGGCTCACTTCCTGCTTTGCTTCTCTTGTATCACTACATGACCTGCAGAGAGCTGTCACTTTCTAGATTCTCAGGCAAAGAAATAATGAATATGGCTTCATGTAACAATTGAAATCTTTACATCTGTAAGTTAGCTATTTTTCAGTACTTTCAGAAGAATTGTGTGCTGACTGAAAACCTTGAGAGGGAGGAATCGCTTTATTATATATGTTTCTGGAATATGAGCATATGGTACAGATAAAGATTTTTAACATAGAAAGTATTGGTATATTAAAATCTGACCCACACTTTAATGATGATCTTGTAATCTGTCTGGCCCAGGTTGCTGTTAGGGAAGAATTCATTTGGATGTTTGGATTAAATTTCATCACTAAAACAGCTTTCTGAAGTTTGGTCTGGGACTCTTTAATACTTTTGGAGTAACTAAGAATGTCACCAACACACCACTGAACTGACCTTTTGCTCCAGACACAAGGAAAATGTTTTTAATGTTTTCATCTTTCACATAGATTGGTTGTATTTCAACAAGAACTGTTGGGAAAGCAAATTGAAAATTAGTTATTCCAGAAAGGAAAGTGAATAATTACAAGAAGAAAGTTAATAAACAACTAAGTCATGGCTGAAAATCTTTATGGTGAGCTTCATATCAAATAACACTACCACTTTGCCTTTTTAAAAAAGTATTCTGCAGTGTTTCTGGGAAAATTGCAAAATACACCACCTTAACCCAGTTGACTAGAGTCTTTAATTACTAACGGAAAATTATTTTGTATTTTTCTTCCAGGTCTAGGGTAGACTCGAACAGGAATACTGTATTGTTTGTGTTTCAAAAGCCCTCTGTTGCAGAAGTCTAAATAGACCACAAGAGTCTACTAAGGGCTTCTCCTCAATTCTTCCTCTCCCTTCCACTAGTTATCCCTTTGCTCACCTTGCATCAGAGTTCAGTTGTAGTAGAGATAGGAAAAAGGAAAATGACCCTGGCATTAGTCAGTAATTTAAAGAAATACTGACACAGGAAATATATGCCTGTGTTCCACAAAGGGCTCCTAGCCCAAACCCCACAGCCTTCAATCCTTCAGCCTCATATGGGAAACTGTTTCACCTGTGTGGAGCCACTTGAATACATTGGCACATGTGAAGAAAATGAAATCAATGGTCTGGAAAACATTTTCTTTGCTGGAAAATATGTAATAAGATGCTGCCAATAGCTCAGCTGCATAAGCACTGGGAGCACAGTCATGTATATCTGCAGAAAGCACACAAACCTTTTTTGTGCTGGTTGCTTGGCACTTGTGCAGCTGAGCTGCTGCAGAAATCTGGGTATGAAATGTCAGAGGAGAGAATAGCACTGATCTACTTGGTGCTATGAATGCAACCTTTCCTTCCTTCTAATAAAGTCTGTGGGTTTCTATCAGGTTTGGATTCCTTCTGCCCACTGAAAATTCAACAAACTAGGCTTTTAGTGAAAATTTCATTATGAGGCAACTTTTACTTCTATAAATACATTCTTGAGTATTAACAGTAAACTAGACTTAAACAGGCAAAACCTGAGCCACAGATCAAATATGATTTTTGTATATGTTATTTCATTTACTCCTGTTTTATTTGGGACTGAGGCTTATTATATGCTCAACTACTAGGAAGATGTGGCTGAGAATCTTGAATTAAGAAATTGCTTTGTCCCCTCTCACAACCAAGGGGGCTCTCAGCACTGGTGACTGAAGAGAAATGTGACCAAACAGTTTGGGAATTGGAAAATATGCAAGCTAAACACTTTGTGATAACAGCTTTACACTTCTTCCAGCAAAGTTAGACAATAGATGAGCCAGGCTACACTGGTGGGTTGGTGATTTCTGCCACTGAGGATATATGAAAGCTACAGGTCTTTTCTAGTTGGAAATCTTCCAAGCTCATCCATAACTCTGTCTCTCATGAAATATTTTTATACAAACATTGAGTATGATATACTGTATACATTTCAATATGCATCTTCTTATAGACTAACTAGGCTTACTCTGCTTCTCAGCACACCTGGGTTCACTAGAAAATGGATGCCTGCATTTCTTTGAAGACATGACTGTCACTGCCTTGATGACATTTTCATAGGCTGAGAAGAAACTTATTCATTTGATGTACAGGAAATTGAATTCTCAGCTAGATTTACCCATATTCTTTTCATGTCAGGAGGACCTTCATTTCTTTCACTAGTTTGATTTTTGAAAGCTAGTAAAAAGGAAAAAAACAAGCTATAACAACTACATTGTAAAAAAATTACCTATTGCCTATCTTAAAGCCATGATATCAGAGTAGTGTATAAAATAAATTGATTTGGAGGTGAGAGCATTTATTTTTTGGGGGTGTGTGTTTTTTTGGGTTTTTTTTGTTTGTTTGTTTTTGTTTTGTTTTAACTTTGCCAAAATCTTCAGATATAAGAGTTAGAGTTATAGTGTAATATCATATCATTTAGTGCTCTGAGATAAAATAATTGCTGTCCTGCTCTTGTGATGGCAAGAAGCCATTGATTGTAATTGCATATATGTCATGTGAAATCAAGGATTTATTGTTTTTATTTTTGGAGTGAGAATATAACTTTTCAAGATTGACTAATTATAAGGAAAAAGGGAGATAACCTAGGTGGGACTGAGATATCCTTGACTTGCCTGGAAAGATTCTCTGCTAACTTTGTGTCAGGAATCAGCCTGTAGATGTCTCCCAACACACATTTTGCCACATCCAGTGCTCAGATCTGTTGAAAGCAGCTATCACATTTATAAATTACCAACAATCCAAGTTAAAGAGAGACAAAGAGATGAAAAGCCGCTCAAGAATGACTATTCTGTGGGAGGACAGTTGAGGTAATGACAGAGTGAAGAACATCTCAGACCAAGAGAAACATGAGCTAAACAAGAGCTGATAAAAAGAAATAGACATGAGTCTTATAGAAGAATGAAGACGTCAGAAAACCGGAGCCAATAATGACACACTTCACTGTGATGCTTAGATATGGAAATGATAGATTTTCCTTAGGCTTTGTGAGCCAGAACTGAGCTTAGCACTATAAATATGTGATGAAATGAATGCTCTACATCCATGAAGTGACAGGTTTGTCTGACAAAACCAGCAGGCTAGGGGGAGAAAATATAGCTCAGTCAATAATCGTTCTGATGAAATGATGAATTTTGGTGACCTTTACCTATCTTTAGCTGATGTAATTAACTGCTGAATAGAGCCTGCATCAGTGGTGGACCTGGCCCTGCCTCCATAACTTAGAGTGGAGTTGGATGAACTCTTCATATGGTTTGTAACAATGGGTGGAATCTTAAAAAGTTGTTTGTTTCACCAATTTGCAACCTGTTGTCTTCAATAAACTGTTGATTTCTTCTCACAGAAGACTTTGATAAATGGTTTTGACTTGTATCAATACCCATATTCACATGCAGCCAAACACATTTGTCAAAGTGTATCCGTTTCTCACAATTTATTATTTGCTCTGTTGTCATTTTGGTCATTAATCTTCTGTTTTCAAAACTATCCAGAGAGGACCTGAAAGAATGTAGAGTAATGTTTCCCTCAGCACAAGTAATCAAGAGTCAAAGCAAACACTGAGTGATTTTATCTGGGAAATTTCATAACACTTAGATTCTACCCTCCTGCTGCTCTAGCATAGATCACAACACAGTAAATAATGGAAAGTCAGCAGCATTCAACTTGCAGAAGAGCTTTCAGGTCTATCTGTGTCCCCAGGGAGAGTTCTACAACCAAGCCTTAAAGCCTCCAGTAGTGGACTCTCCCAAGCCTCCCTCCAGGCAAGCAACTCTGATATTTGATTCTTTCATTTCTTGAGTAATTTTCTCAATTGTTTTTGCGTCATCTACTTCTCCTCTTTATTGTGGGCACAGTTAATAGCAACATCTCCAATGAAATAATTATTTCTCTTTTATCGATGATCTGCATACTGGAAGAGTACTATGTTCCACTCTCTCTCTTCCATCCTCTTTTTCCTTAAGCTGCATAATCCTATTTCTTTCATCCTTTCCTCAGGGAAGACTTTTTCAAGATGTTCTTTGTCTCTTCCCTCTGGAGTCTCTCCAGGTGTTACACATTTTTCAGGAAGGAACAATGTGATATTATCTTGTGATGTTTAGCTTGCTGTTCACCAAAACACACATAATTGTTTTGGTAGAACTGTTAGATAATATTTTGGTTTCTTTTTCCCCATTATTTCTGCCTAAATTGAAATGTTTTGATGACAAATCACAATTATGCATATGTTAAATACAATTTTCAATATTTTTCCATCCACCTTTAAGTACTTTTTTCTTACACAACTTCTGAGATTGTTGAACCAATGACATCGTTCTCCATAATGCTGGGAAAAAGTCCTTAGAGGTAAAGAAAATAAGTAAACATGAATATGAAGGTTTGACTTGATGATGGTCTTTTCCAACCCTAATGTTTCTAAGATTCCTTATTTCAGTAGAATTTTGAACACTGTTAGGGAGGAATCTTAGTTGACTGTTACTCATTTGCTACTAATCAAAATGATATTCCCAAAGTCACACAGCAAGAATTCTGATGTAACTAATGCAGTACAGAAATGTAGATTGCATTTTGACCAACAAGGAAAAATAATGAAGTCCTGGAATAACTAAAATACTCACTCAAGAAACATTTAAAATGTGATATAGTAAAGTATTTCTAAAAATCAATTTTTCATGGATAAACAGCATGTTTTCTTCTCCTATGCTACTTAATGTGTAAAAGATACTTTAAAATTTATGTCTAGATGTTTTTAAAGGAATTTACAAAAAAAAAAAAAAAGACAATTGACTGAAAGAAGTGTGTATCAGACCATATATCTGTGACACAGTTCTGCAATAAGCAGTTTTTCGTTCCATGGATGAACTAAGGTGAATAAATTTCTGCAAGTATATTGCTTCTGGCTGGTAAGAGGATGTGTAACTGAGCTCTTTCACTTGCAGAGTGAACTCCAGTCTAAAGGAATGTAAAAAATTGCATCTGAGCTTTCAAGAAACAAGTTGCACACAGGGGACTTGCTGTGAAGGAGCTGTTGAAATGTAAGGTGCTAAGACTTTTATAACAAGGTAACCACATACATTGAGCCTTTAGTATGATTGATTGTGCTTCTGGGTTTTTTTTCTTTTGGTGGTTTTACTTTTCTTTTTTTTTTTCTTTTTTTTTTTTTTCCTTTACAGCGGTGATGTATTTTGCTTTGTTTTCTGACACAAACCTGCATACAAATTGTAGGGGGCAGGAAAGAGACAAGTTGAACTGCTGACTACTTCAGTGAGACTGAGGGTAAAAGGAACATCTCATATTTCATCAAACCTCCAGTGGCCAACTAGGGAGATTGAGGAGAGCAAGTAAGAGTCAGGTCTGGGTAAGCAGTACCATTAGTCAGTGAAAATTATGATTTAAGTAAGTGCTGAGCAGTATTTTTTCTGCAGAGCTACCCCAGCAAATAATTTTGTAAAAGCCAGAGCAGGTGTATGAGAGTTGGGATGGGCTGGGATTTATTATACACATATTAATCAAGGACACTGAGAAAAGCTTCACATCAGCTTGATGTACCCTAGCAAGCCAGTTTACTCAGTGAAGTCAGAAAAGCTGTGAAAATTCCCTGGATTTCAGGTTTGTACTGCATCTTTTCTGTTTTCCTGGTGCTCTTTTGCCACACACCAAGGGAAAAGTTATTCCCCATATCATAGTCAAAGATATATTAATAAATTAAATGAATCCACTTCTTTTGTTGACACTCCAGTGTTTACAAATTTTTTTCTCCTAAGATGGTGGACAAAAAAAAGTAAATGTATCCCTTTTTAAATTTTAACTTACTTTTTTACATATATATTTCTCACTGTATCTGTCAGTTATTCCTTGCTTCCACTTGTTTGTGTCTTTTGCAGGGTGAGGAGAAGTTGACCTCAGTACTAGAAATTTTATTTCCACAGTTGTGTCAGGACATGGAAGAAGCTAATTTCTTTCTCTGACCCCAGCCATACACAGAAATAACAGATGTCTCAATATGCTGAGATCAGACACTAAGGGGAGCTGGGGAGGACAGATGTTGCATCAACAGAGCTTTCAGTCTGAATTAATTTGAAGTAAAGGGTTGATTTCTGACCTTTTTTCTTCCTTATTTAATCAAATTATATTGGACAAATTCACCTAAAATCAGTCGAATTCTTTGCATTTATGTTGGGACTAATGCAGAAAAACACAGATTTAGCTTTAAATGTATACATATTTTTCCATAGGAAATTTCTCCGAAGAAATATTATGTACTTAGAAAATGAGCCTCTCTCTGTAGAACAAAGTGGGGCCAAAAGATCTCCTTTAGATGGATGTATTAAAATGACATATTTAAAAACATGTACAACTGTTAAGGAATCAAAACATGGTATTAATTCTGATAGAGTAAATAGACCCAAGGATCACAAAGGTGTTAACCTGATCAAATCATAGTAAAGCAGTCACAAGTAGCTACAACACTTGAGTACAGAGACTCTGGATCACCATGGCTAATTCCCATGACAAACGCAGGAATATTCATGCTAAACACACACAGAGCCACAGAGACACACAGACACACACAAAATTTAGATTAGACTGTACTGGAGGAAAAAAACACAACAAACCGAAACAAAACGTGGGGTTTTGAAGCTGAAAGGTCAGGAAAATTCCTGATCATGCAAATTTAATACATTTGGGTGTTCCCTGAGCCTTATTTTGTCAGAGATATTGGTCAGGGCCTCTCAATCTGGATTAGTCTTAATTCTTGGTAGAGAAGAATAAACTGTTTCTGTTGAAGATTTTTACAAATCACTCTGAAGCAGAGGGTTGATTTTAGTCTTTTGCTCTCTTTGATAAAAAGTAGAGAGAATAAGAGGGAGGAGAGGTCTGGCAGCAGCAGGTGGGGTAGATGTTGCTTGCTGTCAGTCCTGGGAGGTAAAGCAGCTGTTTATTCCTGCTGGATGGTCAGAACCACTGGGTCAACCTCAGATGTTACATTGGCAGGTCTGTCTCAGCCCCACAGCTGAGGTTGCAACCTGGCACATCCAGCTGGGCTCCCACTGCCTCTCCTGGAATGAGCTTCTGGGGCTGCTCTATAGAGTGACTCCAGAGTCATGGATGCAAAATGAAAATGAGGGAGAGAAAAAGGCTGGGATGTGAGGGGTGGTGGTATGTGGGGTAGGTTGGTGCAAGGAGGGTTGGAAGGAAAATAATGCCAATGCAGTGGCATGTTGTCAGAGAGAAGAGCCTGGCCTATGATCCCCAGTCTCTCCTGAGGTGGATGTTTCTGAGGTGCTCTGGTCTTACATGTGGTCATGTGTTGATCAAGGATATTGCTGTCTGCCATTTCTGGGGATAGATTAGCTGTGCACACTCTGTAGGACTCAGATAGGATATTAGCATTCAGAGTGCAGTATGAAAAATTTTGACCAACTCATAAATTCAGAAGCAGGACTGAGGATTTTTTTCAGAAAAGTGTCATTCTCTTATCTTGAGTAGATTTTGCTCTTAAAATCTGCCTTAAGGTATGAGTTGAATAAATATTTTTCTAAATCATAGTTGAGAATAGTATTAATTAATTGAGAAGTATTAATTAACTTTGGAAAGTCTGTTATCTGCATGCTCCACTGCTCTAGTGGATCTAGCAGACTCACAAAAGCTCAGTTACACCCAAAGAAATGTTGAGTCCTGGCAGAGCAGAAGGATGTGGTTCATGTTTCACTTCCCAGTTCTGATTGTTTTGTTACCAGGATCTGCTTCGTTCTCACTCAGCTCCAAGATGAGATCTGTGTGCTTGTCGTCTTCCTATGCACATTGGTTTCCTTTCAAAAACAACCTGGGGTTGTGGACAGGGAGGAATCTCTGGTATGCTCTGATATCTTCCCAGTCAGAGTATTCCAACGAGCAGGGGTGTGGGGTTCACCCATCCTGCATCCTTGCCATAGCCAGGGTCTCTGCATGCAGAGAAGCACTGATATCACCATGAAGAGTGGATCCTGGGAGTGTCTTCAGGGATGACAAAAGTGGGGTTTATATTGTGCCATAGGAAGTATCTGCAAAAGAGAGACAAAAAGTCAACAACCTGTGATTGTACAAGACCCCCCTTTATCTCCATTTTTCACAATGTTGATAATAAGAGTAGTTACAATAATTAATTAAAATTGTATTGTTCATTATAAGAAAATTATACAACTTTGCTGTCTGCTTTCTATAAACATTACACTAGAGATTCTGAGGGGAAGCTGAAATGTAAACAGTACTTTTTTACATAAACACTCACTAAGAGTCTTGCTCTTTTTTCCTAAAGACTCCACACCAGCACTTGATTGCCAACCTAAATTAAATTGTTTGAAGACTGGGTTTAACATTTTTCAGTACAGATAAACAACATACTTCAAAGTAAACACTGTTACATGACATGTGCAACCTTAGAAATATACCATTTTAATCATTACTGCTGACATTGCTTGTTTATCCTTGGTGTAACATCATTAACTGAAGTGAAATTACCTTTGGTTTTTCAGATGTAAATGGGGAAATTTAAATTCTTGCTTTCTAATATGTAAACAATTAAATTTCATGTGTCTCTTAAGAACATAGGAGGAGTTATTAAATGCTATTAGTGATTGCATGTTTGGTTAGTGAACAAACTGAAAGCTTTGCTTATGTGCAAAGTGAGAAGGTAGTTTGGGTCTCTCTCTCTGAAATGATTCATGGTCTTACACAAGAAATATCTCTCAGTTTGGTTATTGCCTTAATCTAAGCTAAGTTCTTCTGACTGAGAAGATACTTGTGTGTTCTTCATGTCAGGGAATGTGCAGTGCTCTAATGATGCAAATGACTATCACTGCTGTGTCTGGAAGAAATGGTATCAACCACATACCATGTCTTGTGCCTCTGTCCTGCTCCTCCCTCCTAAAGTGGTTTTTCATGACAAGTGTTGCAAAACAGAAGCCAGTGGGAAACGTGCTTCTGAGCAAAGAAACTCGGTGAAGTAGAAAGTTAGAACCAGAGAACAAAAGGTTAGTTTTCTTGTAGAAAAGATAACAGCTTGAATCTCTCTCCTTCTCTCCCCACATCAGAAAAGGGTGCACTAGTGAGGTTAGGTCAGCACACACATGTTTTAAATTAGTGGTTTATAAACAAGGAAGTGACAATTATTCGTTATGATTATTTGTCAAATAATCACATCTGTACCTAATTACCATGTATGTGACAGTGTTTGCATTTCTCAGTGAGCTGAATTCAGTGAGAATAGCTTAGATGGTAAATTGTGAGCACACGTTTAATGGGTATAAATATTTTAGCACAGTACACATTGTGTTAAAAGTTATAAATAAAAGTGCCATATAGCTCTAATCAGTCTCACTCCTTATCTTTCACTTGCAAAGTTTACGCAACACAGCAATGAATCTTACAGACTCTCTGTGATGTGGGTTTCTCTCATTTTTAAAGCCTTCTTATCAGATAAGTTTTAGTCTTATTGTTTTGTTACCAAATAGTGTTCTCTCTTTGTTAATACATAATAGCCTCAGTATATTCGGCCAGGCTAGCATTTTCAGTATTCACCTTATTTATTCATATTTATTTCTTCTACCTTTGCATGTAGTTCATTGCTTTAGAAACTCAGGCTTTCACCAATGGTTTAATTTCCAAGGTCAGCTTATTTTAAGTGTCACAAACTCAGCTTTTAAATACCAAACTAAAACATCTTGCAATGCTCATTTGAATAAAGATAGAGATTTCTCTTTGACATTCTTCTCCTTCAGAAATTCTTATCTCAGATTCCATCCAAAAGTGTATTTGGAGAAAGGGAAATTGTAAGTATGCGTTTACATGAGTGTTTGTTTGCCCCAGAGGTGTTTGTGCTGTCATCTCTTAAAGTGCTTGAGTTTAAGAATCACTCAGGGTCCAGGAAAACATAACACATGCTCGAATTATTCCAAGGCTTTGGACTGGAATCTTGGAGTATGTGTGATGTTGTCTTGCCTGCTCTGAAAGAATGCTTTCCCAGCTGCATCGGGGTTTTAACACCCCGTTATGTCATTCTTCTATGTCTTACAGGGAGCAGGGTAAGATGTGTATCACCATGCTGTTTGTGGTCAAAGAGCATGTCTGTGACAAATACAGACAGACAGGGAGATGAGGTGGGAATCCCTGGCTGGAGGAATGCCTCTCTCTGTGGTTTATGCTTGTCTTACAGTGCCCTGTTTCTGTGTGTGGTCACGCTTTGGCAGCCACACTGCCTCACATAGTGGGAAGTTTGGGGTGTTGTTTTCCAGTCCATCCACATACCATTGCCTGCTTCTAGGATCTTTAAATGAATTCATTCAAGGCACAACAATTTGGCCTCTTTGTCTTAGACCCCACTGTCTAAACTCTAGCTCAGAGCTGTGAGCTGTGACTGAGTGGGAAGCAGCTCATTACAGCAGCCGTGTCCCCCAGTAGGTCCCTGTGCTTGGGGCTTCTGCACAATTTCCCTTTGGGACAGGCCATGAGACATAAAACAAAACACTGGGTAATGTAGCTGTGGGAATAGCTACAGGAGGAAAAAAAGGTTTTAGCACAATTCGTTGTGTATTTGTGGAATTAGCAACCAGCCACAGAGAGGTGTGATGTTAGTTGGCTATAAAAACATAACTCCACTTTCGTCACATATTTCCCTGATCATTTTCAGGTTAGCTGAGGCACCAAGGATGATCCCACTTACTCCAGTGCTCAAGGGAAAAAAAATAGCATTTATTCTTGATCAACATGGGGTCAAGATCTAGTTTAAGTCTTTCTTTGGCTTCTCAATTACCACATTTGTGGTGTTAAATGGTATTGTGCCAGCCTCGTAAATAAAGTTGGAAAATTTTAACCTGGCGGTTGCCACCTTGCTGCTCAGCAAGGTGAATTTAAACCACCAAAGGCTGAAATGAACCTAAAAGCCTGTTTTCCAGCTCCCTGAGGATGTGCTGTCCTGAGTAGGTCATTGCTTTTAGGCTATCATTTCTCTTTGTGTTTCTCTGTGCACACTTTGCCATGAAAGAGGGTGAGCTTTGCATTACAGTCTGTTATCTCCAACAGAATTGGGAATTTTAGCATACCTATTGGACTGTTTTCCTGTGGGAATTTAGATTTAAATTAAGTATCTTCCACCAGGATTTAGACATGGTTCCCAGTGCAAAACATTTAATGGTCCAGTATAAGGAATTCCACATTATGGTCCCAAAAAGTGTTACTGAATAATTTTAGGTGCATAAGAACAGGTGACATGAATCCTGAGACTTGTATGCATCAATTCACTCCTGGTTTATGCTTAGATGGAAATTATGTGATCTGAATACATTCACATCTTAGCAGAAACAGAATCTCCCTTTTCAGAGAAAATAAACTGATGCATAAGGTGGAAAAGTTTCCCACTAAGAGCAATAGGAAAGGTCAAATTAGTATTGCAGCGTTAATCAGATCTCTTCACAAGATGTGCATGACTCTAATATTAAAAATGAAGACCTCTATTCTGTTAGGGAGAAAAAAAACCACATTGTCTTCTCTCCTTACTTTGAATAAATACCGCAGAATACTTAGGTGGCAGCTGGCGTTAATCAGTCAGCCAATGACACCTGAAGACAGATCTGCAGAGGGAAGGTAAACCAACATTATCATGGTGGAATTCAATCTGAATAGCTGCTTGTATTGTCTTGTTGACTATATTTAAATGTCACAATTTTTGGAAATGAGAGATGCATTTTATTCAATAAATGAATTGCAGCAAATATGTGAAATTCTACTACTTCCCATCTTGTCACATATGAAAGAAATAATCACAAAGTCAAAATTTGTGAGATACATAGATTTAAAATATTGTGAATGAATTAAAACAAATTGCCTCATATAAGTAAATATACAATGGCATAAGAGATTAATTTCTCAAAGGTTAAATTTATATAAGTCAAATAATCCAAAAGAAAATTTAAACAGAAAATTATGATTCATATCTAAAAATGCTTAAGAAAACTTTACTGAATTCCTCAGAAACCAAAGTCTGGAAAAAAATTCCACGCTGAATAAAAAAGCCCAACTCATAAGCACAACAACCTAGTGTAGAGGAGAAATGAAATAATCTAAATTAAATTTTATAGCAATGGATATAAATGAAGAGATAGGAATTGTACACAATTATTCTTAGTGAAACTTGAATATCTTTGTGATACCTGAATCGAAAAATAATATTATTGACATGAAATGGAAAATATTAATGAAAATTATTAGCCCAGCAAGGTAAAGAAAAACTCTAAAGAATTTTCATTCAGTGTTAGAAACAAAGAGAATCACAATACTAATATTGGATTGATTAATAATGCAGAAAATTTGAAAGTTTTATTTCAATTATTATTTGTCTTTGGAATAAAAAAATAGGATTATGTTACATAATGTGTACACATGTGCTTTCCACTGGAATCTTAGCCAGATGTCATATGGTAATTACTAAATTCTAGCTTTTTTAAAATTACTGGCCCAAATAAACTATGTCCAAGGGATTTAAAAACTGTGGCTTAGGAGCTGTCTCATTTATTTTTAGTAAATCATGGAACACTGAAAAAAATCCAAACTAAGCTAATGTCAAGCCAAAATTGAGATATGAAAAAATTTGAATAATTCATAGACCTGTCATCATAACTTTGATGAATGATGGTATGATAATCAATTAATAAAGAATTAAGGGAGAGTCAGTAAAATTAACAATATTCAGCATGGGCTTCTAGAACTAGTAATATTAACATTGCATAATCCCTTTGGTCCATAGACAGAATGTATTGAATGTACTATTAAATACTTGAATTATTATACCATTGTGGTTTCATTTAGGAAATTGGAGTGTTACAAATTATACATTTAAATTGATTAAACCCTGAGCATATGTGAATTTAAATTGAAGTTTATTACTGGCATACAAGAAGAACTTGTGTTAAAATGCATTTTTTGAAGCTTTCTTGGTCCTGGGCTTAAAGAAATGATCACAAATGAAGAAACAGAAAGTCACCACTGATTTTTGTTACATGTAATTCCAGGTGAGAGATAAAGCAGCTGACTGAAGTAATGTGGATCACCCTACAGATGAGACACAACCTACAGGAGGCAAATCAATTCATGGCAAAATGAGACATTTGTATGCACAGGTACTTAAAATAAATAGGTCATAGTGACAATATTGATGACTTTTTGGAATAGCAAAGAAAAAAGTGACTTGATCATGGTCAAGAAGCACAGTCAGTTCACTGCAAAATTTTTTGAGATTTTCCTTGACTGAAGATGTTAATACAACCTTTGTCTTTTACATAAAGCTAAATATTAAGAAAGAGTAGGTACATGATATACAATCCAGTATTTCATGCCTCTGCGGTTCTCAAAGATATCCAGATTTAGTGTATATAATTGATGTACTTTAAGAAAAATATTGAAATAGTAGTAATATGAAAATAATAAGATAAAAGTTGAGGAATAATGGGAAATTCTCAAAGTTTATAAAAACCCTTTTATCTCTGGAAATTTTAAAATAATACTTTTTTCATCAGCAAGTTTCAATTACAATACACCTTCATGAAGTCACAAGACTGTGTAGGAGGTCATTCTTCACAGGCATGGTAGCTTATCTTTGCATCTATGATTTGGTGAAGGCAAGGCCTTGGTCATGGCAACCAAATCAGAAAAGCAGTTTTCTCTCCTCTCATGGCAGAACTAGACTTTCTGGCTGAGTGCTACTGATCTTCATTAATAAAGCTTATGGAGCTCTTCAGTGGTAACTCACAACTCTAAAATGCCTGCTAGAATTCCTGTTTAAATACGTTCTAATTCCTTCTGATTGAGCTTCAACTGCAACTTCTCCAAGGTGAAAACTTCCGATTTTCAACTGCATAATAATTTTAATTACAAGCTCTCAATAAATATAAGTCCTTAAAACTGGAATTGTATATTATGCAACCTTGTTTTCTTCATGTTTATGCAACCTTGCCCTGTGACTGTGGTCTGAGCATATTTGCTCTACACACAGTTTCTGATGTGTCCTAGTTTTTCCTCTGTGTATCATATATTTGGTCTGATGACACACAGGGCATCAGATTTAGTTTCTGAAAGACCTCTTGAGTGTTTTAAAACTTTCACATTGGTACAGTGGTTGTCATTACAAAATGGTACCTAATATATCACTCACTCCCAATTCTTCCAACAGAAAATATCTGTATTTATTGGCAGATGGTGAATTGTTAATTGCTCCCAATAGCACTTACTTCATGTAACGCAATTTTTGGGCCAAAATTTGCCCTTAGATTGACTTGTGTTCAGTGGTTTTGAGCCCATAGTTTGCTTCTAACAATAACAGACTATCAAAGTTAAATGTCATGCCTGTCTTTGGAGCTGTCTTTTAATCTTGGCAGATAAAAAGTTATGCTCTGTCTTGGTACATGTGTGCAGCAGTCACTTCAGGAATCATAAGTAAAAAAGACCCTAACTTTGACAATTCAGGTCTGAAAGGTAAGTGGGGTTAAGACATTTTCAAGAGACAGAGATTCAGAGTGAATTTTTGGAAGGAGAGTTTAGTTAAAACCACAAAAACTCAGCAAGAAAAATGACAACTGAGAAGATTTATAACTAGAGATAAAGTAAAAGCAGAAGTAATGAGAGGGTGGTAAGTACTTACTAGGCCTCATATTAGAAGAATAAAGATGTGGAATCAAGAATCAAGTTTAAGAACAAACTGAAGACACAGCTGTTCACAGCTTTCTACTTAATCTGCAGAGCTCATTGCCATGAGGTGTACAGGATGCCAGAAGTATAAATGGTTCAAAAAGCTATTAGGTACAATCATGAGTAAGTTCATGGAGTGTTATGAAATGTGGATGAAAGGTTGCAACCTCTGGCTCAGGGTTTCCCTAAATCACAGATTGCCAGCACCTGGAAGGATCTGTCATGGGGACTATCATGTTATACTCATTCAATTTTTATTCCTTTTTGCTGAAACAACTGCTACTGGCTGTGTCAGAGACAGGATCTTGGACTAGAAGGATCTTTAGTCCAACCCACCAGAGCCATGCTTACAGGAGCTGAAGCAGGGATTTTTTTTTAAGAAACAGGGCTTTTTCTAAAAAGGACAACATCCCAGACTGTACTTTGTTGCACCTGAGACATCCCATGTTAATCAGTAAAAGATCATTTATTATTTCAAGACACCTAAAAAAAGGTCAAGAGGAGTTCAAAGTAAGAGCCTTATCTCTGACTTATTTCCCTTTTATCAATTCTGATTAAATCATTAATGGTTCTTCTAAAGTAAAAGCATTTGTAATATTATATCACATAAAGTCTGTCTTCATGTTGGATTTGTGTTGTCACTATTGATTTATGTGCTTTTAATATATTATTTTTAAATTTTCTGGAATGTTGATCAAGTCTTTAATGTAGCTTGAAATATATTCTTTCAGTGTTTTTCAATCCAATTTTAATCATTTAATGATTTAATAATTTTATCCATCCTGAAATCATAACATTTACTTTAGAAGTTGTCTTGACTAGATATACTTCTGTATTTTAGGTGGAAAAAGTACAACTCAATACTTTAGACATTTAAAGGTAATTTTTTTTTAAGTCACAAGTTCCAAAATTAATTACTTTGTCTCAAAACAAAACTAAGTGCCCTGTAAAGGCACTTGCTTTCATTTCTGTAGGTACAGCTTTGTAGTACATTCCCATTCAAGAAAATGAAACACTTGATTTCTCCTTAATGCAGCACATACTTTTCCAGTGAAGCTTACTCATGTTTTTAACAATCTCTCTTCAGTGCTCCACGGGGTAGCAAATGTGTGCACACATGCATGCAGTTTAGAGGACAGTATAGACATTACTTCTGGCTATAAATAATATTAAAAAAAAGGTTCAACTAAGCACAAAAGAAAATAAAGAGAATAAAAGTGATACGGATGAGCAAGATGTGAATGCTCAGAATTTCCTGGAACAATAGAGGGCAATTTCCACGTAAGAGTGGGGCTGAGATGAAGCTAATTTCCTCCACAGCAGCTCTTGCAGTGCTGTGCTTTACTTTTGGAATGAGGAAGGGGTTTGGGTGTTGCTGAGAAGTGCTGACACAGCATCAAGGCCCTTTCCCAGCCTTCCCACCTCAACAGCAAAATCTTTGGAGTGTGCTCAGCAACAGAAGCTAGGAAAAAGGAGAAGGAAGTGGGAGCATTCCTTATTTACAACTTACCTACCTGATCAAGCACTATGTATGCTGAAGCCCTGCGTCCCAGGAGCAGGCTGGGCATGGCAAGCTGATGGGAAGCAGAGAATAAAACCCTTTGTTTCCCTCTGCTTCTGTCCTTGTGATCTGTACTTTTGCTTTATTAAAATGACATAATCTTGACCCAGCAGATTTTTCCATCTTGCTTTCTGCCCATCCTGTCCTGCTTGGAAGGGAAATGACAGGACAACTCAGTGGGCACCTGGCATCCAGCCAAGGTCACCCAACCACAAGGTCACTGATAAAAGATTTGGCAGATTTCCACATTGCATCTTAAGCCACACTACCACTAGAGAAAAGGAACAGAAAAACTGTCTTGCCTTTGCTTAGAAACCCACAATGGAGGATAAATTTACTTCACATTCCAGCAAAAATTATTCTTTCTAAGCACAAACAATGGAAAATGCCCTTTTATTTAAATAGACGTCATGCTCCTTTCCCATTTGGCATAAATTACAACATTTAGAAAATACTATTACTTTTTTTATTTTTTAATTCTCCTTGGCCCAATCACAGGTCTCAAAGTATGAGTATTGGCTGTTTATGTCTGCAAAGCAATCTGGGAAAGGTAAGAATTATGTTTTTGCTGATCTTCTACCACAATGAAATAAAATATTCTTCCCCCTCCTTTTTCTTTGTACAAGCAAAAACCATGGACATCTCTCCAAGTTGCAGTAACACCAAACTTCTTATTGTATAAACATTTCTCTCACAATTGAAATTAGTTGGAAGGAGGAAAGAAGAAAATATTAAATGCCAGATTATTTTATGAAGAACAATATACTTTTTGCCTGACTTAGCCAAAACCAAGGATGAGAAAAGAGAGAAAAAGGTACAGTCAAAGATGTTGCTATGCTTGTGTGTGTCAGCTGTAGGAAAATGTTACCAAACTTATCAATTTTCTGGTCTATCTCTTATCAAGCTACATAGAAATTGGTAAAAGCTTACCAGCCTGTTATCTGAGTGCCACCTCTGCTTTGCTTTTCTTATTCTTGAAACCATGTGTATTAGTTTGCCTTTAAAGTTTGAGAATATCATGAACATGCCCATCTGCAGAATGAAACAAGGCTGAAGCACAGGTACCAGCAAGGGAAACTGAATCCAAACACCATCTTCACTGTCAAGGTTAGCATTTCTCTCTAGTTCTATGTCCACATGAGATTTCAGCCCTCAAAAATAACCAAAGAGAGAAAATATAGATACCCTACTCTTACTTGGACACAGTGCTGCTATCCTCATCACCTTCAAGCTGCCGACATTTAAGACTGCTTACGTCTTTAATTTTAAAACATTTATCTTTCATTTGTTTCCCATCCTGATCCAGTTAGTTTGGGAGGGAGTGCCATATTAAAACATCTGGGATTCATCGAATGTGTTCTTTTTAACACAGGTTCAGTGTGATCAATGCCAGATGCTCAACAACTAAGGTTACATATAAACTATTCATAGATTTTAGCCAAAATCAGATTCATCTCCCCCTGCCTTAAAAGCAGAAGTTCTTTAAATAGATATGAATTAGATTAAAATCATTTATTAAAAACCAAAACCAAGGAAGGAAGGAAGGAAGGAAGGAAAAATTGCAAATGAACCTCATTTAAAATATATTTGGGTTAGACAGCTTAGTTTACGTGCCACTTTAGACTGGATTTGCAGTGTTATCAGTTATTAAAGACTTCAGTGAGACTTCTTGTCTCACTGTTCCTTCTTTCAGTCGCTTTTATTTTGAGTCACCAGGATAGCTAATTCAAACTGAAATCTTTCAAGGAGGTCTGGATCAATTTTCAGCTCTTCCTGAAAAGTAAGGCTGGGGTGGAGTGAGACAATAGTTTTCCCCATGAGAAAAATATCCTAGAGAACAGTTGTTAAAATTTTTTTCAAACCAAATGCAGTGGAAGAGGACCTTGAGGTTGGGTGGAGGAGAGAGGGAATATAAGGAGCCCTGCAAGTCCTTTTGCCATTGCTGAGAAGTTTTAGCCTGACTTTGAGATACTCAGTTGTTATTGCTTGGGGAAGGAATATTTTTAAACTCCCCCTTATTGTATGCATGCTTGGCACTGCCCAAGAAGTGTCAGTGTCACGTGTTTGCTGGTGCTAATGAACACAGAACTGTAGAGGGAATGTTCCAATTTCCAGACATTTTAGAAGATATTTGATTGAGTTTTGTTTATCCCTGGAATAAATCTTCCATTTGCATAAATGTAGGACACATAATGTGTTTCTGGTGTAGTTTCTACTTCCCTGCTTAAAACCAGATCTTGTTCCTGAAAGATATTCTGAGCTGAAGAAAGCACAAAAAGAAAAAAAAAAATAGCTAACTTATCCAAAGTAGATTTCTTCCTGTCATGAATGCAACAGTTTTAAAAACTCTTATTGAATGAATTTCCATGGTCAGAATTAAACAAAAGCATTCCCTTAATCCAAAAGTAGTTCTGATTTTATAATGGTATCATTGTCTCATTTCTACTCTTGTTAAACTTGTCACTGATTTGACAGCTTATATCAAAATTTTCACAGCTGGGAAAAGGTATTGACATTCAGGGGTAAAACCAGATTCTTTCTATAGGGCTTCAGGCTGCATTGTTTTTATAGATCTAATTTACAATAATTATTTCTTTTCATTTAATACTTACATGTCTTTATAAAAATGATGTTCAGAAGGAAAAAATGCAATTAATAATAAAAACTCAGCAAAATCTCACATTTGTGTTGCAGTTTAGTGGATGGTGTAGAAGACCTTAATGGAGACTGTCTCTGCCCAGCTTGGTTCAGCACCTCAGAGCTCCAAACCCTCCATCCCAGGGCTGGTCACTGTGCTCTCACCACCCAGGGAGCCATAAGGTTAGCTCTGGTTTTGTCTGCTCTTTGCAACCAGAGATGGTAAAGGTGGAGAAAGGGTCTATGCACAATGTCCATGGAAGATTTTATTCACATGGTGCACCAGAGGCCAAAGACCTCCCAGAGGCAAAGTTGCCTCATGGGCAAGGACCTCACATGCACAGACACATGTGCATAGACACACATGGTGCATAGGCATCATCATGGCAGAGGGTCAGGGGTTTTCTACAGAGACAGAGGGGTGAGGACAGCACATTGTCCCAGTGATCTCTGGGCCCAGGTGAGGTACATGGGCAGAGTTAGGGTACAGGAACCAGTAGGGAAAACCCAAGGGAGTGGCCAGGACCAGGGGAGGGGAAGGCAACACAGTGGGAGAAAGGTAAACATATCAGGGAGAAAAAGGGTGGGGAAACTGCAGTTTGTATCACAACACGTTTGGACTACCATGGCTGAACATTTGTAAGTCTATTATCAAGTAAGATGTGGTTAATTCAAAATTTCTAAGCAAACCAAATTGCGCAATGTTTGTGAGCTTATTCTTTACAATTGTACAAAATTTTACCTCTAATGATTTTGTTGGGGGTGGGGAGGAAAAAAAGCAATATGTTTGCTGCTAAACAAGCCTAACTTCTACCAGTTTGTAACAAAATTGTCTTACCTTCTCTGTAGACTTGGCTCAGCTGCCTGCCCTCAGCTGTCTAGCACTGAACCAAAACAGAAAGTGTTATCTCTGTTGGAAATTAACATTTTTAGGACAGAGAATGTTCCTATGATGGGAAAAGGTGGACTGTTTTATCAGACTTTCAGATTCCCAGTGTAGCCAAGAAGTGCAAACCCACTTCTTTTATAAAAGGATTTCAAAACCTTTTGTTCAAGGCTCTCCCTCCTAAAACTGAGCATGGAAGCTCTGGGGAAAGAGGCTGCTGAGATCAGGCAAGGCAGAGTTTCACATGACAATAGGTTTTAATAAAAAGCAAGAGGTTTTCTGGTCATCCAGAAACACAAAATAAAGGTCAATTTGTAATTTATTCCTTCCAAAATCAGATACTAATATGTTTTTAACATAAAATACAAGGACTTGGTTGCGTAACACAATCTTGAAAATCAAGGAGAAGTGATCTCAGGTAAATGGGGAGACTGGGACATGGAAATGATGAAAAAAGAAATATTAAAGATTGACAGCAAAGAGCTTGGGGAGGGGGAAATAGGCAAGTAATAAAAAACATGATAAGGGGGGAAATTTGTAAAGGATAATGTCAATTAAGTTGTTTCTTGTTTGTGGCATGTCAAACACTTTTGAAAATGTTTTAGGTTATTTTAAAGTTTTGGAAAAATGAGTGAGGAAAAATGAATAAATGAAAAGACAGAGCCAATTAATTTTGAATCTGAGCATTTCTGTAGCACATTTGATCACATCAAATCTTATCCTCTGAATCCTGGGAAATACTGTATAAAATTATATATATATATACATATATATATATACACACAATTTCTATTTCTTCTTTTTTCCTACTATATTTCCCTCTCTTTCTCATATATATGCATATATCTCATATGAGAAAGAGAGGGAAATATAGTAGGAAAAAAGAAGAAATAGAAATTGTTTTGAATCTTCAAGTTCAAACTTCTTTCCTTTTAGTCACTTTGATTAACTGGATGTGAATAAGAAAGTAAAGAAGTAATCAAATAACCTATTTAGTTCATGAAGAGTTGCATCTATGTCATCAAATTTCTCTATTAGGTTCAGTATCCCTAAACTGCAGCTGTTCCTCATTAGTTTAAGAAGGATAAGAATGAAATGTATGAGAAAATGAATAGGCAGTCTTCTATATTTAGAAAATGAAACTTTTTTCGTCTCTGATGAGTCATTTAGATATTAAAAAAAAATTTACAGGGATTTATACAATCGAATAACTTCACAAAATTTAAAATTAACTTTTTCATATAAAATACTCATATTCATATACAGTGTTAGATAAATACATACAACAAGACTGCACTGTGAGTTACATACAGTATGCAAGTCTTTCCCTACTGATGACCTCTGGAACCTTTCCCTTAAGGAGATAATACTTGGAGAGAGAATAATTGGTAACTGGTCTGCTGAAGTCTGACAATTCCTAGGTTACCTATACAGTCTAATGCAAACATCTCTTGAACTCTGCATCTTAGAATGTATCAGACCATAAAGATTCAGTAATCAGATAATGTTGGCAGCCACAATTCTTCAGGCTTCATACATCAAAGACAGAGACAACATTTAAGTTATTTTAATGTCTGCTGAATAGAACATTTTGAATCTCCAGCTGAAAATAAATGTTTTGTGTCGCAAGTCTGGATCTAATCTGTCCTAAGCCTTTTGGCTGTCACTAAGCCCCTTTTTCACAGAAGAAAGGATGAATATGAAATAAATAACATATTCCAGCATGAAAAACAGTTACCAAGAGGCTGATATTTCTTCTGTTCACACTGGTGAAAATTCATGCTTTATCTCAGTGAGGTCTTTTGAATCTAAATACAGCCATACACAGGCAGAAGGAATTGCATCTCCTTCCTGTTATAAACCCAATTCCCAGAGTCCAGCTTGCTCTTGTATACCTGTGAGCATAAAGCCCACAGAAAACAGACAGGGATAACATTTTGCCTAAATCTGTCTCTGAGGTGAAATTTGCTTGAAGTTATTTTGCCAATACGATTTTTTTAAATGCAGAGAAAAATAATGCCACATAGTTTAGACTCACCTCTTTTCAGATGGAATGAATCAAACCTTGAAGATACCTAAGATGGAAGAATCAAAAATCAAGCATATAATTGGAAAAGCCAGAGTGCTGTCAGGGTCATTCTTGTCATAATCTGTCAGTTACTCTGTCAGGAGTTTCCAGTGTCAATGTAAAAACTATGTTACTACAGAATGCAGAAAATGGGGGAAAAATAGAGGATTGACAAAAGCAATGGTTTTCAACATGAGCTTCGACTGATCTAGGTTTGAAGCTGGAACTGACCTCAATATGGGCCTTGAGAGCTGGCTAACCCCATGGTGAGGCCACTCACAAGGATCTTTGAAGGGCTGTGGCAATCAGGATTGCTGCCTGAGGACCAGAAGAAAGCAAATACCATCCTGGTCTCCAAAAAAGGGCAAGATGGAGAAATCAGTGAGCTACCAGTCAGCCAGCCTCACTTCAGTCCCTGGAAAGGTGATGGAACACCTCATTTCCGAGGCCATCTCTATCCATATGGATAGCAAGAAGGTGATCAGAAGTAATCAGCAGAGATTTACTAAAGGTAAATCAGGCTTAACCAACCTGATTGCCTTCTACAATGAAAGAGCTACCCGGGTGGATGAAAGGAGTGCAGTGGTATTCTCTTTATTCTGGTATTCTTCAACTTTAGCAAAGCTTTCGATAGTGTCACATCATCCTCACAGGCAAGCTCAGAAAGTGTGGGTTAGATGAGTAAACAGTGAGATGGATTGAGAACCAGCTGAACAACAGATCCCAGAGGGTTTTTGTCAGTGGCATGCTGTGTAGTTTCAGGCCTGTCACTAGTGGTGTCCCCAAAGGTGCTATAGTGGGCCCAGTGTTGTTTAATTTATTCATCCCTGACTTGGATTAAGAGACAGATGCCTCCTCACCAAGGTCCCTGATGGCACAAAGCTGGGAGGAGTGGCCAACACCCCAGAGTGCTGTGAGCCCTTTAGAAGGACCTTGACAGGCTGGAGAGATGGGCTGAGATGAATCATCTGAGCTTCAGTAAAGGCAAGTGCAGGGTCCTGTACCTGGGGAGGAACAACCCCAAGGACTAGTACAGGCTGGGGGCTGACCTGCTGGAAAGCAGCTCTGAGGAGAAGGACCTGGGGGTCCTGGTGGACAACAAGTTTTCCATGAGCCAGCAGTGCCCTTGTGGCCAAGAGGGTTGTCCTGGGCTGCACTAGGAAGAGCTTTGCCAGCAGGTCGAGGGAGGTGATCCTGTCCCTCTACTCAGCCATGGTGAGGCACAGCTGGAGTTCTGTGTCCAGTTCTGGGCTCCTCAGTCCAAGAGAGACACAGAGCTCCTGGAGCAGGTCCAGAGGAGGGTGACAAAAATTAAGGGACTGGAGCATCTGTCTTATGAAGATAGAGAGGAAAGAGTTAGATCTGTTCAGCCTCAAGAAGAAGAAACTGAAAAGGGTCCTTATCACTCTCTGTCAGTATCTGAAGGGAAGGTGTCAAGAGGGTGGAGCCAGGCTCTTCTCAGTGGTGGCAAGCAAGAGAGCAAGAAGCAATGGACAGGAATTGATGCACAGAAATTCCACCTGAACATGAGGAAGAACTTTAAAGTGCAGTGACCATGCACTGGAACAGATTGTCCAGAGAGTTTGTGGATTCTCCCTCACTGAAGATATTCAAGAATCATCGGGACACAATCCTGTAAAATGTGCTTTGGGATGATCCTGCTTGGGCAGGAAGTTTGGACCAGAGGACTCACTGTGGTCCCTTCCAACCTTCTGTGATCCTGTGATCTGGGATACAAGGTTGGTCAAGAAAATTTCCAGATGATTCCTCTTGTTTGGTTCATTCTATACTTCTACCATGTCAATATTCAGGTTTACAAATCATGAGGATTACAGGACTGGACTATAGTTTCAGTTTCTCATAAGACAACATATCTGAGCCTACCATAACAAGTATATAGAAAATAATTTCAGCAGTACATTCAACAATGTTAGAAGCATTACAGTCATAAATTTTTTTATTGAAGCTACCAGTGAAACATATCAAAGGGCTACCTGAAGCTGTATGATTATCAGAACTCGGCATGCTGTAAAAACGAAATTAGTTAAATGAAGTCAAAACACATGGAAACAAACTCAAGGAAAGTATGTCACTAAAATTACATAAATCTCAAATAAATTTAAAAGAATTTATTTAAATTCACATACTTTTACTCACATGAAAATGTTTGACTGTAAACAATGGGTATTGCTTTCTCTTTGCAAAATGTAAAAGCCTTTTCTTCTGCAAAGGAAAAGGCATCAATTAAGCAAGCCCTTAGTTGTAGTTGGTCTCTAGTGGAAAGATCCTGATAAAACATACCTGGAACCATGCAGACAGGACTTCTGAGAAAAGAGTTCACTGATAAATGCTCACCATGTTCACTACATTAAGTAGTACTCATAAAATAAGTTAATCTTGTAAAGCTTGGAAAGTCAGAATGACAGTGTGATTCAATGCAATAACTTCAGGAGCAGGCAGGAAACAGACCCCATCTCTCATGAGCTACAGTGGCTGACACAGAAAAGAGAAACACATTTCCTCTTCTTTCAATTGTCTGCAATTAATAAGCAAGCAATAGGATTGATGTATACTGCTTGTGGCCATCCAGAAAAGTCATCCCAGTCACAGCCTGATGGGATAGAGACTTTTTACCAAATCGGTGGAGAAAACTGATGTTTCTAGGTACATAGACACTGGTATTTCCTATCTTAACTGCCTTAGTAAAGTGTCTAAAGCTGTCTGGGATCAGTTTGGGAAAAGGAAGCTGAATTTGAACACAAGGAAATGAAGTTAATTGTAGGATCCCAAACCCATTATTACCACAGCAGCTGCAGATGAAGCTGTAATTATTTTCTTCTATTTGCAGTTCAGTCATACCATTTGAATTCTGGCATCTTACATCCCATGCAAGTCTTTGCTTATACTTGCAACAGGGATATACAGGTTGTAGCAGGTTTACCAATACACAGATACCAAAAAAATATCTAGAGTCTGGTGTATTCCTGAAAGACATATGCACATTTTCACTATCTTTAATGAGTCCCTTAGAAATTACTCAGGAACACTCAGGAATTAATCATCAGTGTGTAAAAAAATCACGATATTGCAGTCATACTGAGAAAAGGGTTAAGATTAATTGTGTGAAATTTTTCAAAATTTAAGCTAAAAATACATGCTAAAATATTTACAGTGAGTGGAGTGCACAATTCCCTTGGTTACATGGAATTACTGTCTCTAAACAAAAACTAAGTTGATTTTTCTATTACATTTCTTTTCAAAATCTGCATTAATAGATCGTTTTAGAAAAGCTAAGGTTATCATAGTTGAGACAATTACACCTCATTTATACTATAACTTTAATATATCTATGTTTAAGTTCTCTTTACTTCTCTTTTCCATGAATACCTTTCTACATATTTAGTGTTTCACTAAATGATTAAGAGCACTCAATCATCAAGTGACTGAGATCAGGGTTGATAGCTTTATACAGAGAAATCAGCTTATCTCTGTTACTGTCCTGGAGATTAACATTGCTAAGGAAACAAAATTGATTGCTTAATATTTTCTCCCACAGCCTTTCCAGTTTACAGAAATAACATGCTGATCCTTTTGCTGTCTTTCTATATACATGACTGATGCACTGCATGTGTCTCTTCTGACTCAGTCCATGTCAGAGACAACTGTGTTTTCTTCTGTCTACAATCCTAGCATTTAGCAAGGAAAAATTTGCCCTGGTATGTTGCTTCATAGAGCTGAGAAGTATTCTATGAGATGGGAAGGGATGGCACATCTGAGCAATGAAATACAGCCAGCAACTTGTGTATTCCTCTTGGCTCTGGTGTGGCTGCAGGCACCTTGGCAGAGGCTCTTCAAATACCAAGAGTGAAGTTTTAACTTAGCAGGAGCTGTGGTGTCATCAGCAGGGTGTTAGGGGCAGGAGTGTTTGAGATCACTTAAAAAATCACTGGCAAGGGTATGAGCATCACCACACAGGGCTGTCTTAAACTGAATCAGACCAAGGCAGTAAAAAAATTTAGGGCTTCTGAACCTCATGCTGAAGGTAAGTCAGTACAGGGTTTGTGAAGACAAATAAATCAGGATTCCTTTAGGTGGGCCATGATTTCTGGAAAGGGAGGCTGAACAAATCTCCTTTTGATGGATGCAGCATATGCTGTGCTCTAAGGTGTTCGTGGAGAAAGGACAAAGTAAATTATGATGCAGTCCAGTGAACTAAATTCGTGCCACAGCTGTCACTCACCAGGACACTGGCTTTGAGCAATGCTTCATTTCCCATGCTTGAGGCTGAGCTGAGAGCACAAGGCTTTAGTTCTTGGATTGCTTCAGCACTGATTTTAGTTTTGTTGTTATTCTGCCAGCAGGAGTAAATAATGAGACAAAAAGATGCCAACTAGCTGAAAGACAAGTTAAGCTGCAATATGAGAAGTCAGAGAGCAGAGAAGATATTGTATAATTAATTTTGTTAATACACGGACTCATTCTACTTGCTCCTGCAATGAGTAGTCTTTCCTTATGATGAATCAAAATCCACCACATTTGGTCATGGGAAACCTATTTTTGTGGCAGTGTTGCTAAATAATCTAGAGAACTCAGTGTACTTACTGATAAGTGCTTTTTGTTATGGTCACAACTTCCATGATCCTTTAGGCAGAAGATGCTTTTATGGTGACACTATTTTCACTGCTAGTGCTGGACATTATACCTCTCCTTCATCTACACATCTGTCATGTACTGTGGAATGTTATTCCTATGAAGAGTGAAATAAGAAAATTAATCAGTAATCCTGGAAGATAAAGCAAACAATTACTGAATCATTTGGGTTGGAAAAGACCCTTAAGATTCCCAAGTCCAGCCAATAACCTAACACTGCCAAGTCCACTACTAAATACCACCCTGAAGTGCCACATCTACATGTCTGTTAAATACCTCCAGGGATGGTGACTCCACCACTGCCCTGAGCAGCCTGTTTCAAAGCAATGCTGATGTGGAATTCAGGTTGGAAAAAAGAAAAGTCTCTGATATTTCTTCTCAAAGCAGATGACGTTCTTGCACTGACTGATACAAGATCTTGGCTTGACTGTTAGATTACATCCTTTTATGTTGCCTTCTTTAATATTCTGGGTGAAATTGATTACTAGGTCTGACATTCTAACGAATCTTATCTCTGTAAACGATGTTAAAATTAATTTTAACGTAATTTATCCAGTAAATGAATGTTTTCTATAAGTTCTTCATATCAGATGGTCTGTGGTCTAAGGGAGGGGATCTGGGTGGAGGAAAGGCACACCTATGAAAGAGCAAAGGGCATCTCCTGTGGGATCAGCTCCAAATCTGGCAGAGACCAGGAGGAGACGAGAAGGATGGGGAAAGTTAAGCAGCACCAAATCACAAGGTTAGGACTTTTGGCAGCTTCTGTCCATCTGACAACCCCAACAGTTTTCCACCTTTCTGTTTTTGATGATCTTAAGGAGCTCAAAGACCTCTTCATCTCCCTCACCCCTTCTTTTTGGGATCAACTCCTTCAGGTACCTCAAATTCTGCATTGTTCTACACCTAGCAGAAGCTGAGTGACTTACAAACCTGAAGAAACTGGTTCCTGTATCTGAATTTCAATGATAAACCAATGGAATTTGGTGTCTAGGTGCTCAAATCACTATTAAAAATTAGTGTTAATTGAGTCACTTCAAACAATTTGAAATACATACATTTATTTCAAGAATTATACATCAGGACCTTATTATTAATACATTTATTATCTTATTTTGCAGATCCTGGCCAAAGAAAAACAGCTTTAAGAGTCAAGAACTTGTCGAGAAGCAGCTTTATTGACCATGCTTTCAAAAGTAGTGAGAGCATTAAACATAATATTTTACTGGGAAAGGTTGGAAATGCAAAGTATTTTTGGCCTGATAGAGTAAACCATTTTCTTCTTTGGTATGGCAAATAAAGCCATCTCTATCAAAATAGATCATCCCTCAGGCTAGTATATTCTGCTTTTCTAAAAAAACATGCCCTTCTTCCTCAGGATACATTTGAGTGTGTATGAAAGGCAAACACAGATGAATCAGATTAATAGTATGGAGCATGTCAGCTTGAGATCCTGTAAGGATCAGTGCTTGCCAACAGCCAGCCACAGTCAGAGTGAGAACATAAGGCTCACATTTCCCCCACCCTCCCCTGAGCAGATACAAATCTCAGATGTGTCAAGTGTGTGTTCAGTGCTGCTTAATCACAGGCAGAGCAGTTGCTTCGTCAGTCTCATGACTGACATCAGTGCAGCACTAGCCAGGAAAAAGATTGCTCTGCTCAGAATAGCATTTCATGCACTTCATTTTAAAATAATTTCTGGGACTATCCTCCATGTTGAATATTTCTGTGGCTTCCTGAAAGCTTCCTTTTTTTATCCATCAGCTGAGACTAATTTCACTCAAGATTTTCTTTCAAGGCTAGGCCAATGCTTATTGATTAAACAGTTGCATAGGAACACCTGTTTTCAAATCTTTCACCCATTTGTACCTACTTTTCTGATATTTAATATATTTGAAAAACAAAACAAGTGTCAGAACGTAAATTCAGATAATACCACATGTGAACATCTTATTTAGCCATCCACACGATGTGACACGTGTGCTTAAGTGTATTGATAAATATACAGATAGCAGGGAGAAGAGAATTTGGGATAACACTGATAAGCTAGCAGTGAAAATTTTAGTGTTCTTGCTGATATATTTTATCTGTTGAGTATGTAGTTATTTGTAGCGCTATGAAAATACATCAATCACACATTTAACAGATTCAGATTTTACTTTTTAAAAGAATTTGTCTTTTATATTTAAAACCAAATAAGTGATCTTTTAAAAATTATTTGATTAATATTTTGTAAATAAAAATAAATATGAATAAATAAAAACACATGAAAAATAGAAACATAGAATGATTTGGATTGGAAGGGACCTTAAAGATCACCTTGTTCCAACCCCACTGGTGTGGGCAGGGACACCTTCCACCAGACCGAGTTACTCACTGCCTCTTCCAGCTGGCCTTGAACACTTCCAGGAATGGGTACTCCACAGCCTCTCTGGACAATCTGTTCCAGTGCCTCACCACCTCAATAGCAAAGAATTTCCTCCTAATACCTAATGTAAACCTGTGCTCTGTCAGCTTAAGTCCATTCCCCCTTGTCCTGTTATACCCTTGTGAAAAACTGCTCCCCAGCTTTCTTGTAGGTCCCCTTTAGGCAATGTAAGGTTGCTAGAAGTTCTCCCTGGTGTTTTAGTCTTTGTGTACCAAGATGTATTTTAAAACCCCCACGAATTAGGCTTTCATGATATTTCAGTAATCATTTTAATATTCACAGCTATGTTCCAAGACATACAAAACACAAGCCTTATAGGAAAATATTTCATTTAAGCATAAAAAGCCATTTCTTATCATTAAAAAAGCTAAACTAGAAAAGAAAACAAGAAAGTTAAAGATTTATTATTCTGCAGCAATTTTGGGTTTGTAATGTGTGAAACAGACTTGATATAGACTGGACACAAAGGTATGGATAAATAATAGTTGTTAGTCTTGATTGCAAGTGAAATGAAAATGCAAATATATTTTATTGTTTTCCATGGAAACAATAATTATTTAAACAATTATTATAAATAAATTACAAATTATTATAAATTATTAAATAATTATAATACTTATTGATGTCTTTCTGTTCCAAATTACTTCTTCAAATACTAACCAGTGATATTGATTTCTCCTAGTAGTTCAGAAAGTAAAGGATTTCTTTCTGTAATATCTGCTTTCAAAGCTTACCTAAACCTAGAAGCAACACTGATGTTAGAGAGCTGGATTTTGTAGCTAGATTTTCTGTCTAACTAATGAAACCATTTACACAGTGTCAGTCACAAGATGAGATTGACAGCTTTGCTGTCCATGAGGGAGAGTGTTTAATGAAGGAAACATACACTCTGAATATAAATCCCTCATGCTTTATAACACGGCTCTGAAACCAAACCTATTGATTATGCCCTGGTGTAACATGGAAGAAATGGGGACACCAACACCCCAATTGCCTAATTTTTCTTTAAGTCATGAAGAACAAGTTCCCATGCTGATTGATACCCAGAGACATCAGAAGAACTGGCATTTGCTGCTGGGTCTTGATTTCTCTGCTCGCTCTCTGCCGGGTTTCCAGCTGTATGGAAGGGGATTTGGGATTTCACTTCATTCACCTTGTGGGATGTACCTGGGTGTTCTTGTGAGAAGGATTCAAGACATGCCTCCAGAAGCTCTGGAGAGACTTCATCTGGTGAATCCATGGGGCTAACACCAAGCAAGAAGACCAGGGCAGTACTTCAGTTTTCATGGAGTAATGTCATTTTCATCAGCACAGAAAGCTTGACTGCTCCTGTACAGAGACCAGCACTCTGAACCATCATGAGCAAGAGTCCAGTGGAGAAATACTTTGGTGACAGCTTCAAAGTCCCAACTTGTCAGCTTTTAAACTTAAAGAACTGCAGTCTGGTGATTTATAGTCAGCATGATGAGAACATAAAAATATTTTCAAAAACATTCCTCTTTTGAAGAAAACAAATCTGAGACCTTTGGTCAGCAAAGCTCTTCCCTTACTGACCCAAGTGTAACATTCCAGTCTTTACAAAACAAGAATACAAATTCAATAACAAAACAGTTCTCCGTATGATCTCTGTCATTACAGATGAAAGAACAGAATCTCAGATTATACTCTATTTGTAGACTTTAAGACTAAAACAACAATTAAAAAAATAATTTTAAATGCAAATAACTCTGAAAAAAAAGCGCTACAATTACCTTTTACTTTCTAGATGTACTTGACAAAAGCCATTTCATCTATTAAGTGGTGCAAGATTAGATGTTATTAAATATTTATGGGGAAGAAACACCCATGTTTTATGAAAAGGAAAGTATTTCTGTAATAATTGCTAGAATGAAATATAATTTCTGGTTGCTAAAAAAAATCCCTGTTAGTTTTATACATTAATATTAAGGTGAACAACATATTCAATAACAGTGCAAATGACAATCTGAAAGTGGTATGCAAAAGCTCTCCCCCAAGAGCATCAGTTTACATTTTGGATCATATCCAAAGCTCTCAAAATTCTTTAAAATTCTTTCTATTGATTTCAGTAGGGTCAGGCCCCTATAACATTATATCACTCTACATGCTTTTGAACCTAATATTGCTCAATTGTTGAACCTGAGGGTCAACAATCTGATAGCTCAGTATTTATCTTGAAGAGATGTTTCCATAATATTTTCATCTTTTTATACCACTAGTTTTATTTAAAAACACCTCTTTTTGTCTCTCATTTTCATTCTTTTGCCACAGTTGCAGAAAACTGATGTAGGCAGTTTTTAATTAAGAAAGGCTCTGCTTGGCAGAGTACCATGCCTTCATTCCTGCATAATGCATCACAGGTTCAACCTCTGCCCAAATTAGTAGCAGTAATAGCATAACTGAGAAAAACAAAACCATGTTCAGATAACTTAAAACACAGTCAAACCTATGCATTAACTAAAACACATCAATTGCAAAAACAAGATTTGGTATTCGACTTTCAGAATCTGACATGTGTTAATCTAATTTTTCAAACTTGACATAGTATTAGGTTTCATTTAGCTGCTTCCTCTTCTTGAAGGCTCATTACATGTTCTATTGTCATTGTTGGGTTCTGTTTTTCAAGTATACTCATCTGGATATGAGTGCAAAAAAATCCATTGCATGAAAAAAAATTTAACCATTTTTCTTGAGGAGAGATATACTTGGGACAACAATGAAGAGTTATTTGTTCACATAGACAGCAATATTCTATTTATGTTAGTAAATTCATGTGCATGTGCAAAGGCAAATATGATCAATTACATTCTGCCACGTCTCAGATCATATTTCAGGGTGGAGCTGGGACTGTCAGTGAGAAGATATGTGGAAGTTCTGTCAGCAGCTCCATGTGGTATCCTGGTCTTCTGGAGGAAAACCAGGGAGTTTGTACCTCCCTGCCAAAATCTTCCCTCGTGTAAGTCCAGGTTGGTGTATGCATTGCAAACAAAGGGAAAGGTTGGTCTACACAGATCTATGATATTTTCTTCACCCTTGAGGTAGTATGTCTAACAGAGGAATAAAGCACAGCTGGTTCAGTCCTCTATAGACTTTCAGAACAATTGTCATATTATAACTAGCATTAAAGGGATTTTTCTTTCTCCTTAGAGTTAAAAATTAACCTTCTATTAAATCATAAAAGCGCATATTCATGGAGAGAAATTTGCTTGACTATGTTTAACGCAGAGAACCCTTCATTGACATTTTAAGACTTCCCACTCTATTTTTCTTGTAACATATCCATGCAAAGAACACCCTTGTAATCTATGAGTATAAAAGTACATTAAAATATTTAGATTTAAAAAAAATAAAGGAGACATATCTCAGGCTTGATCACTACACAGTCAATCAATAGCTAACAAGAATGAAGCCTTTTGTATGTAGCAGCCCAAAACACTAGCCAGATATCCATTTAGGAAGCCTGTCTAAGAATTAGGTTTATCTAATAAAAGAAATAAAAACTAAAAGTTCAGAAATATTTTTGACATATGACTGGAGGTAGCATTATGTTCTTCCTGCAGCAAACCTTTCAGAATCACATTCAACTTTAAATACATAGAAAAGCTGTCTTCTTTGTTGTTGCTTATGTGAATTCTGGCCACACACTCAAAGATATTGCATAGGTTTCATACCTGAAAACCAATGTTTTCTCTCTGAATCTCCAAGTATGTATAGCAGTGGTTCAGGAGCAGCAACACATGCCCAAACCAAAAGCAATATAATATAATGCTTCTACTGTTTCTAGTAAAAACCCTCAGAGTCCATACTTAATTATATGTCTAAATTATATGGCTAAATATCTGCTTATGAAACTAAGAAAAATCTTAATCCAAGAACATTGAAATAAATAACAGAGAAACCAAGAATAAGAATGAATGTCTAATTATACTCCTGAGTTTCCTAAATGCATTTTGAAGGGAAAGAGCTGGGAAAGGGGATAATTCTATAGTATATAATTCTGTATATATGTATATATACAGATAATTCTGTAGTATATGACAATAACTTGAAAAAAAATAGCTTGAATGTGATAAAAATGCCTAATTTTATAAATAGTGGAACTGGAGGTAAATATTTAAAGTCGTAGCTGTCAGTAGAACACTGGATATATGTTTGAATGTTTCTGGTTTTGATAGTTTTATTTTTCCATTCTACCATCTAAGAAGTTCTACCACTAAGCACTACAAGGAAAACCCACAAATCATATGAACAAGGGGTGGTTTGGGATTTGTCATACAAGTGAAAAAATGCTAAAGAACAGCATTCAGACTCAAGCATTTCTTCACAGTGCAAATCCTCTGCGCCAAAGACCACACACAAATGAGCAGCCATATCACAGGTAGACCTGCCATGATACAAACCTGGACCATGATCTTTTTCAAACGTGCATAAAAGACGTTCACATCTTGTGTTTCAATATGAAATGCCATAAAATAAATTTTGCCTCCTAATAACATCCCTCTAAGATGCTGAAACCATTTTACCTTATTTTTTCATTCTCATCTAGTGAGCAGTGGTCACCAAAAGAGTTTATGACTCCTGTAATTGTAGAAATTGAAAGAAGTATTTACTAAAAAAAAAAATCAGTAAACCACATAGACATCAAATGGGAGCTCTTAGCTAATATAAGTTTTTTACATATAATTCTTCCCTGCAACAGATAATGAATTGCATTAATACTAAAAATGGCATATTGGTAAACAAATTATTAGACTTTACCAAAACTATTAAAGAGAGTGTATTATTTGGAAAATAAATTTTATTAGTATCTGAATGTCATAATGCCCTATAATATGCATTTTTTTCTTGTACAGTGGTAAATGAAAGGTAAAAGAGAAGTTTCTGATCTGGTCTGTAATATCAATGTGCTTGCATTTAAGTCACTGTTTTTTTGTTTAACAGAGATGAGAGTTCGGTTATAGTGAGTTCAGCAATCCTTTTAGCCACAATTCCACTGTGAGTAGTAAACTCTGTATAAATGTGCAAATTTTAGGGGACATGGGAGAGGATTTTCTTCCAAGATGGAAAAATATGTAAGGCATTTTTATTTCAATTAAGCAATAAGTAACACAGTTGCAATGACAAATTTTATGTTTGAAATACCTGTAAAGTAATCATAGTAATTAAAATGTAATAGCCATCATATAGGATCCAATATATATAAAAAATTATAGTAGTGCATTTTTGCAGTCTGGTGTCCACTTGTCCTGAGCAGTTATGTAGCAGGAGCCCTGGTGGGAGTTCTCTAAAATGTAATAAAACATTATTAGCACAGGGAATTCTGGACAGATGTCAAACTGGTCGCAGTCTCTGCAGCTAAAGTGTTTCCTGCAGTAGAGAACATGAATTCAGGGGCTAAGGTGAGATATTTGAACTCAACTTTATATCATGCAAAACCATGTGCTTCTGCTGCTGACGTGCTGGGAAGCACTTGCATTTCCCACATGCCAAACTTGCTTCCAGCACCTGAACATCCAAACGTGCACCAAGGGCCCTGTTGCCCAAGAGTCCCAGTGAGCTGAGACTTTGTACCAAGCAGTATACCCAGATTTAATGTTATGCCTTCTAGGTTTTTGAAAACAACTTACAGAATGGGAAGCTACATTGTCCATCATGATTCACAATGGATATCTCAGAGTCCTGCTATGTGAAATCGCCCCTTTGAGATAACACAATGACTTTAAGTGGAAGAATGAAAATGGCTCTGTAAGTTTTTGCTTTTCTTGGGCATAAGCCTTTCTATTCCACTCAGTTTAGCTGAGTATCTTGCTCTCAGGGGACTGATTGGTTAATGAAATTGCTGGTGAGATCTGTAAAGTGGTTTCTTCTTCCTCTGTCTATAACAATGCATTTTAGTGAAAGTGACAGATCTGGTGTCACAGCCACATCAAATGTCTCCTGGAAAATTGAAGGGAGCCCAGAAAGGAGAATAAATCTGAATTTAGACTAATCATTTCTTCTGAGGTGCATGAGTTTTTTATAAAGCTAGCAGAATTTTTCATTCCAGTTGTAATGGGGTGAGCTTTCGCTAAATCTACTGACAGAGACACTCTCTTACTTTATGCAGCTTAAAAGTCATGCTAAGCTGGCAGCTCATTACATCAGAGTTTTTGTTTTTTTTTTTTTTTGGCAGAATTCTCTGAAAATACCATGAAACACAGGAAAATATCAAGATTTTTCCTGTGTTCTGTACATCTGCTGCACATTCAGTATGATGCTTAGAACAGCACAAGTTCCTTGACAAAGGGCTGGCAATACATTTACTTCAATTAGCACTTGAATCATCAGTTTGGGTATCAGAATTCCACGGTTGTTTTCCAGCTGAGATGCTGTCTTTTCCTGAAATGGTGACCCTGACAATTCTGCAAGCAAGTATAACCTTAGTATGATGAATTATCCCATGTCCAGAATTTAGCACCATGTTTATGTGTGTGTCCTTCCTTAGTTCTTCCTCTTACCCAGCAAAAGCCTCAGAGACTCTTCTGTTGAGTACTCTGTCATGAAGAAGGGACTTTTTATTTTAACAGTTGACAGTTGGTGGGGGATACAGTGCCCTAATATAACAAATATATTTTGAAATTTCCCAAGGAAAAACTAGTTCAGGGTGACTGATATGAAAAACAATTTTTAATTATTTTGAAACCCTAAACTTTAATTTTGAGAATTCCCAGATGTTTACATTTAGTACTGCAGGAACAGTGCTGATCTTGTATGGAGATTGGGACAGGTTTATGTGAGGTACTTCACAATCTGCTAGAATGTGACAGTCCCAATACTACTGAGGTTTAAAAAAAAAAATTAAAAAATGCAAGACAGAAAATAATTGGAAAAGGAACCAATGAAGAGAGCACATGAGCTTTTCAGAGCAATATAGAAACTCAGTGATGGTGTCAGAACAAGGACCAAAATATCATTTGTGTGTCCCAACAAATGCTTGCCCAGTTTATAATCCAATTGACTCACTGCCAAGCATGTCTTATATTTAGCCTGTCCAACTGACATGCCCACATTATAAGCCTAAATATTGTCAATTTTCTTTAAATTCTCCAAGGAATAAAGGCCTAAGAAGAATTGGGGTTTCAAAGTACCTTGTGGTAACAGAAGTAAGCAGAAATATTTTTGGCACCCTGATACCTCCCTGCTGGTTCCACATGGGATTTATAGATCACTTTTCTTCTCTTTCTGAGTATACTGAGATAGAATTATTCCAGGCAGATTAAAATAAGCAAAAGACCCAAGGCATTTATGTAAAGAGGAGACAAAAGTGTGGCTGAATTGAGAAGGTCATGGAAACAAGACACAAAAGCTATAAATCTATTTAAAATTAATATCTATTGATATATTTATAACTAAGGCCAGAGTTGAAGAAACCTATACAAATATTATCATTTTCTGCAGCAGCAGACATCCATAGGTGCTCTTCTGAGAAACCAGAAAGAGTGTCAGTCTAAGATTTACATTGTTAAAGTCCATAAATTTCACTATTGAAACAAACTTTTTAATTTACTCTTTTCTATTCTACTTCTGTTGCTGAGTACACTGACTGTTTTTCTAGTGAAACTTAGTCACATAGTAAAAATATTAGTAAGCAGAATGTGAAATATAATGAAAATATGATTTAGTTATGCTTGGCTCCAGTAGGCTAAAGAATATCAAACATTATCAACAGAGATTTTCCTTTTATGGGGGAATGTGATACAGTGGTAAAAGAAGGCAGGGCAGGAAGAGTTTGAAGTTATGCTAAATTGGCTACAGAAGTCTAATTAGGGATTTGGACGTAAAATGTCTTTTATTAAGTCCATGCTTATTTTTAACAAGTCCTGTAGCCTTTAAATTAATGTGACACACAGATGCTTTACAAGCATATGTTATTTACTAAAGCATGTTTACTGTTGAAACACAGTAGATTTACTGCCAAATAATGCTCCCTAGCTGTTTTAAATGTCAATAAGTAACAGATATGTTTTTACTGAAGTTTATCACTTCTGTTTGGGCTGCTGAAAATTTCATAAGGTGACTAGAGGTCTTCAAGAGCCCTCATGTCATAGGAGCAAGAGTCCAGATGTTCATTCTTTCACTCAGCTTAGCTTCAGTTTTATGCAGAAGCTTGCATCATGAGTGGTTTTGAGTCTCCTACTTTTGGAAGTTAGGGCTTCCTTAGGTTAGGCAGCAGTGTCACCCTCAGCTGTGCTAACTGATCTTCTGCTGAAGATCATCATGCAGACAGGTATGTTTGAAATATGGCAGGTATGTTTGATGGCCCTCTCAGCCATCAAAACTCACAGTTACATCAAACCACAAAAGGCAGCTCCAGGAAAGGTTCTAACAGATGACCAGAGCTGTGTTGAATGCTTTCTGTTCTGCTGCCCTTGCTATGATATCAGTCATCTGCAGCAGAAGATGAAGGCACACAGCATTAGCCTGCCACCACCTTTACAGTCATGGCTACAATCATCTGCTTAAGCCCTTGTTAAATGCATGTGTGTAGTGCATACATTTCATTTTTGGTAGTGCTGTTTTTTTGTAATGCTCCTGGGCAAAAATTAATAATGAACTTTCCTGATGATAATTTTACTCAGACACACAGCTGCAATCTTAGGAAGTTCCTGAGTTAACAAAATATTGGAGGCTGGAAGAGTATTTTGGAATGACTGCATTGACTGAATATATCCTATATGTTTTCTCTGTTCTGAAATTTCTCACCAAACATCTGGTTTTGGCCTTAGTAAAGGAGCAGAGTCTGTGGAGGTGAAGTCAATGGGCTGTCTGGTCTTGGCCCATAAACCTCTCCTTCCTCTGACCCTGGGAAAAAGCACGGTGACAGCAGAAAGAACAAGAAGACCTTGGCAAGTAGGAATTGAAAAATAATGTGAAAAGAGGACAAGTTCTGACAAAGGATATGGAAAACAAACAGAACCAAAAGCACAGAACCTACCACACAATATGAAAGTATTTCTCAGTCACACATCATAACCACACAGAAGACAGGAGACCTACACATACAAATGCTGATACCCAAAAGAATGAAGAACATCTAAAAGTAGGATGGAATTTGACCTTCAGGTGAGTCTATAATCAGTCATTCTTGGCATCAGGATGAGGGTCTGTATGATCTTCTGAGAGACTTTAATGGCACTATCCATTCTGCTACAGAAGATTGACTTTCCTTCTGATAAATAATGACAAGACTAACAGTGCTGTACCTTGGAAAGATTGACTGGGAAAGCAAAAGACTAAACCAGCTATTCTGGGATGGGTTTTTGTGAGAAGCAGAAAATAAATAGAGAACAAGGAAATAATTTATGAACTTTCACAGCTATAATGATGAAAACACCACACTAAAAAACAGAGCAAATTTCTTGACCATTAATGTTTCATTTCATGCTTGTTGCATGGATGAACTCCTTACCAAGTTTCCAGAGGACACCCATTACCATAGTTTTAATTTCACCTGTATCAAGCACGGTCAAAGATTATATTCCACTTTTTTGGTATTAAATATCATTACCAAGGACCCAGCCTATGAGTTGTGGAGCATGGATGAACTGCTGGAGTCATAGCATGATCTGTCCATGGCAACCGGGCATCGATCACAGCACAGCTGTTCAGAATCAGGAAGCACTCCATGGCTACAACCCATCTTGAGAGTGTGATCCGCAAAATGTGGAGGGATGGAGGGTATATTGCCCATCTTCAAGAGAGCCCTAGGTAATTATCTATTAACTGAGACTCTTCAGCCAAATTCCAGCAATTACAAGGCAAGAATCCATATCAAATTGTTTTAGAGAAGTGTGCAAAGTCTCATGAAAATTATGTCATCACTGATGGAAAATAAGTATAAATATGATAACAAGTGAAATTAAACAAGCAAATAACCCTACAGTCTAATAGCTCACACTCTGATCTTATGTAAATTCTTCCTAGAATTAAACATACCATTAATTTGTCCATATAATGTGATTAACGGAGTTTTTTTAGCAATTAGTTTATTTTTTTCAAATAGAACCAAAATCATTTGATTTGCCAGTCACAGTGTGCTTTACAAACTACTGTAACAAAAAAATACAAATATTTGTAACTTTAAATGTTTTATACTTATCTCTCTGCTCTAGGTTGAAGGCATAGCACTGTCAGATTTCTCAAGCAGTGGCTGCCCTTTTCACAGCAACCAGGCAATGGCAACTGCAATTGTATTTCCAAATTAAGGAAAAAATCTTCCTCCAGCCCTCCATATCTGACACCTGCCTAGGACAACCATTGCCCAATTATCATTACCCATCTGAGGAGCTGCAAAAGCAAAAAGAAGTTTCTTTTTTTAACCCCTCCTTCCTTCACCCCTATTTTAAGTGAAACTATACTTCAAGCAGAAAGCTAAAGGCTCTGCATTCTTTCCGCATATATGCACCATTAACTGCAGCTTGTTTACAGAACAAATCAGCAATTACTTCATAATCTTTTCTCTTCTAATGGGCATTTCCAAATACTTTTCTTTCAACAGCATTGTCTTCTGCATCAGGAAGTCCAAGCATTTAATTCCCCTCTTTTGCAGCATCATGGCACTTATAACATGGCTGGCATCATCCAGGCCTTGACATCCTGCAGCTTTAAAATGTCCAGCCCTGGGAACAGGAGCAGAACACTCTGATTTACTTTACAGAAATTGCAGGGGTAAAAAATGTATTTAAAAATAATGTAGCAAACACTGAGAGAGAGTTTTAAAGATTTAGGAGGACTACAGACATATTTGATGTTTTGTCTCTCTTTTACAGTGAAGAAGAAAAAAAGTCTGAAAAATATATTGCAGTGTAACTCTGTTTAAATATTTTTATACATTTTATCTCTTATGTGAAAATATCCTATGAGAAATGAAATTAGATGCTTGCTTTCCCTCTGACCTCACTTTTCTGACTGTAAAAATGGTTATAATGTGTTTGATTCTATTGATTCCTTTTTGTAGGAAACAAAGAGATCAAACTAAGTTACAATGCACTGAGTACAAATCTACTCTGTTACTGAGGTTGTTCCAATGAAGAGAGAAAGCATGCAATTCAATGGATCATATTGTGAAAAGCAGTCCACTTAAATGGAACTAATTCCCAGATCTCAAACCAAAACTGAATGATTGCAGTATAATGTTTATTGTATTCAATTTTATGGATAACTTTGCCAGATATACATTGTAAAAAGCTATTGTATATGATAGCATAACATAAATCGGTCAAATATAATTTGGACAAGGAAAACCAGAAGGATGTGTGCTGGCTGTACTGAGTTTGTGTATCTTATACAGAGGGAGTTTTCTGATTTTGATTATCATGAAAATGAAATCTGATTCAAAACATATAAAATTAAATGTGTTATCCTGGCTGTACTGTACATACAGCCTTGGGATGTGAGCCTTAGCCTTTTAAATGCTCCGTTTAGATCAGGAGATGCTGCTTCATAAAGAGAATCATGGCATTTCTTCCCCCTCATTTTACTCACCCTTTTTCACTGCAGCTCAAAAATACTGTCAGCTGAGAAAATCAGAACCTTTTATTTGTGTTTCTTGTTCCTTTCTAAAAAAACTATTTTTTTAGAAATGTTTTTTCTGGTGCTGGGGTGGACAAGGATACATTATTTGTAAAACATAGAGAATTAGTACATAGAGAATTAGTAAATCTACCAAAGATAGATTCAGTGGTTGCACTTAAATTTATGAACTCAGAAAATCAATTCACCAGATTAGTTTATAATATTTAGCATTTTTACAGTCCCTTCTATGCTCCTACACTCACACTTCAAGCTACCAAGTATATATGATATTCTACAAACACAGTCAAAATTACCTCATGTAAAGTTTTATATCAAGAAATTAATTATACCAAGAAAGAGAGGTTTTAAGGAAAATTAACCCCCAGGACTGGAGGAGACATCTTAGGTTACAAAGTCCAGGGACAGCATTGTAAAATTCCTTTATATTTTCTTAGCTTTATCAAGTACATTTGGCTCATTGGACCAAAGCTGTCAGCTGCCAGAGCAAACTGATTTCCCAGATCCCCTGCAAAGCATTTGCAGCACACATAGCACCAATATCCCATGTCAGAGCCATGCAATTGGCTGCAGCTACCTTGCATTAGAGACATGGACAGGATTGTGACAGGGCTTTGCAGAATGTGTGACAGACATGACCTTATGATGGCAGAGACAGAGATGAATGAATGAGAATTTGGCAGAGAATGGAAGAATTTGGCAGTGACTCAGGTGAAGCTGAACCTTAGAAATAACATAGGCTACCCCTTTCCTTCTCTCTCCATGCAGAAGAATTGTCACAGAAGTGTCCTAACAGTGGGTTTGGCCTATTGGCTTCTCTGGGCAAATGGTGCATCTGGGGGAATATATTTGAATCTCCTGAAGGCAATATTTACATGAAGAAAATAGAATAAGAGTAAGTAAGATGAAGTAACATTTTACATGTGCTTCTTAAATCCTTTCTGAGTTAGGCCCATGAGTTTCATAAAGGTGAGCAATAAAAGCTGGTGTTGTTGAGTATCCATATCCTGTATAGCATTCTTTGACAGGAGATAAAATGTTCTAGTAATGGAAAACCAAAACAATACAATCATGCCTCAGAGTATTTTTAAAATTATCTTACTGGGCCATTTGCAAAATTTCATTGCATAAATACTAGAAAGAAAAAGGTAATTTTTACATTATTTCCTCTTGGTCTTCATGAATTTGTCACCAAAATCTTGCTGGTGACATCAGGAATTTTTTTCTATTGCACTCCTCTATCACCCAGCTTGCAGCACTTTCTGGGGGGCCAGGTGTCTCCAATTTGGAAGAAATTATTAAAATATGTTCAGCTGGTTCTGCATCAAAGAACTCTGTAATTGCTTGGTTCTAGGGCTTTCTGCCATCTGAGGCCGAAATGGCAACCATCTGTTGAGAAATCCTCCACTGAGTAATGTTATTCATATTCTGAAGAACATCAGGAAAAAAAAAAGGTAAAAAATTCTCCAAAACTTTCTTAGTTATAACAAGCTCTCAAACGTGCATCTCCCAGTAGTTCTTGTAAAGTTTCTGCACTGGTTGACTGTACAGCAGAAAGAATGGTTTGCTTACCATGAAACATTACTACTTCATGCTAATGATCACTCACAGGAAAAACAACCATTGTTTTGTTATTATTCATTCATCAATATAATGTCTACAAGGCGCTGAGAACTCCACAGTTTAAATTAAAGAGAATTCCTGGTGTAGGAAGCATAGGCTTTGAAGAATGGTCTTTTCTATAAAACACTTTCTGGAAAATACATGTTTGCATTCTGCTATCTGAGGTTGCTTTGTCACTTAGGATAAGGTTTAACTTGAACAACTTGTGCCATCTCAAAGTTAAGTGTCTAATCAAAATCTAGTCCTCTAGGTTTCTTCTCTAGTCAGTCCTAAGGCATGAACATATCTATTGAACAATTCACCTTGATGTTCATGTTTAAACTGGGAGAGGTGTATCAGCTTGTGGCAGTGTGTCTCCATCTATTTGTTTACATGCTGAAGCAATCCAACTGTGATGGCCTTTGGACCATTTGTTATTCTGTGTGCTCTTCTCATAAAATGGAGGCTTAGTTTCTCCAACTCTCTGCATGTTTTCCCACTCTTTGAACTGCTGAGGCCCCATATATGTTCTTACTTGAACTTCATTTTCAGACACTAGATGCCATTTTATTTAACAACAGTAACAATTATATGAATAAACCTAGTATCATAATGTATATATGCACAGAAATATTAATTATATGATTTCTAGTTTCTGAAAAATGTACTTTTTGGGTTTGATTTTGCTGATGGTTTGGTTTTGTTTTTTTTTTTTTAATTATTATTTTTAATTTGTGCTTGGGGAATAGAAGGGAGGAAATAGTATCACTCTGTTGCCTAAAACATCTCTGTCTGGAATGATAGCCACACAATATAACTTTTCCCATTGAAGACCCTAATGACTAAAAGAACTATATCAGTGGATGACTTTCCAAGTAGATACCTGAAGAACACAAGGAGTGAGTTTACCAAAGCTTCAAATGATATCCAGTGCAAGGGTTGGAGTGGACTCTCAATCTGGAAATTTGGATTTTTGTGTTCATCACTGCAGCCTCTTCAGCTATTTTGTAGGATTTCTCTTTGTCAGTTCAATAAACTGCCAACTCTATATCCTCACTTCTGGAGAAGCCAGCGCTCTGCCACCATGTTCCTATGCATCAGGCTTTTAATAGGAGCCTTTATTCCCAGTCCTGCTTGTCCTAAAACTATGGAAGAGGCTAGAATGTTGGAGAAAATGACTGCTAAATTTTCATCTTTCCAATATTTTAAAAGGCAGGACAAATGTTGGAATAAAAGCCAGAAGATTGTGGTAGAGTGATATTGAAGATTTCCAACTTTTATTGCTCACCTGTATAAAGGTCATGGCCCTAACATGAAAAGTATCAGGAAGAACATGTAAAATGTTACTTTTAACCCACTAGACAAATCAAGTATTTTTACCCCTTTTGCCACAATTTTGTCTTATAGAAGCCTTAAGAAAAAGTAGGCTGGAGATGTGCAGTAAGTGCCTGCCTTGCACTTTTGAAGCAGGAATATATTTTTCATCCTCTACTTGTACAGTGAACAGCACAATATGGCCTTGACTATGAGTTTGACTCATTTATTCTTTATTGTCTAGTGCATTATTTCATTTATTTCTGAGCTGCTTTTAAATTACTAGCATTTTAGATACATATGAAAATAGGAAAATAGGAGCTTCAGTTTTCATTTGTCTTTGATCTGTGCCTGAGTCATTTCTGATCCCACAGGAAGACCAACTGTTCATATACTATATGTGGGTGTCATTCCTAGGCCCAGCAATATGGTAACAGCTCATAGAAATAATCCATTATCTGATGTTTTTACAATGCCTTTCTCTCATATCTATGTACCTTCATTAAACCATCATTGATTTCAGGCAGAGCCTTAGTCAAACGCTGAGCCATTCTCACTCTTCTCTTTCTGGTGCCAGCGAGAGGTGATTCACAGTGACAGAGCACCCAAGAGCTGAGAGAGCCACAGACAGCTCAGGGGATGGGACGAATATCCTTTGGTTGCCAGTAAGATGATAATCTCATAGAACAAAATGCTGGATTCATGAAGAACAGTGGTCATCTCTCACTTGAGGGACAAACAGATGGCCATGAGTGTGTGTTTTCAATCCATGTGTTTTATGACACTTGGAAAATGTATTTTACTGGGGACTGGGGAGCAACGTTATTCTTAAGCTCCTTTTCTTGACAGCAGTCTCCTTACCAGCACAGTCCAGTCTGTGATTTCTTCCCAGAGCCCTCTGAACAAACAGTCTGTCCTGTCCTGCTTCACTTCTGAACATCCAGCCCTTGAGAACCTGTCTGTGAGTTGATGCTCAATCACAGCAGACCACTGTCAGAGAGCCCACTAAACTGTGGTCATCCCCAGGGCTGGACTCTTACTGACACAGCTTTCAGCCCTCCCACCTCAGTGAAGCATCCTCTGGGGACTGTTCACTAAGCCATGCACTTTGTTAATTCATTAATGTCCTTTCGTGGCTCTTAGATCATTGTGGTAACAGAATTACTGTGACCAGGAATGCTGTTTTAAAGCAAAAAATAAAACTGGAGCTAAATTGAGTGTGACAGTGACCACAGAGAAGAATAACAGTGCTAATGGAGCTCTTGCACTGCTCAGATTCCACAGGCAACACTGGGATTGTAAAACAAGACTTAGTTTGATTTTATACATAGCAACAACATCAAAACTGACAGAAACGGGCTATGAGATAGAAACATACCAAAACCATGATTGTGTCAGAAGAGTTTTGACTAATGAATTGAAGACAGGAGGTCTGAAGTGATATATTCAGTGCTAAGGTTAGTAGCAGCACTGTAACTTAGCCAAATATGATTTTCTCAGCTCCATTTTGTTTCTGGTGAGGGAGCTGCCTTGTTTCTCTCCTGTTGTGAAATTGAGGAGACTTAACACCAAAAGAATCTTCTTTATGGAACAGCGTTTAGGAAAACTGGATGGTGGGAGCTACATCAGCATGCTCAGGCCTTGGTCAGCCCTGCCACCTCCAGAGCATGGCATCAGGGACAATGGACCCAGGAATGCAGGAACCTGGCACTTGCAGGTGGTAGAGTGCAGAACACAGGCATGACTTGTAAGAAGGAATCTCCCACAGCAACATGGCTGGGAATGAATCCAGAAGCTGTCAGAGCTGTTTGCAGTTAATTAACAGAAGTCACGTTAGTATCCTGGTTTGAATGAAGCTTTTTGCAATATGGAGATCTCCATTATAGATATTTAAACCAACAATTGTAACATTCAGGTTCAAGTCAATGACCTGACATACTGCAAGATGTAAATGAGGGAAGCAAAAATGGAGATGTTCATTACTCTAACACATGATGTGCCATGTAAATACTTTCTCCACGTAATCCCTTTTCATAATTCAGAAGTTACTGTAAGCTTGCAATAACAATTTCCAGGATAATAACCAGGGAGCACACAGCACATAGAATAAATACTCCTTTCTTTTCAGCAAAGATTTAAGTAGAAAAAGATACATCCCACAGCAATCAAGCCAATTGAGTTTGTCGGACAGGTAGATAAAAATAGGGAAATTAAAACATTATTTTTCAATTCTTAATATGGAGATGTCAGTATCATCAGAAAAAGAAAAAAAAAGAAAAGACAAATTCCAACTTTAATAACATCCAGTCATCCATGAACTGTGTTGGCACTGGTAGTATCTCTTTTGGGAAGAACAATAATCTCAAAGATTCAAACTTGGAAGTATTCACAAAATTCTGCTGAAAAAATATTTTTGAGATTGAAATCCAAAGGAAAAAGAGCATGTGAGAGAAGGAAATGTAGTGCTCATTGTAATGCATGCATAAGCCTATGTAGAAACTCTAATACAGAACACTTGTACACTTCTATAGATTGTTTAGCTCACATGAAAACTTCCCCGAGGGAGATTTCCAATTCTAAAAAAGCATCCACACCCCTCAAAAAAATCTCCCTCAGAATATACTCAGATTCAAGGAGAAATCCTGTAAAATAGCGTGCTGTAGACTGATGTAACTCATCATGTGTAATGCACTCACTGGAAGCAAGTGGAGGCATAAAGCCACCGCAACAGAGGCATAAGTGAAACTGTCTGTATAATTGAGTTTTTCCAGGGTTATTTTATTGCTTGCTTGCATGCTTGCTTTTATTTGAACAAAGAAAAGAGTAAACTGGAAGGAAAAGAAGATTCTGATAAACTTCCTCTGAGAGACTTAAAAGTATTTTTTCTTTATTTTTACATCCTAGGTGTCTAAGCCTTTTTTCCTTCCTGAGACTGAACAGACTGCCGCCCTCTGGAACTGCAGCTCTTCAGTGTCATGATACCTCAAATCCTTGGCTGCCTGCCTTCTGGAAATATGGCACAGAGAAGTGGCCCAAGAAGCTACTTCCCTAGGAGAGCCCTGGCTTTAATGTCACGGCTGACACCTTCTGGCAGAATCAGCAGTATCCAGTAATCCTCTGCACCTAAGTAGAGCCAGGTGAGACACTGCCACAGTAGAAAGCCTTCTACCTTACTTAGAAGCCTTTCCACCAATGTCTTTCCAAGAAATACTTCAGGAACCTGTACTACATGTGTAAAAAAAGGTGAAGGGGTTCTTTTTGGACATGCTTTATCCAAAACCTGTACATTAAGTTCAATTTCTTTAGTGTACTTGCTGATGCTATCTGCTGGTGCACCAGACCATAAATTAAAGGGCACACCATCATCAGTATCACCACCTCCCTTGACTTGGTATTCTTAATCCATATGGCTGTGACTCAAATGGGAATAGGGATTAAAATCAGCTATGCCAGTGTTCATAGGGTCACAATCTTAAAATTCTTCCAAACCCTGCATTTTTATTCCTTCAATTAATACACAAACTCAATATATTATTGTGCTTGGAGTGAGTCCTTAAAATCACATAGGTTTCACAATCAAAAATATGCACCAAAGAGTTTTGCAAAGGTGCTCTGTTACCACTAGATAAGGCCAAACCACTAGAAAGCACAGTACACTAATGAGATTAGTCCAGTGTCAAGGTTTCTGCATAAAACTACGCAAAATACCAGAACAATGTGGTGCTAATGTGGTAGTACAGCTATTACTTCCAGTGTCATATGGATGCTTTATAGTGCCAATAGTGTTGTGGCCTTAAAATATGAAGGTTTCATTAACATGTTCCTTGAATCTGTAATCTTATCCCTTAGGGATTGTCTTTCACTCACTGGAAGACCTTTTTTTTCCTATACATGTCTGATTTCTCTTAATATTTACTTTAATTAAGCTTGTCTTGAAAATGAAAATGAGAAAGTATTTCTGGTCTTAATTATAAGAAGTGTTTGCTTGACACTATGTCAGCAGGGAAATACTTTATGGTAACATAGATTTTGTCACTTTTGCGAAAAATTTAATTTTACACTGACCATGTGCATTTTCACCTTACATCTCTAAGTGACAGTACTCTGGGTAATACTCTAATTTCTGATAAGTTGATCAAGGAAATTTTGAACAGCTGGGGAATTGCTGAGAGTTTTCATATTTTGAGATTAGCCACTATAAAAATTAAATCACACAGAATTATGGGAAGAGTTTTCAACTTTCATTTCTTGTACTTTAGCAATATTGACACTGAGAAGATTTCACTTGCAAATTGCATTAAGGATAGAATTTATATTTGCTTTGTAGAGTACTGGAGATACTCACCATGTTGCACACCCTATTGCACCCAGCATAATGATGTTCTTGTTCTTGTCAGCTCCTATTTCCCAAAATAAATAATCTGTATTATATCAACTTCCTAAGGGCAACATATATTAGCACATATTAGCAGAATCTAGTGTTTTGATTGTTTCCTTCTTCACTGTCCTCCTTCATTTGTTTTCTTTTTTCCTACTACAGAAACCCCACAACCAACCCAAATCTCCAAACAGAAAGAGAAGAATTTATTGTTCTTGGTCAGTTTACTTTTATACATTTTGTGATTTGATTGAATAATGTTTAAAGAACAAGATTGAAGACTTCTGCTAAAATATATGCACAAAAATAAAACATCACTGTAATGTTGTATTCTTCACATTAGCTTCTCCTAACCTGTCCCTCACAAATGACACACACCTCTCATGTTGGAGGTGAGCCCTCATTTTGCTTTCCACTATATGCTTTCCCAAGTGGAATAGGAAAAAATAAAGTTTAGTTTTCTTCACTGAATTGCTCACTGGGAATGGCAAATGGCCCCTTGGTAAGTGGAAGTTTGTTAACAGGTATAAGAGTTGAGTGGAAAAGAGGGGAGGATATATCTGCAATCTAGAGAGGAAGGTATATTTGGGATCTTAACTTCTATTTTCATTTTTTCAGACTGATGACCTTCCTCTTCATTGCCCTTCAAATGTACTGTCATGGAACCACTATAGGGTGGAAAACCTTTAAAGAAACTGTTCAAAAGATTGTTTAGATTTACATTTAACACTCTATTAATAGCATAATTCATTTTGACTAGTGGGCTAAATGATATCATTATTATACTGTGGGAGAAGGAAGTTAAATATAAGTTGGAAATAATGTTGTTCAGAGTCTTATCAGCAATATTTATGAAAGTATTAATATTACATCAGGGAAAAAAAATTGAGCTGAAATCCTGAAGAATGTGTTTTATATTATAAACTTCCATAAACCATTGACACAGAGCAGCTTTAGCATTTGGCACAACTATTTTCTTTCTGAAATGCTGCTTATGGCAAAAGAACAAAAAAAAATCATGTACCATATTTTCTCCTTATTCTCAGATTTCTTTAGTATTGACTGATATATTTATAGCAAATGAATACATAATGTGCAGATGAATGTGTGAATAACTACAAAGAAAATGAGTTAGTTCAATATTTTAATCTTCATCTAAATCACTGATGTTTGAGGAAAACATACATTTTGAAGGAAAAATGTTGTTGTTGAGTTATTAATATTTTTGGAAACAAAAAGGATGTTGAAATAAAATTCAGGTATTTTTAGCAATAACTTGTCTACTGGAATACGTACATTTTTTTCTTTAAGAATGAGTACTATATTATGTCTATTATTGAGACACTAATGACATAATATATATTGATATTGATAGAAGCAGAATTAATTTATATATATATTCATACATATTTTTTCAATTATATCTGGCATTAGAGATATATTTATGGTGCAAACAAAAGTATTTCATTGTATTTTGGTCATAGCTTTAGTATGGAGGTGCATTTAAACTGCTGAAAGTAACTTTTACTGTTCTCTTATGAACAGAAGTCAAGATTTTATAATAAATTTGGAAAAAATAGACTTTCAGTAATGAACAAGTAGAGGAAAATACTTTTCAAGGCAGCCTTTGGAGAATAAATATTTTAAATTGGAACAGCATAATGATGAGAAAGGCAATTTATTGATAACTTTCTAGTGTTGTACACTTTAAATTTCTTAAATGATACATTTTTCATTATATAAAACATTTTGAAAGTCGTGAGTGGAACATTAATAATATGAGTAAACATAATTTTATACTGAAATTTTTCTATTCTTTTTGGCTTAGGATCTTCCTCATTATTTTGCTAAAATCTTTTCCCCTTATTTTACCAGGTTTTTCAATATCAAGACTTAGCAAAAAAAAAAAAGGCAACAGTAAGAGAAAATATGGAAAAAAAGCATAGATTAAGGAAGATATTCCTTAAAAAAAAAAAATAGACACCTTCAAATCTGCCAGTTGTAACATCATGATGATTGACAAGGCAGTTAGTTAGAAATGCAAAATTAGGTGATTTGGTTGTAACTGATGGACCTGGAAATGATGTCCCCCTCTCCATTTCAGACCATATGTATACACACTAAGAGTATGCATGTGTTCTGTGGCTCTGGTTATCTCTGTTCCTAACTGCAAATGGCTGCTGTGTCAGGTGAATGTGCCAGCTCCTTTGAGAAGATGCTTATCACTTCCTAACTCGGTGCCATAAAAGGTCCATGTGCACTGGTAGTGGGTTTTATGCTGCTTTACTTTTCCGTGCCTTCTTGTTCTTGCTCAGAGCTTTTCTTTTGCCTTAGCTTTTCACTTTTTCCCCTTCACTGGAAGTGGCTATTAATCTGCAATTGAAATGGTATCTGGTACGAGTAGACAAAATTCTTGAGCCAGTTTCTGAATATATTTCTGTTGGAGACAGTTATTACTCTCTAATTGAGAGATGTTCTCACTGATGACAGAAGATCTTAACTGCAATTTGTTCTAAGAATTTTTCTTTCCTCTTAATTGAAAACTATCTGTAAAGTCAATAAACTCATTAGACCTCACATTACTGTAACAATGGACTGGAACACAGAAGTTCTGGGAATCAAGTTTAAAAGGAAATGTGAAAGATAAAAATGTTCACTGCTTTCTTTCTGGCAGTTCCAATGGAATTATGAACTGCCATTTGGGGTAACCAAGGCACATTTTGTGGAAAATAAAAAGTTTATATTTCTATACAAGATATCTTGATATACGCACTGGATGATTCAAATTTCAGAAGAATTTCTGCAAAATTCTATATACAAGCTAGATAGAAAATTAAAATGTGTTTCTCTCACCACACTGCTTGACTAAGGTTATTAATGAAATAAACAACTACACAAAAAAGACACATAGATCTTTTGTGTATCAAAATGTGCAACTCTGAGTCTTGTATGAAAAGGACACATTATACACACAGTACCTTCTGAAAGGAGTGATAATGGCTTCAGTCATTGAAATATCTGTCATATCAAGGAGACTGACAGGGCAGAGGCTGTTTAGCTCAGACTTGAGAAGCCTTAGGGAGGAGTGAGGAACAGAGAAGCAGACTCCTCTCAGTGGTGCCCAGTGGCAGGACAAGAGGCAATGGGCAGAAATTGAAATACAAGAAATTCCATTTAAATGTTAGAGAAAGCTTTTGTGCTGTGAGGGTGGTCAAATATTGGATCAGGTTTCTGGGAGAGGTTGTGGAGTCTCCATCCTTGAATGTATTCAAAACATGACTGGACATGGTGGTGAGCAGCCATGTCTGGCTGATCCTGCTCAGAGTGGGGCCAGACTGGACTGGATGAGCTCCAGAGGTGCTCTGAGGGGAATGAAGGTGCTCCAGCCTCAGGCACACTGCAGCTCCCTTTGTTGATACTGGAGAAGTCTCATCATAACCACTTGCTAAAATTTAGCTGAGATTAAAGTTGCATAAGAAAAGTTTTTCACATTAAATTTTGGATTAAGAATGACTATTGCTGATGTAAAGGTTGAGAGATGCCCCTGTTCAATATATTTCTGATCAGTGCTTGACATATATTACACAGTTCCTGCTTTATATTCTAGGTGTTAGCAGGAAGTGTTTAATATCCATACTTTAAAAAGAAACTCTGTATAAATCACAATTTTGTTTGAAGTAAATTTAAAAAGCTTTTTGTTGATGTGAATGAAGGACTAACAATAGCTTGCTTCTTTTCCTGAGAACAGTGTAAGGATACAATACAATTGGACTGAAAAATTAAAATCTTAAGAATTATTTGAAAATATGCACTTAAAGTTTATAAAACTGTTATAAATTGTTATTTCATTAAAAAAGTAGAGTTTAAAAAATGTGCAAGATTGGAAGGTAAAAATAATGGGGATTGCACTATAATTAGTAGTTCCTCCTAAAAATTTCCATCTTAGAAACTCATTTATCAAGTATGAATCAAATGCCCATCTTATATTCAAAAGGTCAGAATGGATTTTCATATTCTGGTGGCTTGTTTCCATATCCAGATTAAAAATTAATGTATAAGAAATGTTATGTAGCTTTTGGCTACAATTGCCTTACAATATATTCATTTTAGATGTGTTAGAAAAGCGTTACAGAAGGATATCTCAAGATAATAGATTTACCAGATAATGAAAATAAAACTGCTGTTAGTTCATACCAACATATAGAAAGAGCAGAGCAAGCCAAATACATTCTAAAAGGAGATGATAATTTTATGCTTAAAATAGAAAATATTCTCATGATGTGTTTGCCTTTCAATGGAAACGTAAATGATGAAAAGTACTTTATCTTGCAATATAGGGTTCCTCTCCTCTCCTCTCCTCTCCTCTCCTCTCCTCTCCTCTCCTCTCCTCTCCTCTCCTCTCCTCTCCTCTCCTCTCCTCTCCTCTCCTCTCCTCTTCTTCTCCTCTCCTCTGAGGTTACAAACACAAACAAGCATCAGCTTTCAGACTGCCTGGGAAATGTGATGGGCTCATAGTCACATTCCAAAGCAGCCAAGCTCATGGGAAGTCAGAATTGCTGTTTGAAATGTCAATCTCACCACTTCTCGTAAAGAGGTTTCTACATCAGCTTGAGCTGCACCTCATTGCAACTATTATTCTTATGCCACTCCAACGAGCCTTGCAGGTCTCTCTCACATCACACTGTCCAGACCCAGAAAAGTGCTGTGTCTGCCTAATGTTTTTATCGTCCCTGGTCGCTCACTTTGGACAGCTACATGCATGTGCCATGTGCACATTATTTCCTGCCCTCCATTATATTTTAATAAGATAGAGCTTTCCAGCAGAGAAGATGTGATTTGAATACTATAAATTATTTCGAACTGTTGTAAAAACCCTTCTGTTAGAGCTACACAGTACTGGGGAGCATTACTTCCTTCCCATTTTTAGGCCATATTAAACTGTACAGGAAATAAAAAACTACACTGAGGTCCTTGATTCTGATGATCATCTATAAAGAAATATTACTAAGAAACAGATCCTTGAGAGATCCACATGCATATGTGCAGTCAAATATATCTTTGAATGTTCCTCCATTTTCTTTCATGAAAATTGTACTGATGTTGGTCACAAAATTTAATAGCAAAAGCCACACACAGCATGACTGATCTCATTGATGGGAGATATAGTCTCACTTTTAAATTTACATTTTTACTACTGACCCTGTTGTCAACCGTGAAGCCATTTTCTTGCTTTGACTGATGTTTTCTTTAATTTTAGCTAATGTACGTCACAGCTTGTATATTGAGTTATATGCTGGCATGCTCTTTTAGGAGCCAGCACTGCTGCTACCCTGTCAACACCAGGTTTCAGAAGGAATTCCTTTGGTCAGTCTGCCTTCAGTGCTGTGCCCCTCAAATTTGAAGTTCATCCCTGCAGAGGGTTGTCTTGCTGGTTCAATATCTGTTTCAGTTGTTTTCATAATGCCTTCCACTTACTGGATTACTGTTTTCTTTAAGGACTGCCTTGGAAGACCATTTGAAAATATATATTTTAATAAACACATATTTGGGGGGGGGGGAGCAAGAGAGTGGCAGAGACCCTCTACAGGTATCTGAACTACTTTTTCTTGTGCTACAATACCTTTGAAGATACTTCACTAAAAGAAATGTTGTGAACTATTTTTCCCTGCTGTATATTTAAAGTTAAAACAATAAAGAAACAAGCATTTTAGGAAGACCACTACTATCTCCTTAAATAATATTACAATGTATGTTGTATTGTTTAATCCATATTGAGCAAAAATACTTTCCTTGTTCTAAATGAGCATTTATGGTATATTTTGGACCTGTTACAAGAACTGCTAAAGTGAGAAGATTTTGGGGTGACTTGAATAATTTTATTGAATCTTTACTGCTCTTGAGTAACCTGATTAGCTCACACAACTGCCAACACAGCCTTCATGCCAATCCACACCACACTATCAAGTTATTTTTCTCTCCCTCATCTAACCTAGTTTTCAGCACCTATACCAAAGCCAAACTGCCATGATGAGAATCTCGTGGCTGGAGAAGGAGGGGTTGAAAATTACTTAAGCTTGAGAGTATTTTGGCACAAAGGTGGTAAGATAGATCCTTTCTGTCTTTGTAAGGAATTAACCAAAAGTGCAGGTCATATAGAAGAGACTGGAACAAATTCTTCCTCCTGTGAAAACCAAGCCCTGCTATAACTGGTAGGTTTCTTTGTGTGAGAGGAGGCTTTGGCTGAGCATTTATCTAATAGGTTAAATGTAAATAGAGTCCATTAGAAAACTGTATTTTCCACACTAACCTGAGTTACTGCTGGGAGTTAAACTATGTGTGTCCCTTTCTTATATTAAAGAAAATGAGTAGGAGAAATATAATCTAATCACTTGCTGATATTTCATAGAGATGGAAGTAGGAAGAGGCTTTAGGTTTCTTCAACTGTTTATTCTACTTTATTTTTCTTCTGAACATGAATCTCTCTTCTCAGGAAAACTGCTGTTTCGGATGCAGTCTTACTGAACCTCTGCCCAGTGCTTAAACCAAACTGAATCTGAGCCTTTTCCAGGAAGACTGGGAGGAGATGTGAAAACTGTTTAGAACTAAGATTAAAAAAATAAATGTGGTGTCTCTGCACTGCTGCTTTCACTTGGGATCCGAACTCAGGTCAGATGGGCCATTCTTACCACAATTCCTGAGAGGACCCAGCCAGGAAAAGTTCATTCTTCTTAGGCTGTCAAAGGTGACACAGGCATTTTACAAGTGACCCTGATGCCATGTTTGGAGATCTTGCTTCCTTTAGAGCCAGATTTGGAAGGAACACTGAGTATGGCAGGAAAGGAGGAGGGGAACTCTGGCAAGGCAGCTTCCTGCCCTGCAGGAGAAACTGGACCCCTGTCTGCCAGAAGAGGGATGGCATTTCTTGCAAGAATGGATTAGCTAAAACAGAACAATCCCAATACCAGAAGCATCTTTTTCACTTGCACAAGAGTTAGGAGGTACATGAAGATTCACTAGTATTTCATGTGTCAGGGAACAGATTCAACTAGAACAGACTAATAAAAATAGGTGTTAAAACATTTCACTGTTCAAATGCACAGCATGGCCTGTAACTACAAATTCATTTTGCACAGTACCAGCTTGTGAAATTCAACATTTGTGTATTTTTTTCTGCTTACTGATTTAGTTGATATTTCTTCTTTGATTTGTAAGGGTTAAATTGAACTAAACTGTGTTCTTTTTATATGTAAAGATCAAAAGCAAGATGTTTACTAATAGCTGAAAATATTCACAATTCTTTATGACTAACACATTGACGGTGACCAAGAAAGAACCCTTCTAACCTACCTTGTAAACTTTATTTTCATTTTAATTTACACTGCCTACATGAATATAGGAGGATTAAAGGGATACATGCTGTGGCAGAATTTGACCTATGAAATAAACTTTATTTATGGTAAAATATCCTCTTTTTGAAATTCCTTGGTGTATATACTCTGTTGAATTTTTTCTGTATCTCCTCAGCCTCTAATGCTGTTGCATGTCATTGTTTAGTTGTGGTTGCAGTGACAAGAGGAAAATGCCTCTCTGGCTGCCAAAGAAGAGCCACATGGGCTCTCTCAAGGGGCAAAAAAATGGTGAAAGGAGGAGGAAAGGCAATAGGGAGGTGAGTTTTCTATAGGTGTCATTCCATTACCATTTATTTGATAGAGTAAGCCCAAAGGTGTTTGTCGGATGTTTCATAGAGGGAAGGATGTAATCTCTCTCTCTCTGCTCTGCTTTTAGAAAGTTTCCAAATCTCCCTAATCCATTAATCTATTTTTGTGCTCCTTCTTAATTTCTGAGGGAATAGATACAGAGCCCCTCTGAACTAAGGCTGTACAATTAGAGGCTGAAGAAACTTATCTGGCTATGGATTGATGAGTCAGTTATGGATAGCAGGGGTGATTTGTAAAACATTCTGGCAAATATCTAAAACTGACTAATGAACCTAAAGATACCATTAAAATGTTTAAGTGTAACAGTTCTCTCCCCACTCCCTACTTGTTATCTTTTTAATGCCTTCTTATTCTTCAGCTAAATTAGTGAATTACAAGAAAATGTCATTCATTTGTTCATTGTCAATGCAGAATGAGACCTTTTCACTTGCATTATATGCCTTAGAGTGAATCACACTTGAATCTGTTTAGTGTCTCAGTAAAGATCATACTGATCCACAATTTTAGTTGTTAGCACAGACCACTAAGTATGTTTTTGGTGTTTTCAGCAGTTTTCAAAGTCTGGTTAAGAAGAGTTGCCTGCTTCAGAAAGGAGATTTATGCTTCTAAAGAAAGATAACACAACCCCTACTGATCCCATCCTGATCCCTTTCTATCCTCTCTGCCCATTTCTGCAAAAAGGAATCTGCAGGCATCCAGAGAAATATCTGTCTACATTTCTGCACTGATTCTCTTTCTGTCTGCTTCTGCAGATTATAGAAAGCAAAAAATTAGAATTGATGATAAGTTAACCTCAACCATATTACTTCCTACCTCTAACTGATTTCAGTATCTTGGACCAAGTCCTTAGTGCAAGTGAGCTAATTACTAATGCATTCAAGAAAAAAAACCTAACACCCCTAGGTTTTATTATTTGTTCTGAAATTAAGGTAAATTTGTATTTCTCCCCTAATTCAAAGTTCCTTTTTTTGACAGCAAATTATCAAAAAGAGGAACAATACTACTAGATCTACTTTTAACCACGAAAGGGTTATGATATCAGCACATCACTGGAAATATTCAGATTTGGAGGACTTCTCACAAAAGTGGGTTAAACCAAGTGAAACCAATTCTAGTGCCAAAGACTTATCTCTTGACCTATGACTGTGAAAATAACAACACTGCCAAAATAAAGAGCAGTACCTCAGCACTAGGTATCAGGGTATACTGAGGATTTTAGAGTTAACCTCAGTTGGAGCTGGTTTATATAAAATACACCCAAGAAGTTTAATATATAAATAATAATTCTTTTTTTATACTTTTAAGTGGCTTTTCACCATAGGGAAATTAGTTTTGAATCTAAATGAAGGTTGTCAAAACTTTCACAGGTTCTTTGTGAATTTTCATGCTAATCAGTTGCCACATCAATACAAATTCTTGGTAAATTCAGCTCTTAGAAGCAGTTCTGTCTGTCCCATGAATAGCTGGTGGCTAAGTTAATTTTCCACACTTACAAAAGAGTGTTCTTAACTTTATATCTGATTTTACTATATACTCTTAATGTATTGTTAATATATGACTTCTTAATAATTGTGTTACCTTTTTTTTTTTTTTTTTTTTTTTTGTAGATATATGTAGACCTTTTACTACCTTCAGCTGAATCAACTATTGATCCCTGGTTTGGAACCTATGCTATCCAAGAGGGGCTTGTAATTTTATCCATAATGGGCAAAAGAGAATGAAAAAAGGGTTATGTTTCTCATTTTCTATATATTAGGGCCTGGATGGAAGCATACGTTGTATGAATATTGCTCGTATCTGTCGATTTATACATATGGTACTATTCAAATTCTATCAACAGTGAAGACTGTTTCAAATTTTATTGATTTTCTAAAGAGTTCACCTCTATCTCTACATGGTATTGAAATCTCTATAGGAACCAGACTGAGCTTCCCTTCTTTCCAAGTTCTAACTCACTTCAGAAGAGATAACCAATAATGCTTTCTTCTAGAAGAGAAAGTGTTCATATTACAATGGATTTCATTTTTTTCCACTTCATAGTTTTACTTTACTTTGAGCGAAGGGTGATTTTTCCTGATAAGCAGGAAGACTCTTAATTTCATATCTTTCTCTTTCATACCAATATGTGGAGACCTCCCTACTATCACATACAGATCACCAAGCAGAACACAATATTTGGAAAAACAGTTTGTAGAAGAAATACTTTACCTGTGAAATGGTCTGTTTCCAAAGCACGACGGTGTAAAGTGAGACAGGAAGAACTCTCTGTATTTGGAGTATGTGCTGAACAGGCAATAAACAGAGGATCACAATACCACTGTCTACTCCAGGAGGTGCATATGTCCTGCCTGCTCTGCACAGACCTTGTCCTCCCATCTCCAAAAAAATACAAGACTGGAATAGGAAGAGAGAAGGACATCTGAAAGGTGAAAGTGTTTCTGTACAAAGAACATCTTATGTAGACTAGGACTTGGCAAGCTGAAAACAAGATGTCTCAGGATGTCCAGCAGAAACCTGTAAAAGTGTGAGAAGAGACTGGAAGTCATAATTTTATCATTTCTAGTGCAGAGCCAAATTAATGTGGCAATTAACAGGCTAAAACTTCACAAAAACAGACATTTTTTAAACCAAGTAGTCAAACTAAAAGCTTCTCACCAAAGCTATCACAGACATTCTGCTAATGGCTGAACCACATTTGGCAGGTGAGACATACAGTGAGTGGTATAGATGTTAGTTCCAATTGAATACATTCTAGGTGGGGTGACATTATTCCTGTGGAGATATTTGCCTGCACCTGGAAATCAGCACATATTTAACATAATTGTCTGACACTGGGAACTTGGCTTAACTAGTTTCTGCCCATATGCTTATCTGGTTTTGATAGTGCTATTTAGTTCCTGAGAGCTCTGAATGACAAAAATTAAAATCAGCTTATTAAACAATCTTTTTTTTTATTCTACCTCTACTAATTATCTCATTTGATAAAATATTGCATAAAATGAAGACTTGTTATAAAATGAATGTTTAATCTTATATATCAGCAAGTAAATACAAATGGTACAGAACCTCTGTCCAATTCTTAATCAGAATATTTTTAATGCTTTCATTCATCTTATGACATTTCTTTATCAACTTATGTCTAAGAGTCACTACTTCTGCATGGATGTAAGATAGTCTTTCTTGCTGACTGACATGAGATCTTCATTCCTTGCTGCTGAGATAAACTCCTCCCTGGAAAGCAGTATGGATGAAGGCAACATATTATTCTTGGTGAGTTTTGTTTTGTTTGTTTTTCTCCACTGGAATTCTCTCTCCTTTACAATTGAGATAGCTCCCTTAAGATCTTCCTTTTAAATTAAAGGTAAGGATTTGCAGATGCAGTGGTAGAGGAAAACCACTGGAACAGATTTTATGATTTGTTACACTCATGCACAATAGCAAAAAAATGTTCATTTGCCTCTGGCTCTCAACTTTAGGTGTTTTAGCAAACTATAAACCAGTTATAGCAAACAAGATATTGTGTTAACCTTTCCATCAGTAGGTGTCTTCATTGGTATACTGAAACCACACTTTGAAATTATAGGTACAATTTTAAATAATTTTTTGTCTGTTAAAGAGTTTTTTAATTATTGCAGTGAAAAGAAAATTTCCAGGTTCTCTGTAGTAGAAGTCCCCTCAAGAATTTTCAGGTTCTTGAATGAACTTGAATTTCCATGAGCAGCTCTTACTTCCTATGAAAATGGGAGATGTAGAAATTTCTCAATAAAATTCCAAATGAAATCTCTGTCAAACCAAAAATAAGTTAAAAATCCCTCATGAGTGTTGCTTTCTGATGATCTTTATCAAAGCCTCATAGGATAAATGGATGAAAATGTATGCGCTAGGATTTACAAACCTATGGCAACTATGAAAACCTTGATTCTAACATAGACGTGAAATACTGCTGTCAGCACACAAAGTATTAAAGCAGTGCTACACATCTCCTTTTAGTAGTGGCATGAGTTTGAGAGAAATTGCTTAGAGAGGCATGTGGTGAACAAGCCAAGAATTTTGCTTCCCTCCTACTTCAGGATCTGTTTCTTCCCACTGAAAGTTTGATTTTCTCCTTGCCTGCCATACAGAAGCTAGAGCACTTTCCTAGGATATTTCTGTTGCAGCCTGAAGTTGATGTTGCCACATTGTATGTTCACCAAAATATTTTATTGTAATTTTTTGAAGCATAATTAGAACACAAGGTAGGGCTCCGTTTGAAATTAGCTGCATTTAATTTTTACATTTTCTGCACTATTTAAAACAGTTAATTGATGCTGTCAATAACTCTAGTGGAGAGCAATGCTACTGCTTTGGACTGTAGCATTCCAAGCTTCTTTTCAAGTTTTAAGGTATTTTCTAACTTGCAATGGTGTATTGCAAAGAAAAACAGTACAACAAAAATAGATAGTCACTGTAGCCAGAATCAACAAGTTTTCAATTTTTCTGGATGTAAGTGTCTAATTTTATCCTAGCCAAATGAATTGCGCCTCCATTCTCCAGATTCTGAGAAATATAAAGTACATGAGAATGAGCTCACTGTGATAATGTACATTACTAGTAGAGCTGGCCTAGAGGGACAAAATTTCTGAGCATATGAAAGAACACAGGCAAAGTCCAGGACTGAAATTCTGTGTGAGAAAACATCTTCATTAGAAATACAAATATATTCACATTATCTATTAGCTATTTCTATATTGAAAAACCTGGCTGGTATCTAATTTTAGTGATATCAGCACATCTTTGTTGGTATGTCCAAATATTAAATCCAGATGAGGATTTAATTGCATACCCTGTTCTCTTCAAACACTCAGATATCAATTGTCTGTAGTAATCATTACCTTTTGCATTTCAGAACTTGAGTGAATTTAGTGCTCAGGAACGCAGAGACAAAACCAGCTCTGGCTGATATTTAGGGCTGCTGCAGGTGTCATGCAAACTTTACTTCTGTGTCTCTCCAGCTATGACTGGTATTTACCCAGTAGTTCAAAATAAATGCTAAAAAATTGAAAGGAGAATCTGAAATGCTAGCAGTAACCAAAGAAAATGATGATACCATTGCATACTATGACATTCTTCTAATGTTTTTTTGGATGTCTTTGGTGCAAAAGTAAGATAAATGATCTCTGTTTCCAGCTAGATATAAAATGCTTATTGTTCAAAGCAGCTCATAAAGTGAACCCTCCCTCAGGGAATGTCTCTTGGCCATTGCTGAATGATGTGGGATTAGAGGTTAGAGCATGGTGCTAAAATCACCAAGGCTATGGGTCCAAATTCCATATGAGCCATTCACTTAAAAGATGGACTTGATCCTTGTGGGTCTCTTCTAACCCAAATTTCTCTGTGATCTGGAAATAAAGATTAAATATAATAGCCCTCCACCCAAATACGTTGTTCCATTTGCTCCTAAGTGGCTCCAGGGAATATTCTGGTTTCCTTAGTGAAAATAAGTTATTCTGAATTTTAAACAAGGCATTTGCAAATAAATATCTGTTTCCAGAAAGACCAGACCAAAATAGGTGTCAGTAAAACAACAAGTAAAATTTACAGTAGTCAAACTTATACACTAATTTTGGAAAAACCTTATCTGTATGGCCCAATTAAATGAGTTAAAGTAAATGTATCATTTTTGCTTCAATGTGTTTATCATATTACAACAAACAGTGACAGCATGAGGTCATGAACCATTAAAATTATGACTCTGGAAGTCCAGAACATGTTTACATAGCTGTAGTTGTGAATTGGAGTTTAAAGCAATGAGGCAGTTTTAAGCTATGTAATATGATTTGTTAACATACTCTGAATGCAGACAGGTAGCCCCACTGATGATCATAAGGAGAATGCAGGAAATTTATTTTCCTTGTCAATGAGTTAGTCAAAAGTACTGGGGCAAGTGAGCATTTCATATGTTGCAGACATAAACCTTTTTGCAAAAGAAAATATTTAGATACCACTCCCAGATGCTGAGGAAAGCCAAGAGGGTTCATGTACTTTTCTGACTGCTGCTAATACAAATTTAATATCTTTTCTGACTACATATGTCTATAGAAATTTTGAATATTTCCATCCCATGAGTTTATCAAGAGCTGAATAATGAAATGGCTGCAAGGGCAGCTCCTTGTAGTCAGAATTAAACACCAGACAGAAGGGGAGAGCTCTTATGCAGGAGAAAGTTAATTCCAAAAAATGTGAGTCACCTGTCTGGAAATGAGTGTGAAAGCATGAAGTACAAATCTAATTTTAGTTTTCCATGTTTGCAACTCAGAAACAATGAGTACCTTCTAAGTAAGCTGTAGACATTCTCAATCGTGAATTACCAAAAGAACAGCCATTAGTCTCCCACTAATTTTAATCTGCTGAGATTTTTCCTTACTGCTTTCAATCAGTTTTTCCTAATTTTTGTACATCATATACACCCCTTGAAGAAACAAAAAGTTGTATCAGATCTGTGTATATTAGAAAACATCAGAAAACACAAATAGCTCTCGAAAACAAAGACACATCAAAACGGAAAGGAACTGAATTTTCCTTCTGCCAGCCAAACAGAACTGATATTGTTTCTGTGGGTTTGGGAATATCATTTCCCATTCTCTTGCTGCAGAGCCCACCACATTGCTTCCTTATGAAAATTAAAAGATCAATCTCCCTTAAATCTAGTGCCCTCCTGCTCCTCTGCCAGCCTTCATGGAGAGGCCAGAGTGTGATCTCATTCCTCTCCACCCCAAAAAGCCAATTAATTATCTCCTATCTCACCAGATCTGACTCTCTAGGTTAGGTTTGCATGTTTCCTGCTGCTGTGAGTTCTACCAAGAGGTTTTCCTTTAGATCCTAATGTCTGTGTTTAATCCTAGTCCCCAAACTCTCACTCAGTTGAAGCCCAAGTCATTTCCATCTCAGCACTGAGCCTCATGACTCCAGCACCTCCGATGAATTCTGTGGTCCCAAAGAGTGTTTCAGATTTGCTCTAAAGGTAAATCAGAATCACATAATGGAAACTTAGGTAAACAGTTTTTATTATTGTAAGGAAAAATGTTGGGGTTTTCGTGTTTTTTTCTAAAACGAGCTGGCTTTCTGGTAACACTGCAGAAAAATAACAGAAACCCTAACAAAACAAGGCTTATACTGATTTTTTGTTAAGTCAAATACAACAAAAGAAAGACACTTTCATTTTTGGCTTTCTTTTCTTCTTTCAGCTCTTCCCCCAAGCTGTCATTTGATGGATCAGATAATTCATCAGCAGTAATATTTGATCATTCAGGTGAACTCTTTGACCACTTGTACCTGCCCCATGTCAAAGATTCCATTTCAGGTGTGCTAACGCTGTTGTCTAAGTCCGTGCTGTCAGAATGGGAATCAACTGAGTATTACCTTTTGGTTTTATTTTAAATAGAGGAAAGAGGATTTTTTGTTATCTTTCTGATAGAAAAGTTCAAGCCAGGGAAAATACATCGGGTACTTTGTTGTTACTTCTGAGAGAAATGTGTATTGGCTTGATGTCAAAATGAAATTCTCATTTTTATTGGGTGCTTCTTTTAGTTTGGTTTCCTGGCTATGTTTTACTAGTAATACAAAATCAAGTGCTGTTTTTATTTTTAGTTGAGCCAGTATTTTACCTCAAGTACAAATCACTGACACAGAACACTAGGAAACTTTTGGAAGACATTGTATCTGACACTCTGATGAGTATCAGAAGCCTGGAGATGGGAAAACGAAGTTAAGAAAAAGAGAAATTGATATTAGAATTTAATATTTTTGCCATCTCATGAAAATTAAGCAAATAAGATAATTTTGTCCACTTTCTAACAGGCTTTTTATACACTAGAACAAAAATAAATACAGGCCAGCACTTTAACTCAGAGCTGAGTTGCTGCAGGATTTTCAGTACAATCTTGAAACGCTTCAGTATGGCAGAAGCAAAAATATTCTGAGCCTCTGAAAGCCAGGGGCCATTTCCTCAGATGAGGTGACAGTAATAAACCCACGTCTGGCATTCAACCCTGCCTCAAGTAATGAGCAAAATCAAGCAATAGGTCACCTCAAATGCTTTCCAGAACTAACCCAGGGAGATATGTTATAAATCTACAGCAAATGTAGAAAATTTTACTGTTTTATTGCTAATGACAGTTTATAAAATGGAAAAGTATTGTTATAATAGTTCAATGTAATAGTTTATGGTTGAAAGATTAAAAGCAGTATCTTTTCCCCTTATTTTTCACAGTAACACCTCATTCCATTAGAAGCAGATCTCTGAGGTTATTTTTATTTGTTGATGACTACAAAGTCAGCTTTTGTTCATTGACAAGCCATTTGAACTTCATAATGAGAATAAAATTCTGTTGAGTGAATTTTAAGTATGTGCATGCAGTTAAATGCACATTCAGATATTTTTCTGGGAGAAATTTCAGTTTCAGATTCAGATAGTTACCTGCAGAAATTTAGATTTGTAAGAATGCCTAAAGTATGTAAATATATAATGCCCTTGTAATTTCACAGGAAGTCTCTTCAAAAACTGTTGTGTAATGTCCCATCAGAACTACTTTGATGAAAGTTTTGCTTTTTATCATATGCTTGAGAAAGCTGCTCATAGGAAACAATTCCATGCATAGAAATTAAAATCTTATGATGTTTTCATTCAGTTTGGTTAGGTCTGTAAATTCTGAAGTTTGACTAATAGTTGAATAGTTGGGTTCTTAAGTATCCATAATTGTGTGTGTTATAAGGAACAATGAAAGCAATAATAGATGATTTTGCTTAAGAAAACTCAGCTTGACTGACATAACATTCTTGACTCAGTGTCATTCTCCATAACTGTTGTGGTTTAGAAATAGTATTCTCCAATTTAGCATTCACTAAAAAATGAAAGACCTTGAGCCACTCCCCTCCCCTCCTGAATGGGAGGTATGAAAGACAAAGGTCACAGGTAGAGATAAAAACCATTTTCTGGAAAAATGAATGACATAAGAAAACAGTAAGAGCAACAATAATAATAACAAGAGGTATAAGACAAAGAAACAATTTATATTCAAAATAAAACAATACCAGACTCTTTTGCTTGCCACACTTTATCCCACCAGAATGAATGCCCTTCTTCATGGAAACAAGTCTCTTTGCCCTGCCCCAGAATTGATGTGGGGTGGTATCAAATATCATTAGGGTCTTGGCTGCACACTCTCCCACTGACCTGGGTGCCAAAACCAAGCCAATAACATTGTGTGTATGCTAGTTATATTTTGTATAAAATATTCTAAAATGTTTTAAGGAAAGGCAGAATATGTACTGCAGAAAACTTAGAGAAAAATACTTAAGATCTTGAACTCAATCTTTATTTCTTAACAGAACTCTGCATCTTCCATAGTCAGGCAAAGCCAGGGACATGCAGATGGCAAAGAGGCTCAGTAAGCAAAATGTAAATTTTGCTGCACCTATACCAGTGACTCTTCAGAGTCATTTGAAAAGGATATTCAAAGGCTACTATGAATTAAAAAGAGGGAAATATTGTAAGACAAAATAGTAGATAAGTGGCTAATTTAAAAACTTGCCACAAAAGACAAAAAAAATAACAACCAAAAACCCACACCAGTTTAAAGGACTACAGTATTTTGTATGGTTTCAATACTATTTCCCACTGATCACTCTATGAAACACCCATAAAATCAAAAGAGAAAACTGACTACCACACTAAAAATAACACATAATGAGCTGTTAAACATCAAAGTAAAACTGGAGCTACATAGGATGATAACATGTTCTTTCTTATCTCCATTATTGTAACCTTATGTTTCAGAGGACATTGGATGGTGTTCAAGTAAGTAAATACTTAAATAAATTTTTATTTCTTATTTAATGCTTTTACATTTCTGTTTTAACTGATAAACTGGTAGGGAAAAATCCGTTTGGATCCTGTTTTCTATGGTGTGTTTCTCAAGCATAGTTTGACATTTTTACAGTTGCTGTTCTTATAAATTTTAGGATTGATCAATACACATTGTTGAACTGAAAGACAAAAAAAAAAAAAACCAACCTCTCAGGATCTGAGTTTAAAAGCTTGTGGTTTTGGTAATGATGAAATATCCAAGATAGTACACACAAGTACATACAAGTACATACAAGTGAAAGTATATGTCACAGAATTTTAAAACTGTGGACTGTAAATATAGTTCCTTAGTTCAAGGTATTTTGTTTGAAGATGCAATTTATTTGAAGATGCAATCCACTGTTACAATGAAATAAACTTCAAAAATATGCAAGATCAGTTTTTAGAACAATAAACCATGCTTAAAACAAGGTTTTAGCACAAATCTTTTATGAAGGCTTTCTAAGGACTTTTTCATGTAAATGCCAACAAAAATTATTTTTGCCTTATCCAGTTGAAAATAAATACTTAACATAGAGTATGCAGTTTAGCCAGATAAAGCACAACCAAGGGAACAGTGGTATGAAATAATTCTTCTTCTTAAAAAAACAACCCTTCAGTTAAGATTTTGGCCCTAATCTTATCCTCATTAAAACCAGTGGCAAATATCCCGTTATTTGTAATATAAAAATACTAACAGCTTTATGACATTCTGGTGATACTAGAAAAGAAAGTTATCTCCTTAGAATCTTTCTGACTGATAAAGTGGAAGACAAATGCATAGAACTTGTTTAAGGATGCTCAAAAATGTTCTTGGATCTCAGTGGAAAAAAAAAATCGTGTCTGGTGTGGGCTGAAAGCCCAATATCTTCCCAGCAGTGGAATGAGGACCCAGAGAAGGTGCAGAACTTGAGGACCTTTTTCTCCAAGTAACAACAACAAGCTACATAATCAAAGACTGGATGACAACAAGGTGTCTTTGATGTTAAACAGCAGAAAATTTCCTGGTTTATAACTTTCTTCCATAATATTTTAAAATGTGGCAAGAGAACTAAAACCCCAGGGAATTCAAAGAAAGGATGTAGACCAAGGGAATTGACAGACTACTTCATTCATTTCCTGCTGGGTGGGGATGAGGTTGTGCCCAGCCTGCTCTCTGCTAACCTGGCACAGGCCAGCCCTGCCCAGGAAGTCATCCAGCAGCATCTGGCTGTTCTGTTTTCAGCTGGAAAATTCGAATTGGATTTAACAGTCCATTTATGCCACCTCTGGGTTGCAGTAGAGATCTGGGTCACATTTGGGTAATGCTGGCCATGGTCAAACTGAGTGGCACCCAGCTGTGCAGGACATACCCTTTCCTCCCATGACACCCAATGGTAGCTGAAACAAATTAAGTAACCTTTAGCTTTATGAATAAACCAAAGGAATGCAAAGAGGAAGAAAGGAAACAGAGCAGAGGCTTTTGGTTTTTCCATGGACCATGAATAGTCTTAGCCAAAAGCATTGACTGATACAACTAAGGTATAATATAAAGACATAGTTTTGGAATAATTTCTTTTGAAGAGTGAGTATTTTAATTTCAATTTGTAGGTGAATTTGCATTCAAAATATGCCATTAGGAAAAGGAAACATGTTTGCCCCTCTGTTTTAAAGTGTTGATGAGTTATTGCTTTGATATAGACAAGAGAAAATCCTTTGGACTACATTGGGGATAATTTTGGACTACATTGGGAACACTCTTGAAAATTGCCTTTATTATACAGCAAAGCTTGTGAAAATATTTCAGCTTGACCACTTCTCCATGAAAATGACAATGTGTAAATCTACACTTCTGGCCAAGGAAGAGAATGTTATAAATGAGCTCTGCCAATGTGACTTGAAAATTGAAATGTCCAGACATGAGTCTGTACATGTTGTTTAATCCCTGAGTTTATAGCATTAGTCTTAGCTGGTAATAAAAAAGTTGTCTAATATCCTTCTTGACTGATCAAGTCCTTGTGGTAAATTACACAGATACAAGGTTACGCACAAAAAGTTTTCAGAGTCATCATAAATCAAATACACAGAAATGGATTGGAAAGTAGGTAACATGAGCTTTTTACTGCCACTTAATTCTGGTTATATTTAATTCAGAGGCTCTACATGTCTATAACAGGCTTAATAAAAGATGCTGATCTCTGTGATCATTTTAGAGGAAGAATTTTATTTTATTTTCGATAGGCAACCTAATGAAACAAATAGAAAAAAAATTGAAGGAGTGACTTTTACCAAGGAGCTGTTTAGGCACATTAAAGAATTTATTTTAATTATTTAGCTGAAAGAAATGTAATTCTAAAAGCCAAATGAGCTGTTTGTCAGAGCTGGATGAGGTGACACTGTCAGTTTAAAATGTACAGCTTTTACAAAGCTGTTGTTAATGAAACTAAAAAATTTAAACTGACGATTGCTTTGAAATGAAAACAAATTTATTTAACTATATATTTATCTTCTTTACATGGATTTTTTTTGTGTTAAAAGACACTAAAATGTATTTTGTGGTCTTATCTTGGTACTTTTTGGTTTGCCTTCATAGACGTGAGATATGCTGTTACACATAGGAAGTTGTCAGCATGAACCACCCATATCACAGTTGACAGAAACTCCCTGAAGTCCATTAATCCACTTGAATAGCCACTGCTGTTTCAGTTACTCCTATTATATCAAATTCAAACTTATTCACATGAGTAAATTGAGCAGATTTTAATCATCCATGGAAATTACTTGGTGTCTCTGACAGAATTACTTCTGTACAGTAAAAGTTTCATGGTAATTTTTTCAGTGTGCCACAGACTTCCAGTAAAGACAGAGGAAAAGAGGCCACTGAAGTCAACAAGCCCTGAACCAGAGCCTTTGAATTGGGTTTATCTCTTATCCCAAGGGTAAAACAAGAGTACTCCAAAATAAATAAATAAAAGTCATCTTTAAAAGAGAATAAAGGGTCAGAATAAATTATTGTTGGTTCTCCTGTAATGAGTATATAAAGTTTGTTTGTAGATCTACTGTAAGAATAAAGATTAACAAGTAAAAATTCTGCCTTACTTGAGATAAGATACAAGCAAATGTGTGTAGCCTTTGTGTTCTCTATGCCAGGTCTTTTTGCCTTAATTAGTCTAAAATTTCATGGTGTTATGGCAGAATGTTTGAGTCTATGCAGGCAGAAGAGAAAGGAGCACCAAAAATGCAGATATGTGGAACTGCCTTACATGTTCTTATTTGTATTGTTATCCAGAAAATTATTGCTGTGTGCTTAAGGAAATGAATAAGGCTCTAAGGCTGAAGGAAATAAGAAACAAAAAATATCTAACAATTTACCTGCATATTAGCCATCTTCTCTCTTCTGCCATTACACACAAAGTTTGCAAACTGTGGTGAGATCAGATCCAGCCGGGATGGAGAATGGGATCAGGTCCTCCTGCCCTCTCTTTCAGTGCAGGCAGTGGCTGCTCTGCTTTCCCCCATGTATAGCTGCAATAGGCTCTTCTCCATTCCAACCTCCTCCTGGGCTGCTGCAGAGGAAGGCTGTTTCCTCAGACTTCCCTTTCCCAGCAGTCCCCTTCAACCTCTGGAGGATGAGGAAACCCGTATGTTCTCATCAGCTAAGCATAATTCTTAGACAACCTTGCTTTACTTCCAGGGAGCCAACAAAAGAGAGACAGTGTATAGTCATACATTGGAACTTGTATTTCCTGGAGGAGGTCAAGGGAACTGATTGTAGAATTAAGAGAAAGGTTCTTGCTATGAACAACACTGCTAAAAGATATAGGAAATCACAATAAATAATTTTAGGGCTCAATTAAAAGTGGAATTTTTTTCTCTTATCTGGCCATAGCACAGGCATATGAAACAGCAACATGAGGAGAACAACCACTACTTTCAGAACAAAATTCTCTGAATTCAAGTAACCTCTTTAAATCCACAGCTTGTCCTGGGTGAGGATTACAAAATTCTGATAATTAAGTGTGACAAAATTGAATAATATCCACTGCTTTACTGAATCATATTAATGGGGGAAAATTAGGATATTAGTTCCTGAAAATGGTAAAAAATGCTTCAGAAGCATAGAATTACATTTAAAATAAAATATTACATTATGCTGCATGTATACAGAGGCTGTGGTGAGAGTCTAACTTCTGGCCATCAACAGATAGCAGTACAAAAACTGTGTGTTTGACTACTGATGTCTTGTCTCCCAACATCAGTGAAAAGAAGGCTTTTGGAAGTGTTAACAATTTTAACTACTGATTCTTCACAGAAGTGATTTTCTCTATCTTTTTTTTCCCCCAGTTTGATGTCTTTTCTGAAAACATTCCATTTAATTACAAGTTTTTATTGGTGGTGGATGGGCAAGCCACTCTCCATGGTATTTGGAAAGTCATGGTATTTGAAAGTTCCAGGTGACTGAAAAATGGGAAACATTGAACCTGTTTTTAAAAATCAGTGGAAAGGGTGACCCTTGGAACTACTGACCTGTCAGCCTCACCTCTGTGCCTGGGAGCATCACAGACCAGATCCTTCTAGAAGCTCTGCTAAGGCACATGGAGGACAGGGCTGTGATTCAAGACAGCCAGCATGGCTTTGCCAAAAAATTTTAAATTGAGTTTGTGGTCAGAGGGTGAAGAATTTCCATTACGTGAGAAAATTCTGTTGTTCTATTTAATATATCACCGTTTTCCCCTTCATTTACAATGTAATTATAGGGCACTGAGAGGTCAGAAAACATGCAGAATATGAGAAGCACTTATTTTGGCTCATAATTTGACAGGACATAAGTTTTTTTCCTGCTTCTTCATAGCAATGATTCATCTTCCTTGATGATTAAAAAAATTAAGTTTCTATTTTAGTGAGATTGAACACGATTATACTCTAACAGAAGGAGTTTCAGGAGTAAAAGTCTTTGGCTGATGTGGCAAATACATCACTGGCAAAAAATTCTAAGCAGAGGTGTTGATACATATGTCATTATTTGGCATTCTTTCCAACACCTGTCCAGAGATTAAGTAGAATGCAGTTTGTGCTTTGTCACTTACACTACAGATGACTTTGGCCTTCAAGTGTAACTCAATAACCTTAAAATACACAGTAGATAAACACTAAATACCAGGCTATCAACAATTTTATTCCTAAATGGATTACGAGATGACAGGATGCCAGTATGATAATCAAGCCATCACTAAGGCTGGTTGTTTTATTTCCAAAGTAACAACTGGATGCAATTAAAAGCTATGCTTTTCTCTTCTGTCATGTCTGGTCAATTTTTTAGGTCTCCGTTGAGTAATAGTGCTTCTTGCACCTCATCTCCTAGGTAGCCATTAGAAGTATGGCACTTTCAATTGCCAGATGTTCCTGTCATCAGCCTGACCCTTCAAGAAAATTTAAACCAAAAGTTGTCTCTTGTGATTTCTTCATTTTCCTGTACAGTAGAAATGAGAGAGGGAGTGATGAGTGGTTTATGGGTCAGAACATATGAAGGATGTCAATTTACAACTACCACTTTCATTTGAAATTTGCAGCCTGTCCTGGAGTTGCTGGGAATGCCTTAATAATTTCCCAAAATTATGCACAGATAAATCTAAATTCTGTTCCAGCTCAGACTCTGTAAGAAGGGCTCATGTTTTAGTACAGACACCCAGTCCAGGGTCCTTTGTTATTTGCCAGAGCTCCTTATACTGTCAGAAAAGGAGGCAAGTGCAGTTACAGAGTGCTCCAGCCAGCAGCCCAACTTACTGCTCCTATTATGAGCTGTTTTGGAGCACCAATCTTTTAATTACAAACTTTTATCAGTGGAATGGGCTGCTCAGGGAAGTGGGAGAATCACAATCCCTGGAAGTGTTCAAAAGGCTTTTGGCGGTGGCTCTCAGGTGTATGATTTATTGGTGAACACAGTGGTGCTGGTTTAAGGGGTGGACTTAATGATCTTGTGTGCCTTTTCCAACCTTAATAATGACTCCACAAATTTAAGTTGTGTAGAATTGACTGAGGTTAAAATCTAGCCCAATCTTCCTGCTGTTTGGCTGAGTGTTAATAATGTTAAAAAACCCAACCCACCAGCGATAACCTGAACGTTCATTTGTGTTACCCAGAGCATTCTACTTTCCCTCTCCCTCTTTTTCTAGCTGCAATCTATTCTCTTTTCATATGTGGGTAAATGCCACACAAATATATGTATACATACATATATGTATACATATATGTATCATATATGTATACATATATGTATGTATATAGATATATCTATTTGTGTGCATGTATAAATTGCTATTTGCTTGATTTTAGTGGATGGTGGCCCTGTCCATGGCAGGGAGGTTGGAACTAGATAATATTTAAGGTCTTTCCAACCCAAGCCTTTCCATGTTTCTGTGATTTTATGTTTCTTCTTATGAACAGTATGTCTAGGCCCTTCAAAATCAGCCTGTCTTTGACTATGATATGTGTTTGGTCAGAATTCACTAGCAACATTCTCATTGTTCTAAATAAGGAAACTTTTAATTTTATATATACTGATTCAGTGATGGTTTCCAGGGTGGAATGCACCAAACTGACACACTCTATTGCTTTCCAGAGGGATTTTTGTCATGATGTTATGAGATTTGCAACTCTATTTCTTGTCTAGCACTGAATAAATTAGCAGCTTTGGTTCATTAGACACTCTGGTGGTTCAGCTCTTTCACCATACTACAGACTGTAGCTCTGACATGTTAATATCCCACATTAATTGGGGGTACTTCACTGCAAATTGCAGTTGATGGAGCTCTCACAGCAGAACATGGGCTCTCAGGCATTTTAAAATATAGCTGTACAAAACCCCTTTAGTTGCTCAGAAGCATAAAATAGGTCTGAAAAATTATTTGGAAAAGAGGAATTTTAACATGTGACTTAAACTGTGACGCTAATACTGGATTTTGGAGTCTAGTTTTAAGAAGTTAGTTTATCTCATGGAGTAGCATAGACCAGGACTGGACATAGCCCAGAAATTTGGCCAGCCTCCACAACTATCAGAAATCTTGTGATATTTTTAGAGGAAGTTACAAGAAAAGAGATATTTCCTGCATTTAGTTACATGGATTCACTCTTTGTCATGCAGCTTAATGCATAAAACAGATACACGTAGAGACATTTCAATTTCAGAAGGTTTTACTGATAGGGAAAGCACTTCCATTGAAATGTATTGCAAACCTTTAAATTAATCTTGATTTTAAACATTTTATAGGAGAGAATAGGTATGCTGGACTCAGGAACAAACCTTGTGTGTAATATGGATCTTAAAATAGAAATGACAGTCAAAATATATATATGCTGCTCAAAATAGCAAAATATGCATGGTTTTTAATTATTATTTTCTGGTACAACAAACAATAATGAAAATATTTGTAATTCAGAATGTGACTTAGACGAAGTCACTTCAAAAGATAATAAAAGTCCTCCAGATAATGTATTTTAGTGGCCTCAGGACTCAACATGTGATTTTTTGTCTTCTTAATTCTAAAATTAAGTACAAGGTAAAGAGATGCTTTGCATTGTAATTTCACTTACATATACATGCTTTGTTTAGCCCAATAGGTACAAAGTTACATAAAACTAATCACTGTCTGGAAGAATTAAGTAATCTGAAGAAATAAAGAAGTATGTTTTTAGGTTAAAAATACTTCTGCTTGTTCTTGAAATGAAAATAAGAAAGGAAGGTAGTAGGCCTAATGCTAAAATGCTTGTGAGGGATGGAGTCCAAGACATTTGGCTAGATCCATCACCACTTCTCTGAACCCAGACTTATGATGGATTTGATAATGGTAAAATATGCATAGCAGTTGAATATTTCTTTGTGTGACATTCCTGTAGCTAGGTATATAAAATTATAGATATATAAAGAAACACTGCTTGTATTTCATGTCCTTGAATTAAAGGTCTGGAAGAATCAACAAATGTTGAAACACCTTCTAACAGATATGAATATGTGATGTAGAGATAAAGGGATGTTTTATTTCCTGGCACTTCATGTTGTGTTGATGATTATGATTATTTGCATGCTCAAAGTCTTGAAAGATTTTCAGACTGAAAGCTTGAAAAGTTCCCTGTAAGTGTCTAGAATTGTCACCAACACTGAACATAAACGTTTAAAAAATATTTACTTATCTGTGTCAGCTTAAGAAATGAACAGATAATTTGTCATCTCCTTGCAAGAGTTTCTGTATATTGTGTAAGACTGCCTCTATTCCTTCCATAAAGAGAGCAAAAAGGGATCTCTTTGGGGTTTTTTTAGCAATTGGCAAAGGGTTAGTTGAGCAGGTGTTCAAATAGAGCAGTGGAGAGATGCAGAGAATTAACTCCTCATGGAACACATAAGGAGTTAATGCCATAAGATATAAGAAAGGGTTTGGGCTATGGAAAAGGTAGTGGATATTGTGTTGTATGTAGGGTTTTATTATTTTCTTTCCTCACTGTAATATTTATTTAATGTCTGATTATTGTCTTCAGGGCACCTAGCATATTGTGTGCATATAAGGGTATGTGACATTTTGGAATAAATTTATATCAATATAAAAAATGCTGAAGACTGCAAAATTTTGCTTGCCTCAGAAAGGGACCTTCATAAAACCTGATAAAAAATGAAAAACAGACAGTCAGCTTTCCTGGCATCCACAGTCCTTTTCCCCAGATAAAGACACTTCTTTCCAGCGTGTAAATCTCCAGTACAAAACTGGCTTCAGATCTGCTAAATTTCTACCATCAAGTAACATATTGCTTTTCTTTTTGTAGAGGCTACTGCCAGATTGACAACTAATTTCTTTTCTCCTGCAGATGTGCTGTTCTGGCTAGTTTCTGAAATTACTTTCATTTGGTTTGGCACCTGCAAACTCATGACTCTCAATCTGGCTTTTTCTTAGGACATATGTTCTACAATTGAATAATGCATTAGTATAGATTTTGCTGACAATTACATTTTTGCTTCCTTTCTAATTTTAAGGGCAACATTATCATTTTGGGGATTTTTATTCAAATGTTTCAAAGCATGTGACTGCAATTTACAATGAGGTCTTCTGCACAGATTCAGGTTATCATCTTCTCTTAGTATGATTTTGTACAGATAAAACACAGATGAATATAGCTGATCATGTGATTTAGCATACAGCATTTATATGTTGCCATTGTTGCTTTTGTAGCTATTTAGTTTTAATCCTGCCTCCTAATCCTCACTTTATCTCGCTTTTTATTATTACTATTTGATATTTTCCATGCATAACCACTTAAGGAAAAATTTTCTTAAAAAAAAAGTACTCCCCACAAGTGCAAGAACATAAATACAAGTGTTGCTACATCATTGTAAAAAGCAGGAAAATGTAAGAAATACATTTTCATACCCACATTTTCATTAGCAAAGAAGTATGGTTGTGCTATCTACTACCAATGTCTATCACTAACTGGTTACAACCTACACAATATAAGAAACAAAAATTAGACAGCTGAGGAAAAGGAATTAAAAGAGTTGTTTCCCTGCTGTCAGGGTTCAGCTGCTGCTGAGACAGATATGGTCAGTAGTGCTGCTAGTAACTGCTTTTGTTGATGAAGTAACATGATATCTGTCATTTGTGCTTTCTCTGAGATTCCCATTCTTACCTTTGAGGTGCATCTCTGTTTCACTGAGAGCTCTCCCAGCCTGAGGCATGCCCTGCTCCTGAAGCAGGAGGGAGCTTGTGCCTTGCCCTGCTCTGTCCTGTGTGCACTGCACCCCTCTGCCAGCACAGACCAGCACATGGCACAAACCAACACACACTCAGCAGTGCCTGATAAGGAGGTGCCAGGAGGGGTGATGGAGACAGTAATGGTGGTTGTACAACTGCAAAGCTCTTTACCCCATATCCCTCCCACTCCTGTGTTTTTCATACTTCTCTTAAGTACCAGTTACACAATGGAGATCCTTTAAAGGTGGTTTAAAAATACTAAAAAATGACAGAAGATATCAATTCTGTATACTGAAACATGATGTTATGTTCCAGACTCACATTTTGAGACAGTATTTCATGGCAAAACTTCCATCACATAAATGACATCTTGTCCCCCTTTCTAGCACTGCAAGTCACTGCCTAACAGGTGTTAAAATCGGCAGTGATTTTTGTGGTTATGAAGCTGGTCACTACAGCAAGACAGATTTCTCCTAACACAGTGCCTTACACTAAGACAATATTGAAAAGCAATTTTCACACCTGAAGGGAAGAGAATGCAATAAATTTCCCCTGGCAAACAGGGTTTAGTTAACATATTTTAAAGGAGAGGGCCTCAGCAGGACATAAAAAAACCCTGCATGGGTCTGTCATAGGAAATGTCACTCGCTGCCAGTTACAGTTATTTTCAGTGTTATGCAAGTGTTGATCCTGAAAATACATTATGAGGAGTAAAGGTGTCAACAGCTTCTCGTGTTTGGTCCTAGATATCACATGGACTTGTGCTGGCTATTTCCTCACTCCTTCAAGTACTGATGTTTGCTTATATCTACATGCCCAGCAAGACAAGTCAGGTCCCAAAAAGGAAAAGAACATGACTGTCTACTTCAGAAATACTCCTGCAATAAATTCAGCTCTCCTTCATTCTTACCAGAGAGTGCTGAATTCTCCTTGTCATGCTTTAGCTGTTCAGAGACGCTAAGCAGTGAGACTGTATAATCGGAAATAAAACAAAGTGATTCAATGGTTCTTGAGATTGCTCATGCTGTAACCTGTGTAACTTGTCACATCCTTAAAGATTTTATCAGGATTTTTTTTTGTCATTGCTCTCCTTATTTTTCCAATTATCTGGAATCTCCTAATGTCTAAAGACTCGGTCAGGATTAAGTCTGTAATGTGTTTTACATTCTGTATGGGTACAGAATAATCTGTGTATCTGACTATTTACACAATCTTAATGCCTCTTCCTGAAGACTGAATTCCTGACACGGAGCAGTTACTTTCTAAAAGTAAATCTAAAATCCTAAGTAAATGTAAAGTCCTAAGTTTTCTAATGCAAAACATCTAAATTTCAAAATTTTGAAATTGTAAGATTGTATTGTGTTTCTTCTTTTAAATACTGAGTGTCCATTTTATGTGCCCCATTTTGTTTGTATGTTTTCTCTTGCCTACTTTGTTTCTAGAATAAAAATTTTAGGGGTTTATATGTTTTTTTTAAATATTTCAGATCATGTAAGATCTTAATTTTCTTCTCAACACAACAAAAATCAAAGACCTATTTGTAGAAGGTATAGCGTGTCCTCCTTTTCCATGAGGCCAAGGAGAGGTATTCAAATAATTGGAAGTAGGGAGGACAGTGTCATGCTCACTGCAGAGGGATCTATAGGTCTCAAATCCTCTTAGGTATTTGGTCAGGGTGGAGAATAAAAACATCCTAAAATGAGCTTTGTGATGGCTGTTGTCTCAAATTAAAATGGAGGGGTGGTGTCTTAAAGCTGGAAAACATCAGCAAAGGCCCTGATGGCACCAAGGTGGAGTGGAGTAGGACAGGACCCAGTGGAAAAAACCACAATCAAAGTTAGATGTCGTGATTGGTACCAGAAGCAGGACATTTGCTACAGGCACAAACTTCAACCTGAAATTCCATTTGTTACATGTCTTTGTGTGAAGTAATGCTGCAGTCCCTGATCTTGCAACTTTCAGAGCATATCTCCATGCAGGAGAGAGTGCAGATGGATGTTGCTGGAACCCCAGAGGTTGGAGACAGTTCTTTATACAGATCAGCTGAGGTTCAGAATGCTTTTTGACAAGCATCAGCGTCCCTTTCAGTGAGATGATCTTCAAGAGCTCTTATTTACCACATATTCCACCATGGTACTGAAAAATGGCAAACTAAATTACCAGCACATTCATTCATTTGCATTTTTTCCAAAACCAGATCAGGTTCATTTTTTTAATTTATAATTTCATTCCATTTTTCCTTTGTTTTTCTTACATACATAGCTATGATTTATTGCCTTTCCTCTTTAAAATAAAGAAGTATTTCCTTGATCACACTTAAGTCTCCATTTATCAATAAAACATAAATATGTTCTTGACATTTTAATTTTATTTTTAGTGGGATATAGTTTATAGCTTTTTTAATTTATTCTTCTTGATCTTTTTCATCCTTCATCAACATGGTTTCACAGTGAATTTCAGAGTCTCTGTTGTCTATAGCTTTTTATGTGTTTGATTTTTTACATTTGTTATCTGTTGAATTTTTTTTTTTATTTCTCAAGTGTTTTATAGGCACTACACCAATGCTGATCCTGTATTTGTGTTGGCTTAGAAGTTCCATGTAATTTAAAATCCCATTGGTACATCCCTGGGAGGAGAGTGCCTTGGGCTTTCATATCCAAGAAATGTAATCCACACTGCCTTTTTGCAGGTTTACTATCTCAATGATGTATGGCATCTGACAGAACTTCTTTGAATAGCTGCTGGGAAATTTCTTGGATTTGGATACATGATGTAATTATAGTTTTGATTCACATGTGTGTCAGCATTTTTTCTTTTCATTCTACCTCCAGTAGCTCAGACATCCTACCTGAAGCCATTGTCCATTGCTTAATTTGGCATCAGTCCATGAGCATACAGGGTCACTTGAAGGCTCAGATTCAGCCAGGATTTTCCCAAGTGAGCGAAGTGCTCTGCTCGAAGAAGCATACTGAAGCTGTGAATCTTTTATTTTCCCAGAAGTCTTGTAAAGTCTAGGAGTGTCTAGCTGTTTCTTTTGCTTGTTACATTATAATTAAACAACAAAAAGGAGTTGTTAATCACTGTTATGCTCCTGGCTCCCCTTGAGCCATTTTCCATTGAGAGGTCTGATATACAAACACATATTTTTTATCAAGCACTTGCAAATGTGGATTTCTTGGGTGTTTAATATTCCATCCAGGACACCATAGTGCCTCTCCAAGTGCATGCATACAGGTACAATTCCTAAAACCTACTGCCAGTCCAAAACGTTTAATTTTAAAATATTCTGGATATTTTATCCTCAGAGTAAAGCAGATAAAGTTTTACTCTTGCAGAGTAAAACTACCTCTGCAAACCAGCCATTTAACTTCAGATTTGTATAATTGACATTGAGCAGACATTAAATCCTTAATTTTTCTGGAAGAAAATTATATAAATGTGGTGTTGAATATTTCAGACTTATATTTTTATATTTATTGACTGAGGTGTTCTCTGTTCACTCTACTGTGACCGTCTTACTTTTCTTGCAGAATAAGAGTTTAAATTGTTGGGACCACAAGAAAAGCTCCATAAAACCCCAAATCATCAGATTAGCAATCACATTTCTGGTTTGGGTTTTTTCTCTGTATCATCTCACCATATTCTCCCTGATATTTCCCATTAACTGAAATAAAAATGGTTCTCTCTTTTCTCTTTCTGTAAATAATTTTCACATAAATATGTACTTGATATATAAACCATGAAGATGGTGTCTCCCTATTTTTCAAGGTGTTTTAGATAATGTTGAAGACCAGGAGCAGTTCTTAAGACAACATCTTTACCAGTGAAAAGAATGTTCCCAAATACTGCTCCATGACCCTGAAACTCCATCATCCATACCACCTAACTGCTGGAGTGGTCTCCAGAACAGCCACAGCCATGACCAACAAGTTCCAGGCATGATTTAGCACTCAGCACAGGCCAGAAACTATCCTCAGTGGGCAGTTTCATTATGGCCAACCATGTTTTGAAGGGTAACAGAATGGGCAAGGGTTATTCCATGCCAAGTACCAAAACATACTAGAGGCTACTTCTAATGAAAACCAGACTTTTTCCAAAGATGTACTTTTTATTGCTATTTCAGGATATTAATATTTTGCAAAAGCTCCTTCCTGCTCTCTGATATCTAATCTATGATCTATGCTGTGTCATGATAGTGCAATTGCCTGCAAGTCAACAAATAAAGATGTAAAACATGTATTCTTACATGCATGTCTCAGGTAATATTTTTGAATAGCATCAATGTAAATAATCCATGAATACAAACCAGGATATGATCACGTTTGCTTCAAAAACATCTATACAAATTGGGAGCAGCATGTTTTTCAGAGAAAGGGGCACTTGTGTTGCAGGAGGCTTGCAATATAAATTCTCATCTGTAGCCCAAGACTCAGTCCGCATGCTCACCCCATGTCTGTAACGCTCTTGACAAAGCAGAGAACCCAAGCAAGAGCAAGTGGTGTAATCCTTCATGGTCTGTGACATTACTGCTATTGCTGTTCCACGAACAATAAAAATATGATTTCTGATTACTTGTCTTGATTTTTGTTTATCTTAATCTAACACTCAAATAGAGAGTGACTAAGATATAAATAACCAAATATTTCATAGAAATTAAGGGGAAAAATTGAAACATTTATGTGGCATGAACAAATTTCAAGAACAAGGCATTAAGTTTACAGCACTGGCTAAGATCATTTGGATTTCCAATCAAAGTTGAAAGTTTTCTAAACATTGTTTTCTGCTCATATTATAACAGTGATTTAGACACTACTATTTTCAGCCCTCTCTTACTCTCATCAGCAGAGCTGCAGCTGACATCAGATCGAGCACAAGGGTCATCATTGTTGTCTGTCACAATGCAAGACTCCTGTGGTCAGTAATCAGAAATGACATTTATAGCAAAAGCCATTTCTGCTGTGAAAACCATGTTCCTGCCAACAGTTCCCATCTGAGAAAGAAATAAAATAAAAATATTGTTTGACAACAGGTCACATTTCACCTTGATAGACAGGGAAATCTTCCTGATAAAGAGAAACATGTGACACAGCAGAGCCCTAAGGATTTATCCTTAAGGTAATAAGGAAATTTAATTCTTAAGAGACATTTAGAAATTAGTTATAAATGAGTAAGCTGGGAGGTGAACAGTCATAATTCTTTACTGCTCAATTCCTCTAAGCCTGCAGAGCTATGACCATAGACCAGTTCCAAAGCTGATTGCTGAATTACTGACCCAGAAAGGAAGAAATAAATAACTAAACTTGCTGGGGTATAGATGCCTACACTGCCAAAGTGACATGTGCCAACAGAAGCGAACGGAAACCCAAGAGCCAAACACAAAAAGGAAAAAAAAGAAAACCAGCTAAAAATCCCACCCTAAACAGAAAATAACTAATGAAAGCCCTCAGTGTTTTGAAATTTCAAGTGTGGCTCATCAGGAGAATCTGAAGACCTGAAATTTTTCAGAAAAGGGGATCAGTGTTGGGTTAAGCGTCGAGATAGGTAGTGAGAAACTGCTGTACAGACTGATTAAGTAATGGTCTGGTTTTCTGTTCATCAAAAGTAGATTGGAATTATTTTGGGAGACTCACAGCAATGAAAACGTTCACCTCATCTTCTTTACTACAAGTTATCCAGAAAGAGATTTGATTTAAAATATCTAACAAAGTACCATTTAAGTGGATCAGCTGTTATTCTACAGAATACAGGATATTTACAGAAAACTTTTTAGTCCTAACCATAGTTGCCTGTCCCCTTATCACAGACTAGATGTTTCATGTTTCAAATGAGAAGAGTTTTGCTGACATGGGCAACATGTCCGAGTATTTATGTTCAACAGCAGAGGACATTGCTGATATTTCATTGTGTTTAACACCAATTTTTTTGACTTCTGGATGTATGATGCATCTCACTGAGCATCTTGCTGCCTGTTGTTGGTAGTGCCTTCTGCCACCTTTCCATTTTTCCCTGCAGGATGGACTTGAATTTGATTTAGTCTTTATTTCTTAACTGCACAGGACCACAATTTCTCAGCTGTTCTATCTTCATGTTGACACTGGAGGTGATGGAGGGAAAAGGAATATCTCTTCTCCCCTATCCCCCAGCAAATATTTGGGTTTTGTTTCTACTCCTGCAGGCAGTAAATGGAGGAAAGTAGTCTGTGGCATTTTCTGGCTGTGCAATGCAAACACATCATGAAAGATCATTACTGCATTGTTCCTTGAGAGTTTTCTTTAGGCATAACTTTGTAATAAGCTCACATATGTACACCTGCAAGTAAAACTAGTTATTTCTTTTCTATTCCTATATTTCATTGTTTCTAACACTCATATTTGAACAACAAGAGACCAATTTGAGGCAATGACCTAATTATATCTTTCAATATTTTGATGGAATGAAACAACAGATTTTTTAGTATGTCCAGTTACATTACAAAGGAATCAGAAAGTTTTAAATAGTTACTTAATGGGAAACAAGCTCAGAAAGAGAAACCCCTTGGATTTCGACTGTTGAAAGCTAAATTATTTAGAATTTTTTTTTACTTTAACACAAGATTGTGTTCAGAACCCAAACTTAATCATCTAATAAAAAGTTTCTCTGGAACATGTCAGATTGCAGACAATTTTACCCTGTAATAGCAAAATTTCTGAAATAATTACTTAACTTTAACAACTAGAAAATAAAGCAGTGTTCAGCTCTGGTTGTATACTATGCAGCATTTTCTATGTTTTGATTTCTTGTCAGTAAAATATTTTACACTTGTCGGAATCCAACATAAAAAAGAATCCTTCATGCAAATGAAGACACCAGGATATATAGTAGTAATTTTATTGCCATACAAACATAAAAATTAAAGTAAGATGTCTTTTCCTAGTTTCTAGATTTCCTGTTGTGCCTTCTTATTTTATTCTCAGTGGAACTGGCAGGGTCTTTGTTAATATCTCATACAGACTCATTTATTTTGATTCCTTCCCTAGTAATTCTTGCCAATATAACCTGGTCTGCATCTTCATTCTTTCTCTTATGCCATGTTAACCTTGTCCTTTTGACTTTTATACTTAAGCAATACATAACCTCGCATTTCAAACTGCATTGAGATGTCCTAGCACTGTTTGTGCTTAAGTTTAGGATTCTGTACATTTAATGCAATAATGGCCCAGCGTGGATTCAAAGTTGTTCCCGAGTTGTTCAGTGGTCTGAACCTTTCCCATGTAAGAAATATTATTTTCTAATTCTGATTGACATGAGATTCTTTTACATCTTGATAAATAGTAACTTGTGTTTGAGTGTATATACTTTGTTACTTCCACTCTTGACCAACCAAAACATCTAGGACCCCAGCAATTGTGCTACTTAAAAAGGCTTCGTGCATGAAAGTATGCACAGGGGAAAAAGGGTTGTTCTCTTACATGCTGTAGAAGGGATGTAGGTGTAAATGATAACTGTGAGACTTTTTAAATAGGAAAGAGGTGGTTTGCAAAAGAGCCAAACACAATAAATGTTGAGGCACCAATGTCGAGGTACAAAATTTATGTAATGGAAAAAGGTATTTGGAAGATATTACAGTTGAAGACCTTGTGGGAAAGACAGATAGTTTTGTCCTCCAAGCTACTCAGAGGAAATCCTGACAAATATTTCAATTGAGACTTTTAACATAGTCTGCAGCTATTCCCCAAAGTCTTATATAAGCCTTACTAGGTTAGGTAAAGAATTAAGACTTATTCAAGTGTTGCCAGTTATCATCTTAGTATAATTGATTCAGTGTGCGAACCAAGTTCATATCTCATCTTATCAATAGCTGAAGTTAATTCTAAGCTGTTTGGCCTTTCAAGTGTCTCAAACACACAATCATTTAGTAGCTCCTACAACAGCTATCCATTAGTGCACAACCCTTTTATCCTTAGTAACAGGGTTTGCTGAAAAAGATGCTGTCCAACAGAAAATTAATTTTTAAGGCACATCAACTTCCAATTATTTGGAAAGAAGATGAGAATTGATACAGCAAGTTGCAGTTTTTTACAAGGTAGATCAATGCTCTCTTGCAAAATGTAAGAAAAACTACGTTGATAGATTTTTGTAATTTACAAATTTAATATTGTGCTATTCATTTAATATCACAATAACCTTGAAAGGAAACTAATAACTTCCATTGCTGAGTTATGGACAGTAGTAGAGACAAACACAATTTTAAAATGATAAATATTAAAAAAGTCTTCTTCCAAAGATATGTATTTTGTTAGACATATAGTAACTGTAAAATGTCACCTTTATATATGAGAAGAAACTGACAGTAACAGACATTTTATATATCTTTTTCCTAGCCTCATTATATGTGATCTGGCTAATGTTTGCTATTTTGGAAGTAATTTTCATGTATCTTTTGAGATGAATCTGGAAAAAGCTGCTTACTATTTTGGTTTTTTAAAATCAGAACTGGACTAAACAACATTTTCTTCAACTGTATTACAGTCCACATCCACTTGGTTTTAGGCTTTTATCCAAACTAATTTCAGGACTTTATGTTAGAAAAAATGCGTTAGTAATAATGCTTCTATCACTAAGTCTTGTGCTATGTATTTTTCTGAGTTTTGTGTTACTTAATTTTTTTATAACCCCCCCCAATTTGTGTAAAACTCAGTATTCTGTCCTCTCTTACAGTTCAGACCTGCAAATAGTTATGCACAGTGGTAAATATGTATTCTGGCTAGCCTGGACTTCAGATGACCCCAAAATGATGAATTTCAGATATTCCACAAAACATCAGCAGATCTAAACCATAGGCCATATGTAATTTTTCTATATGCAACTGTATTCAGTAAGTTGAGGATCTGTGTCAGGGGTACCTGTCCTTAAAAGCTGAAGGTGCTCAAAGAGAATGTATTTGGTGGTCAAGCAATGGGGTTTCTCCTACTTAAATCAAGAAATTCTTTTATAATTGAACCCTCGTAAGTGTAATTTAATTCTAAATAACACATCAGTGGCAAGACTTTGCATTTTAATCCATAGTAGTTTCTGGAAACTAGATGTTTTCCAGGAGGGATCTACATGATCAGGGCTCAATCCCAGGATGTCTCGAACAACCTCTGTGATATCAAATGATTCAAATGATTTTTCTGGCTCAATTCTCAACCTATAAATGTAATCAATAAAGATATTTATAAAGATATTTATTTATATTATATAAAGAATAAAAGAAATCTATTTTCTCTGCTGCCTGTTAACTCTGAAAGATGAGGGGCAGGGCAGGGGGAAGTTTATTGCTGATTTTTCTTTATTTTTTTAGTAATCTATTCTATATTTTACTTAGGTACATTGTAAAAAAAAATGTAGCACAATTGTAGATTGATGCCTCTATATACTGCTCTACTCCATAATGCTAAAATCAATGTGAATATTTTGCTAGGTTTTCTTCGCCATGCTCTTCCTAAGGTTTAAAAGTCAGTTTATTGCTCAGGCCAGCCATGGCTAAAAGATCCTCACCCTAAAGGCTCACTGGCTAGCAGAAAAATAACTGTGGCCAAGAAGAAAAAAAAAGAAACAAAAAGCTCTTAGCCTGTTAAGAAACCCCAGGAAAGCATAACTTCTTTTTTCTCAGAAAGGGTCACAATTCAATTTTATTCTTCAGTTAAAAAAACCACAGATATGTAAAACCATGCATTCTCATTTCACAGAACTCACAAACAGTGATTTTCACATAAGAAAATGGAACTCTGCACAGCACTGTCTTCATTAGTCTCCCAGGTTTTATGTACATAAAACTTCTGGAATGGACCATATAGAAAAGCACACTGGTTGACAATTTCCATCTTGTGCAGATGAATTGGATTCTGTAAGAACATTCAGGAAGTCTACAAGTGAAGTCCTGCTGATCTAAACACTGGACATCTTTGAACATTTCAGACATAATTCATAGAAGATAAGCAGTAAGGAATGAAAGATGAGAGAGAAAGGGACAGCTTTATGATAGAAATGCTGGATGCTTAACAAAGTGTTTCCTAATCACCAACTTTAGATGTAGAAAAGTCAGCCCAGAGGATCAATGATTTTCATACAGTCTTTTCTGTCTGCCAGTGACTAGAATTCCCCAGGAGTAATTAAATTTGGAAATAGTTATCTAGTAATTGTTCATGCTTTGAATGAAGACATTACTGGGTAATAAAATCTTTATAAACATCACTTATTCACCCATAAAACAGGCCAATGACCTAATGCTGTAATTCACATTTTAAATCTAAAAATTTGAAAAAAAGGTAGTTTTTTTCTTTGGCATATGTTTAGCTTGGTTGGGCAGGTGTGGTCCAGTCTTGTTAAACCAAAAATACTATACCTTTGGGTTTACTCAATAACAAGAATAGCAGAACAGAGTATTAAGGACTGATTGATGAAAGCATTTGACATGAGCTCATGCAATATAACTGCTGCTGCTCTCGGGACTGTGCCCCTCTGCAAAGGGATGTGTAAAGGCACCATGGGGGTGAAGTTATAAATTGAGCATGAAAATGGAGCATTGGGTTTGCACTGGCTGCCTGCACATGGGTGAATATTTAACACACTCAGGTGGAGCAGGATTCCTGCCCACTGCTTCGTGTGGTGTTTAGTGAAGGGATGCAGAAGGTGATCCTGGAGAGCCATTTGCTTTGCAGTGCCTCATTCTCTACAGGTGCTCCTCTTGCTTCCTTTCCTCCCCCACTGTCCAAATAGGTTCTTGCCTCTAACTTTGGTGCCCCCTGTACCTCAAGTCAAAACACAAGGTGGCCCCGACTGAAATTCCACTTCTGAATATCAAAAAATTGAATTGCTTGTAATAATATTGTCCCTCAGTTGAGATCGAACTATTTAACCATATAATGTTAATGTTAGTTTCTTACCACTTATAAGTCAAATTCCTGTTTAATTTCTATTGATGCAAGGTTAGAGAGGAAAAGAGATGAATTACATGAAAAAGCCTTTGATTAGCAACATGGAAAATTGCCTTCTTTTCAGAGAGATACTGTCATAATGATTAGGTGGAAGAAGAGGTAGCCATAGCAAACCAGTAACACTTTACTAAAGCTTCCTTTCAACCCTTTTGTGTCCCTTATTCTCAAAGTTAAAATTCCCCATCCCTCTTTTTCTTCTTTTTTTTTAATTTTTAAAATATTTTTTCTTACTATTTTTTATTATTATTACATTTTTTTGGGTGGTGTGGGGTGGGGAGGGGAGGAAGTAAACAATAAGAGAAATATTTGGGAAGGGAAATTTCCTAAATGTCAGATCACCTGAAACACTGACTTTAGACAGGAGCAAGTTCAAGTGCACATGATGTTTTCAGAGTTTTGATTCTGAAAGAAAGGACACCAAACTCACAGTTAAAAGGGGGATTTCCCCATCATCAAAACATGTGTGTGTATGTTGGGGAAGATGCAAGACCTGTTTAAGAACTTAAATTTCCCATGTGAAGGAAGTTTTTACTGTCAAACCCAAGTGCTTTAGCAGGGGAGGAGGTAGGTCTGTCTATGCATTCACAATATAGATAGATATGTAATATTTCCTTTGGAAGAACATATTAAAACATTTCATTCCAGAAAAATTGGAACTGAATTTCTCAAAAAATATCTCACTGGAGATCCATAAGCTCTCAAGATGCAGGAGTCCAACAGATTAAGGCAGCTTAGGGTATCTTAACAACTTCAGCTTTCAAAGTTGTGGCAAAAGCAGAAGATTTTCAAATCCTCCTTCATAGTTCAGTGGAATTGATACATTCCTTTTCCAATATATTTTCTCACAGGAATGTCCTCAATTGTAAATGCAAGAATTTGGAGCAAGTACACTCCAGTCATCTTCTTCACAGCCGGAATCCTCCCAGATTCTGATATTTGTAAAATAGATAAAGCTTTACAAATTAGTCCTCTTACTTCCACATCTTTGTCTTCCTCTCTTGTTTTCTATATATCAGAAAAGCACCTAACATAAATTGACTCCATGTGTATTTTAGATTAATATTATCCACTATTATGTTAGCAACAGTAAGAAAAAAAAGGTTGCTAAGAACCTATAGAGCAATTATAATGGTTGATTTTCATGTTGGAGTTCACAGTCTGAAGCAGCAGAAGCTTATTGTGAAATATTGGCTGAGTCTTGACACTCTTTTGAGATTATTTGGTGCTAAATTAACTTGTTCCTTTGCATGACAGTAGCATCTGGAGAGTTTTTCTGTTTTTTAAGTACTAGGATGACTAGTTTTCCACTTCTGGAAAATTTTACTTTTGGGGGGTAAAGGATTTACAATTAGGGAAAGAAAAATGCAAAAATTACAGTACTATGAGCGTGACATCCTTGTCCAAAAGTCCTAATTGCGAGACACAGAAATGCTGGCATGCAGACCACATGAAAACAAATGGGGAAATATCATTAAATATAGGTTTGGACTCTCATTTTCCTTCATAATGTTGTATATTTTTGTGAATCTCACAATGTGAGGGTGTCACGGAGTATGAGCAGAAGTTGCTAGAGTAGGAACAGGTGACTATAATTTCAAAAGAAAAATAAGAATTCCTCTGTCTAACTAAATCTTTATGAATATAGCAGGTGCTAAGGAAAGAAGAAATAATTAAAAGGAAAATATATTAAAAAAACTCTGTCTGACAAATGTTTAGTGTGTGGCCCTGGACCCAGGCCCACTAGGACATGTTCAGTGCAGGCTGGGGCACACAGCAGTAAGGTCCTTATCTCCACTCTGGAATGTTTCTGGATTTTATCCAACCATTTTTAATACTAAATTTGTAAAAAACCTCAGAAATTTTAGCCACCCATCTCTGAACAGTATATGTTTTCATTAAACATAAAGTGGCTGGCCCTGGGCAAATGGGAATATACATGTCTCAAAGAAAACCACTGTTCTGTGCTGCAGAGATGTGGGATAATGCAAACCTGGCAGTTTCAGCACTGCTGTACAAAAACCCACAGTAGCTATTTAGGAATTGAAAACAAAACAAACAAAATGGTAGAAGCAAATGCTGAAGATGGTTCAGAGTTATAGAAATTAAACAACAATAGTAAAGGGATAAGAGGAATGATATAGTGTAACTTTCTCCACTGTCCTGCAAAAAACAAGTCCACCTGCTTCTACAGACATCCTCTGCTAAAGCAATGTAGAAATAGTCATAGCAATAAAATCCTAAAATAAATGTCTTCCCCTTCCCAAAGTGGGGAGGGTTTTCTTGCTCTCTTAGGGCTTGATTCTCTTCCTCAGATTGTTGCCCATGTGAAACACACACATAAGACACAGGTGCTAAAAAAATCATCTCCCTGAAGCAGAGAGCACATATAGACACATCAGCTGTCATTCTGTCTCTCTGTTTAGGCAACCAAACCATGTCTTTACAGAAGGCTGCAGACCTAGATGAAGAGACTTAGGTATCTCTCTGTGTACTTGTGGTGCACTCAGAATTATGGTCTGTGGACATCTCTTCAATAGATCAGCAGTGAGAGACATTCAGCTGCTCAGCAGGGCTTTGTGATTCTCAGTGCCTTGACTTGCTCAGGACTGTGCTTGTTGATGCCCCTCGACCTATTACATAGGAATTATTCCATAGGAATCTCCTGTTTCCTATGGAAATGCCTACACCTGAAGATGACACTCCTCAGTTTTGTGCAGGAACTCCCCTTCTTTTCAGACCCTATTGGATTCCTTTATTGTCTTTCATGCAAACTTCAAAGATCTGTGTATAGTCCTGTAGCTGATGAGATTCTCAGCAATGAGCTGCTTTCAACTTCACACTTGCCAAGACAGATTGAGCACAGTGGTGTCAGATTTGAAGGAAAAAGGATCTGACTGCTCAATAGTAAAACTCTTCTATTGTACATTTAGTTAAAGGGCCCCACTGCTGTCATGCTGTAGACAGTGGATTAGCTAATGAGACTGTCTGTGATAGCAAAGCACACCTAGTTTTATGGTCTATATGCAATAAATGTTCACACTAATTCCAGAATATTTCCCCAGAATACACAACCACAATTTACAAATGGAATGTGTAATTTTGTTATTTACTGAAAGAATCTGGTAAAACGGTTTCTTCTTTTCCTAGGCAATGACTTTCAGAAGCTCAAATGGCCCTGAAAAAAATAAAATTTGAGGTTGGACATTAATTATAAACATGAGATCAGGACTGAACATTGTAATCTGAATCACTTGCCTACAGGCCACTTTTCACACACTTTTCATTGAAAACAACCATCTTATGGCTGCACAGACTGTTTCAGTAATTCTGCTGTCATGAGTACAATTGTAAAATAAACACTGGAGACTGAAGGAGAGAGTGAGAGAATGAAGTTGCCAGCTGGAAGCCTTAGCAAAATGATATTTGATGACCTCAGGAACCATTCAGTACAATTGAACCCTGTCTATACTTGGCAAAATATTCACAATAAATGTAATTGACTGCTCCTCTCTGAACTTTGGGACTGTATGGAACCGATCTGTCTATGAAGATTAGATGTTAAGTAAAGTCTTTGCTTATGTGAGGTCTTTATTACTCTGTGGCTAGTGTGTAGGCTGCAGTATACTTTAGAAATATTTTGCATATTTTGTTATCAAGATTTTAGCTGGTATGGCTTGTGGTGACATTCTCTTTCTCTACCCCCTCTCTTTTTTCTCCGCCTTCTTCTATATGACTTTTTTATGTGCATACCTTTCATAGCAGATTATTTCTTTGTGCTTTTTTAAGTCTTTGTCTTTTTTTTAATGTATGTGTTCTCAGGTAAATAAGATGCACTTTGCTATAGGTGACTTAACAAAGCACAGTCCACACCTTCTAGAAAAAACGGTTATTTTTCAAGTTTTCTTTGGGTTAGGGCATTTTCAAACCAGAAATTAGGTGGCAGACAAAAGAAACAAAAAAATTAAGACTTTCTGCCTATAATCTGCTTAAAACTATTACAAAATATATATTAAATATTTCATAAAAGAATCCTGAGGATCAAACCAACAGTCAGTTTTCCTTCAGGTGTTGGATATCTTCCTCTTAGCAAGCAGAGCAAACTGATAGCAATGGTCATGAATACATAGGGAAATAGTCTTTGAGCAACCAGTTTTGTGGAGGGTGTCCCTGTCCATGGCAGGAGGGGTGGAACTAGCTGATCTTTAAGGTTCCTTCCAGCCCAAGCCATTTTATTATTCTAGGATATATTTTTATATACTTAAGTTTTACATAAATACAGGGTATTTTAGAAAAAGAGACAAGCTACATCTAGCCTCTGGTCTTTGTGTTACAAGTATATGTGTAAAAATCCATCAATATATTCCTGAAGGATTTCAGTTAAAGTTCTATCAAATTCTACATTTGGTTGCAATTCTAATTTATAGTGTAACTCAAAGGCTTAGCAGTATCTAAAAGAAACCCTGGAGAATTAGGAATAAGTTACAATAATTTTTTTTTTTATGTGTTAAAGATGGACACCTGATTATTTATATAAACCAACAAATTCAGTTTCTGTACTTGCTTCCATACACAGGAACTTCCTCCATCCCATAAGAAGTGAAGCAAATCTTACTATATTTCACTTTGATGAAAACCCACTTTTATTTTTGCTTTCCAAATATTAAAATGAATTTTAATACATTAATTTTCTAGGCAAGGAATTAAATCCAGGAAAGGGACTGAGGTGCGCCTCCTGTGAAGCAAAATGCTCTCACTTAGGCCTGAGTTCATCTGCCCAACTACATGGCCTTAGCCCAGGGTCCCAAACAGGAGTCACACAGACCCACAGGATTCTATTTAACTGATGAGAAGATGGAGTTCCTCTCTGGAGGCCAATTTAGATGGTGTGTGGGCTGCAAGTGCAAATCAAAGTGGTTTGTGACTGATGAGACTGGGAAGAGAACTTCTCCTGCATCTGTACCAACTGCAACTTTCCCAGGGCTGATGCTTTCTAGTTTCAGTAATTGCATTGCTGTAACCAAAGTGGAGCATGGTGAAGAAATGAGTTATCATTGTTGGCGTTGAATCAGAGCAGACCGGATGCTCTCCAAAAGCCAGTGGGAGATAGTAGCAAGCATTTCTTGCAAACCCTAAAACATAAGAATGTTATCAGTCATAAATAATCTACAATAGTTCTCAGCACTTTGTCGGCTAAATATCTACAAAGTAGGTCACGCAAAAGCAAAGAAAATTCAGATTCATCAATTATCTAACTAGTATCCTATTGATTTGTTTCTAAAACTTGTTCCCAAGAGTTTAATGAAACTGAGATGTCTATACTAATATTTTTTTTTCAATTCAATAAAAGAATTTCCCAGAACTTTTAACTTTCATCTTTGTCATGGCAAAATTGCTCTAGTACCCCATAGTTATTTTTAACTTCAAGTGAATATAAAGTATTCATACTAGGCTGAGTTAGGGTCTTCATTTCAAAGCTAGAGATATCAAAATATATGTTAATGTTTTAGAGCTTTTCCATACAGAGATGCCTTGCTGATAATAAATATGTTAACATTCAGCCTCCTTCCATCTGCCTGGAAGGAGGAGGTAAATCACACAGACCATTGAGCTTCCAGCTGTTTTTCCACAATGCAGTTCTCTGGAAGGTCCTGTCTCCTCTTCACCAGTGACAGCTTGTCAGCTCCCTTTGGACATTTCAAATGGCACCTGGAGCCTTTGTTTGGGCAACTGCATCGAGTCCTTCCTGATAAACTCATGGCATATCAGGGAGAAAAATTAAGATATGTTTCTTCTAGGAATCTTTTGTGATTGATATTAAAATAACTCTTGAGAACTTGCCTTTTTAATGGAGATTCCATTTTTCTATGGTGATATGCTCTCTTTTAAGTCTATGCAACCTTTGAGAATCACAGCCTTGAATTCATTTTCTGCAGTACTTAACAGGAGGAAGAAAATTGCTTGTTTTTATCAGAGGAGTAATAATGATTGTAGCAAAGTAATAGAGAGAAGACTCAGTCTGGCATGAGAAATTACACAGATTATGTGGATGACTATAATTGTATTTATTGCTAATACAGTATCTAAATATTGTTGGTGCAGTATAAGCAGGTCTAAAGGATTATGATAAACAAGTTGAGCTGGAAACATACAGGGTTACAGTCTTTGGCCTTACCGAATTAACAATTGCAAAGCAGCAAAACACCTATGTAGCTCATTTAGGATTTTATCTCTGTGTGTGATGAGATCTTCGCATTTTCACTCGTCTCTCCAAATGTTCCCTGTCTTTGTACTATACGTACCCTGCAGACTTCTCTGCCAGGGGACGATCAAGCCAGAAGCTGCCTGCAACCTTAGGAGACCAGTTTGCCCAGTTGGCCCAGACTCCAGCAGGAATTTATACCCTTTCTCTCCTATTTGTACCAAAGTCAATCCAATCGTCACAGCGCCCCTAACTCTGGAATGCATTAATTATGTGAGCAATCCAGACATTTCCTCCTGCAATTCCTCTCTGGTGTTCTGATTTTGGACAAATCACATTGCCCATCAGAGACAGCAGCAAGGGAGACGGTGGGGGACAGAGTGCATCTGAAGACCTGATTGTCTTGTTTTGCTGCTACAATGATCTGATTTGCAAAACACTAAAGACTAGGACAGTCTTTTAGTGATATTTTTTTAGAATTTGTCTTCAATTTACCAACATCTGATTTGTTTGAAAGTGGCAAACCATGAGATGCACTTTGTCCCAAGTAATCTGAATACAGTTTTATGTACCACAGGTATGGAAGCAGGTTGGTATTGAGACTGACTCCAACTGCTTTCACATCATCTAGAAGAGTGTAAGGTCTTTAAAGTAGATCCCAGATGTAAGCTGTCCTTTTAGGTTGGTGTAACTCCAGAGATGCCTATGGAGCTGCCCCAGCTCCTTCACCATGCTGACGTAGTTCCCCTAATGAGGTTCTTGGTGATTGTCTCTACATTCCAGATAATTTCCAGATACTGGATTACATTGTTTCTAAACTTTTTTTTTTTTTTTAATTTTAGGGCTTTTGAAATTAATGTAATTTTAAACATTAATTTTAAAAATGCCTTCAAAACTGTAAAGATTTTAAGAATGCTTAGATTTGCTGCCTAGTCAATGTCAGTCCTGTGCTTGTGTTGAGTTTGGCATGGTAGGAGATTACTGGTTGTCTAATTACTCCAATGCAGCTTTTTTAGAATGAGATCAGTACATGAAAAATCTGGAGATGATTCCAGAATAGAATAAATATAATAATATAATAAAATAACAATTATGATTATGTTATAATTTAATTGAGATATAAGTTATTTTTTCTAGTGACCTTTAAGTTATTCTTGTTATATTCTGTCTGCATTTTTGGTAAAGATGCAAATAAGTTCCTCTAAATCTATTCACATAATTTGATCAATCTGCACTTGAGTGTCCAAAAATTATTTGGCTCCTCTATCAGTTGAAAATCTTGGTCTTAATGATGAAGATATTCTCAGGACACTTCAACTCTCCCAGCTGATGTCAGCCAATAGGCACATAGGTCAGCCAGAAAGCTGTTTGGGGAAGTACAGAGAAAAAAGCAAAATGGGGAGAAAAATAAACACAAAGAACACCATGGGTCATATGACTTCCAGTTAAAGGAAGATTTTCCTGTGGGGGAAAAAAAATGTTTAAATACAAAAATAATCATACTTACTGTGTCTTTTGAGACTGCTTTCATAGCAACAAATGTAACAAAGAGCTGTTGTGACGTTGGATAAAAATGCTTTTCACCAACGTAGTGGTTACCTCAAAGAGTTCAAGCAATTATCCCAGTTGAGCCAGTGGCTCCAAGACTAGAAAGAGACCATTTGAAATGCTTTAACTTACACCAACCTGTTTGCAACTCTTGCAGTTTCAGTATTGAGCAAGATTTAAAGGAGAGGAAAACCAAGAGGCCTTGTTCAGAGTGTTGGTTATTGCCTTGTCAAATCAGCTGTCTGTGTGCAGAGCCATTCCCTGTGTCACTGGTGGCCTCTTCTTGGCTCCTGGTCAGAGAGCTTAGGAACTGTTTGTTGTTTAATAGAGCCCTCAGAGATTATTGTTGGAGAGAGTTATTTCTGTAAACCAGAATACATTGACTGAAAATTCTTTTCCGAAGCCTTGAATTAGGAGCAATTGGATGCACTCTTTCCCTACTAAATATTCACTGGAGAATAGAAGACTGAATTTGATGCCTACACTCTCACATTTTTGCTTCTTATTCATCAATTTACCACACTCAGGGACACTATCTGGTGTCTATGCAAAGACTTTTCAAGTGAATCAATGCCATTGTCACAATATGAAGGTTACTCCCTGTCTTGCAGAGTTAGATCAATACCAGAGAGCACATTTCTGTGTCAAAAACAGTAGCACTGGCAACTTAACAAGAACTTGTTTGAGACACTGCAAGAACATACGCATAAATATGAGCATTTACAATTGCTGTATCTATTTTTCTGGAAGTCAAACATTAGCATTTTCTTCTGCCTATGAAAGATAAAGATTTAAAGGAAATAACTTTATAAAGCACAAAGAAAATACTTAACTTTATAAAGCACAAAGAAAATACTTTTTTAAAATTTGTTTCTTCCATGGAAAACACAAAACCCTCAGACCCTGAAATATATTGTATGGAATGAGAAAAATAAACTGTTTGAGCCTAACTGAAACATGCTTGCTTTATCTTTAGGATACAATTTTTAAAGAATTGCAATTTTGAAAATGCAAATTCTTAAAAATTAAAGAAATGCCTTCCAAAATATCAGTGTGAAGTTTTCCAAATTTTCCCCTTCTCTGACTTAATTTATTCTCCCAGAATTTACTTCAAATTCACGAATAATTTTCATCTTCCAGTTTTCATCTTTATATCAAGAAACTTTGTGCTGCAGAAAAAAATTAAATGTCAGCATTGCTAATGTGAATCCACTGAGCAAATAGCAGAGCTTTTTGACTGTATGTCTTACTCTTAAGGAATAAATGTAGGCAAACTATTAAGATGACATCAATATTAATATTTAGATCAATAATTTCATTATTGAAATATTATTAATTCTTTCCAGCTCACTCTTCAGTGAGCTGGCAGCCTGAGAAAGAGCTGTACCTCCCTATCTCCAACAGGACATAGCTGCAGAGCTGACCCTGAGCAAATCAGCTGGATAGGAAAATAGCACAACTGCTTTAATCGTTTAGTTCTGCTCACTTCCAAATGTCTGCAATACTATTACAATAGTAATACTCCAGCACCACAGACACATCCAGCATCCAAAACAGAGTTTTTCAAAAGCTTGGTCAGTTGTTTCTCACTGTGAAGATGTCAGTAAAATACCTATGAGTCAGACGTTGCAGTCCTCAGCCTTATCCTTTGTGGTTTCACCACTTAAGTTGTCATAAAAAGTTGTCTTAAAGTTATGGTAAATTGTCCTAATGAGTCCAGGACGAGTGATGGTGAGGATAGCCCAGTGAGTAAAATGATCAGAGTTCTTGTAAGGAGTCAGAGTGCTGGATGAGGGACAGTTTTTCTATTCTTTATCCCAAGACACTGGGATACACATGGAATGAAACACGGCACAGGAGAAGCATTGGCAAGAGAATTAAATCTTCTAAAATTAGTTAAAATTCGGAATCAAAACACAGTAGATCAGCTTTGTTATTTAGACATAACTTTGGGGACTTTGAAAGTTTTAGCAGAAATTAAATAGTCACTGATAAAAAATCTATATTAGGGGGTTCTTTTTTCAAAAACATATTCATCAAATGCAAGGTCCATAGATATTTAACTGTTGATTAAGTTGAATTTCAATCAACAGAATTTAAACAAACAAATATAATAATTTCAAAAGTACATCTTCTAAGCATATCTGATGAGGTTGGATTTTCACCTCTTATTTTCATTCTCAGACATTTATCTAATCAATCTCAAATATCTCCAAAACACACTTTGGTGACAGGCTTCTCTTGTGAGTGTATCCAAGATAAACTGCAGTATCTAGCAAGACTTTTTGAGGGTATTTGATTCTCAGTTTAATCAGTAAAGTTTCATAATTCTGTATGTCTGGCTGATCCATTCTATTTAATTTTCTAAAATACATTGCATGAAATATTAATTTTAGTTATTTGACTCAGCCTGAATTTGTCTCAAGTCCTGGCAAATGTTCAGCTGAAGCTACTAGAATGTCACAGAATACACTGGAAAAAGAAAGCTTACTTTCCCATAAATGTCAGAAAAAGGCATTTCAGAATAACAAAACAAACATGATTTAAGTATTCTGGGGTCTTATTGGTTCATATTGCTCAAAAGATGCTTCAGTTGCTTTATTTATGAAAATATACTGAAACCACTGGGAAAATAGGAAAAAATGCCTTCACAGGTCATGGAACAGGGGAAGTGACTCTGGATCAAAGGGATACAAAGGGAAACACTTTCCCTCAATTTCCTGTCAGAAGAGACTCTTTCATTTTTGAGGATACTTATATTTCTTGGGCAGGGTATGGATTTCTTGTCCTTAGTCTTTGGGAACACACAGGACATGTCCTAGTTCATTTTTAATAATGTAGACAGAGCTATAAAATCCAGGATTTAATACCATGTTGGTGAGGTCTGGATCTGGCAGCATCTGGAAAACCAAGAAGCATGAAGGAGTGAGGGACCTGAGTGCCCAAGGACACTACAGCTGAAAGTCCAATAAATCTTCTTTGGGAAGCAAGGGAACATGAAGCCTCTGAGAGATAAAGGAAGCTGGAGTAGTTAGAGAGAGCTACTCTTATTCCTTCATCTCTTTTGCTCTCTGAATCTTGAGGCCCCATTGGTCAAGATGGTGGGTATGAAAGTTGGAGAGGAACCTATGTGAGCTGTGGGTTATTTGGCCAACAATCCTTTTCCATTCTCAAGCCTGAATCACTGAGAAGCCTAAAATGGCAACTACAACTTGAAATCAGCTATCAAAACCCATCCCTGAGCTTCCATGCCCTCATCATTGCTGCCTACCATGTGGTCTACACAGAGAAACACAGTAGTCGTGTTGGTGGCAAACGCTGAATAAACACAATCCTCTGCCAAGATAATCATTCCCAGTTTTCTTACTTCATGGGGCCCACCTCCTTTCAGCACCAGAAGTTCCTGTTGTCCCATGAAAGTTCCTTGTGCCATCTCAAGCCCATTTTCTCACATGTCTCTTAGGTGGGACTCCCAGGAGAGTTAAAACGAGCACCTTGTTCACATAGATCGCAGCATAAACCCTGAATTAGACCATAATGGCTACAGTGTAGTGTAAATAAATTCTGATGATTTATCATGTTGGACTCGATGATCTTTGTGGGTCCTTTCCAACTCAGCTCATTCTGTGATTCGGTGATATTTTCTTTTCCATTTCATATAAATAAAGTCGAACATTTGGGAACCACACTCTGTCAATGTTAATATAAATTCCAGATGTCTGTTTTGTCAGCCTACTGCCTTATACTGGATGTTTGAATGTTCTAATTTTCTGCCCATTGGTGAGTTATTTAAGAGAACAATATGTGTGTGCATAAGTGTGTTCAGCACTGCAGCTGCTAGAGCTAGTGCCCCACGTTCAAAATATGCAGAGATGAATGATTTCAAGTCTCAAGAATAAAAAATGACCAGCCACAGGCATTGGTATTTCACAAAAGTGTGAACATATCAACTTACATTATGCAAACAGGTGGTCTTACACGAATATGCCACTGTTATTTATTTTTAACCACCTGCATGGGGCTTTATCTTTGTGTTTCAGAAAACACTGCTGCACTCAGATAAAGAGGTGTAGTATTTGCCAGCCTTGTCTCTTTTGCCAGCCATCTCCAGGCCTTGGAGCAACTCCTGTTGCACGTTTGCAACAGGATTAAGTTTCATCAGACTGTCACATAGCCCACATTAGACCATTCCAAGCAAGAGTGAATTTGCACTAAATCTCCTGTGCTGATGTTAAGTTTTACATTTCGTGAGTAAATTGCTAGTAATTTTTCATGCCATAGTCCAGTTCTGATTACCTTTATTTGGAAAGGCTAACCTTGTCCATGGTTCAAATGACAGTTTTTCTGCCACATAGAAATGAAAGCTCTTTACCATGATGATTCTGAATGGCTCCTTCTCAAGAATGAGCAATTGCTCTCAAGGGTGCTGGCTGCACAGTAGGCACCAAGACCAGTGCCACTAAATCCAACTTCTCTACTGACTTGAAGGTACCAACTATGGCAACTTAAAATTAACTTTGCATGACAGTTTTTAAGGTGATTCTTCTGACATGCTGTTCTTGACACAAACATGTCCTTCACACAGAATGTGCTAAAGAAAAGCTGGATACTGCAGTCAAATAGTCCTCCACTCCTATTTGGAAGTGATGCTGAAACAACTGGATTTTGGTCTCAGAGAAAATATTTATTCAGCAGTACACCATAAGAAGAAAGTTATGCAATATCTTATATCTTAAGATATATTGTCAACACTCTGCCAAATTCTGATCTTAGATATGTGTGGAAAAACTCATATTTCATCAACTGAATTAGTCAAAACTAATTAGGAGAAAAGACAGTAGGCTTTAGCACATCAGTGTCAAATAAATTTGCACATATATATCTGAAGAGAGGAATGAATTTGCAACTACAGGGCCAAATTGAAGATTTCCCACTGATTTTTCTGGGCTTTGCTTCACACTATAAAGTAATTTCAGGAGCAAATTACATGTACTTAGTAATGACTGTATAATGAAGAATATATCCACTGTTCTTATAAGCATTTTCCAAAAGCAGTTAATAAATTTTTGATTTTGTCACATAAATTTTTTCCTGAAAGAACTTTGCCAAAGTGCTACATATAACACCAAAGCTATATCCACTCCCATTAAGCCAATAGCGTTATGTTGGATTTCAGTCAGTGCTAGTGAGTGCAGATTATGCCTTAAAAAGCTTACTCACCTAGGTAAAAGGAGTGGAAGTTTTATCTTGTCTTTAGACAAGGAATTGAGACTTTGATTTTAAAAAGTAAGTAGCTTTCAGTAATTTAAAAAAAAAAATCCATATTCTATCTGCAATAACTTACAAGAAGATAGTAAGTTATTGCAAGTAATTGTAAGTATTGTAAGATTGTAAATATTTGTGGTGGTTTTGATTGGCCCAAAACATCAGTGAAGTGTTTTTAACATCTAGGAGAAATTTGGACCCCTCAGAAGCTGTTCTAGTAGGCCTAGAGAGGTGTCTGAGGGGTGGGGTGTGGCACAAAGATGGCTCTTGTGTGTCCTGAGTGCAAGTTCTGGAAGTTTTTACATCAAGTCCAGCAGAGCCAATCTCTGATGGCTCTGAAGGTGATGGACATGCTGCCGGCCAAGTTTGGGCCAATTGGAGGTGCTGGTTACGCCTCTGTGAAAACATATTTAAGAAAAATTCAAAACAAAGCAGGCGCGCACTTCTTTCACTTTGTAGTTGGAGGAGGAGGAGTTGAAGGTGAAAATATGTGAGGGAGAACAGCATGGAGATTGCCAAGGTCAGTGAAGAATGGGGGAGAAAGAGGTGCTCCAGTGCTTCTGGCACTGGAGCTGAAACTTTCTGCTAGCCGTAGTGGAAGCTATGGGGGAGCCAGAAATTCCTCCTGCAGCCCATGGAGTCCATAAGGATGCAGAAATCCACCCACAGCCCATGCCAGAGGAGCAAGTGGATGCCTGGAAAAGACTGTGAACCAGTGGGAGTCTCATCTAAGAGTTAAAACTGCAAAAGGCCTTGACTGGGAGAGAAAGGCCTTGCTCCTGGCATGGAAGCAGCCTGGCCTCAGCTCGGGAGAGTCTGCACAGCACCTTATGGACAAAAGACTCATGTTGCAGCAGAATTCGGGCGGGATGTTGCTCATGAGATTGGACCCACGCCAAAGAAGTTCCTAGAGGACTGTCTCTCGTGGGAAGGACCCCTGGCTAAGTAGAGAACCTCTTTTCCTGATTGGACTGACCAGAAGACCCCTCAACCTGCCCCCTGTCTGTGTTGCTAGTTTGCAAAGAGGGAAAAAGGGGGGGGGTGAGTGCAGAGACTGCTTCTTAAGAGGGTGGGGGTGAGAGCAGAAAACTGTCTGGAGAGAGAGAGAAACAAGTAGAGATAAAGAGTATTTGTAGTAGAAGAACTGTAGTGATGAATAAATTTGAGAATCTGCTCTGTGGACTGAAAAGAGGCCCCACACCCTGCCCCCCCCCCACCTGGCTTGTGGATTGTAAAGGAGGAAAGGGGGTGAATACTATAGGTTCGTAAGAGGGAGGGGGAGTGAACAAAATAATGTATGAAAAGTTTATTTTTGCCTGCATTTATCCTCCAATTCTGTTAGGTAATTAAATCACCTTTGCAACTTTAAGCTTGAAGCCTGTTTGCCCTTTTTCGTGCATCCTCCTGGCAAGGTACTGTCTCAAACCCATGACAATATTGTAAGATTGTAAGTAATAAAGTACAAATTTTATTCCTAATAGAATAAAAACACTGTTACGGAATATTTTTTTCTGGCTTTGTAAACTTGTACTTAATTTTCTGACAAGTAGCATTTGAAAACATCTGCTCTGTGACTGTATCTGCTATTTTTTTAGTGCATATGCAAGAGTGGGAGAGAGCTGTATTAGAGAAGCTTAGAGTTTACCTTGTTATCTAATCAGCTCATTATTCAGCAGTAGTCAGAAAAGCAGATCAAATGTTGCAAAGGAGCAGAAAAAAGAAAAACAAAGCAGGAATTATAAAACTTCTGCCACTGTACAATGCTATGGGGCTCTTATATCTTGAATTCTGTTTTCATTCATGTTGCCTCCATTAAAAAGAGAATACAATAGCAGTGGAAAGAGGAGGAAGAGGTCAAAAAGAAGAGGGCAAGAAGAATGAATAAAGGTTTGGAACAGTTTCTACACAAGAAATGAAGAAGGAACTGCTACTAAGCAACACATAAACGAAAGAATATATAGTTCATTAAAATAATAGGTGTTGTAGAGCAGAGAATGATTGTTTTCTGTCTTTGTCCTTCCTGCACAAGCTGATGTTATCTTTATCTTGGAGCTCTGGAAATATTACAAATTCAAATGGTTTAAAATACATAATCTGAAAAATATTGGGAAGAGCTACAGTTATTAAATAAAAAACATTGCCTCAGAACAAAGATGTTCCTGATCAATATTCATGGAAATCATTCCTACATTCTGAACCTGCTTTTATCCCTTTTCTCAGACTTTATCTGCTACATAGGGATTCTTCTATAGAAAAGCAAAATTTGGTTTTGCCTGATACAAGGTTTCCTATGTTCTCAGTTGGAAACTTCCATCGAGTTGAAGCTCTGGCCTGCAAAAATCAGTTGTCCAGAGGAGGGAGAAGGGCTGCAGTCTTCATGAGAAATGACAAAGTGCTAGACCACCATTGCAGTGTCAGTTTAGTTTAAAATGAAAAGTTAAAAGCATAAAAGAGAGACAAGAATAAAATAACACAGAAGGCTTGATAAGACAGACATAGAAATCTTTATTTAAAAGATGGTATTTTAAAGGATAAAACGTTATCACGTTACTCCTCATTTTTCAGTCTCTGCAACAGGACTAAACTACATGTGGGATTATTGCATGTTTTACTCATAATTCATGAAGCAGTAACACTGTGTCCCAAGTTTGCAGTGCTTGCTGATCTCAGGAAAGATTACTCGTTGTACAGACTGTCTGTGCAATGTTTTGGTCAGTGTGGCTGGATGCCTCATTCTGTGCTAAAAACACATGAACCACAAGCAAGGTACCACCCACAGCTGCTTATAAATGCCTTTTAGCAAACCTCAGGGACTGGAGGCTTTGATTGTGCCCTCAGTGCCCTGAGCAGGACAACTGCCATTGCTTGAGTAGGAAATTCATGTGGGATTTAAATTGTGGGTTTTCCCAGCTGAGGTTTTAAGTCTCTATCCCTTGCTGGGATGATTTTCAGAGGCCTGGAGACTGCTTCAGTTCCATCAGGACTGTGTGAAGTAGTGCTGTGCATCATCTGGGGCAATATGTGTGAGCAATGCATCTGCTAGAAGTAAAACAGCTGCCAACCTGCCAGGTTTGACCACTTTTAATATCTGATTGCCCACACACCTCAACAAATAACTGAAAAGCATTGGTTGAGATACATTTGTAAATCCAGTTACTCAGTTTTTCCAGCTATATGGAGACTCAAAGTACTATGCAAAAAATTAAAGCATGATTTTTGAGACAATCAAGAAGTAGCATTTGGGTTTTTACATTATTCCTTAAGTATCCAAGTTGAATCAGTCCTTTCATATTCCAGTGTAACAGTACTTGTGTCAGTGTGATATCTACTAGGAAAATTTGTTCTCTCAGTTTTGATTTAAAAAGTGTTAGTAGATTTTTCTCATCCCTTCATTGGTTATAAACTCAGTACAAATTTAGCCTTTTGACTCCAATTAGAGCTTTGAGCTTTCTTGGGAACAGATGACATATTTTCAACTCAATATGTTTGTCTCATCCATCTGTTCTCTTCTGGCAGGTTGTAAATTATTAGGATACATGCTGCCTTGTGTATATCTTGCATGCACAGAAAAGAATTGTGTGGGTAGGGCTTCCTGCTCTAATTGGTATTTAGGTTCTTCCAGTGTGTGAAAGCTATACAATAGTAATCTACAGATGGCTTTTTGATCTACCCTAAACACACTTATTTCTGCCCTCACTGAGGATCACCTCAGCAGTGGAGAGTAACAGTAAAAAGAAAAGCACATCAGACTGGAGCAATGTCAGTGTCACACTCAGAAAATTGGCAGGTCCCAAACCGTTTTAAAAGTGGAAAAATGTAAAGAACCTGCTTACACATAAAATGTATTTAATGACAGTGATATGTTCAGTAAATATTCAGTGGGAAAATAAATTGTTATGCTTGTACAGATATTTCCAATCATAAACTCATTCTCTATAGGAATAGCCTTCAAGCAGAAAAAATATATCTTTTTCATCAAACCAAAATTTGTTTCATTGAAATGTACATCACTTTGAGCTGCTGTAGTTTATGTGAACCCACTGCTGGAATCAATTTTCTTTGAAAATTCTCCATCTATCAAGTTTCTTTTACAAACTACAGTTACATGGCTGTCTGTGGTGGTGTGGACAGTCTGAAGTTTAAAAGCAAGCCATAGGGAATAAAAGAGGTGTAGAATGATTGTGCTGTAAATGCTGCCTCAACTGCAAAGTCTAAGGCTAAAATAGCAATACAGGTTTAATGGAAATCAAACAAAAAGTTAAAGAATGCATTAACCACACTAGGAAAGATTATTAAGGAGTCAAGGGATGATATTGTTGACAAGGCATTGAGCCAAACAATATTTGCCCAAAGCTGATAAGGGAAGGGGGTTAGAAATTGGAGAAGCTTAAGCAGATATTTTTATAACTTTACTTAGTACAAACAAGATTTCCAAGGACAGAGCCATGGTTAGCATAACCCTATTATTAAAAAAAGTATTATAGGGATTTACTTAGAAAATGTATATCAATGCATTTAACTTCATATGGGGCAAAAGTGTTTCATGAGATTAAATAAAGATACCCTTGGAAAAATTGTCAGCCTGAGAACAGCCACATGTTCTCAGGAAGTGGAGATCATGCTTCAGCTGATTGGAATTCCTGGTGGATATTATTACTACAGAGGTGCGGGTTGATTTGCTAAAGTAGCAAACAAAAAACACAGAATTCACACTGTGGTTATTCAGGTATTTTGATTATGTAAACATCCTAGAACTTTAAACTGATGGGGATTAATGGTCTTTGATTCAAGGACAAGTGAAACTGATTAATGAAACTCAACTTGTTTCTCAAACTCCTTTGGATTAATGTTTTTAAACCACTATCAGACTTAAACTTTGAATTTAGAATTTCTCAGATATTGTAGGATTGGACACAATTACAAAAAAAATACTCGTGACTACTCCTATTTCTGCAGTATTAAGACCAAGTGCAAAAGTAACAGGAAGCAAGAGGAACTTGGAAACATTTTAGAGTTTCTCTAAACTGTGAGTCTGGGAGACTCAGCAGAGCACTGTGTTTTTCTAATCCACTACAGACATGGAACTTTGGTTTGCTTAGTTTGTGAAGATGGGCAGTGCTTAGTACAGGCTTAACAATTCTTTGCAATGCTCTTGTGTAAGTATGTTTGAGGTTAGAATTGATTTAAGATTAATGGTTTTGTTTTGGTTTAGCAGATCTACTAAATTACATCAGATCTACTGGGATCAACTGATTTCTTTTTGATTGCCAGTGGTGAAACATATTCAGGAAAGATTATTAGATGAGGACACAGAGAGAAGCCATCTTCAGAGAATACTGAAGTTGCTGTTCCAAGAAGAATTACTTCAGGAACCATAAACTTTGCAACTTGGATGACTGTTGAGATTTCATGATCACCATAAAATTCCCAGATTGTGTGTATTACACAGAAGAGTCTGTTAGCAAAATGAACAGATGTCAAATGAAAGCTTTCCAACACATCTTAAGGAGAGAGCTTTAAAAATCAAATCACGTCAAGGGTAAATTATTTTGAGTGACAAGGGATTACAATAAGTCAAAGTAATAGCTAAATTCTCAAAATAAATATATCCAATCTTTTTCTATAAAGTTCAAGAGTCGTTAGTGTATTGAAAATACCAGAAATTGTTATCATAAGAGTGAAAAATATATGTAATGGGAAGACTTTAACCTGTAAATTCTAACAATTTCAGGTTTGAAAAGAAAAAAAAGCAAAGAACTAAAGGAAATCTACAAATAGTGATTGTCTCTTCAGTATTTTTTTAAATTCCTACAGTGAAACCTCTACTCATAAGAGAAAATTATGGCTGCTGTTAACACCTTAAGAAAATCAGGACAACACATCACAAAATCTCCCTTGATTTTAAATAAAAAATGGATTTTCAAATTTGTGTTATAGCATAAAATAGAAGATTTATATAGGAGAAGATTTTTTTCTTCTTCTTTAATTGCTATCAAGACATCAAGAAAATGAATCCGATCTTTCTCACAGACTTTTGGTCTTCTTTGAATAAAGCATCTCCCACATATCTCTGTCAAATGAGTCAAATCTGACCAGGAAAAACCAGTGACTGTGAGCAGCAAGGAGCTTTTTTGCTGTCTGATGGTGCAGACTGGGTTTGGTGCATGCCAGAAGTGACAAATGGGAGCAGCACCATCCCTAAGGCTTTGGAGAAGGTTTCAGGTAAATGCTGCAGCTGCTGTGGAAGTTGTCCCATTCAGCATCAGCCTTAGTCTTGGTCCTGTGAAAGCTCACTGAAGCTCTCTCCTAACTGAAGAAGACAGAAAATCTAGGGGTACATTTCTATGTTCAATAGCTATTTTTTCAACTAGACATTGTGACTGCTAATCATTCTTATTTCCAATTGAGTCATTGAAATGTTCCCCAGATTTTAGATTTAACACTAGACTTGTTTTTTTGGCCTTGGATGTGTTGAAATATCTAAGCTTGTTAGAAGTAGATGTTAGTCCAGATGGAATTGAAACCAGGTTTCTGAGGCAAGGAGTCTAAAGTAACAAATTATTGACACATTTCATTACTTCTATTGCAGTCTAAAATATTGGACAAATCACTAATATAAATTCACAGTTTAAATAGCTTTTGGAATATAGGCAGGCCATGAATTCTTTATGGTCAAACATGATACCTAATCACTCAAATAACAGCACTTTGCTTAAAATTGCAGATGTCATTTTTGGATTAGGTTTTATATTAGGGGTTTTTTGATGAGCAAAATTTGGATTATTTATTCTGTTATATGAATTATCCTGTGTTACAATCTGACATCTATTGCTTTGGGGTGGGAATCTACAGAAAACTTGGCTTCATACTGCTCTAATGGCTTAATTGTTATTTATGGCAGAAAATGTCAATGTCAATAGATGAAAGCCTTCTCAAAACTAAAATGAGTTCCTTGGATACTCCAGAGGTTTGTATCCACATTGGATCATGTTATCTACAAGTCTTGCAATGATCATTTCATTCCTGCCTATAAACACAGAGCAGATGCAGGTTTCCCCTTCTCTTAATGTCCTTATGTATCTAGCATGGGGAGAGGCTGGTTTAGCTGTGCAGTCCATTTACACAACTCTCAACGCCCAGCAGAGTTCACAGTGCTTTATTCACACATCCAAGGGCTGACCTTATCTTTGACCAAAACTGGCAAGAAATTCAGTGAACTATCTGGACCACACAGAACACCACAACTCTGTTTTGTGGAATAGATCTCCTTTCTTCATTGAAGGAAGGGACAGATTTTTGTGAGGCTGTAGTGAGACTTGTGCTTTCCTAACAATGAAAAATTTCATTTTCCATAGCAAATTTTGAAATTTTCATTTGCTTGATTGAAGATGAGTTTGGAATCAAGCCAGAGGCAAAAACAAAAGGAGACACATGGAAAGAAAGATTCCTTGCACTACCTGAAAGTGGAAAAGAATTCCTGATACTTTTTATACTTTGCCATGTAATTTTGAGAGTTTCAGGATGAAGAGTAGGAAGCTGACTGCTGGTTTATGGCTTGCATAAATTTTGATTGTTTTCAAGTCCTGTGTTATTCTTGGAGCTGTTTGAGGCAAATGGTGTTTTTCATTTGTTTTCATTTGGATGTTTCTGAAAAACATACATAATCAAAAAATACTCAATTTTTCCATTAAATTGTGCACAAGACACTTGGTCACACTAGAAATAAGGGACCCTTCCAATTTTCAACTTATCACTTCTTTCCTTATGCAATTGTATTTCTAGAAGAGCTGGAATAGTTATGCTTATATTACAGAGGAAGTAATTAGGAGTATGCTTTCAGACACTTAATCATGCTTTTATATTACCTAAAATAGAGAAGGAAGGGGCAGAAACTGCAAATTTTCCCACAATTTCCTTTTCAGAAAACCAGTAATTATTGTTTCTCATTTATATTTAATTGTTGATTTCCTTAGGGAAATTTGGGGGTGGAAAGGAAGGAGTCTATAAAAAAGTAGAACTTTTCCACCAACATACCAAAATATGTGGATCTTTCATTGGAAACCCAGACACTTCATTTTGAGGTTTTGAGTGGAACCACAAATATTTCTAAAAAGAAATTCCCCTTCCTTGAATATTTCTTTTTAATAGCAAACCTTTTGTGAAAAAACAGATTTTGTAGAAATAGATCAGCACATTTTTGATATTTGGTTCTAGTGGAAAGTGGAAAGATTTTTGTGTTCAAATATTTTTTAAAACAGCTCAGTTATTGACATCATTCACCTTTTTAGACTTGGAAACCTTACCAAAAAAATCTTGAATAAGTGCCAGATACATGAAGCCTTTATAGGGTAATATAATTCATGATATCATAAAAATTTTATATATAATTAACCAAGCTCTGTGAGGCATGAAAATACAAATTTCATTAAAAGAAGTATTTTGGAGAAAGCTTATTAATGTAAGTCATTAACATCAACGAGACTGAACAACGATAAAGCTACCATAGCAAGGAATAAAGAGATGAAGGAATATGTTTCAAAACTTCGTACAAAGCTCCCTGTGAATGCGAAGAATAGCCATGGAATATGCAACCATATTATTCTTTTCACAGAAATTATTTGTGTTACCAGTTACTGAAGATGGAAAAAAATAACATTCAAGTTTCAGTTGCAGGATATGAATCAATTTCTATTTCATATCCTAGTTTATGTATATTTGCTCAATATTGCCAATAAACTATCAGTTCACAGAAGTTTAATTCCTGAATTTTCCTATAAGTAACATGCTACTCAGGAAAAAATAAGAAAATGCAGCCTGACACAACAAATTTAAATTCTGCTGATATGAGTTCTGACACTCAAGAATTAAAAAAGGCAAGTGCTATGACTTCACTTTATGCAGTTGGATAGAAAATAGTTTTTGAGAAGTCACAACCCAAAAGTAAGGTATTTCAGCTAAGGGATGAAGCAGTTAAGAAATAATTTAAATTAGAAATATTTTGCACTGTGCTGAGAGACAAGTATTTTCTGTACACATGGGAAATTCATGGCAAATATATTTGCATGTAGGAGACTGCAGCCTGAATATGGAGTTACTTATTGTAGGCCACCCACAACAGCACCACCAAGTAACTCTTCTACCAGCTATGATTCAGTTAACCTTTGATTAAACACAGGAATTTAAACTATGAAAAGGTCTGAAACCTGACACAGTCCTTTGACACCTCCATGTCTGTCATTGAAGATAATCCTGAGTTAGGCACTGATTTTTGAAAGTAGAATTAAACTACTTTCATTTTCCGTCTTAACCCTTCCATATTGCAAATGTAACCCTGCTGTGTTGGGAGACTTCCTGAATTACTGCTTCTCCTTTCAAGTCCCTGTGTTTGTGAAGGAGCTTTGCAGGGAGCAGGGGAGCCAGAGAACACCAACTGGGCAGCTCCATCACCAGCAAATGAAGGGACTGTCCAGGTTGTAGTAATCAGTGGACCACAAAACTGACCAGGCTTCACAGTCTGATCATGCCCCATTCTTCACCTTTTCACACCTCAGTGAGACAGAAAATCAGAAAGACAAACAACATGTTTTTTATTTTTATTTTTATTTTTTTTTTGTCTGAGCACCACCAATGTCATGCCAGTATTTTTAACTTTTTCTCTGGGGATATTGTACTCCATCTTTTCACACTATTTCTGGTAGATCGTGTGATGGAAGCCCTGGGATGATCTGAGAGGTCTGCACTCTCAGACACGCTTTTATCCCTTTTTAATTGCTACATGTTTCCTTTTCTTCCTTTCTGTTTATCCATGTTACTAAGAAAATCTCAGTGGGAACGTCCCAACACTTCCTCAGCCTGCTGTTCTTTTCCCCTGTCTAACATTATACACAGGCAAGAAGTGACAGGTTCTCATTTTTCAGCCATTGTGTCTCACCTGGATATACAAAGTAAAATAAAGAAGTCTAAAATAAAATTAAGACAGAGAACAGCTCAGCAGCAAATTTCCACTGGAAAATAATCTATGGTGTTCCAAAGTCCATAGGCTGTGAAATATGAGAAATTCTTTGGATTTATACTGTTTTTGAGAAATTGCCCATCAGTTTTTTGGATCAGTCATGCACTGCAGCCAAGATGGAATAAGCAAGGTCCTGGCAGAGAATAGCCCAGGCACTGACTGCTCTGCAGAGACAGCTCTTACACCCCTAATCACCAGCAATGCTGTTGCTGACAAGAATCACCCCACAAAGAGCCTGATCTTGAAACTATGGCAATAGTCCAACTTGAGCAAAGCAAAAAGTAGCTGACAACAGAAGACGTCTCTTGAAGCTAAGCAAGAACACTGACCAGTCTCCACAGGTGACAATGCCCTCCTCAGCCCACTCCAAGCCACCCAGACACCTCTGGATGCTGGAACACCCACCAGTCTTTTCAAGTCACTGACAAAGAGTTACATGACTTTTAGAGACAGAACTTTCAATTTTTTTTCTTTTTTCCCACGAGAAGCTTTCCAATCTGCCAACCTGTACCCTCTTGCCAGTGCACACAGGATGTTCCTAGCCCGGCCACTCACAGCAAACTGAAGAAAGGAAAGAAGAGGTTTTGTATTGTTTTCTTTTAGCTCCATGATGTATTGGCATGAAGCCTGAAAACGACAACTTGGCCCTTGACAAGCCTTCAAGTGGCACCTACTTAACTGTCCCAGCGGTGCAGCTGCAGTTTGCTTGTATCTAGCTAAATTTCTGGTTCCTCTTCATAGGTGTGGGACAGTAAAAAGGAACTGTAAAAAGGTTTCAAAATTATTAAATACAACAGGGCTGTTGAAAGGTTCTGTATGAATGGAACCATTTTAGGAATATGTGTACTCCAATATTTTAAAGCATTTCACATACACTTTATAGAAGGGAAAAAAAAAGAAAAATTAAGGACAACCTAAGGGAAGTTCAGTTTAAAGCTGAGCAATGCAAACAAGCAAAGATGACAAGAATAGAAAAGACTCCCCTAGGGATGTGGCCTTTATGGAAGAAGGAAGGCAAAATCTTACCCTTGTCAGTGAAGCTCATTTCACAGCAACAAACAGGGCATTTCATTTTGGCAGGGTCCTGCTGACTGCCTATTAGAGCTGCTTGTTGTGCAATCATTTCTGATAAAAATGTGCAGAGCACTATCTGGAGACAAATACCTTGGGATGCACAGAGTAACCTGGTATTTCCTGGTGGAATACCAAGCTTATCCCTTCCATGACACTAATCTCATAATTCACTCACTGAGCAATAAAGATTTCTCTTACAAATTAGATCTGTTTGATAATCCATTCTGTGTTTTGACATTCTTGGTATGCTGCTACTCATGTTCTTTCCTGGATAGCAGTTTAATGTGGTGATTTGTGATGCCAGCAGGAGGCTGAGACAGGTGCATGGATAAATGGAGTTCCTCCATGTTCCCATTGCTGATGCAGAAACCTCATGGACTGCCAAATCCTTGTTTTTCCTGCCTTACTATTTTGTGTAAAAGCCTTGTTTCATGTTGTTTCTGAAAAAGTGAATATAGAAAGAAATCATGCCAAGCAGCATTTCCTGACTTCATTTTTGTGAAGAAAGAAGAATGTTGGATTCTGGTTTGGTTTTATTTACATTATGATCCAGAATAAAGGCTACAAATTCAGGATCCATTTTGATAGGTCCTGAACCTGCCCCCAGGTTCTAGAAACTAAAACATCAAGAGACATAGAGCTAATACCTGAATAAAATGTATGGCCAGGGGACAATTCAGTCCCCATTGAAGCAGTTTGGCTGCCCATGCAATGGACTAGTGTTAATACTTTGAAAAGTACATTACTATGTAGCTTTCTTTCAGTAGGAGTAGGACTATTGGTCATTAGGACATTCTTACTCACTTACTCACTAGGTGTGACGTGCTCTGAGAGTCCTGGTTCCTGGATGTGCTCCTAATAGGTAGTCAGTTGGAAAATATCCCGTTTAAGAAATCTGTGGCATTAGGTACAAATCTGGGTTCTCCTCAACTGGGTAACAGTGAGTTTTTTCAAGAGTCAACAAACTGATCTGTAGGACCACATATGCAAAATATTTCAGTGTCTAACTCATGTTTTTGTAGGAGCATGTGAAATAATGATGCTGATTTGGGCCCCTTCAGGATATGAAATAGTGACCTTGAGAAGGGCTGTTTTTGTTAGCATGGGATGTGACATCTGAGCAACTTCATGGCCAGAGCTTCATCTGACCCAAAGAAGATGAGAGGAAGGACATTGGTCCCATTTTCCATGGGTCTCCAGGCCTCCAGGACATCTGCAGAGCAGATGAGAACTGAATTACAGGCCCAGGGCCCAGCTGCCATGAAAAATGGCCTTTCAGCCATTAAACCACCATTCAAAATGTTTCTCTCAGAAGCATTTCTACTCCATAATCCTATGTTTCTCAACAGCCAGGGTTCTGAGGTTAAAATTTCCCTGCTTGTCACACAGTGCCAGCTCCTCCATGCTGTTCCACAGGCACATCAAACCTGCCAGTGGAGCTGGAGCATCTCTGGGGCAGCCATGGAATGGTTGTTTGTCTGCCATGCTAGTGTCAAGTGTGTAACCAAATTCTGGTTTTGTTTCATCTGCACTCATGTCTATTTGTTCAGAGATGCTAGGTTGGCTGTCTTTGAAACTCAAAGTAGACAAGAGGGTATGAACAAATGGGTTTCTCCAGCTTTCTAAATATTGATTTACTTCTGGTTTATGTAAGAAAAGACATGAAATCCTGCTAATATCTAAGGTTATCTGTGGCCTTGTGACCTGTGAATCTTAACCTCAGTGCGACTCTGGTTTGAACACTAGAGAGTGAAAGGTCAGCGAAATTAGATAGCTTATGTATGGCAACAGGATTAGCAGTTTAGGTTGCTCTGAAGATATTAATTTGGACCATCCCGTGGCAAATATCACTCAGGTGCACTTTAGGGGGAAAAAGGAATTTTTGAACTCTTGAAAAGACAAAGTATCTTTTGCATTGCTGGATATGATTCCAGAGTAAACAAAGGCACTGAAATGAGCTGATTATTTGGGGAGTTAAAAATATAAAATTATAAGTGTATATTTTCATTCCCCAATAAATTATTCCTCATTAATCGAAAACTATTGAAATGTGATTTTTGGAGCATGAGATAAAACCTGTGAGAGAGCAATTAAAACATTCAGGATAACTCATTATGCATTAATTAGATAAATTTAAATTCAAGGAAGAAGTTGTGGTTTTGCATTTACAGCTACTGAGAATTGTCTTGAAGACTATATGTGTTTTTTCAAATCTAGTTCAGTTCCCATCTTGAACTATGGCTTTATTTTCCTTGCTTCTTCCTTAGGCCTCTTGATGTATGTGCTCTGTATACATAACTTTGGTCTAGTGAAAATGTAGTAAATGCAACATGCATTTTTAGAACAGTTTTATGTTATTCCCCTTTCTCCATCACCCATGGTTTTTTGAGCAACTTTTTGCTCTGTACATATAATTATTTTCTTTAGGGAAGGTCTATACTGCTGTAAAAGCAGTGTATTTTTAATCCATTTGGGATAAACTGAAATCAGTGGGAGTTCAATACTTTTAAAACTGAAAACATGTACCTAAATATAGGCTTCATTTTGACATCTATGCTGGATATCCTGACCATTTTTATTAGTCTCTTCAGTTTCCTTCTCTTAGATCTCTCATTGCATGTTTAGTTGATTCTGGCAATGAATTCGTCTTTGGAAAAGCTTATTTTCAAACCACAGGTGGCAGCAGACAGCAGAAACTTCAGGAATAAGGGCTTCTCTGCATCTCTGAGTGAGCTGAGATGACAGGATAGCTTGCCTTGTTCCACAATGAGTGCTTTTTACCATTTTCTCCACACATTCAGTGGCTACTTAAACTAATGTTTTATATATTCATATTATATCTAATTGCACTGAAAATATAAACATTTTTATTTTTTTACTCTCTGAGTACTTACATGTATAAAATCTTAATCTGAACAGGTTACTCCCTGAAATCTTCAATTTCCAACATTTTATATATACTTGCATTTAATCTGGTTCAGATTATATCAAACTGAAGCAGTTTTTCTGATCTTGCCTCTGGTTCCTGCCTAAATCTCTGTTCATAAACCTATATTCACAGTTGCAGATGTAAATTTTCTACCTCTGAATTTCACAGGTTTGGGTAAAACTGCTCTTGTTTATAAATTTATTTTTACAGGAAAAAAAGGGCTGAATGAAGCCCCTCAGGAAGGACAGCATTGGTGCTTGGCTGTGTTATACTCCACGTGAAGGCAGAGCAGAAGATGGTGACAAGAACCACTGCATTAATTCAGGAGAATTTTGCCTGGCTGTTTTACAGAAGAAACTGCACTAAGTGAAGCTATCAAAAAGATTAAATAAGCATCTCTGGTGGATGAAATGTGAACTCCAAATGAGAAGAGTTTAAATTAAAGAAAATGAAATAAAAAAGGAAAGGAAAGAAAAATTTCCTTCAAAAGAAGAGGAGTGAAACATATCCAGGATTTCCGCTCCATTCCTCAAAAGAAAACAAGTCAGTTGTTTGACAATGCCACTGAATGAGATCAGGTCTGAGATGTGTGGTTTTCTTTAGATCAGACAATGATTCTAAATATAAGTTTTAGGGCATTGCAAAAGGATGGAGAGACACATCTTCTAGTGGAAGAGTAAATATTATCCAAAGCTGATTTTATCTAGTGGTGGATTTGAAACAGCATGAGCTGTTTCTCAGGCAGCATGTTAGCAAAAATTCCTCTAAGAAGAAACTGCTTTTTAAGTATTGCTTTAGATTTTACCCGTGTACCTCCGTTGTATTGTAAATAATAAATTAAAGCAGAAAGTAAAAGGGTGATACTATTCCTTTTAGGCTTTAGAAAATTAATTGATACTAATTATCCTCTAATTAATATGTTAACAGGTTCTTCTGCTGAATTCTTCTTCATTTTTCTTATCCAGTGGTTTCATCTTTGTCATTTCCCCATATTCTTTTTGTCAGTCTGACTGAATCCTTTTGCTGACCTTGCGTTCAGCTTCCTAATCTGATTCCTTTGCATTCTTAAATTTCTTATTCTATAATACACATTTTTCACATACAACTCCTTTTTATCCACTTTAATGTATCAAGATTCTCTATTTTTCCTTTACTTTTTTCAGATTCTTTTTCCCCTCTATTTCCTACTTCAGTGGAGAAGCTGCCCATGAGTTACTCTTCTGGAGTCGCTTTCAGGGCTGACCTTGCAAAGCACTCACTTCCTGTTTAAGCTGAAAGAAGAGCCTCTGTGTACCATATTTTCCCCTTCGCAACCTTGCAGAGCAGAGGACAAGTGTCAAGAAATATTCCTTCCTTGTGGTTTGGTGGAGAGTGACTTTGCTCTCCCCACAGGTGGTGTTGTGGCTGTGAACACAAGCATTTGCAGATCTGTTTAACACAGTGCTTGACTCCTGTGATTACTCCCAGGCAGCAGAAGGCAAACACTGCCAGCAGTTTAGAAGGAGGCATAGGGGCACTATTAAAGTAGGAGAAAGGTGAGAAGTGTAAAAGACAGAAAATTTATGGTAACATTTCAGGGCTCAAGATTCTTTCTACCAAAACACAGGAGTGGTGTTTAGGCCTTGATGTACTTTAATATATCATTTGGGGGTCATATTTACAGTATATATCCATTCTTTAATGTTTTTGAACACACTGGCTCAGAGAACTGCACTGAGCATTAGAAATTTTAGCCAGTGGAAGAATAAAGGCTCAAAGTTCACAAGATTTTGGATGAGCGTAGGTTCTATTTCATCATCAGTACTTAAAATTCACACAGCAACATGCACTATTTTCTAAAGGAACTTTTTCATTCTTACAGGACTTGCTACACAGCTAACTTGACATAGCCATAAGCAGCATGTCTTCTCAAAAATCTGTATTAATTTTTTCCCTGTGCAAAAATTTTAAAAACACACATACAAGCAAACCACTCAGAGCATATAAGAAGAACTAATAACCATGGATTTCTACTCATATGAGCAAGAGCCAGGAAGAGGGTGTTTGGATACTTCTAGAGGAGTGTGTGTCAAACACAATGTGTGACATTCATGGCACAGGAAATATGAAGCTTCTGTGTCTCACAGGAGATCCCTTCCTTTCCACTCTGTTGCATCTGTCTGTCTTTTCCCTCTCTTCATTACAGTCCCATATCCCTGTCTTCTCTCCTTCCTGCTCTTGATATCAGCTGTTTAAAAAAATTATTTTTGACCTGAGATTATGGCTCCTGAGTTAAAATTTAGGAAAGACCATTTTGATTGACTGTGCCAAGTTTTCCTCAGATATATGAATTTTTGTGTGTGTATCTGTGTGTTCATCACAGCTGAAGAGTCAGACAACAGCAGCAGCAGCAGCAGCAGCAGCTGAATTCAGGGGTTACTGCCCCTCTCCTCAAGCTGTCCAGCTCATGGAAAAGCTGGTAGGTAGGAATGCTTTTTGGCACAACTGCAGCACAGTCTGGTTGTAAATTACGCTTAACCTAGAGAGTTAAGCTCTTGTTGTGATTGCTATTTCAGTTTTGTTCTTCCCAGAGGAGAAGGGGAAACTGTGCCAATCCCAAACGAGATTATTTGAGGCACAGTCAGAGCTGTGGTTTGAGCTTCTAGTCTGCAGAGAAGAAAGATGTTTTTATAGCTGGAAGGATTTTTTAAGGAACTTTGTCTTGGGACACAGTTGTACAGATGACTATAAATGTGGATGACTTACCTACTTAATAGGCCAGCACAGGGTGCTAGGGCACTTGGGAAAGTGTGCATTTAAATAACACCTCCAGCCTTAAAATTAAGGATCAATATGCTTTGGAGAACAAATCTATTAGTTTACGAAAATTTTGTGTATTCTTGTTTTATAAATCAGGAAGAAATTATCCATGAAGGGTAAATAGTAAAGGTACTATTACCACTGAACAATGACTATTTTTTTCATGATCTGTCAAGGCAAGTAGCATTTAAATATAAATCAACTCCAAACCCAGATTTTTTAAGAATTGCAACTCTTCAATTTATGCAGTACATATTCGTTCAACTTTAGGAGCAAAATATGCTTTTATGTATATAACTCCTTACAGCTTTAGTGTTGATTTGAAAAGCTAGGTTTCCCCATAAGAATATAACAAACAACTCAATTACAAAAAAATTCCTGATAAAATGAGGATAAATTGACTACAAAGAGATGTTAAAACTGATCACTGTAGTGTTAAAAGGCATACAAATGGAGCAGAAGGAATTTATGGCTAAGAGATCAGTGGAGATTTGTCACTGCCACACAACATGATTGAATGGATGCTAGAAGAACACATCATAAGGCAAGGAAACATCACACTTCAATTTATATCTTTGCCTGTTGAATTAAATAAATCTTTTATTTTAAAGATTGATAGAGAGTTGGATGATTTGAACCAAAGATAAAAATAGTCCCATGATTTTAATCAAGGAAATTCAATTAAAAAACTGAAGTAGGCATATGAAATGTTAGAAATAATAATTATTGGATAAACTTGAGTTGGAGTTTCTCCTTTCCTACACTTTGCCTAAACCTATTAATATTTCTTATAAAGAGAGATAGAGGCTTTTAAAATGTTATCAGTCTGTCACAGAAAGTTATAGCAAAGCAAATCACACACTACACAATTTTTTAAAATGTTTTATTATAAAGGATAGGAAACCAAATCCACATTTTTTTCAAACCAAGATAAATAAACAGTAAATACCATGCTTTTAATTTTAAATGTGTTTTGCCTTTTACAATAGGATCTGCAAAAATGGCATTCTTAACTTGGAGACTTGCAAAACTCTATCTTTTGAGAATGTGGTGGAAGAATGACTGCATATTTTGTGCATTAATGAAGACCATTAAAAAAAACCTGCTGGAAACTGAGACAAAACAGCTCTGTGAAGAAAGTGCTGAGTAAAGAGTAGTTTGGTAACTTAGTCAGCAGAAAACTTCAAATTAACCCTTAGTCAAGATTATTTAAAATATATATATAAATATATACAACTACACAAAAAAAAAAAAAGAAAAAATCTTCCCACTTAAAATGAAACAAACATCAAATTGTAACAAAATCAGAGAACCCTTAGGGCCTGCAATAGCCCTCAATGGTACTATAACCTTGTGATCTTTAGGAAGAGATGTTTAAAAACAACCAAGCTTTTTTTTTTTTCTCTGTTCCATAGAAATAAACCACTAAATGAAAAAAAAAAAAAAAAAAAAAGTGAACAAGTAAGGGGGGAAAAAAAGCAGTTACTCTATTATCATTACCCTTTAAAAAAATCATGTCATTATTGTGCCTTTTCTCAGGAACAGTTTAATAAATGAAACAAAGCAGCGAAAAGATGAGCAAACATCTCACCACATGCAGATTTTTTGTGCCATATTGGTCCCAATTTAATTTATGAGAATATTACTTTTGATTTCAGTAGGAGCAGGGTAAACTTTTTCATTTCATTTCTAGCAGAAGTAGAATGACTGCAAACTACTTTCCCAAATGGACTTTATTCATATGACTTAATCACAAAGGGCTGTAAATGGAAAGAGGTTTCTCTATATCCTCATAGGCCACCCATTACTTTATTGCTTGCTATTAGAAGACTTTTTTCTTTTCCAATAGTCCCACACTTCTGCAGCATTTTAATAGAACAAAATTACTTGTTAGCAGCCTGTAAGCAGTCATCTTAAGTTCTTTTTAGTATTTATATCCTTTTGAAGCTTTTCACCCTTTGCATCGGGTCAGGGTTGCCTATACAAAATAAATGACTGTTGCAGGAAATATAAACATGATATTTACAAGTTCACAATTTGTTTTTATACAGTTCTGATGAGTATTTTTTATAGTTGTAGCCTAAGCACTGTGTAGAACTGGCATGCCTCTGATATTCACAAAAATGTAATAAAAAAGAAATATAATTAAGGATAAATTGCGCACATGCAAGGATACTGTAAAATTAATCCATTGCTTTAAGCTATGCACTTATGTAGTTTTTTTAATATCCTAACAGTTTGCCTTCCTGTGGTTTTTTGATGGTAAAATTCCATGCAAAATCCTGTATTTTCTCTAGGATAATATTTCACATTCTTTAAACCTTCCATTAATTATTCTACATGACATTCAGACTGCCTTTAATGAAAGAAAGGAAAAACCTAAAAACACAGCTACTTTTGTTATCACACTATAAATCCTAGCTCAGGGATTATGCCAATTATCTGATTTACCTCTACCGAGCAACTGAGGAATTTATGCTTATTATCCTTATCATTATTCATATGTTTGAGTCAGTTTATTTATTAGAAACCTGTCCTGAAGGTATTTAATGAAAAATAATATTCGAACAAATAATTTGACTCTGGGATTAACATAAATCCATCCACTATTTAAATTGAGTTCATTTAAGAAAAACAGTATTTGGAGTGGTCACCTCGGATGCTTTAAGGTAAGTTTTAATAAAGGTGTCTCTGTAATCCTTTTTCATGGGTATAATGTTGGCACTTTACTGCTGAATAACAGTCTACCCAATAGACCATGGTTGATAGGTTTCAATTCTTCAAATTCTGATCCTGCTGCTGAATAAAAAAAAAAATACAAAAAACCCATCCACTGACAAGCACCAAGTTTGGGCAGAATAGCCAAATCCAGTTCTTTGGAAAATCACTTCAACCACGTTCTTCAAAACCAAGCTCCCCCCAGTCATCAAAGCAGGGGGTGACTGTTGGGAAGTGTTTGCAGGAGCGATAGCGAAGCGACTTTGCATCCTCCCTACGTGTTCCTTCCAAGACTCCCTTCGCCCTTTACCTTCAGACTGTGATAGTGCTGCTGCTGGGGGCAGTGCTGGCCTGGCTTGTCCTGGGATCCTCTGCTGAATCCTTTAGAAGTCCAGAGGGCGAATCATCATGGTGGTGGAGCGCAAGGAGTAGCTGGGCCCTTTGAAGTAATGCCACTTGATGCCATTGAGCTTCCCGTGGTTTTGTCCAGCTGTGTAGAACATCCCGTTGAGGTTGGAGGGACCACAGGCATCGAACCACCACCCTGAAACCATTATGAAAAAAACTTAAACTGCAAGTTCACTAAGTATTTTATATTGTTTTATAGGTTTAGCTGATTAGAAAGTTCTGGTCAATAGCTCATAAATAGTCCTGATGTGGTATTTTAATATTTACCTTTTTTTTTGGTCTTTTGTGCTATTGTATAGGCAGCAGTGCTGGAGAGCACACACATGTATTTACAGAATTGCAAAAGTAATTGCATACCAACCCATTCTAGTTTTATATGCAGTATGGGAAGTAAAAGCAAGAACATGAAAGACAAATAAACTGGTTTTCATATTCAGACAGCACTGCACTTTTCATTCAAACCTCAGGAAAAGACTATATTTCAAAAGTATTTTTCAAAATTTCACTTGTTAAGTTACTTCGAGTATAAGCATGACTTGATTTTATTTACCAGCCCTTTTCTGTTACTTTAACTATGATTGTTGAATTTCTCAGTTGTTTTTGCTGCCAGATTAGATGTTTTTAGCAACTGGATTATGAGAATAGTGGTACTGCATTGCCTATTTCAAATTGTTGCTATAAGATTAAATTAATCAGTGAACTCTCTTTAACTCTCCAAGATCTTGTCTTGTTAAGGTGAATTTTAGATCGCCATGGGAATTAGAGTTTTAAGAAAAATTCCAAATAACATGAAACTTGGCAACCAAGACCACAGAACACAAACTGACAACGATAAACTAGGCGACATGCTGAATCTACTGAAAGTAGTGGGAGTTTTGCTGGATACCTTGATGGGAATAGAATTTTCTCTCCAACACCTTGCAGAGTATCTACGTATTGAAACACAGAGATGCTTAGCTCAGACAGAGAAAGGCAGAATGAGTCCCCAGACTGCAAAAAGCCAATATCCCCAATGTCAAAGATGTTTTAACATCTGTGGCTAGGAGTTCTGTTTGACAGAAAGATTTCTGTTGGGGCTTTTTCTCATACTGACACCTATGGTTTTGTGAATCTTTAGCACAGGTTTTATGCCTCTTTCCATGAAATATGGTTATGCTGAACACTTGTGCCTTGAGGCAAATGAGGTCATAAAGATCAGGTGGTGACTTTTGCTTTTGGTAGTTAAATGTTACTTTATTTAAAAAAAAAAGTTATTCCAGCCTGCACACCACAGCATTATAATCTTCCCAGGACTCCTTGAAAAGCATTTTCTATTAGTACTGATAGTGCTAAACTGATCATTCAGTGAGTGCTACTGAATTCTGCAGGTGTCACGGTGGAATATAATGCAGAATTTTAAATTTTAAGGATATTTTCCACTCTGACTTCTGAAAATGGAATTTAACTGTGAGAAACTCCTTTTAGACAATGTTTACTGTCCCAGGGAACCCTCCAATTCCATCATATTCAGTGGTTAACCTTTTATGAACCTGTAATGAATGCATTATATGAAAGTCTTTTAAGCTATGGTTTACTACCACCACCTATATGATATTGTGTTTAGCCCTCAGACCCAGTGCTCACTCTGTTCTTTGTATTGAGATCCACACAGTGCATGCTTCTAGTCTTGTAATTCCTAAGATTTTGGAAAGTACTTAGTGGGGTTTTTTTTAAGAAGTAACACTTCATAATGAAATCTTGAGGGATGACTTTTTGCCAGATAAATTCTGACAATCTTCTATTTTGGTACAGCTGGCCTCCCTTTGATTTCAATGTTATACCTAAGGGGGCAATAACCAAAGAAAGGGAAAACTGTACAACTGATGTTTTACTGTAACCAGAGTAATTATCTTGTAGAAACTTAAGATGAAGTTAAGCAGGGAAATCTTAATCCTTATTTTTCAAAGCTTGAACCCATATGCAGCTGGGTTCTGTTTATGGTGTTGGGATGAAGACATGGCAAGCTGACCTAGTTACCATTTCACCTTAAAGGAACAGGAATAGATGCATAAATTATCTTTTTTGGGGTGAAGGTTTTCAGCAGTGCCATAAAAATCTGCAAAAAAAAAAAAGAATGAGCCAAAGAAACACATAATTTTATGAAACATTTGTGAGGACTAGGTCTAACCTCCCATCATAGACTTCTTCTAAATAAATACTTATTTCAAAATGTGTTTTAATGAGGTTTTTTCCTGTTGTACTGTTCTTGTTAGTGAGAATAAATGAATGTTTTAAAGATGTTTCCTAATATTGCATTAAAACTTTGGGTTTACTTTCTCACTTTTTTTTTTTTAAGAGAGGTGGGCTGGTTTTTTTGTTTTGTTTCATGGTGGCTTTTTTTACTCCATGTAGTTATTTCTCTTCATGCTCCCCTGCAGTCCTCTGAAAGGTCTTCACTCCCTGTAGGGCCTCAGATTATAACAAGACTTCCTACTTACTGCATGTCTCAACACCAAAACTCACGTCATTGAGTGAATGCAAATGAAATGTTTTTTTCAGATGCCTTGTATATTGAGGGAAAGAGAAAAGCAAGCAGAGACTTCCTTGGTAGCTATGAGCAAGTGGGCAAAAATAAACCAGAGTTTTCTGAAAGATATGACTGCAGATCTGCCACTGCAGAAAACACCAAATAAAGCAGGTCCAGAGCTGTGAGACAGTCTGACCCAAAGAAAGACACACAGTAGCCAAATGTTGGTTTATTACCTGCAGTTCGCAGGATTTTCTTCTCATGAAGAATTGTTTTCTCTGCAAGGTAATTGCTTTACCAAATAAGTATAAAGTCATCTTTGAGCAGCAGTAAGATTTTAAATTTGGAGATAACTTTTGGCAACAGTTTCCATGGGATATTTGAATCAGGCACGAGAATCATGAAGAATGGGAATTATCAGAAATAATAATAGAAGTGGGATTTTAAAGTGAAGTGGTAAAGAGAAGGGTTTCACGAGGAGGTAAAGAGAATTTTTATTCAGAAAGAGAGGTAGTTTCTTCAAGCTGTTGTGATCACAAAGTTCTTAATTGCTTATTTGAACTGAAGGGCAATTAAATTTTTTTACGTTAGCCTACCTCTAATAATTTGTATAGTACAAGAAGCACTAACATCTCTGTTTGCAATTAAAATCCCTAGGTCATAAAATGTACTGTCCAGACAAAATATAATTTAAATAAGTCATAGATAATTTGTTTGAAAGTTCAGCTGCATGAATAAAAGTGTATCCTCACTGTAGATGGCTGCTCTTCTGAAACAGTTAATATAGGTTCACATTTTGTAGTTGTTTGTGCTTTGGTCTTTAATTAATATTGCTATTACCAACAGGAAGTTGTTAAATTTCATGTCAGCTCTTTTCATTAATAATATGTTCTGCATGCTTAAGCCACCTATACCAGAGTGCTGAGCTCCAGAGACCTGTTTGTACTATATCTTTGCCTGAATATGAATCAATATTGAAATAATTTTCACAAATCCTTGCAAAACAATACCTAATAAAGGAGTATTACTCAAATAAGCAACAATATTAAAAGAAAAACCCACAAGCATCTTTTATAATTGTTTACTGAAGTGACAAGTATAATTTTTACATGATAGAATTTTCTCTGTCAAAAGCAACATTTAAAAAAAGTCTTTTGTACGCCAAAGCTAACACCTTTGCTTTTTTGCCTTGTTATAAATTGTAATCAAGCATGTATGGATGTAAAATTCTTTTTCAGTAACCTAATGCTCATCAGTTCATGAGTGCACTGTGATTCTGGTGTGTGTTGGGAACTGTGATGGTCACTTAGGTTTGATGGAAGGTTCTTAGTTGTCTTTTAAATTCTGAAAGAATAGGTGTCTAAACACTGCACATTAGATGGCAGACCCTTCCCTCACACATCTCCATTCTCCCTCCTGAGGACACTGAATGTCTCCAAATGTGGCAGGATCAATGCAGGGCGTTCAATAAGATCCAAAGTATGTCTGAATGATACATTTGTATGGATTTATGGAATAAATGGATCCTATGAAAAGCCAATATTTATTTCTAGCCCTCTGGGTTTGTCCATAAAATTTAGTACATTTGGCAAAAAAGCCGATAAGAACATTTCCTAATGCAAAAATATTGAAATAGTCTTCAATGTTCAAAAGAAATAGCAATTTATATTAGGAAAGATTTCAATGTTTCTGACATTCTGAACTTTAAAGAAGATAGATGGTAATACTTAGGACATGCTTGATTTTGCACTGTTAATTCCTCTGGATGAAATTTTGGATGACACCTCAAGATATCAGTGGAGCCTTGGGACAGAGTCCAAAAGAGTGAATGTAACAGGAAAGACTTAGGGTTGTTCAGTCAGAATTTGAAAGACAGAGTGCCAAAAATTTCAAATTAATACAAAAACTTTCCAAAGGAATGGAAAATAATGGTCTATTCTTTCCAATGATGGAGGATAGGATAAGGTGAAGCACATTTAAATTATCATAGAATTAGCCAACATGTAAAGCTTTCTTATGTTAAGTGTAGACAAACTCAGTAACAGATTTGAATATGACAATGAAAGTCAATAGAAATCTTGAAGATCAATAGAAAGACAGAAACAAATAGAAAAGTATCTGTCTTGGACTAAATGACCTCTGGAAGTAATTTCTATGTTCTTTTATTCCTTAGAGTATTGGATTGGCCACTTGACAATCTGAAGATTAAATTAGAATTTAGCTGTCAGGATATAAGATGAAAAGGCATTAGCTTTTCATATCAACTGGATACTGCAGTCCCTTTCATAGGGATGTTTTTATAAGGTAAAAATAACATGAAACTCACAGACTGGTGACAATGTTCTGATCTTCTAAGACATCAAAAGTTAGTCACTTCTTGAAGTTCTCCTAACACTGTATTACAGTTGCTCATATTTAACCCTCATAAACATACCAATATAGTAATTATTTTAAAAAAGCGCTGCATAGTCATATGTCTAATTAAATATTTCTAGTATTTCCTGCAAAAAAACAAATAATATTCCAACCACTTCTTATTTGCTTAGTGACTATATTTTTTCATAAAAATATTTGGCAATATAAATGATACTTCATGGATGGTGTTTTCTGGGCAACTTTGTTATGAAAGCAGGAATATGTGTAAAACTTAAATACTGGTGCTTTCCTTCCTATGTAAGTAGGTGTCTATCCAGCGATTCAGGTTAGATACTTTTAAGTGTGCTGCTGTTGCTACTTTCAAATATTGTGTTTCAAGGAGAATATAAGGAAAACTGTGGCTTTTCTGATTGGAGTGTATGGGCAGATTTCTATATTCAGCGAAGACCTTCCCTCTAAGTCATGACACAAATCCTTCCATATCCATAAAATTCACCACTTGGAGAAAAAAGCAATGAAACAACAGGCCATGAAGGCAACACTGTTTGGGAGTCATTGAGCAGTTTTTGACTCAATAGATGAGAAATCAATTGAGGCTTAATAAATATGTGTTGAATAAATACATACTCCTCTGACTCAGGAAAGCTCTGAGATTCAAAAGATACTGAGAGAATACTCAAGGGAGGTATAATTTATTTGTATTTTTCTTATGCCTGTATTGACTGCTGTCAGAGACAGGAGACTCCAGCTGGATGGACCTCTGCTTCCAGCAAAATAAAACAAACAAACAATTTATTTCAGTCATTTATGCTGCTTCAAACCTGGCAAGAAATCCAGAAAGTCTCTCTATCTCTTTGGTAAATTATGTTAGAGAGCAGAAGTCTACCAATACTCTCACTTCTCACCTAAAGCAAGGTAAATGCCTTTGTGAACATCTCAGACTGCAGCCAAATGTCAGACAAAGAAAATCACCTTAAAACCCTTTCATGATGAGCCAAGACACCGTAAGTCACTTTCCAGTGACTGAAAACAATTGCACAGATAATTTGGGGCTCATCTGACAGGTGGTATCCAGCAGAATGGATGGGAATTTGATCCAGGAATCTGATCCTGAGACGTTAAATTCTAAGGGTTGTAATGGAAACCCAAGGACTTTGAACTTCTTACTCTACTTCAAACCTCATTCTGGTGAGGTTTGAGTTGCATTTTTAGTGCTGTTTCTTGCAAAAAAGTTGTGTATGTAACTCATTGGGGTACTCTTCAGATTAAGACTTGAAATAATACAGGACACATATATATAACCCTTTTATTCAGTTTACTGGCCCAAGATATTGAAACAATGAAGAAATTATTTGAATGAATATCATTTGTCTCCCTTTAAAGTTTAAAAAAAAAGCATGCTTAATTTAAATTTTTCAAGGGACAAAAAAGCCCTAAAAATTTAAATTAGATGGAAATTTAGTGGGGCTAAGAATCCAGATAATGAATGTACTTTGGAAGATATTCTCTAAAATCCACATTAAGATAGAGTCAAGTAGTGTAAAATGGCTCTCAAGAGGACAAGAAAGACACACACACACACACAAAACACTGTTGGTGCTTCTGTATTATTTCTCATTCCAGAGAAGAGGATGAGATAAAGGAGGAGAGAGAATAATAGTTTTGATATAGACCAAATAAAACTGACAACTAACAAGATCACAGAGAGAAATGTGTGTTTTCCTTACATTTTTATTTTCAGCCTTGATTATAACCATATCACAGTCTTGAGCTTTGGCTTATCTCAGCCTTTATTCCTGACATAAATATATTCAGTTCACCTCATAGAGATAACAGACTCACCCAAACTGTCAAGATAGCTAGAAACTTGCCTGCAGATTTCATACCATTCATCATTAAAGAGCTCTCTGTGATGTTGCCAAAACTAACAGAGTCTGATATCTTTTTGGGGAAAAAAAAGAAGAGGTTTTCCAAAACCTATTATCATTGCTACTTTTCTAAATTAGTCTTTGTCTGGTACAAAACTGAAATATACTCACTAAAAAGATATTTTGGTATTTAATTCAATTTCTGATCTTTCTCAAGGAATGAGAAAGTTGTTTCAAGGACCAAAGCATAGCAGTGTTTGAGGAGAATTCTGGCATGATTAAAGTCTTTCTTGAGGAACTGCAAATTACTCAGAGCTGTACAGCCTGTCTGCAAAGAACAAGTACTCAGAGTCCAGTCTAAAATAGTAGACTCATCTACCTCCAAATGCTAATTGCATCTCCTTTTACTCTGTGGTGATTTGCTATACTTGTGGCTTCCTCAGCCTTTGGTAATTCTCCCCCATCCTCCCTACTAATTTCATGTGGTACAGGTATATTCCAATATGTGGTTTTCCTGTTGATTTACAGGACTGCTGCAGCAGTACATGTGAACCTTGTGGAATGGTTGTTCAACAGCAGACTGACCTTTGCATTGACCTGCCATGGAGCAGGAAAATAAACAAACCCCTCAGCTCCCAGAACCAGCTGTCTGGGAGCAGAGGTGTTTCCAGGCGGCTCAGATATATGAATGAGTCTGCACTTCAGCACAGACACAACTCACACTCAGCAGATTCTCACCAGACTCTGGCCTGCCCTGGAAGTAACACGCTTTAATTTAGCATGTTCTCTAAGGGGACAAGTCAACAGTTTTAGTTAAAATAAACTATTGATTTCTTATCCACTATCTGTCTCCAGATCTATCTGGTTAGCTTCTATTTTTTGTAGAAATGAAAAGGTAGGGTCTGATCACCTGTCCTCTGGAAGAAATTTCCCATAATAACTTCTAATATGATATCACTATAGGAAGTTAGGGGAGCTTGAAAAATTGGCTTAATAAATTCTTTCCCAACTGGGTCATTTCCAACTGGCAAAAGAGAATGAATTTAGGTCGTGCATCTGATATAATTCCCAGCGGTGGGAACCCGTTTTCTGCTAGCAGATGATTGCTTTAGAGGCTCATATGTGCCTGAATGTGGCCTGAGCTGGATTCAATCACAGTGCTAGTAACCACAAATAACACAGGTTTAACAATCTGATCCAAAACACTGGAAAATTTACATGCTATAAGACTTTTCCCAGGAAAGTTAGAAATCACCGGGAGAGAGTATCTCCAAATAAGATCAGACGTGAAGATAAGAAAGGGCCTTTCTTGGTCATACAGTCAATGAAACAAAGAATCCCAGTTTAGGCTTTCTGCTGTAATGTGGCATTCTAGACATCAAAATGAGCTTGCTCATATAGGGACTAGGAATAAGTATCTTTTGACAGAGAAAGTTCTCATTCTTGTGCAGAGCGTTAGGAGTCTGAATGGAGAAATAATCTCAGATATTCATTCTCTGCACTGGAGGGAACAAATACCAGTCATATATTTGCTGGCAGATAGATTGACTTGGGACTTTAAACTGTCCCAGTGTAACTTGTCTGTGCCTTTCCCCACCTTGGCTCTTCTTTCTTTCCTTCTGCAGTTTGACTCAGCTCACAAAGGATATCAGCTTAAACCTTCCAGATTTAAACAGGTGGTTGCAGGTCTAGTCTTTAACAGGTGAGTGAATTAGTCATTTAGTTTCTTTAGGCATTATGCTCATGTAACACAGAATATTAAACCATTTTAATTATTTTAAAACAGAATCACATCCATAAGTGTTATAATGTATTACTACAAGTCTAGACTCTGATTGTTTTCAAACTTTACCATCTAATATTTAATACATGACCATTTCTCTCTTCTTTTTCTGGTTGATTTTCCAGCTTCTCACAAACTTATTTCTGCCCTTTTAATCCTTTAACTTCTTCTCTCTTATTTTTCCTTTCTTGCCTAAACAATTACACTAACTTATGCTTTCCTTTTTGTTGCAACACCTTCAGTGCAGAAGTACACTGACTGCATCTCTGAATAATTCTTTCTCTGCTGATAGGAATCTAGAGGTATTGGTATTACCACAATATGTGTACAGAAAAGAGTAGCAGTAATAATTAATAAAAGAAATTTTCACTCAGGACTTGCACATCCACGATACAACTTCATCCATGGTCGCTTTAGGAAAACACAGTAGATTCGTATTAATGTACCATATATTTTCAGAGTTGTACTCACCTCCAGTCAACATAAGAGCACATTTACACATGCAGTTGTCATTGTCAGCATCTTTTGTACTGAATTCTGCTCCATGCAAGATCAGGCTACTCTGTTTTCCAGCAGTTCCACTGTGACCTTTTAAATAAAGCCTGAAACAACAAGAGAAAACAATCAGTGACACCAAAAGTGAAAAGAAAGGTAAGAGATTCAGATCTTTTTCCACATCAGGTTGGCTTTGTATGAAGTGCACTCAGAAAAATTGTGAATCTCTTGTGTTTTGGCTCAATCTCTTTGTTTTTTCAGGTGTCAAATGTGGACATTTAGGGTTTTTCAGTGTATCTGTAGTAGCACATTGTCCTTGCTCCAGAGCAGAACTGAGCTCAAGGAATCTGAACTGGAAATACAAGTAGAAGGAGTGAGAGACAGAGGAGTGAGAAGAGATGCCCAGATATCTGGAGTACACTGACAGAATAATTGAGTACTTGAGTAGCTGGTTTCTTTACTGTGGCACAGAAACAGCAATCCCAGTTAACAGAAGTCATGTTATTAATCACTGGGCTTGAAAGAGGATTTTAGCAGTCTTAGAATTTTTAATTCCACCATTTACAGAACAAGCCAGCAACACAGTTCTGCCAAAGCTGTGTCTGGGTGACAAATGGAGAATAACTTGGAGTTCAAGCCACAAAAGTCTTTACAATTTGCAAAGCTAAATATCCATTTTCTTAAGGAGTCTTTCAACTTGTTGAAATCACAAACAAGAGCTACGAGCCAGAGCTCAGCTGCCAGCAGCCAAACATGCCAGCTGCAGGAGTGCTGGAGAGGAGAGGAGAGGAGAGGAGAGGAGAGGAGAGGAGAGGAGAGGAGAGGAGAGGAGAGGAGAGGAGAGGAGAGGAGAGGAGAGGGAGAGGAGAGGAGAGGAGAGGAGAGGAGAGGAGAGGAGAGGAGAGGAGAGGAGAGGAGAGGAGAGGAGAGGAGAGGAGAGGAGAGGAGAGGAGAGGAAGGTTGAAGACAGTGGTTTCTCTTGCCTCTGCTTAAGGAGCACTGTGAAACAGATATCACTGGGAGATGGATGCTCACAGAAAAAAATACTTCCCATACATAGCTATGTACATGAGACATGACCAGTATCTTCCTGTTTTTTTATAAAACATTGCTGGAAGAGAAAGGTATCCTTTGTCATAATAGCTTCATATCCAAGAAGGAAGAGACAGGATCTCAGTGTCCACTGGAGAAATATGAAGCCACAATCCTTACATCTCAGGAGCAAGTCCTAGCCACTGGAGCAAATAAGAGAGGAAGACACATCCCTCCCTTGTCTCACTGAATCTCTAAAGACAGGAATAAATGATCCGCAGGGCTAACCAAGAATATGATTTGGTAAAGAGTGGGATAGACATCTCCACTGAAGAAAAAGTGAGGAACATCAGTTCTATTTCTTATAGCATCATTGAAGAGGGGCAAATGTATCTTTTAAATATCAAAAATAAAAAGCATAAGGAGTCACGAGAGCAGAAGCAGGACATGAGCAGGAAAGGTGTCTGCAACTCTCTGTGATTTACAAGTGGGAGTGCTATCCTAGAAAATGCTTTCCCAGCTTCTCCTACAGACAGAGTGCACAAAGATGGGAATCCTCTGTTGTATTTTTATCCAGTTACTTTGTGTGAATGGAAGAGTAAATGTCTTTGCCATAGCATCATTCATCTGTTTGTTTAGATGGAAGACAGATACTTTGCTGCAGTGTTCACAGTATTGACAGCAGAAGTAGAGAACATCCCTAACCCATTCTAGCCTACAGTAGTAGAAGTCAAGCCATTGGCATTTTTCTGAGATGAGGAGAGTCTGTCCCCCAGACTGAGATTTAAATAAAACCCAGTTCTCCCACAGAACTTTGGAGTTGAATTCTGCTTATGAGAGAAAAGGCTGCATTTGGCAGCTTTCCTTAATCAAGTACATAGCTGCTGTTTTTCGTTGGTTTAGTTTAGGGGTTTTTCTGTCTTGCATGCCTCTGTGGGTGGATATTAGATCCAAACAAAGCCAATTGGATTAAACTTGTCACAGAAACTCATTACACAAAGCCTTTTCAGGATATCTGTTGAGGTTACTGAGCCCTCTCAAAATGTGAAGGCATAGAATCATAGCATATGTGCTACAGGGTCCAAGTTTCACGCTTGTGGACTGACTTAAACTTCACTTAATTTTTAATTTCTTCCTATGTGTTAATAGGAAGAAGTTAATTTCTTCCTATGTGTCCTTTGTCCACCTTTAAAAATGGAGACAGTAGATGCTAAGCATGAAAATTTTAAAATTAAAAAATAATTTCAAAAATGAATTGTCAGGGTTATCCTTTTAAAATAGCTACAGTGCCTATCTTAATTTGATTTTAATTTTGAATGGTACCTAATTTGGCTGATGATTTGGACTCAATCCTTAGAGCAAGCTACACACCCATAAGCACAGAAAAATTTGGATTAAGTACAAATATCATGCATAGTCAAATATCTTTCAATAGCACAAAAATAGATAAGGCAAAGCGTAAGACTCAATAAAGGACAGTGTAAACCCTTTGTAATTTAACAAGAAACAACCTAGAAAGAGGAATCCAGGAAGGTCATTGCATTATGCTATTGCCCAATCACAGTGCAAATTAGCCTGTAATGACCATGTTAGTCTATCAAAGGATGTTTGTTTTAGACAAGATTAATCTAAGATCTGTCTTTGCACATGTCCATTTCTTTGTTTCATACAAATTAAAGGCTGGAATTGATTCCATCTTCATTCATTGGACTTTTGCCTTGCTTTGCAAGCTGTGCCTAATATTTTTCAGAACAAAATAAACTTCCCTGTAGTTGTGTTGATAGAAAAATTATTTTGTCACTTGATATCTATGATCTGAGTTTAAATGGTTGTACATGCTCATTATCAGCCGCACCAAAGCTCACAGAAGTCTTATAAAGTCAGTATAAAAAGCAAATGCTTTCTGCTTTAGTAAAAAAGACAAGGTTAGCCAGACCTTTATATTAGCAATCAACACCAGAAAATTCACTTAGTCAATATTTTAAAAAGTACATTCTAAGAAAACATAAAACATAAAGAAATGAATAATACTTGGTATTCAATGTTTTCCCCAAAGGGTGAGGGCATTAGGATTATTTACAAGCTCTTTACTTTCCCTGATATTTTACAAACATTCCACTCATCACAGATTTAGATCTTGCCAGTTATGTTTGACTTTCCCTCAACACAAATTTGTCTAGTACGTCTCCAGTGCGTTTAAAAGGATGAAGCTTAATTTGGCTCTGAGCTCTAGTGCACTTATTGTACTACAACAATGAGCAGATGAACCACAGGGTGAAACAATAATTCTAGGTATTTGGGTTTTTCTCCCTGAATTGGCATTGCCCAAGAGTTAGGAGAAAATGATACTGGGAAGGTGGCACTACTTGACACCAGAATCAGATCTCAATCAAAACCCAGAATTGGTCCTGAAGCAATGAGTTCTTGTTCTGAGCTTCAGTTCAAGCCATACAGGTCCAGACTAGTCTGGCTTGAGACAGCAAGTCTGCACAGCAGCAGGCCAGCTGAGGAGCTCACCTAGCTCCCAGGAGCAGGAGACATTTTACTGCTTGCACTTATTTGTTAAGTACTCTCTGATTCAGATTGGTAGGACTGAACCTTTAAAATAAACTTTGAAAAACTACTAGGAAACAGTTTCCCTCCCTCAGCAAAGATGGGAATTCAGGGTAGAGTTCCTCTTGGTTGTTCTTGAAGACAAAGGAAAGGAAACTAAGAATAAAAAGAAACTCATTAGTGATTAAAAGTCAAAGAACATAATCAGGACTACATGTCCAGTCTTTCCACTTGCTTACAGCCTGGAAATTCTGAAGATCCAGGAAAGAAAGGGAAAAGCTGCTCAGATTTACACGATAGGCAGGAAAAGTAAATTTGTGCCCATATAAGCAGAAATCTACTGTTCTGCAGACAGAACAGTATACAATGGAATTGAAAAAGCAACAAATAAGCAATAGGAAGTAAATAATGAGTAAATAAGAGTAAGAGAAATACTGTATTTATATATTAAATTTTGAGGACTTCTGATGAATTTTTTATGAAATTCTGAATTCACTATGAGGAACAGAGAAGCACTCATTTCGAAACTAGCAATTTCCATAGCTGATGTATTTAAGAAGAACAACCCATTTTAAAAAACAGGTTGCAACTCTTACCTCCTATCTAACATGGATGTTAGAAACACTGCATCTTTTTCTTGTGATATTTTAGCAGTGGCAACTTGGAATCTCACCTCACAGGTGGTGAGGGAGAATTCTTAGGCATGTTTTGTTTTTCATCGTTCTTACTGTGTGACATGACTATCTGCAGTCCCTTGAAACAAAAGTAAGGTATATTGTGTGCAAATGGTAGATCTAAAAATATTACATAAACAACTGCAGGAAGTCTTTGAAAAGACTTTGAAAAGTAATTTCAAATTTACATCAGAAATTCTTGCAATGATTAGATCACCTGAAATTCTTTCAGATATATACAGCTTAACTGTCTTCATACCATGTTTAAAGAGTTTAACCAAAAAACCTAGGATAATTCTAAATAAATAACAAAAACATTAAAATTGCATAGTTCTGCAACACACAAAATTAGATATTAAAAATCCTAAAAAACCAAGGCAATCATAAATCCATGGGAAAAAGTTGCATGCTAAATATCACTAAAAGTGTAAGAAATAGTTTCTGATGCAATCCTTACATATTAAGCACCTATCCTTAAACTTTCTATTTCTTTATTTACTTTTATTAGAACAAGTGAGAGTTCAGCAGAACTCCCAAAATTTAATATTAGCTAGTTTTTTTCAGTATTTTTTTCTGTTAGAGTCATTATAGATCACTCAGTCCCTTATGTAAAGCAGTCTTTCAATAAAACAGCTAAGAAGTCATATCTAGCTTTGTTGGTGAGTAATACTTACTTTGTCTGTAAATGAACAAATAAGAGAACAGCTTACTGCAGACATGAACAACTGTCATTAGGAGATGTAGAGAACCATCTCAACTACCTCAGTGTGCATCTCCTGAATATCCTATGCGTTAAGAGCAAATTTCACCATTGCCATAGTACTAAAAATTTGAGCACAGATCTCCATGACCGGAATCCATAAACATGAGTAATGGCCTAATATTCTTAAGCACTAAAAAGAGAGAACCAGGAGTTCTGAAGTAGGATTTAAAAGATTCAGTGTGATGAATGGAGAGGAACACATCAAAGCTTGCCTTTGGGAAATACTTTAAAGGGGTGCCTCCAAATTCCCACCTCCATTTTGTCTCTGCAGGCTAAAATGTCATTTGTCCAGCCTGCTCATTCCTCATGGCAGAAGGGAATCCCAGATTCTGATCCCTTCTCAAAGGAAGGGTTGTTAATTTTGATGGAAATAGTTATAGAAAACAAATGGTTGCATGGGCATCAGAATCCTGTGCCCAGAGACTCCTTTTCTGAGCTCTCTTCTCACTGGGTTTCCATTTTTTCCTACATTTCATAGGAATGGAATGGACCTACATCTTAGTCCTTCTAACCTACAGATCACCACTTAGGTATGTCCTGCATGTTCAGCAAGGGACAGACATTGTTTTTAAAACCCATGTGATTGACATTACTTTGCTCTCTAGTTTGTAAATGTTTGAGGTTGAGGAAGCATTTAACTTGCATCTTCCATCTGATTCACAGTTGCATCTAAATTTTAGATAGCTTCAGTTTCTGAAACAAAACCCACTTTTAAATATGCTGAAGTTGGTATAGTTTTATGAAACACTGTGTTTGTCAAATAATTCCATTCACAATGAAATTTAGGTGATTAAGTCTCTTTGTGAACCAAAGCTGGACTGCAACCATTTAGGAGGACCCAGTATGAGATTATATTTAGAATACTCTTAATTCTAGACATTAAGTGCAGTAATACTAAATAAGAAATAAAAGAAAACAAAACAATTTAAACCACCCTCAAAAACAGAGAGCAGCTTCATTTTAAGTTCAGGTTAGGGTTTTTTCCCTCAAAAATGCTTTGATTAATTATTCAGGAATCTAAAAATTTTTTTTTTCAATTAATAAGACATCATGTCTACATTAAATATCGTTAGTTTCTTAGAAGGCATGCCAATGTGCCTTTTCCTGAACATATTGCAAAATCTCATCAAGTCTCCTAATGGTAACAGTTGTCCATGAATAGCAAAAGCACCTCTGTTATAAAGACATCTTACAAATATTCAATGATAGATAATGTGCTGTGAACAGGAGAAAAAAATCTAAATAGTCACTCTAGAGAAATACTGCTTTCACTGAGGCTGAAGATAAAATGTCTGCCAAAAGCCTGCTAAAGGTGGAACTAAATATAATGTGGTAACTGGGATTCCTAATGCTGGTGTGTTACCCATATAGCCTAACCTTTTCATCATTTAGTACTCCCACTAAAGGATAAAGGGAAGCAACCCCTGTGTGTGCTAATTTTTAAAATCAGTGGAAAGATCATCTCCTTGTTGGAGATGGAGCATGAGGCATCTGTGGTGACCAGGGAGATCCCTGTGAGTTTGAAATCTGCTGGATTGTAGAGCAGAAGGCATCTTAATTAGTGCCTTTGTCCAGATTACAGGTAGATTGCCTGGGCACCCATCTGCATCCTCTTTCTTTGTTAGGAAATATAACTTCTTCTTAAACATAAAGTTTTTTTTCTTTGAAAGTGGGAGGGGGCAATATTTAGATTTCATTATGGTAGTGAATACTCTCCTTATGAAAACAAACTAAATTAAATCAACCCACTTTTTTTTTTCATGAATCAAGATTAATTAGCTAGCAAGAATGTAACACCAGATGAGGTAAACAATCATTACAAGTAAAGTAAAAGCTACTCTAAAAGAAAGGAAAATACTTTGGAGAAATTGAAGAAAAAATATAGGGTGGAAGATGACAAAAACTTAGTCCCCACTACTCACAACATTTTGAACACTTGCTAAGTTATTTAATCGAGTTGCAAGAACAATTCACCACCTTTATGGCTTCCTGTCCTTGAATGAATGACTGATGTAAAAGTACCAAAGAGAAGCAGAAAGTGCATGTCACTGTTGGTGTCTGATTGGAGAAAACCAGAAATAGCAACCACAAAACCTACAACACTAATTTTTCCCCAGTCTTATTTTTAGTACAAACTTGAGAATCAGTGTACACGGTAAATTCATGGACTTTTTATTTAACTTTATTATATTCCTAATAGAGTTTGTAACTGCAAACAGTAGGCATGATGGCTCTGCAAAATGTTGAAAACCTGAATAATGCAGTAAGTAACTCTGACAACTTGAACAGATTTTTAATTTGGCTCTTAATATTCTTGCTGCCTGCACATGAAAATAATTTCCTTCTGCGTTTCCTTTAGAAAAGTGTAAGACAAAATAAGCTCTGTATTTCTCCTCAGTTGCTCTGTAGAAATGACTCACTGCTATAATTATTAAGTCTGACATCACTGCAGCTCCTTGCCCATTCTCCTGTTGAGACAAGTGAAATGTGCCAGCCGATAAAATACTAATTCAATGTATCCAGAGTAAGAACACATATCTTCTAATTTTAAAGATAAAATGCCAATAGAAAATACAGCAATAAATGGATATGATCAGTTTTCCTTTGGAATTGTTTCAGTATAACCTGTCTAAGGGACAACAAATGCTATATAGGAGAGTGATCCTTCCCTGGAATGGCACACTGTTAAAAGAAAAACTTGTTTGTTCTCTAAGAGCCTACAGTAATTTTAGCTTATATTTGAACTGCACACCTGACAGGTCAAAGGAGAAAAATATGTTTATTCTGGACAGTGAACAAGAAAACAACCCAGCCACAAATACGAAACACATCTACACATTACAGCAAACTATAAAATAGTCTAGTAAGCCTGGATCTTGTACTGATTGTGAGTTTATAGGTATAATGCAACAACTTTGCTTTTTCCATAATAAATTGTATTAAATTGACTAAAGCACTGTACTCATTGAGAACAGGTATACTGGGTAGGGATAATTAAAAGACATCAGGATCTACTGTTAGAGAAATTTTTCCTAACATAGACCACACTGCCTGTCATACTGCTGTGAGCAGACAAATGGTGATTTGTCACGGTTTACAAAAAGTGTTTAAAAATATGTTTATTCTGGACAGCGAACAGGCAAACATATGCTTCTACTAGTTGAAATACATGCTACAGAAGCCACAAAAAGTCACTGTGGCAGTGTGAGCTGCTAGGTTTGCAGCTGATGTCAGTAACATTGTGGTGATGGAGAGGAAACATACGGTAACATTGGGTTTTACTGCTAACAGAAACATATTTAAGGCTACTATCACAACGATGTGTTGAACAGAAATAATTCCCTCTACTCTAATCTCTCACCAAACATAGCACAGAAGAGATACATTAATCTGCTACCACCATTTTCTGTTAAAACTATTTTTCAACACAATACTTATTAAAACAAAAGCACCGCCAATGTTTTTTTCTCATGAAAATCTGAAGTGAAACTTTTCAGTTATCAGATTTATTACATTTTTCATTAAAAGAAAATTAAAATCTTGCTACAGAAAAAAAATTCACTCTCTCACCAGCTATATAAACACTAAGATTTCCTGTTGCTGCAGAAACTACCACTTTTGTCCTGATTCATGGCTCTATAAAACAGAACAGGTTAATTTATAAAATATAGGTGCTGAATTAATTTCAACCTTGAAATAACTAGAGATGATCAATGTTTCACACAGATATATAAACACTGAACATATGGTAAATGATAATGCAAATTATTTTCATATCACTGAAGACTGATGAACTTCTTAAAAAATAAAATACAAAATTAGAACTTATCTGAACTTTTTTCCCAGCATATGGGCAAAATCAAGGTTAGAGAAATTTGCTTAATTCAAAATGTAACCTAAAATGAAAAAATATTTTGCTCCCTACTCAAACATACTTCCCAGGTTTGGCTGAAGCCAACAGCAGAAATGCCAAAATTTATTCTTAAGGGACTCTTTCAGCACAGAAATACAGGGACTCTACAGAGAAATTAATATTTTAAACATTTTTGAGGCTTATATAAGTAATCAGACCTTCTGATACTTATCTTTACTGAATTGCTGAAACTTATGGTGTTTGTATATCTTTATTTAAGGCTCTTGTTGTTGTTGTACAGATATTGAAGTTAGTGGAAAAGTTCAGTGAACATTTGTTGGAAATTTGATTTATCTTCAAATTGATTAATCATGTTTAAAAATCGAGTAAAAGAAACCCACACAACTACAGTAAAATTTAAACTCAATACTTCTTCCAAAATATGCTTGGAAGTTCCAAAAGTCTCATAAATACAGTTTGTTGAAATTCATGCAGATATATTGTAATGGTGGATTTCATAAATCTATGCTTTAGTTGTACTGAGGGTGACATTAATTACAGACTGTCATCCATGTAGGTTATACATTATCCTAATTAACTGTTTTAGATAAAATGGAAATAGAAAACTTCATGTATCAGCATCCTGTTCATGCTTACTTTTGCCCTGATGGCTACTGTAGCGATCCTGGTTCTTGTTAACACACAGTGTCATTGAAATATCATTTACAGGCCATGGTAAAATATTTATCACACTGTTCACTTAATTTAAAGTATTTAATCATAAGTAACCATAAAAGTTACAAATATCATAGATAGACTTTTGTTAAAAATTTATATAAATCTTCCTGAGATAAGCTGGTGTTCAGAAATTAATGTGTCTAAAGAGTCTAGAGTCAATGTGGGTGGGGAGGGGTGTGCTAGGGTTTGGATTTGGGTTCCTTGTTGGGTTTTTGGCTTCCTTTTCTCTTTGTAAAGAGTGTGCTGGAATCATGCCTGAAATTAGCTATAGTTGTGGTCTAAGAAGGTTAAGTACCCTAAGTCCATCTTTACTGTTGAATTATGCTAATTAAAACTTTGCTATGTGGCATATTGTTGTTTTCAATGAGAAGAACTCTGTGAAGATGACATTTAAATGTATCATTTCTAATTACAGAGATACAAAAGAATACATACATATTTGCACGCCTAGTTCTTGAGGTTCCATAGGTTATAGAGTTATTTTATTTTCTAAATAAACAAACACTATTAGAAACTTTCTGGGTTGACACAGTTTTTTATTTTACTTGGATATTGGATCCTCACTGTTTTCTTAATTGAGACGATTCAATTGAATGTTTACACATTTCTGCAGAGAACTGCAGTCTACCTGCAACAAGCCACTATCCCAAGGATTCAGAGTACATTTCAGGGAAGAAATTGAAGTTGTCGTTTAATTGATATTGACCCCTCCTTAATATTAGGCTATTTCCCTAAAGTTCCATGCTTATGATAATATCTCAGGTCAAAAACCAGGCGGTGAGAAAACTAAGCCTCAAGAATGCCTGTCCTGCAGCAGGAACACATCCAGAGTCATATATAATGACACAAAATACTGAGTTTTCTATGAGAGCAAGTGATAAGATGAGTGAGGAGCAGAAAAATAAGAGCAAACCTAAGGACTGGCACGGAGATGATGTCTTTAGATCCCAAAGATTTTTCATAAACCAAATCGAGGAAGTTTCCTTCAAAAAAAACTGTTCCAAAAATGTCAGAGGTTGAAGTATATGCTGAAATGAGTCAGCTGTCATGATTCCCTTTAGGGAAATATTTACCCTTCTGTTTAGTGAAAGTAGGATGCTGTTGTTCTGTTCAAGAATCATGCCCCCTTCACACTGGCTTATATGGCTTGAAGTTGTGTGTAGAATCCAAGGCTGTTGGCTAAAACACCAATGAGAGGCACACTAGCTAACTGACTGAAATATGACTACTGAACTGATTTTCTAAAATCAAATTGGATGTTGAATAAGGTGCAACATGTATTCACCATTAAGAAATTATTTAAATGCTGAATTGGACAAAATATCTAGACTGAATAACATTTTTCCTCGTGTTTCCACGGGCACAATAGTCAGTTGAAACTGTGGAAGGTAGCCTTCAAATATCATAGATTTACAGAAAAAATTATGTTGAAAAGACCTTTAAGATCATTGAGTTCAATCACTAACCCAGCACTCCCAAGTTCCCACTAAACCATGCTGCTAAGCACCACATCTACACAGGTTAGAATACCTCCAGGGATGGTGACTCAACCACTTCCCTGGGCAGCCTGTTCTAGTGCTGGACAACTCTTTCTGAGAAAGAAACTTTCCTAATATCCAGCCTAGAAGTCTCTTCATGCAGCTTGAAGCTTTTTCCTCTTGTCACTTGTTACCTGGGAGGAGAGACTGACTCCACCTGGCTACAGTCTCTTCTCAGGTAGTTTTAGGGAGCAATAAATTCCACCCCAAGCCTCTTTTTCTCCAGGCTAAACACCCCCAGCTCCCTCAGCTATTCCCCACAAGAGCTGTGCTCCTGATGCTTCCCCAGTTCCACTGCCATTGTCAGGACATGCTTTAGCAATCTCTGGGAGATTTGGGGTTTTTTTCCCCTTGTGAAGAGCTTGGATGTAAGGAAATGAAACATTATTGATAAAGGTGGAAATAGTCTGCAATTAATTTTTCATCAATCTGTTTTCATTATTTATACTTTATTGTGTGCTAACAGTGCAATCTTCTTTTACAATTGTGCCCCTTTAGGCATTTGCAGATTCTGTTTTAGAAAGTTTCCCAGTGTTAATGACCTAATGACCCTATCAAATCTTACTATGGCATTATTATAATACAGATGGAATGGAATGAGTTTGCAGCTGCCAACAGACTACAATTTAAAGAAATAACTTAATGAATAACACATTAAAATAAATATTTTGGGTTCTGCATGAGATTTTCAAGATTTATGTTGGGATTCACATCAAGAAATGTGTGCTTCCCACTGCATGAATCCCAGAGGAAAATGAAAGGATATTTTGGGGGATATTATTTTCAAAGCAAAATGTTAATCAGAATTTTTATTCTCCTAACTGTGATGGAAATTGTTTAGTCCTGATGGATAAGACAGGTCACAGTTTATGAATTTCTACTAAAAAGATTAAAGGGCTTTATCTGGTGTCTGTGTACTCAACTCATGACATCCGAGAATAGCAAGAGATGTTGAAGAATCACTTTTGGGATGTGATAGGAAAAGCAATAATTTCCAAATATGGAAACAATATAAGGTAGTATTAATGACAACATAATTGTTATGCTCTCTTTCTGACCCCAATATTTTAATTTTTTTTTACGGTTTGATGTTACCTTAGAGTGTGCAATCATAATGAAACAAGAGTGACTTGACCTTCTGTGAGACTTCTGGTGGTCCTGCCTCAACAAAATACTTACTATGTGCTTAAAAGAAAAAAAGTACCTGGGCACATTGCTGAATGAAGGTCTAAGTCCATGTCAAAACCAAATTTAAATAATAGAGGAGTGGAAGGAGAAGAAAAAAAGGTGGGGAACAGAAAGCCAAGGCTTCTCTTATCCATATAGTATCATTCTCACCAGCAATAGTAGTTTTCTGATTAAAGATTTATGATATTGAAAACGGAATGTAGAACAAAAGTGCTCATATACACAAGCATGTCCCACCTTCAGTCTGAATAGTGTGCAGCAGGTCTGTCTTGATCCCTGTACTCATTAGTGGCTGTGTTGTACGACATGCTACACTTATCCTCTGGCTTTTACCTCCATTATCACATTAAGGTTAGGCTTTCATTATAAAGGCAAGTATCCAGGAAAAGGTAACAAATTTTATAAGTGACTGACGCACAGAGAGTTTCTGTGAAATGTTTATAGCTATTTGAAAAATAAATATTGGCTTCACTGTTTCCTTGGGTTTCTTAATGCAAAATTAAGTTTAAAAAATGCCAAAATGAGTAATGTGGCAATAAGACCTTGTTAGAAAAATATAAACAGACTATTAAAACATATTTCAACTCCCTTGGCGTCATTTGTGGCCAATAAACAGTCATCTATGAGTGAAAGGTTAACTGACTGTCACCCATTTATGATCCAAGTTCTTTCCTGGTGCCACACTGACCAGGCTAACAGGGATCAGCATGTTTTACATGCTTTTTTCCCCCTAAAAATCCAGGTCATGACCTAATAAGAGCTGTGATTCACAGTAATGACTCCTTTGGTTCAAAAGGCACTGAGAGTGGTGCAAAGAGGTTTTACTTCAGTGCAACTGAATTATAATGTTAAATAAAAGAAAACAAAACACGACAGTGCACATGCACTTGGGTCAAGTGTGTTGAGCCGTTCCAGCACCAATTTAAAATTGAAAACACTTCAGCATCTAGGATCTGATGAAACAGAAGACAGGAGATGAGACTCTGTGTGGTACCAGGCACTTTTCTTTCTTTTTCTAGTTAGGCTTTCATTGTTATTGAGTACTTTTTTCTGGCAGAGTTTTGCAGATCAACCAAACAATAAAATGTGCACTGTATTGGATATCACAGTAATTCTGTGCTCTGATGTTCAAAGTTATCTGTTTGAAGGTTTATCTAAATTAGCAGCTCTTTAGACATGGTGTGTACCTCTACTTTGTGGTCTAAGTCATCCACTGCATTGCTGCTGTTGACCAAATATTGAATAATATCACTTTTTATTGCCTTTACTTTAGAGACAGAGACAGAGACAGAGACAGAGACAGAGACAGAGACAGAGACAGAGACAGGGACAGAGACAGAGAAAAATCAAGTTTCCATTTGATAGAGAAACAAACCTCAAAACACAAACCCAAGACAAAAAGAAACTTAAGGACTGATGCAATAAATGACTATGGAAAAATCTGGGATTATCCCTTTGCCAGATTCTCTCCAGGCCCCACAGGTACACTTTACTTTTTGACTCATGCAAGAAGCAAACTCACAGAAAATACCACACAACTTTGCTGGTATTTGCTGTAAATATAGCAAATCAGTGCATAAAGTGTTCTAAGGATCGGGTTCTAGAAACCTTGCCAGTATAGCTGTTAATGATAAAAGGAGGGGAAAAAAAGCCCTGGCATTGGTTGGCTGGGAAGTTGGTAGCAGATTTCAGAGACTTTAACCATGTCCATTTTAGATTAAATAGGGGTCACTCTAAGAATTTCTGCTTGTGATTTGCAGGCAGATGAAAGCTTGCTCTGGCAGTTCTCTGAGCAGACATGAGCTCATTCTGCCCACACTCCATCCTGGCTGGAAGATGAACTGTCGCAATAAGCGCGACACTGAACCTACTCATGGCCAGGGTATTTCAGCTGGGGCTCAGTGCCTCACTGACAGCTCTACCAAGCTTCTGTTCAGCTCAGAGTGGGCAGAGAGTCAACAGCTCTGGGGGCACAGACAGCACACCCTGTACAGGGGGGCCTCCAGGTCCCATTCTTCTTTGCTTTTGCATTGTGGAGAATCTAAGTTTGAATGTTTGGCTCATGGTGAAAATTGTAGACATTTCAGAAAACTTACCAAGCAGTTGTTTGGGTTTTTTTTTGTTTGATTGTTTGTTTTTTTTAATTTTGTAGATATTGTCACTAATACTAAATTAATTCATTATAATCTTGTAAGCACTTAGTGGTCAGCTTCCCTATGATGGAGATCTTGGTCACCCACAGGAAGAATATAATTTTTCTCACTGAAATCAAGGACACATCCCATTCCTTGTACCCAGATTTTCTACTTCTCTGGACTGGCATTTGGAAGTGTCAGATTTTTTTTCAGTTTTGATCAATGTTATGAGTAGAATAACGTCCAGGTTAAATATTTTGAGCTGGACCTGAATTTGATCCTGAATATGTACTGCACTTTCCAACTTGCACAGATAATAGTGAAGAGAATGATACAATCAGGGAATGTTCATTAAAGAAGCTATTCCAATACAGATATGTTTTATAATCATGAATTTTACCATGAGATTTTTTCCTTGTCCTGCATTTTGTTTTTCCATTAGTCTTTCTGTTTGCATAGTTAAGATAGATATTGCAGCATTATGCTGCAATACTAACATTTCTGCAAATCAGTGATTAGTGAATATTAATGAAACTCTAGATGTTCACACTGTGATGCTGTATCTATCTGTAACTTTGGACGAGTCCTTACATATATCCATTACACTTTGTACACAAATTTTCACTATGCTAATCTACATTCTGATAATTATTAAAAATTGCAGAGAGTTTTAACATTGACGTTATACAAGAATTAAGCAGATTCAAACAGTGAAAAAGTTAAAAGGGCACACAAATATTAATTAAGAAAATTATTGTAACAATAAACGTTAGTTATTATATTATTTATTTTTTATAGAAATTGAGTCAACTATCACATCACTTATTTCCCAGTGATGGATAGTCTGAATTTAAAACCACATGAACTTGGAGATTTCTAAAAATTCTACACAGAGCAGTTTTGGCATAAAAAAAATTCCTCATGGGTGGTGAATATCCAGAAGTGTCTCAGCTGAACAAGATCCTTTCTTTCAGGAGCTGTTTCATGTCAAAGCTCAGTGGAGATGAAGAAATAATGCTACAGGCTTCTATATTAAAATCTACACTAATAAAAACAACAGTAGTTTTAAGCTCTTTGTTGATGCTTTCACAGAAGTAAATAAAAGAAATGTAGCTCTTCTTGGTGTTATTACTGGTAGGAGTGGGAGCTCTCACCTTGAGGACAGTGAAGTCCATTACGTAGAGAATTTTATAAATTTCATTAAAATACATTTTTGACATTCTTTAACAACGTAAATGTAGAGGTGGCATAAAGCAACAAAGGCCTAAAAGAGCACAACATTGTGCAATACTGACAATGTTGATAGTAAAGATAATAAAAACAAGAGGAAAGAAATACTTTTAAATTGAAGAAGCAAAAAAAAAGGTAAATACCTCATTAAAGTCTGTGCAGATTTCTCTTAGGTGCCACAACATGCTCTGTCTAGCCCTGTTAGCTGGAACAGATCTTGTGAAATCTCCACTGAGCTACAATATGGAACAGGTAAGATCTCTACTGAGTTTCCATTGATATCTTTTCTGCTAATACTTACATTCATTAAAGAGTTCTCTCAGACCTCAGACTCGTGTGCCTGTGCAGTAGCCCTCAGCAAGGATTTCATAACACTCTTACTGTCTACAATTACATTGTTCTCACACAAATTTACTTTTTAAAAAGATTCTTCACCAGGTAATAAGTGGCTGAGCTACTAGTGGCTGTTGCTCTTTACTCTTCATATAACAGTGTACTGCTCTGAGTGACTACCCACCACACAGGAGTTAAGGTTTTTATGGACTCAGCAAGAGAAAGGTTTAAAACCACAAAACTTCCCTCAGGATGCCATAACCAGCAACATGTGTTCTGCGGCCAATAAATTGTTCAAGACTCACTGAGCCTCAAAAGGAGTACAAATTTAAGTGTGTAGCAGAATAGTACCCACTGCTCCATAATATAATTGGGTAATTTAATAAAAACATATTTAATTCAAAGTAAGACATGGAGCATGGAGCATAATCTTAAAAATCCCTCTCCCCACTTCATTGACAAGTGACCTGGTGCCTATTCATTCACTGAACAGTGAATTCTTCCCTGCACAGTGTCAGAGATTCATGGACGAGCCTGTTCCCTGGCAGCACAGATTGCTGCTTTCTCTTGGGAAGCAATAACTATGGTCTGGATACCCTCTGGCAAATGAATGCATTAACCCAAGGCCTTTCATTTCTTTCTTGAGTAAGACAAGACATTGTCTCCTACCTTCAGGCTGTGGGCTGTGAACTGTCAGGGGATATAAATGGATGCCTTGCTATTTTCAGAATTTCCTAATGGTTAACTCTAGGCAGCTCTCTGCTCTGCATGTTGCCTGATTTGGCTCCTGTCTAAGGAGCTTATCTCTCCCCAGGCATGCACAGAGAATCGAGTGTCTCAGATAGGGTCCTGCAGTCTGTTCCTAGGGCTCAACAGCTTTAATGTTCACACTAAAAAATCTTTATCTCACCTACCTGTAGGAAAACATGTCTGCCTTGTGAATAATAACGAAAATTCACTAAATCCTGGATGGTATCTAAGAGCAGAAAATTGTTACAAATATTCTTTTTTTCATTGCCTCAAGTTTGAATTGATGCTTATTTTATTATATATAAGCTTTATGGGAAAATAAGACACTTTTGTTCTTGCTCATATATTTTCCATTTAATAAAAAACAAGTTTAGGAGTCTGGAGGAGGAGATAATGACATGCCCACTATGTTCCATAGAGATAGCTGTGGTGGAACATATTGGACAACAAGCTTCTTTCCAGTTAAGTGGTTGAAAAGCCCTAAAATGCCAAAGGAAAGAAAAGCTTCTAGAAACATAAGAACACAATTAAACTGAATTATTGAAAGTTCCTCACTAATATCCTATAAAAAACCTCTGGAAGGTATGTTCTGCAGGCATGTAAAACTGAATATATGGAGAATTATCCAGTTTTAATGAAGGAAATATATCAATTTAGAGAAGGTAATTGAAAATTAAACAGTTAAGGGAAAAGGATAGAGAAAATCAAGACTGAAGAAGTCATCAGTTGCTTTGAAGACATTGGCAGATAACTTGGAAGATATCTAATAATGAAAATAGATGACAGATATCTACCTATTACTGGTGAATAAGTGGATACACCAAAATGGTTAGGCCATTGTTACATCAAATTCTGAATGTGTCATACACTGGAAACTTTGCTTTCCTCCATGAAAAGAAGGCTGCTGTAATACTAACAGTAAAGCTTGTATAGCAGCACTTTTCTAAAATCTTAAGAAAATTATTTCCTAGTATTTATGAAACACTGCTGTTGATTTCCCCTCATGTCCTAGATATGGCTCATTAAGGAGTTTTAGCATTAATTGTGACTAAAATAAAATATTTAAAAACAGATAATGTCTGACAAATTTTATAATTTCTGAGCTGCCTTTGCATACATGAATCCTTTACAGCATTTAGTATAATAATATAATAGAATCCTATAATCATAGAACAGTTTGGGTTGGAAGGAACCTTGAAGGTCATCTAGTCAAAGCTTCCATCCCACTGAACAGGACATGTTTGGCTTTCTGGGCAGCAAGTGCATATTTTTGGATCATGTCCATCCTATCATCCACCAGCATCCACAAGTTCTTCTCTCCAGGGCTGCTCTTGATCTGTTCATCTCCCAGGCTGTTGTGATTCTGGGTGTTGCCCTGATCCAGGGGCAGCACCTTGCTCTTGGTGTTTTTAAACCTCATGAAATTCCCATGGGACCACTTTTCAAATTTGTCCAGGTCCCTCTAGATAGCATTTGTCCTTTGAGTGTGTTAGATCTCTATTTTATCCTGCTATTAATTGTAGAGCGGTATAAACTGGCTACCTATTACCTGGCTTAAGAAGTCATCCTCCATGCACTCCAGGAGTCTCCTGGCCTTGTCTGCAGCTCACTATGACATTTTTCAGCAGCAGGACAAGAGCCTGAAGTGCAATGCTTCCCACAGCTGAAGCAAGAAGGTTTTGTCAATAGGCTCCCTTTGATCACACCAACAGCCAGGCTCCCTTAGTTGCCTCAGTCTCCAGTTCATCCCCATAAGCTTTCAACCTGTTTGTGGCTGTTCTTCAGAAACAACTATTTGCAGTATATCCATTTATTGATGCAGAGGGCAATGCTGCCCCCCCTCCTTGCCTGTCCCTTCTGAACAGCCTGAGGTCACTGATAGCCACACTGGAGTCAGGGGATTCATCCCACCAAGCTTCAGTGATAGCAAGTAGGTCTCAATTTTCTAGAGCCACAGTGACTTCCAGCTCCTGTTTGTCGCCCATGTTGTGCTCACTGGGCTGGCAGCTGTGTCACCTTCTTAGAATAACCTTTGATTCCTTTGGGGTATTTCACTGGTGTTTCTCTCTTGGTTTCTGTTACTTCAGCAGCCCCTGGCTCATCTTCTTAAGACTTCAGCTGTACTGCAGTGCAGCCAGAACAACTCACTGCATTCTCATTAGGTTCCATAACAAAGAAGAGGGAAACCTCTGTTCCTGCTTCACAATAGTCACAACTATTGTATATTGAACTATAAATGATTTTAATGCAGTTAGAGGTGGGAAACGATTAGCTGTGGATGGACAGTATATGTAGGGATTTATGTGGCTAAGTCAATTTTTTTATTAATAAATTCCATAAGTATATTTACATCAACTTTCAGTCAGAGAAATTGTTATATATAATTTCTGCTTACATTTGGAGATACTGCATGAACTGCCAGTGAGTTCTAGTCACTGATATGATATAGCAACACTGGAATGGTTCCAGAAAAACCTCTGGTTAATGGACATTGGATTGAATCCTTGCACTTCCAGTATTTAGACATCATGGAAAATTATTGGACTGACAGTGTAGTTAAATAAAATGAAGTTATTTAAGCCAGATATTTATATATACATAGAGATGTTAAACTTTGTTTTCCACGTTTTCCATTTTATACCAATGTTTGTTGAAAATATTTTCAAATCATAGAAAATATGCATACCACAGATATCATTCTGTCTGTTAATAGGATCTTGCATGGATATTTCCTCTGAAGCAGAATTGTAAATTGACTTTCAAGCTTCCAAAGAAAAGTGAATTATTATAGGCTCTTTGCATTTTTCCACCATGACTACTTTTTAAATTATTCTGTATTTTTCATATTCATCAAGATAAATACTGGGGTCTGGGCACAGAACTGGGTCCCAAGAGGATCTGTGTTTATTTTTTCACTTTGCTACAGATTTCCTATATGTCTTCCACTGTACTTTTCCTCCCCCATTTGAGAAAAGACCAAATAGACCACTTGAAGGTTTACTGTAATACAAATCACACAGAAGAAGCTAATCAGATGGATCACAAAACTTACAAGGCAGACTGATTCCTTGTTTTACCTAAAAAACTCAAGTGACACAAGAAAAAAATATGTTACTTACAGCAAGTGCATCACTGAAAAGCCTGGGTAATAACAAAGAACCACACCAATATTTAAAAATGAAATTTTGTACACCAAGGAAATGAAGATGGCCTATTTGTGTCCTACTTCTGAAACAGCAATACTATGTGGAATATGATTTTTAATTAAAGATACATAAAACCATCTGTGCCCATAAGAGTTGTACACTCAAATAATAGTTATTTTACTATTAGAGAATTTTCAGAAGTACAATTTAAAAAACTGAACAGGTGAATAGATTTCCCCCTATAGAAAGATGTGAGTATTTTTCCAAGAAATTCCATCATTAGTTTAACAATGGTGATCAAATAAATCAATAGCCTCCACATTAAAAAAAAAATCTAAAATTTATGTCAAGGCTTCTGGCAGCAGACTATCTACCTGATTTGACTAAGAAAACAGAGATAAATAATACTATTGCTGAAATTAAAAATAGAAACTTTTAATCAAACAAGAGCTAAAAGTCCAATACTCAATGAATTGAAAACTCTCTGCTACCAGGTCCCTTAGAGTTTAACAATTCTTGGTTCAACAATTGATATGGTTTCCCTAAGGAAAGCCTGGAGAGACAGTGTTTTGGAGAGCTTGGAAACTGTTACATAGATTTGCAGGAATTGGAAGATCATGACAGCAGTTCGAAGTGACTTGAATAATTTGAATGACCACCTCTCCTGTTTGCCACAAATTTCACCAACTTGTTGCCTCTGAGGACCCACACATCTGACTCTTTCCTACATGACTATTATTCTCCTGTCAATGGGTCTCTTGTGTGTTCCACCGCTAATGGTTCTATGCTCTCTTTCACTTTCTCATAAGATTTTATGATCACCTTCTCATGCTCATTCCAATATCAAGTCTCTTCTTAATGCTAACTACCAAAGGCCAGCCACTACCTTAAGTCCATGACTGACTCACAGAAGTTAGGATATTCTCTGGCCATCATCAGCTTCTGCCCATGCCTACATCAATCCCAAAGTCTTGCTCACTTGAGCAGCACTGTCTCATCATTTAATCATATTTCTCCATGGATAGGACCATAGTTAATGAATTATTGCAGCAATAGCAAACTTATGTAACTAAAAGAGTAACGAAACACTGAAATATATTGTCATAGGGAGGTGAGTGTCTATTAAATGTCTCTAATGGTTCTGAAGTACAAAAAGCTCATCCAGTTAAAAAGTGTAAAATCCCTATTTCTCACCCGATGCTTTGCTTGGAAGTGCTTCTCCTGTATCATGAGCAGAAAAAACAGATGTATCTGCAGGCTGAAATTACTACTGTTCAAAATTCAGCACCAATGTATCTGTTTTCATAAACTAATGTGTAGGAGTATGGATTGTAGTGCTTGAAATCCCAGCACATGGTTACTTTTCCTGTTTAATTCTGGAAGATCTGAGGACATGGGTCAGAGCAACAGTGTACTGTAGCTGTACAGCTCCTAAGAACATCAAACAGTGTCAAGTGGGCTAGGCAGAGTCTACACAGGAAAAGAAGAGAGGTTGTGTGTCTTTTAGGATTCTCTTTCAACTCATGTTTTTGTAGTTCTATAAATAATTTTAATTAAATTAAGAAACACTGTACTAAATGGGAGATCTCAAGATCTGGCCCTTCTAACTCCATGGAGATTTTACTTGCCAGAGTGTAAGTTGCAAAGAGACCGACAGAGATATTTTCATCATATTTACAGAAACTCTCTGTGTAATCATCTCATGTAGATAAGAAACCCAAAGATGTTTCAAAAGAAATAAATCACTTAGATACTCTTATTAAAGATTTCACGTGGTGCAACACTGATTTTCCTGTTTCAGTTATCATTTATCATTATACTTTTAATGATCCAGTATCCATCTTCTCATCTCAACCTTCTTCCCAGTCATCATCTGGGATAAATAGATTTTAGTCAGATTTCCCAGAAAACCTTTTGGAGCTGTCTCATTTTGAAAGAGAAACTAGTATATTTGAACTTACATGTGTTCAGCATTACTCTTTTTTAATAATAGATTCTGTAGACTAATAAAAAGTAGTAAAGAAAATACAAACAGCCCAGAGAAAAAACAGAACCCTTCTGAAATCACCAACTGGGAGTTATCCAGGCTGAATTGAACTTTGTGTAATGTTGGGGCTGGATTTTGGAAGAACAACATGAAAATGATTTTTGATATTTTATCGAGCAGATTTTATCACTACTTCTCTATTTTCTCTTTTTCCCTTTCCTTTCCTTTCCTTTCCTTTCCTTTCCTTTCCTTTCCTTTCCTTTCTTTCTTTTTTATTTTCTTTTTTATTTTCTTTTTTTTCTTTCTTTTTTATTTTCTTTTGTAACTGTTTTCAAGCATAAGACTTGGAACCTTATTTTTTTTCATGTGTTCCAAATGTACAAAGTACTACCATTAACAAAATTAAAGACGTTCCACTTCTTTAGCTTTTCTTTTAATTTCAGTGCCTTTTCTCTATTTCCAATTTTCTTGATCCACTTCCCAGACCAGCATAGAAATTTGTCTCTAAACAGGTTACTATAACTTAGTAAACTCCTCTTTATTGAAACTAATGTGAGTCTAGCCAGTCTAAAAATACTTATTTTTTGCTAACAGAAATAACATTTAATGGGGTCATTATAAGAAAAGAGCTTCCAAAAATAAGAGAGCATCTATTTTGTTTGGCAAAATTATTTTAAATAACAGTAACTAGTGCTTTGAAAAGGTATGCTGTTCTGTGTTGGAGGTATTGAAAGCAAACATGGCAAATGCCCGAAAGTTGTGAAGGAAAGGCATTGGGAGCAGGAGTTTGGGAATTGCGGTTTTCAACTTCAGAGGATTCATTTAAATCCTTAATGGCAGCTCCTTAGATAAAGGGAAAACAGCATTCTCTGAAGGGTGGCCAGCTGTTTAGCACTCAATAATTAGGTATTTATTCAGCCAGCCTTTTGGAGGTGCTTCTATCTCAGATAGTGATGCTGGCAAGCAAAATAAAGAGATTTTATGTCATAGGATGCATTCCTGTAAAAATTTCTAAAAAAAGCCTAACATAATTTTGGTTTGCAAAATATCTGTTGGGCATATCTTTTTCTGGACTAGGCACTAGTGCCTTTGCCAAGCATAAAAAAAAATTTAGATTTGTATGTGGCTTACATGTCGTTATTTCCAAAACTGTCACCATGTTACTCAGCTGTGTTCTTCAAATTTTCAAATATATTTGAGTAAAAATAATTGAGGAATTAAAAATCCAAAGGGCCAACAGAGATGGACTTTTTTACTTCTTTATGTTTTCCTCTTTGCTTATTTCAGAAAAATATGAATGAAACTGATTCCCCATTTCCTCAACAGAGGAGCTTCAGTTGCACCATAAGGAGGCCACACAGTGTGAGCAGATCCCATTTTGACCTTCATTTTTACTGTGGAATAGGACAACAACCAAAAGTGCAGTCAAGAGCGTACAGTGAAATTCCCTTTGATTTTTGTGGAAAAGTGACTTGGACATGGGTAGCAGAATTTATGCTAATTATTCAATGTCTTAATCTTTGAGACCTGTATGCCTTCTCTGATTTAATTTCCACAGATTTGTATTATATCTCTTTTTTTTCTATTGATCAGCAAGAAGAATTTACATGGATCACTTTTTACAATTTTTTCCATGTTCAGAAAATATAGTTTATATTGCAAAAGGTCTCCCTTTCTTATAATTAAAATGAGTTCCACTTCCCTTCCCTTCCCTTCCCTTCCCTTCCCTTCCCTTCCCTTCCCAGCATTTTGAAACAAAACAAGACATTCTCTTGCTATTTGGCCATGAATGAACCCAGAGGAGTCCTGAAAAAGAAATCCTCTCTAAACATAAGCTTTAACATGTTAAAATTTCAACAGCCTTCCAATTCCTTAGCAATGTACTTTGTCCCTACTCAGGTCAGAATAAAATTTAAGCAAAAAAGACTCTGTTTCTTTAGCAAATTCAGTCATTTTCATTCATCCCATGAGTAATACTCCTGCTCTTTCCTCTGATTCATCATAAACTTTTGAGCTATGTGTATTTGTCCTTCAATGTTTTTCCTCATTTCACAAGGAGTTGTCCCATCTTTTCCTTTTGAACATAATCTATGAATGTTTAGGACCCAATATCATTCACTTTTAAACTGTTCTTTTTATGTTTTGTGTAAATATTTCTGGCATCTGCTTTGAGAAATTTCCTCTACTTATATTTACTCTTTGCCTGAAACTACCTCAGAATAGGTGCTCCACCTTTCCTGATTTGGGGAAATGTCTTTCCATGGGCAGTGCCAGGCACAGCACTGCTGGCAGCAGTAGGGGACAGAGCTGTCCTGTGTGTGCAGTGGGACAGTCCTTGCTTTGTGCAGGACCAAATCGTACTGATTGCTTCTAAATGTATTTTTGCCCTTCTACACCATTCGGTGCTGCCCCCCAACACACCCCAGAGGACAGGGGCACTACTTTGTGTCCCACCTGGGCAGAGTCCTGTCAGCAGAAAGAGCAAATTGCTCTCACCTCCATTCCTCTTGGGATCTGGGGGGAGGGAGACAATCAGCATTTTTGAGAATCATGTTACATGAATTTAAAGATCTGAATACCAGCCTAGTTTCACATGCTATGACTTGAAAGTTTGGGTTTACAGTGTATCTGTTTCTCTGGTTTTTATGTTAATTAGTTGTGCTGTAATAAACAATTTGATATTTTTATGGGTTTCATGTTCTTTTCCTAGCATTGTAATGTCTGTTCAAATGAAGCAATGATTAAAAATAAATAATTGACTGCTTAGGTCACATCCACATTTCTTGCTGTTTCTTCCTTTTTTTAATATAAGTAGATTAAGGTTTTCTACATTTTTATCTTAAAACAAAGTAGGGGAGAAAAATATTATTGAGAAAAGTTTTTGTGTTTAATTTCCTCACAATAAGATCCAGCGTTCTGTTTTCCCTCCTTATTTACATAAATTTTTAGTTTGGAAATACCAGTTGGTTTAACAGCATTTTTGGTAATTTATTCCCATGTCCATTGTTTCAGTCTTATGCTTCTGAGGTAGACATCCTTCAGGCTGTAATGAAGAATCCAAATCTTTTTTCTGTTCTGTTCAATTTTGAGTTCTGATACAAAAAGTTATGCAACTTTTAGTGGTTCTGCCAGCCAACATGATTAATAGGTCCCTTTTTCTCAGAGATGTTATGTTTACTCTGTCCTTCCATCACTGAGAAATCTGATTTCTGTTTTGTTTTTACCCTCTTTATTCACTTTTGATGAAACTCAGCATCATATTATTGTCCTTTCTCATATTTAGCAAATGAACATGAACAATATTTATCACTCAGCAGAGTCAAAAGAATTTCAATAGATTCTTACCTGTAATTCTGCTTTTCATTTCCTATGTGAAATCTGTCATATTGTGAATATGCCCGGTTTCCTTCCCAGTCCATTAATTCAATTCTTAGAGAATATTGCCTCTGACTTGTAATTGCAAAGATAAATTCATTTCCCAGCCAATGTTCACCTGATGGGCTACCAAAACCCTAGAAAAAAGTTGGCAAAATAACTAGATGTAATTATTGTAATTGGTAGAGCCTTTAAACAATAATAAAACCATCACTTATTCTAACTGTACATTCTAATTATTGGTCATAGCTTTCTTTGCTTCAGTTTGACTGTCTCTAAAATGGTTTTACTAATATGTATGATTTAGAATGTCATGCAGTTCAAATGGTGTTTGAAAGGGTAGTTGAGGTTATCAGTTGGAAATCAATTTCCAGGTACATGGCATTAATAGCATGATGATGTATTTGCACATCATTCAGTGGGAATACTGGACATAGTCATATTCTATCATGCATTTCATAGTGTGCTAAACCTAGTTATCATTTAGATGATCAAGTCAAAACAGAATTCTTCTGCACATTATAAAATATTTAAAATAGTTTAAATTAGCCTAGTTAACCTGAAGTACAGTAAAGAGTACTCTAAATTTATTTTTTAAAGTAAAAAAAAACCCATCAGTAGTATATTTAAGGTACCTAGCTGTCCTCACATTTCATATATTCAGATGGTCTTATTTCCAGTTAAGCAAACTGTATAATTTTCAAACATGGAAAAAAAATAATGAAAGAAAAAGTATAATTAGTTTTCAAAACCAATTCCTAGACATATATTTTTGTTCATCTTCCAGGTTTTAAAGTTGTTTCAGTTGTAGTTAATATTTTACTACATTCAATTTAAGATTTTATTTAATGCCATTAATTTATTTACTATACATTAGAATAATTGTTCTTTTTTAAACTATTAGTTCATACCTGAGAACTCTGTGCTCCATTTTATATTTTCCATTTTTTTCTCTCTTAGCAGTAAAAATGATTTTAAACAGTAATATTTAGTTGTGAAGAACTATTCCAACATGACTGTGCTTATTCATATTTCTTAGGATAGGAAAAATGGGAACTAGAAATCTCCTGATTTGCTTACAGTGGTGTACTAGGGGTACTTTAGAAGGTCCTGTGAAAATTTCCTAGTGAAATTAAATGAAAGATTGGATTATTTCCAGAAAGTACATATTTTTAAAAGGGGTTAAAATCAAGATACTTCCTTGTGACTAAAGGTTAGGTAATGAAAAATGTGTCTGTGAGACACATTGGCAAGACATCGATCTTCCCTATATAATGTTTCAGTCACTCCTATCATGAGATGAAAGCATTGAAAGTAGAGCCCTCTCCCTTTTTTCCTTTATTGTATTGCTGTGGCTCCTGCCCTGATTAGTTGGATCTCTTGAGGATGAAGTCCTGCCTCCCCAGAGGCCATGTGGTAGCACAGGTAATACTCAGGCAATGCATAGGTATATAAGCTGCAAATTTCAAAAAAATAAATTAATTAAAAAATTTAGAAGGTTTAAAGTTTGTCCTGTCCAAAAAATAAAAATGGAGGGAATTTATTTGTTTTCCTACAGAGAATTATAGTAGAAACTACTTTACTCAGGACTAATTTTGTTTTCACTACCCTAGCTGAGCATGTGTTTGGTGACACGCTGATAGTAGAGGCTGAGAAGACATGCCACATTTGGCTATGCTGAACTGAGTACACTAACTTCTATTTTGATAAGTGTGTCTGCATTTTGGCTCAGAGACCATCAAGATACCCACGGACAAAGTGCTTCATCTGCAAGAACAGAAATTCAGTCATCTGTAGCAAGTCTCAAAGAAGTCTCAGACTGAAACATGAGAGGATACTATTAGCTAGTTTTTCCTTTCCTGCCTGTTATTTCATTATATCCTTTTTATCCAGTAGAATATTTCCTATAAAAGTCTCTGTAAATACAGGTTGTAGGTAATACTGGTGATATCCTGCTTTGGACACATCTCTCTTCCAGTGTGAGCTCCTGCTCCTCAAGCTTTCCCCTTAAGATGCTTTCTGTTATCTCTCACCTACTGCTTTGATGGCATTCACATCCATATTTGGTTCATACATTGCTCCTAAAATACAAAAGCTTGATCCTCACCTGTACAAACCCTGTCTGCAGCTGGCACACCCTTCTGTAGTTACAGTTTTCTCCCTGTTCCTTTGATCTTGTCCATCTCCTTGCCTTGTCTTTCTACTCTCTGACTGTCCTACCTGGTGCCTCCTGCTCTAGTGGCTCTGGCAGTGTCATACCAGAGCAGTCAGTGGTTTTCTCTGACATCTTTCACTACTGGTCACTGTCACTAGTCACAGAGTTAGGCAAAATACACTCTGCATTGACTACTTAACAGGAAGTTTGTCTCCCTAAAATCCAGAAAGTAGAAGAGCAGCATAGTTGTTCAGATATCATTCAAATTGGTTTTGTTTGGAGTTTACACGGTTTGTCATTCACAGAAGATTTATCATTACTATTACTATTATTATCATTGCTATCTGTCTTTCTTTAAAAGAAGATTATCAGGAAATTCTTTTTCCCTTTTTCCCAGTGCAGGAAAGCTGAGGGGACTCCCCTTCGAACTGTTGGTCTATTGAATTATATGTGTCTTATCTCATTTGGATTACAGCCTATCCAGGATGCAATACATGTAGTTTTTTTAATATTATATGATTCCTTATGTGTTCTATAGAAATTCCAGACACCATCTATAATTATTCTGAATAACAATTTTTATTCTTCACATTTTCACCTCCCTCTCCCTTTTCACATATTTTATTACACTATGATGAAAATCTATCACTAAGTGGCTTGCTCTCTTGACCAGAGGAAATGAAGCTGTAGCAATGGGGAACAAAATAAATATAAAAAAGTAATATTAAAAAATATGAGGAAATACACCACATTAGTTATGAAAAATGGAATCCTACTATCAGGGGCTACAATACTGTAATTCAGATTAGAAATGCCTAGAATAAGACTTTTCTCCTTGACAGAAGCAACTTTTTTTTTAACAAATTATTTGCTTTTATGAAAAGAAAACCAAGAAAGTAAGTGGGATATAAACCATCTCTCTGAAGCAAGGAATGTTCCAAAGGAGAAGCAGTGTACTTTATTAAACACCTAATATGGCTGGAGAGATATAAACAAACAAACAGTCACTGAAAGCTTTCATAGATCTAAACCAGAGAGGAGCAGCACATTCTGCAAAACATAGAGCTGGCAACAATTTCTTCAAGTATAATTTTATTATGCCAAACTCAACTGTTTCCAACCTGTATTTAGTCTGCAGTTTACTGCCTATATTTCAGAGCTGAAGAAAGCCTTGCGTGTATGCTGTTTTTCCCAGATACTTTGGCTGACTTAATAACTACACAGCTCTCCTTGTTTATATCTTACTTAGACTGTCTCTACTACAAGAACACTGCTGCTTTGATGGGATATGTAAGGTTTTGCGTGCAGAAGAAAATTACATGATATTAGCCAAAAAAACCCCGAAAAATGTGATTTAATTTTGTGTTTCCATTCCCAACCCTCAGGCTGGCAAAGAAAATGGTTGTGCTTGGTTCATTTTATTTACCTTCAGAATCCTTAGCTTTCAAAGTACATTTCAAAATTTTATCTTCAAATACATTTTTTTCTTTTCTCAGCTAGAACACTTAAGAAAACAAACTTGTGTAACTGTTCTGCCCACCTGTCCATATTTGTGCAATACTTTTAGAATGCTTTTGAGGTTCAGTTAAAAATCACACAAACTTGAAGTTCAGCAAGGTTTCAGAGCACTGATGCCTGTGATGAGCTGCTGCTGGGAGAAATGCTGAAGCAGAAGCTTAGCAGTTGCCTATTCCAATTGCCTACAAGCAGACACAGAGCAGCAGCCAAGTGCAGATGCTGAGCATGTATTGCCTCAGAGGTTCTTGGACATCTGGGAGAGATTGAGGGACATGTAAAGGGAACTCAAGCTTTTACCACAGAGAATCTTAGAAAATAATGGAGATTCAGGAGATTATTAGCAATGCGAAAGGGACTTCTATGTGGGACACAGGATAAAAGTCCACAGAACAGTGGACCTCAGTAATTTTGATGTTCATGAGAGAATTCAGGAACTGTTCAGTAATTAAAATTCAGTAATGAAATGTAAGCATTTTAGTTAGCAGACCATTTAGGTTTATATTGCTGCTCAAATCTGTGGGGCCCCAAGTGATAAGATGCCTGAAGCCTTGCCTAAGACCAGGCTTGTCATCTATGGACTGACACCTCAGAATTTAGGAAAAGAAGTTTGGTTTTGGGGATGCCTTAGGGCAGTGTTAAACCTTAAAAGTTAACATTAGGAGTCACCTATTGCAGACCCATAGCTGTCATTAAATATGTTTGTTTCCCAGTACTTAAATACACTGTCAACAAAAACTGGATTTTGCATCCAAATAATTATAGCAAATGCTTCCAGAATTATTTTTATTAAAGTTCTCTGCCTAAACTCAAGGAATTCTATGAGGTCCAAGTCATCCTCAGCTATCAATCTGCTAGGAAAAGAAACATCTCTATTTCATGAATGTGTTTGAAGTTAACCACATTTAAAGACCCTCTGAAACCCAGTGGGTTTTAAGCACTGTTCCCAAATTGCATTTTAATTTACTAAGAGACACTATTTTGTCATTATCTTTCTATATTTTGTTCATTATATGTTTCCAAATAGGGAGAGATTAAGCTTTACATTTTATTCAAAAAATACTCAGTTTTGCTTTTCCCTAGAAATTTCCATAATATTTTGGGATGACTGGCAAATCAGAGGCTTTAAGTTTCCAAAATAATGCTTAATGTAATAGGAAAGGGTCAGAAATTTCCAAAAGTTCTCAGAGTTCTCCTTCATTTTCCTCACTAGCACTCTATGGAGGCTAGGAGAATATAGCAGGGAAATATGCTTGCATTTTCTTAATATACTTTGTTATCTCTCCACTACTACTCACAAAATCGGTACACAAATATTTGCACTGACCCAGCACAGATAATTATATGTTTAATTTTATTCTTCACAAACAGAAAACAATTAGAGTTTTGCTGCTGAAAATTGCACATGATTGTATAATATTCACTTTAGATGACACCTGAGTTCTACATCAGCTCATTTTCAATTGCATGCTGATTAAGAGTCCAAACTACTAAAGCAGTCATGAATAGAAATAAACAGAATTCAATACTGGTTTAAAAAATGCCCTTAAGAAATTATAAAGTTGATACTTATTCAAAAATAATAACTAGGGTGCAAAAGAATTTTATTAGCTTTGGCAAAGTCTGTGAGGGTATTCTGGCTGAATCATGTTGCTCCAAGTTCATTAAACAATTATCTCTCTTACTTTATTTATTTTGTCTGATAATGCTCACAGGAAGCTTTGACTTTTTATAGACAAAACAAATTGAAACCAGACACAGCCAATATATCCTATGGGTTCATCTTCTGTCAGACAATTCAGTGAATAAAGCAGATAATAATTCACTGTTTTACAGCAGAAATGACTTCCCAGAAGCCATAAAGAATATTCAGATCCTCTTGCCTTAGCTGAGAATGTGGAATAGACATTGTTTAAAAAGATAATTTCTAAAAAGAGGTTGTATACTTTTTTTTGTACTTGTATACTTTCATTCCCATCACATTGTATTATTCATTCTGTTGTTTGAAAAAAAATTGTGGTTTATAGAAATTACTTCAATTTCTTCAGACAACATATGTGTTATTTAGTGTTAACTTAAAAGAATATGGGAAAACAATGCTAAATAATTAGATTTATTTCTGGGAAATACTAACAAATATTTGTTGGCAGATTTTAAAAATATGTTTTGATTGAAGCCAGAGATACCTTCTCAAAAGACTAAAATGAAAACTAAACTATTGTCTGTCGCTGTTGAGCAGCTAGCAGAGTAATGAAAGCACCAGTTCTCAGTGGCAAGAAGGAATGACCTTTATTGTTTTGATTTCATCACATATATAGAGTTTTCAAAAGTCACCCAGATTGGTCAGTCAGAAGCCTTCCCCCAGGCCTGATTGGCCAGGCCTGCACTGTCCAAGTTCTGGGACACTGTTCCAATAACATCCAAACTTTATCTTTATTTATAAAACACAAGAAAATTTCTCATGGGAAAAACCTGTGCTAGCCACAATTGTCAGTTTAAATAAAGAGCTAAATGTCTGTATAATCTGTCTCAAAATCTTGTTCATAATCTGCAGCAATTCAGTCTGTTGCACTTAACTCTAGACTAAATGTATTAGTAGGCACACTGAAATTAGGTTAATTTTTTATTTTTTCTTCTCAAACACACACAGTATCTTTAGCAGCAAAATTCCCAATAAATAAGAATCACAGTGACAGAATGAAGTGCAAACCTTACACAAAGGTTACCTCTGGCTGGGCAAGGGGCCCAAAACAGCTCCATTGCCTAAATACATTTCCTACATATAAATAACCAGTACCTCTTCCTCAGGCCTGGATTTCAATCTAACTTCCTTACTATGTAACTGAAAACTGGAGAATATTTCTTATTGAGACAAATTACAGTATCCCAAACCACCTTTTTCCCTCTAGGACAAGTGGATCCTAGGAATGTACAGACAGTTATTGTGGCTCCTAGTAAGAATATCCCAGGGACATGGGTATGTATCAAAAAGAAGAAAACTAATTTTTTGTGCACTAAGAAAAATGAATTTTGGGCTTCAGATAATTTTCTGGTTCATTATTTGCAAAGAAAGAAATTATAACTTTTAGGACTAAATATGCAAAATATAAGAAAAAAAATCTAAAAAAAGGTATTTTTGTTCATTTCAGGCAAAAAGAAAAGCGTTTGTGACATAGGACTTAATTCTCTTCTCCAAATAAACCAATTAATCCCAAGTAGAAAAGATGATTATGACTAGGAGTGTAGATGCTACAGCAAAGACAAAAAGTTTGTGAGTCTGAGAAGGGACTTGAGTTTCAGCCCCATAATCTGCCTAAATAGAGCAAGCATCAAATTTATGAATTGCTTTTGAATTGCCTACTTGGGCTCAGCTGGTACTCTAAACAGTTGAACAAGAACAGAAGATGACTGACATCAGAGTCAAAAAGTTACAGTTCTCACTTGACAAGAGCCCCGAAGCAAAGAGCTGCTCCAGTAAATTCCAAATGGAGCAGATCACACAGGAGACCCTCCTGCCTGGAAAGAATGCTGTTCCATGATGAGAGCACACAACTGTAATTTGGAAAGACCTCTGCTGCAATTCTACTATATTTTCAAGTCACAGATTTTAAAAGCAACATCACAGAATCTCACCTGGCTCCTCTAATACAGCATTTTCATCTTGTGATTAGAACAATTCTTTAATGACTTTAATCTTTCTCATGGTGCCCTACTAGAGAATGTTAGTATAATTAAGCTAAATCTTGATATCATTACATAAAATTTATTAACAGCCTTTGGAATGCCACATGAGTCTTATCAGTATAAATTAATGCTGTTAAATTGAAGCACTGGTGGCAAAGCAGGTACAAGTATATATCTGTGTGTCAACACAGCTCTTGAAACTGATGTTGTCCAGTAATGTTTGCTTAGGAAAGACTGTGCTGAGCATAACAAATTTAAAACACAACTGTGCTCCAACACAAAATTGTGTTTAATTTTACATCCAAAAATATTCTCCAAAATAAAGAGGATGCTTCCTTTTGTAGTAACATCTCTGATGCCCAGTATAATGATCCAACTCACTCTGAGGCAAATATTGTTTCATTCTTGCTCCCTTACATAATTCTGTTGAAATTTACACTAGATTAAGCTTTGGTCAGGACCAGAAGGGTTTCATGAGCATGTTTTCACAAAATGAAACATGGTCTCTCACCACTTTAATATCATGTCTATCTCTACTGGACATACTGGATTTAGATCTCAGGAGAAGTAGAGAAAATGCTGTCTCTTTTTATAGCACCAATGAAAGCAACAATTATCTCAGTAAATGTTTCAGTCACAAGTGACTTTTTATTAAACCAGCATGACATGCCATTCTTTATCACAGAAGGGTGGGTCTCTGTGAAAGGCGTTACTCACATAATATCTTAATACACATTCCAGTCACCAAAAATCATTTCCTTTTATCCAAATTACTTGGTGAATGTGTGAAAGAAACAAATTACTTACATGTCATCTATCCCAGTATCTTGAAGCAAATTATTTTATTTCAGATGTAAGAAACTTGTGACTTTGAAGCATACTGTCATAAGTAATGAATGTGTTACTATATGTTACAAAATTATTTATGTCTTGAATGTGCCTTTTTAATGCCTGTGTAATCATAACTCCCCTTACAAGTTTTTCATTCAACATATTAATTCAAGGCCACCACTACTCCTAACCTGTCTGGTTTGTTTGCACTACAGAAGCAACATTACTTCTGTCTTTTCCAAGGTCACGCACTCCCTAGTTTCTGCTTTTGTCACAGGTCCATCCTGTTCTCAAATCCTTCATCTTGCAGAATAGACCCTGCTGATATTTCAAGGCACTTTATAAACTGCTTCATGCAACTGGCAGGGGAAAACCACAAAGTCATGTCTGCTGAGAAAATTCTGGGATTCATCACCAGCTAATAGCTAAATGGATGGATGTAGTACAGATTATCTTTATAAAGGCTCTCCTCCTTCCAGAAAACTTTTTGTATTCCTTTCCTATTCCAAGGTTATCTTCAAAATACCTGCCAAGTTCTTTGAACCGATAATTCTTTCTTTCATAAGCATTTCACTAAGCTGCAGGGGGAAGAAGAAGCTGTGAAGAATGCTCTGAACAGCCCTGACTGCTCTGCTAAGCATGAGAAAGCAAACCAGAAAATTTGCTGCGCTAACATTGGAACTGTCTCTGATCTAACACCAAAGAAGCCCTATGCCAGCTGTCATCTGAGAATGGCTCATTACCTGTCACTGCTTGGGCATTATTTGTGCATGTCATTTGAGTCAGACCAAAATTCCTCTAAAATTTAGTGATGACAATGCTTTGTCACAAGACTGTTCACACACACAGGCTGTGACCTTGTTCAGTGTGCTGGTACACATATGACCTAGTAGCTGAGAAAGAAAGAATGAGTCAAATAAGAGGAGGGTCTCCAACCCTTCTCTGAAAAAGAGTGAAACACTAAAGCTCTCATTGGAAGAAAGACATGGGTTCTTATCATGAAATATAATTAGATATCTCTCAGAAGCAGCTGCATATGCTGCACTTGGGAGGATCCTTCATAACCAAACAATTTGGGAGCAATAACAGTGCAAGTGAAAATTTATGCCCACATGAGATCAATTAATAACCCTATTTTAAGGTTTACCTATCTAATCATATGTACATTTAAGTGTAATCTTTTTTTTTTGCTTAGCTTTTATTTCTGTGTGTTATTGTTGGTGACCTAAATATAGATGACTTGAACATAGTTTGTTCCAAAATCACTGGAGGAAATCTAGTGTCATAAAATCACAGGCCTGTTGGTAGTGAGGAATCTCTGTCTAGTATGTGTGTGTACATTTTTCACATAACTATAAAAGATTCCTAATTTTAAATTCCTATCAAAATTACGAATCATAAACTGGAAAGCTGATGAGTTTCAGCTCATCACCTGTGAACAGCAACATCTTCTTAAATCTCCCTAACAGAGGTTAGGTGAAGCTGATTTCAATGGCCATTTTAGTCCTTGACATCCTGTGACCCCAAGGAGCTCTATTGTATACTTGCAGTGGAATATATTTTTTAGCTCCCAGCAATTTGTTTTCTTTACACTTTAGGAAAAAGTTTGGCATGAATGAAGATTGAAAAAATGAGGTTTTGACAAACTCATTTAATGTGGAACAGTCACAGGCAGATCAGTGTTATCACCTTCAGATCTGTTTGATATTCTTTGAGCTCTCTTTTAAAGACCACAGGGGCAGGCCTATCAAGAAGTGTGAAGATTCATGACTGTAACAATGCATAACATACCTTAAATAGTTATAATCCAGAAAGGGAATGAAAATTCAATCAAAATATCTAGCTTTAACAAAACTGAGAATTATGAAAGATATTGTTCCCACAGTATGAGCTTTCAAATTATGAGCAATTTTTTTTTCTCAGCCAAGCCATATGGTTTATGTAATTTTTGTTTCAAAAACCCACCCACATCTGAAGTTATTTTGCACTAAGATAGTGGAACCAGAATCAATAAGCTTACACAAACAATTCTAAAATGGGCTTTATACATTTTTACACAGTCATCATCTCACTTGAAAGTGATGAACACAATATTCTAATAATTGAAAGGGGTTGAAGCTCTGTCTGTAATTTGATTCTTCAAGTATTTGGGGATAAAATAGAACCTGAACACTATTTTTAAATGGATAAAACTACAACAGAGAAATATCCATCATGAGTTAATGCTCCAAGAGGAAACAGTACAACAGCTTGCCTCTTTGCTCAAGACAATTACAATGTTAATGGTGGTGAAGACCTATTTTGAATGAAAAAAATGGGCAAGTTAACATTGTTACTGAAGCAATATGGAACAAAAGAAATGTCAGAGTTTAAAGACAAGAAAGGTGGGCAGGGAGAATAACAGAATTTAAAACTGAAACCAAAACTGTCACAAGAGAAATTAAAACAAGGCTTACAGCAGAAGAGGACCATAAAAGGAATTAGGAGGCCACATTCTAAAACAGGAGCTGAATAGTTTGCGAATAAAAATTAAATGTAAGTAACATCTAGAAGTTTTCAGAATGAACTGAACAAAGGCACTGAGAAATAAAGTCTTTGTTGGAATGGTAACTCTTATTATGTACAATTCAGGCACGTAGAATTTGCAAAAACTAGCAAGATGAAAACACGATGTGACCAGCAACCTGACTTACAAACTAGAAGGTCTTCTAGGAAATGATTGGGACCTGTGTCCAAACAAGAGCTTACTAATAGAGATGAACTGTAGGAAGCATATAAAAAAGTGTAAAAACCAACATGCCTAGAGACTTGCAGTCCAAAAATGTGTTTGGCTCTCTTTTAAGGAAGCAGAAGAAACAGATCACCAGACTTGTTAAAACAGCTAAAATTTACTGAGGCTCAGAGGAAAGTCAGGTTATTCCAGATAACATAATGTAAAAATGCCCACTAGAATTGCATCCAGAAATACTTCCTGAGAAAGTTCTGGTGACTAACTCTGTGGTCTGGCTCTCAGTGTGTGAAGAAATTAAGCCACAGAAGAACATAAATTATCCTGCTTCAGTGACATACCATATTGGCACTATGGAGATAGCCATCAGTTACACCCAACAGTTTTAAGGAGAAAAGAAAAAGAAGAAACCACAACAGAAATTGAAGTGATTTTGTAGATGTGCTCTTCAGGCACACACAAATGTTACTGATAATTCTGAAATAATTGACAGAAAACTCGTTTTAAGCCCTGAACTGTTGTTGGGCTCTTAGATGCTAATCAGGAACATGAAATTAAAGGAATGTGGAATTTAACGCTGAACATTATTCTTGCCTCAAAGAAACCAAAAGAAAAAACAACTTCTGGTCAGGAAGGTAGGAAGTGGTTGCCATAAAGCTTAGAAATTCATCCTTGAGTGTACTATGTACAAGTGATCCTAATCTAGCTCATGACATTATGAATGATTAAAAGAAGTGATAACTTTTTTTCATTGGAGTGTGGAAAGTATCAATTAAGTCATAGAGTACAATTAAATACTGACATGCAGGGAAAAAAAAATCTTGCTAGGAAAAACATTGTTGTGAGCAGGCCAAGGCATGCAATTTCAAATACCTATTGAGAGTTTTTCTCCAAAGAGAAAAAGCAAGAAAATAATTTTAAATGGCTGAGGAAACTCCCAACAGACTTGACCCTGAAGAAGGCCCCCTAGAAAACTCACAGTGAATGTTGGGCTATCAAGTGTGGAATAAACTCTGAGAATTTCATGGGAATTATTCAACTAGACAGGCTAAAAGGCTAGAGAATAGGGAATCCAATACTCCATCACCTAATTTGGCAAAAATGGAGACAGTCACTGGGAAAGGTGCATTCATCCAAGAACTGAAAACTGGAAAATGATCAAGAAGACTCGACAGCCAAGTTAGCACATGAGCTAACCATTTACTCAGATTTGATTATTGCTAATAACTGCCTAATAAATGCCAGAAACTGTGTCTTAGACAGTAAGCTTTTGGAAAACCCCCCTTCTAAAGGGTCTTAGGTTTGCAGATGGCAAGCAATAGTTTTCTAAGTGATATTCCCCTCTAGAGAGCAGAACTCTTAATAGTGTTTTACATTTACATTTACTCAGGCAAGGAAATAGGAAAAATGCTTGAAACTTGCTTCAGGGTGATCTCACCTGCTGTTAAAGAAATTATTTATTGTTCCACTTCAATTTTTTCTGATAAGCAACAAACACCATAACAGAAAATCCATTGCAAAATGCAAAAGAAAGGATATAGTAGATAATGATAAGGGAAGGATGGAAGGATGAACTTATGGGATTTTCTCAGAATTTATTCCAATTACTATTGAATGTAAAAAACTCAAATGGCCCAAGAGATTTCTTAGTCAGAAATGAATTCTTAGAAGCAAAGCTACAAATTGCACTGTATACCATATGGCTAACAACTAAACTGAAGGGTACAGGTAAGAACATATGCCCTTAGCAAGAAGATAGCATAGCCAATCTTGCATACCAGTAAATCTGCAGAAAAGGTTTTGCATTCCTTAGCTGTAGTTTTAGATACCAAAGAGAGTGATATTTTATTATCCAGAGTGGAGACTGAATGCCAGTGGAAATGGAGGGAAAAAAAAAAAACAAACAGGAGGAAAAGTTAGTACCATTATTGCTGTAGTATCACTGACTTTGTGTCAATTTATGTATGAATGGAGTTGTACATTTCCTACTCAAAAGGTTTATGGCTACCCTATCTCTCATTTAATGTTTTTCCTGTGTTGGTGTCTAGAACAGAAATTGAAGTACTTCCATGTAAGCTGAAGGCACCAGCATGAAATTGCATCTAAAAGACAAAGACTGCCTCATTGTTGTCAGGTGACTCCTGTCACCCAGCAGCACTGTCACCCTTCCAGAGACTGCTCCACGTCCACCCTTTCCCACATAAGCTGCTGCAAGGATCTCAGCTTAGGGTCAGAGAATAGGTGCAGTGGCCTCCTACCCCTGGACAGCCTATAACCTGTGAGGGCTTTAGCAGCAGTGCAGGTTGGTGGCCTGAATTCCTGTCCAGCTCAGAAGCTGGCAATCAGTATTTGCTCATAGCTTAAAAACTTCAACAGCTTACCAGATTACTTTCCAATAAGAGCTAAATGCACTGGAAATAGAAGAACTCCCAGAGACTTACTGTTGCTGTTATTATATTATGATATTATTTCTGTTAGCTTTAGGACCCCAATGAGATACTAGCACAAGAAGAATACTTTAACAAAACTGGAAAGCTCTATTTGAACTACAGGCTGAGAAAACACACATTGAGTCCAACTGCTCCAAGTAAGCCTAAGTGCCATGGTGTTCCCAGACCACAGTACCCACTTTCCAGTGGAAGAAATGCCAGGTAAATGTGTCAGGAGGGAGAGGGGGGGAGGTCCAGCAGACATCACACACCCTCCTGAACAACCAAAGAATTACATTGGTGGTGTTATTGCCTTGAAGCTCAGACGCCCTCAGATATCCCAGTGATAGACAGAGAGCCCACCAGCCTCTACCATTCTACATTCAGCACTTGGTGTTATGTGATAACCACAAAACAGGGCTAAGATTGGTGAAACAGTTCAGAGAAGCACAGCAAGGCTGAATCCCATCTTGTTTCGTGACATATAGGATAAACTCTCAATAAAAATCCAAAAGGGATCCTTTTTATTCGGTAGAAGTAAATGATCTCTTAAAATAGTATATGGTAAAGAGAAGCAAAATTAATTCAGACTGCCCAAACTAGACAAAACCAACATAATCGAATCCTGAACAGGTTCACAGTATTGTAAAGGAAAAGCAGAGGAAAATTACTAAGTGAAGGGATATATAAAAAATGGCCACATGGGAAAACTTTATAAAGGCCTGTATCTCTTAAATTGCCTAAGCACAGGAGATAAAAACTGAGAAAATCATTAATGTGATATGTATAAATTTTAAAAGTCAATATGTAGGTTGCACACACAAATTCTAATTTCCTCTGGTAAATAAAGCTGGTAGAATCTTCAAATTTTTGTTCCCCCAAAATAATTTGATGCTTTATATTTCATTTGGTTCTGAACCAAAATCCAGTAAAACAGTTTTCAAGTTTTCCGCTAAATTAAAACAATATGAATTCTAAAAGAAAATTCCATTTCTGTAATTGTATTAAAAGTATTTTTGTCATTTTAATATCATGTTTGTTAATATATATTACTAAACAGATTACATCTTCTAGTTATCCATAGGAGCAGGAGTCTGACCCAAAATACTATTTTTTATAATTTATAATTTATATTTTCAAGCAATATAAAAATATTGAAAATAAAGCATCAATAGAACCCAAAATTAGATTTTGGTTCAATAATATGATAATATGTTTATTTCTGAAATTGTAAGTTTTGCAACAGAATTTTTCCCATAGAAATTTTTACTGAACTGAACTTGCTTTTATTTTTAAACTTTTAAAATTCTCTTTTCAAAAACTGTAGAAAAAACCTTTTCTCTGCCAGGCAGATAACACAGTGCTGAAAACCTCACTAGGAATGTTGTTGAAATCTAAGCCAGTCCTCAGGGACTCAGAGAAAGGAGGTCCATCCGAAAGTTTGATCAGGCAGGGAATGAAAAAAACCAAGAAGTTATTTAGATTGGAGTAACAATTTTTTTTGAGTTGGCAAAGGGAAAATAGCCTGCTTGAAGTCATGTCATCTTTAATTTGGTAAGTTATTTATTTTCTTGTAATCCTATTTGAAGTATCAACATTTCCAGTACATTAACTTGATTGGCAGAGGTGCTGTATGACTTGGGATAAACCCCAGTAAAAATTTTTATTCCTATCTGAGGTGCTCCAACTTCTGAATGAGTTCCCCTCAGCTGAAAACATTCATGCCTTAGGAACATCATCACATGCCTATTACGAATTAACATCACATCAAGTCAAAACTGCAGAGAGACAAGACAGCAGCATTCTGTCCTTCTCCAACCTGAAGAAGGTTGGTGAAGGTTGGTGAATTCAGGCCACCAACCTGCACTGCTGCTAAAGCCCTCACAGGTTATATCAGTAACTTATCTGAAAGAAATTCTAAATTATGGGAAATAATACTCAACTAACTGAGTAAAAAGGATATTGTTATTTTCAGGAGTAACAAACGTGACAAAAGGTAGTTAATGAAAGACTGCAGGACCATACCACATCACTATAGGAAGAACTATTTAGGACAATAGGAAGTAGTATTTGAAATCTGACACTTGTATGAATTGTACAACTATTGCACATTTTTCACCTTACCATTTTGTATTCTTTCCAGCTTTTCTGAAAATCCTGACTTCCATCTTCTCGGTGCTGTATAACTGTCCATCCTCCTCCTGCAATGTCCATATTGCAAAAGACCTATGCAGTAAATAACAAAGAAAAATTGAAAAACCCAAACAAATAATAACACAAGTTTGTATTGGAGTCCTGTCATCTTAGAGGGGGGAAAAATATTCATGAATAACAGTATTAAGGAAGGGTGTTTTCCTGTGGACTCATGCCCTATTCCCTCAAGGACATTCTCAGTCATTTGATTTTAACAAGTTCTCTCATTATGTTTATAGTGTAACTCTCTCACTAATGTCTTGTTTCAGTACATCACCCAAGAACATCTCTCCATCATCCCCCTCTGCCTCTTCAGCTTTCTCCTTCACATTCCCTCCATGTTCATTTTTCTATTTTCCCTGCAGTGCCCCTGAAACCACTCTCTTCCTCTTAACAAGCAAGAGTAATTCTTTCAGTAATAATAATGCCTTCTATGGCTTTTAGCAGTGTCATTCGGTCTCAGAAAGAATCTTGAGATTCTTACAGAAAACACTCATGGTAGGAGTCTGAAATGTAGCACAGATGAGGTTATTCTGCTTTGCTTTTAATTGTAACATTATCTACAGTGTTCCCAGCAGTGTCCCAAAATGGGAACAGGTAACCTCAGAGTAAACTGCCTATACTGACAGAGAACATAAATAGAAACAGGCTAAAGAACAGAGGTCTGTGAGACAAATTCAGAAGCTAAGATCTGTACTGAATTTGTAAGATCATACCCTGCCAGCATTGCACTAATAAAATTACAACTTAGATACTAAAGGTAACGTGTATAAAGAATAATGAAACAATTGACCATTTTGCCGACCATTGATGTTAGAATACTGTGTAAACTGAAATCTGTTACCACTCTTAAATAATCCACATAGTAATAAAAATGGATATTAATTTTCATTCACTTCACTTTTTTTTACGTTACCCTTTCAAAAATATAGAAACTAAATGATGAAAAAATGAAAATATTGCCTGTGCATTTGCTTATTTTGGTATGTGACAAGTGGTAATAATTTTTGTTCCTGTTTTTGTAGGACACTTGATTTTAAGATCTGACTAAGTTTCTCAATGCTACTCATTCAACCAAATTTTCCTCATTTCATTCCCCTGTACTCATCCATGCCATATTGACACTGCAACTATCCTAAATTTCATTTGTCTGTGCTTTTAAATAGCTGTATTCTGCTTTTTAAGTAAGATGTCAGTATTTAAGAGGGTTGAAGGGGTTTAGCTTTTGGCACTCACGTCAACAAGAGTCAATCCATTTAGCACTGGTTAGTAATTTAAAGCTTTATGTTGTTTTGGCAACTTGGAGGTTACTATCCAACACAGTTTAACAAAAATTTGTCCTGCAGTTGACTAGAGAACCATATTCTACCCTCAGGAAAAGCCATTCTAAATTTCTCCTACTCATAAGAACTGTCATAGCAACAATATGCAAGTGTTTTTGTTTTAATTTGCACCAGGCATGCCAAGTGAAGTCCCTGTGAAAGTACAGGAAGGAAATAGAATACCAGGGCAAAGGTGAACTTGATTCAGGGTAACCACAAGAAAACCCACAATTTTCTAGACTAACATTTTGGCTCTATTCCTTCTTCAGGGAAGCCACTGTGAGTCAAAACATTTATCTACAGGATTTAATTTCTTTAGTCTGATTTACAGTGAGAATTTCTAATAGATGGATTTACTTTCCTTATAAGTCATTTCAAGCCCCCATGAATCCACTGCCAACTTTTAAAGCATTAAATCCTAAACTGTATTAAGACTACTCATTTCAAACCTGCACGCAAATTTTGGGGTTTTCATACTACAATATAATGAAATACCTATAAAAATCCTGAAATTTTCTGAATCATATATCAAACTGAAAGAGAAAACTGCACATTGAAATAAAGATTTGCCAGCAGCACATTTTTCACTAGCCTTTATTGTGTGGTCTGGCATGTTCCACCATGGTAGACACAAACACCTGCACATATTAACAGGAGTTCCAAGGTGACTATAGATGTTACTGTGCTTAGCCCTAGCCTTGTCTGTCCCAGAAAAGATCAAGGCACTCAGCTGTTAAACACAGTTTGACATGTTCTAATACTTAACCCTCTATTAGAAAAGTATGATAAAAAGTGACTAAATTTGTGTGCATCTCTAGATTCTGATTATTTTTAATTAATAAAATAACCTGATTTAGAATAAAAGAGAATCCAAAATATTTCATTCTTGCTCTTCCTTAAACACATGGGTAAAAATTCTCAAGCTCCTAAAAGGCAAATATGGGATTACTTCTACTTATTCTAACTTTATGGATTAAATTATTAAAAATTTTATCGTTTGCATTCAGAGATAAGCTTAATTTTAAAATAAGTAGAAGATGGGAAATTACTACAAATTGGATTTTAAGTGCTTGCACACTAAGACATCACAGGTCTACATTGTTGCCATGGAGAAACAAGCTCAAGACCAGACCTTTGAGGTTCAGGAATGTGTCTCTGCTACGCAGAAAATGAGTCTGATGACAGCTATTGTGGCTACCATTTTGCACAGTACAGGGGATAGCATACATTTAATGGGTCAAAATTCTGTCAGATATGCTCAGAGAGAGCATCGGCACCCATTGAGTGGGAAGTCCACGAGAAGAAAGTAGAGGGGAAGGAGTGGAGACCACAGTCACAGCAATTACTTTTGCAGAACCATAAAGACACAGATACACAGACCCCAGCAGCAGCTGATAACATTCCATTTTCAGTGTAGGTCACACAGAAGTTGGTAAAAGTCATGCTTGTGAGGGCATTAGAAGAGACAGTGAGTGAGTCTGTTGTATAAAACCTGCAATTTCCTCACCCACGCCTTCCTTAATGTGTTTAACCTTCTCCTATTGTCCTGCTTTCCCCACCCCATGTGGTCCTGGCCACTCCCTCGGGTTTTCCCTATTGTCTCCTGTACCCCAACCCTGCCCATGTACCTCCCCTGTGCCCAGGAGCCATTGGCTATGTACTGTCCCCACCCCTCTGTTTCCCCAGAAAACTGCTCAGCCTCTGCCATGAAGATGTCTATGCACCCAGTGTGTCTGTGCACCAGGGATATCTGTGCACATGTGGCTGTGCATGTGAGGTCTTTGCCCATGAGGCATCTCTGCCTCTGGGAGGTCTTTGGACTCTGGTGCATCATGTGAATAAAATCTTCCATGGACATCGTGCATAGACCCTCCTCGCCTCCTTTATCACCACCGGTTGCGAAGAATAGACGAAACCAGAGCTAGCCTTATGGCTCCCTGGCCGGTGAGAGCGCAGTGTCCAGCCCTGGGACAGGGGGTTTGGAGCTCTGAGGCACTGAACTGGGCTGGGTAGCGACGCTCTTGAGTAAGGTCTGCTATAATATCCTTTAAACTGCAACATGAGTCAATACATTGATCCAAGGGGAAATGCAGAGGTTGTGTTTGCAGTCAGACCAATCACACCTGGTCTGCTTTGACTCCCAAAGGTGACTTGGTTCCTTCAACTCCAAAATGGGGACAGCCTCTCTCTGACTGCTCCCTTGCTCATCAGAAGCCTTCTTCCCCTGTAGCTGACCCCATCTTTGTGGGGGCTGAGAGGATTTTTGGCTTTTCTTTCACTTGGAACAATCATTTGTCCACATTATCAGGCACTGCACATACACACATCAGAGTAAACAGATTAATTAGCTTAATAGTTTAATTCTATCTTTTTCTCTTTCTATATCAAAAATATGGAATATTAAGATCCTTTTAAACAGATATTAATCACTAATTTTTGATGCAGGACTTGAAGACTAATGAACTAAATTAATGAACTCTTGAAGCTAGGAACATGAAACAAAAATTGTAGTCTAAAGCATGCGAGAGAACATAAAAATGAGGCCTATAAATGGCATGGACCTGTAAGCATGAAGGATAATTTTTTAATGAATATATGAATGTGAAAACAACTTAACACTAGAACTGAGAGTAATATTTGTATATATGACAAAGATATTTTACATTGAATATCAGGATTCTAGAAAGTATCCTTTAGAAAATATAAAATGAAATGAGGATATATTTTCATGACCTGATGTATAAAATTGCTATGAATGAGATAGTTGCCAGTGGCTGTATTACAGAAGGTAACAATATATTAGGCCTCTTAAGACATGTCACAGTTGTGCATTGCATTGTGGTAATCCAGATAACTAAGCTGGCTTTAAATAAGCAAGGATATCTCCATGGAGTACCTATCAGGATATTAGAGCAATCTAACTGTGTCTGCATGGTGCTACCTCCGGGATAATTAGTGCTGGCACAGTGCTGCATTGATGTAATTTTGAAGGTATCTCAGCTGGAGTTTGTTCAGCTATCTGCACAGCACTACCTTGCAGCCTGTTTAAATGACCTTAATATCTGAAAAAACACCTGTTAAAGCAATCATACTCCTCACTTGACTAGCATGAACATGCCTGGGATCAGCTCTTGCTGTGTTATTGCTAGGGCAAGACAGAAAAAGGTGGTTCCAGAAATGCCCTCAACATACAGAAACACACACTCTTGCTAAAACAGGAACCCTCCAGGAAAACATAATGCAATAATACCAGCTGAACTGTGATATCTGTGTTGATTGATAGCAGCATCTGTAAACATGGATATAGTGGAAACACACGGTGGCTTCCACTGTGTCAACGTCCTTATACTGCCAGTGAGGTGTTTGGAGTAAATATACCAAAAACATCAGTGTCACAGTGCTTTCATAGGTTTTATTTGCAGTCCAGCTTCTGGGCATGGTTTATGAACTTCAGTAAGGCTAAGAAAACTCCACCAGTTGGGACATGTAATTTGGACATAGATGTTACATCTCTTTTTTGAGTGGAGCTTCTACAGAACTGCTTTGATTCTTATCCTGCTCAGTAATGCTTAAAGGGATTTCTGTATTTTATGTCATGTCAATTATTTTTTCCATTCATATTCACCAGAATTATATTGATCTTGGCCCATAAAGCTCTACCACCCCAATTCTACTCTGGTTTAATGAACTCTTAATTCCTTGTTAAGCTGTAACATCTTGACATTTACAGGCTTCCAAAGGTCTCTAATAACACCAAACTCAATTTAGGAATAAGTTTTACATATCTTATAATAATATAAACAATAATATTGGTAATATTTTTACAGTCGTTTTTTGTTTGTTTCTGTTCATTTTACTGCAGTAAGAATAAATTCACTAGGCAGAAGTGGTTCCCTCCCACCTGTTTGGCCCACTTTATTGCCACCACCCTATTTTCCTCTCCCAGGTAATCAGCCCTTAGTCTTGGTGGCTTCTCCCAATAATGCCCTGTGAGAGGGACAGCCAACATTCCTCCATGGATAAGTCAGGCTTAGGTTATCCTCTCATGTTTGTGGCCCCAACTCACTCAGATACCTTAGCAACAAAAGTTGTGCAAAAATGTAGTCTCCTTTACAGACTAATGCTTAAGTTTCATATAAAAACACCCCTCCCAAGTCTCTTTTTTGAGAAGGATGGGTATAGATGCTTCATCATTTCAAGCAGTGCTAATACTCAGTGTGTTGCATTCCTTACAGCCAAAACCACTTTTCCCTGTCCCCTACAAAAGTAGCAGGATTTTTGTAAATCTTTATCTTTAAAAACTACTCATTCAGCTATTCCTTTCCCTGTGCTACCAGATAATCCCCTTGATCAGCTTCCTTATTATCACATTTTACAATTCCATTTCTAAATTTTATCTCAGATTTAATTGCAGCCATAGCCTGATTCAACTGAGCTTGCCAAGTGGGAAGAAGTGAGTCAACTGTTGAGTGTACGTTGGAACTTAGGAAGGATTCTCTGTCAGCGGGAAAGAAGAATGTCTGGAACAATACAGTTAATAATTTTCTCTGTCTATTCAAGTTTTTAAAGACTGAATATAACACAAGTTATTTATACCAGTACAATAGTTTGTGGAATGATAACCTCAATAAAGACTCAAAATGCTCCTTTAAGTTCAGAGCAATATCATATTAACAAGAAAATAAACCCAGTCTTTACCTTTTTAGGATCTGACACATTGTTAATATAAATAGTGTAGACCCCACTTTTGTTGAAACCAGATTGGTATACATCTGCACAGTCTCTGAAGGGCTTTTCTTCTTCCTTTTTTGCATTCTTTAGTAAAACTGCAAAACAAAAATCATGGTAACATAAGTTACAACAGCAGTCATAAGCATTCCTGTATCTAGGAAATACACTTTCGCACATTGCATTCCATTTAAAAATGCACAGTCTAAATTGCACTGTGTTTCTTGCACAGTTCATGCATTTGGCAAGTTCTAAGAACTAGTATGAAACTTTTGGACAGATGACAGAGTAGGCACCAGAAGAAGTCATGATGCAAATCTCTAAACAGAGCATCCTGTCTACTGAGAGGTAACACAGCATATGCCTTCTGAGTGCAAAGCTTTGTGCCACTGCAGGTGTTGCCTCTGACTAAAGCTGTACTGGGAGGTTGCCAAAGAATGCCCTAAAGATGGCACATGAAGGTGGAAACTGTGTTCATCGTTATGCTCTGACACAGATGCTCACCACAGACAGCAATGCAGACCCTGGAAGGAAAGAGATTATGCCATTAATGAAGTAATGCCTTTTAAGCAGCATAGGAGCTTGGAGCAAGGCAGCTGCTTGCTTAAATTTACTTTTTGAAATAAAATAACTTAATTCTTTTTGCATCTATATTCATAAAGGTGGCTGAATACAATAAAAGAAAAATCAGTGCTACTGAAGTCAGATGTCTAGAGGCAAGATTTAAAGAATTCCTTTTGGCTCAGCACAGGGAAAGAGTTAATGTTAGAACACCAGTGCAGATCCTAATCCTGTACATTGCAGAAAGACCACATATAGATGAGTCTGGGCTGAGGAATCAGGAGTACAAAATGTTGAGGATTGCAGTCTTGAACAACCAGGAAATTCTCTGCAGAAGGATTAACATCTGAGAGTGTTCTTCACTTTCACAAACAAAAGTAGCATGACCCCACACAATAATGAAGGATATGATTTCATTCCAACAACACATATTTTGAGCACATCAGTATTCCCATGGAAATCCATCCTTCTGTTCAGATTCTTAAAGTGAAACGTATCCTTAAGTGATGTGCAGGGTTCAGGCCAGCACTTCATTAATCCCTACAGTAAGGATACAATATTTAAGTCTTCCAGACACACTCATCCTCTGGTGACAGATACTTCTTCTTCACTTTTGGCTTGAAAGTGTGGGTTATAGGTACAAAAGAGACTATGTTTTATTCACTCTCAGTGAAATGGCCTGTGATGCAAAACTGGTGTTTAATGACACTGATGTGCAACAAGGCAGTGGCCTTGCACAGCATGTGGGACTATCCTGGTCACAGGGAGAATAATGCCAAGGGCTTGTAGTGAGAAGACCCTCTTCCCTTTGAACACCTCAGAGCAGTATTTTAGGATGCCAAATTCCTGACAGAACAGTTGGTATTAATACCATTCCACAGATGGGGAAACTGAGGGAAAGAAAGGTTAAACATTTTACCTCGGTAATTCCGTGAAAAGGCGAAAATAGAAAAATAGTGAGATATCCAATCCTGACTGTAAGACTACACTGCTCTCTAGGTAGACATTTTACAAAAGAATCATATTAATCTTTCTCTTTTATGTGTTTTATATTATTATTTTAAAATTTTAAGGAACAAAAATCCTTTGCTTCTCTCCTTCCATGTATTTGCTTCATATTTATTCTTTTTATTCAACACCATCAATAAAAATAAAAGCCAATTAATATCTTTGCATATGAACATCAATTAGGAAGTCAATGGCTTTGAAACTTGGCCATATTTGGAAATGGTAGGTCTGGCAATGCTGTAGATTGCACACTTCCCTGTGAGATGGCAGGGAGTAAGGTCCTCAGCAAGGTGCACATCAAATGTGCACTCTCCCAAAGATGCTGTTCTTTAGATAAGACATAGAACTGAGGCCTTTGTGATTTGTGTTAATCAAAGACTTCACGGTACTTTCTGTAAACAGATGGTGTTGGTATCTGTGGCCAAAGTCCAACCTGAATAATTTTTTGGGGCTGGAGCCAAAGCCTGGAGGAGTTAAAGCAAAGCCTCTCATTGATTTCAGAGGGCTTTAGAATAGATCCATTCTTTCGTGCCTGAATTTCTCTAGTGCTGTTGTTTCAACTGGAGACATCAGTCTCTCCTGTCTAAAAATTATATTCAGTTGTGCAGAGATAGTGCTCATTTCCTTAAGTCTTAAAGTACTTATATTTTATTAGCTGCGTGTAGTGAGATTATCTTACATCTTATTTAACTTACACACACACTGAAAACCACTTGGAAATAACTAAGAGTCAATAAAGGAAATTTGAATTTGGCTCCTTTGTAAGTGAAACTTAAACTGAGACAAAGGAGATCATGAGTATATTCTAAAGTTCATATTATTAACACTTTAAATAAGGTAAGATTTTAATATCAGAGCAAATAGCTTTGAAAGTAATTTTCTCAAGAGCTGGATCTCTAGGAAGCATTCTTAGAAATAAATTATTTCCTCAGGCTTAAAAACTAAAAAAAAAACCCCACAATAAAAATGATTTTTGCGTGAGAGATAAAGGTGAAAAAGATAAATGCCATAGATATAGTTTATTCCCTCCTTCCACCTAAAATCAGACCACTAAAGTAGCTGAAATCACAGAGAAAAAACATGTAATTTCCTAAAAGCTAAGCAATCCAATACCCATTTGGGTTTTTTGCAGCAGGGGCTATATTCTACTGTAGCCAGGAGCAGATGCCTTTCCTTAGGTGCCTCTTTTCCTCTCGTAGGAGCTGGTGTTCTCACTGGAAGAAAAGCCCAGCTCCTTCACAAGGACCTGCACTATTATGGATTACAGCAAAGTATATTAAGCATGACAAGCACCAAGTTTAGTTTTTGTTAATACATCACACTGTAATTTACAAGAACAGCCCAAACTTGACAGAAAATTAATACTCAGGAATGTTACTGGTAATGTGCTTTTAGGATAAAATATGTTTTCTCTAAGGTTTGCTGTTGTTTTTCTAACTTAATATTCCATACAATTTCCAAACCACTTCTACGTACTGCAGCTCTAGACTGCTTTTTCTACAACATTACATAGACCTTGAATCCTTTATGCATTAAGTCCAGTCCCTGAATGATGTATTGGCTCACATGTCGTAGATTTGTAAGTAAATTTTTTTAAAAGTAAGAAAGTTCAAATAAATTAGTTCTAAAACCAAATATGTAATCTTTAAATTCCTTTGTCAACTTCAAGGTATTGACTTTACACCAACCTCTAATGTTAGTTTAGCTCTTTTCAAATACAATGCTTATGACAGAGTTTTATGTACCTGAAGAAAAATATACATCCATTTCAAGCAAAGTAATATTATCATTTTTTAAACCTAAATGCTTAGCCAAGATTTGAAACCCTGGAGGGTTTTTTTATTGCCTTCTCTGGATGAATAAAATGGTGAGGGAGTCATGTTCCTTTGAAGCAATGATGCCTATGTGGAAAGTCCTGTTTTCCTGAACAGAAGGAGAACTAACAATAAAAATAATTTTTTTCACTGAACTTCCAGAAGTCTTCTGGTTAATTTTTATCCCAGTAACTTTCTCATTGGGCTACACTACCTGTTTTTCCCTACTTGATGTGAATTATTTTTCAGTTATCAGTCCTGCAGCTATTTCTTTTCCTCAGTGCTCTGGATGATGAGTGGAGTCCAGGCAGCACAGGCAGTACCATCCATAACTGGCCAGGCCCTGTGGATGAACAGGAACCCAAATCAATGAGGTCTCTGCTAACCCATGGGCTCTACAGCACCAGGGCTGCTCACAGGACATTAACCTTCAGTAGAGAGCCAAGGTCAGCACCTGAGGCTGTAGCCTCTTCTGTTTTCTCAGAAAGGTTTACCTGTGCTTGCAAGTGAGAGAGATCAGATATATAGGGCTTTTTCCTAAATCAATAGTCAGGGAAATTTAACTGATTGGTAGTTATGTGTGCCTCTCTGTAGAGTGAGACTATTTTTCTGCTACCAGTTGTAAAATTAAATCAATAGTAAATTAGTTTATTTCCTAACAGTTATCACAAATGGGGGATGTTTGCTTTTCTGCCCACGTTTACAGAAATACCAACTGACTGCTAAGAATAAATAGCTTCTGAAATATTTAGTAATTTAATGTTCTCCTCCAGGAATATGAGATTGAAAACATACAATGTCTGTCTTTTTTTCTAGCTGTCTGAAAATTATATAATCTCATCTCAACTAGGAAAAAAAATTAAAAGAGTCTACTTGATTTTTTTCTAATTGAGATTTCTGGTTGGTTTTGAGAAAATTAAGTTGTTGTCTCATTGCTTTTCAGGTCTCCATCAGATATCTGGTGAATGAATAGCACAACTTGTCTGTAAGCAATAAAGAATGTTAAAATGCAGTTCATAATGTTGACTGAATCAATAAAATCACAATCATGTTTCCTGAATTGTTTGAGATCTGAACTGCTATGTTTTTGAAATCAGTTGAGACTGAGTTAATCACTATACTCTTATGTCCTTTAGTGTCACTGACAGCAAATGAAAAACAACTGTTGGTTTTTCTGCATTATAATGACTTATTTGGATAGATATGCACAGATTTCTTATGTCTTAGTGAATTATTATATTTTCAATTTTTCACTGTTTTATTTACATAAATCTAATTTTCTTACAGAAATTTTAAAGAGGCACTTTGAAAAATTATTCCTGCTGTTGAAGTCAGAAAGGAAAAGTCTTTCTCTACATCTTACTGGCAAATATGATTGACGTAAACTTTAGCTGTTCTATCAAAAGTATCTTAGCTAAAAATTCATGTCTCCTGTCAAGCAGCTTCTAAAAAGTCAAAAGAGAGAATGCTGTAAAATGATGGTTTTTACCTAAAGCTGCTACATTCCAGGACAGAGTTATCCAAGGACTGCCAAATGGCAGTTTCTGTCCAGATCCAGACAGCAAATAAATTCTCCTTGATCTTGTCATGGTGCCAGACACATGGTGGGGAATCCTACACTTCTGTAGGTGACCCTGTGTCTCTGACCTCTTTCCCAGCCATTTGAGTGCAGCTGCTGTGCACCAACAAAGTTCCAGTTACAATGGCAAATGGCACCTGGCTTGTGAAGAATCCAGTCTGGAACAGTTGGTCAATATTATCAAAAGGATGTCACTTGACTCACAGCTGGAGCTACAGTCTGCTGTTTCAGTGTCCTCATCTTGCATATACCAACCTCCACTTGAGAACAAGCATCAAACTGCACCCTAAGAGGTGACTGTGACACCCAGCTATTGCCTCCAATGAGACAACCTTGTGACAACATCATTGTGCTGCAAAAGTCACACAAACCAAAGGGAAAGGCACAAACCTGAAGGCTGATTTCAGTCAGCAGTTCTGTCCAGATAACTATAGGGATGCTTGCAAACTGAAATGATAGTATGCAAGAGCACATTTGGTTCCCTCTTTAAATGGACTTCAAAGCACATTTTCGTTCAAATGCATATTACACACTATTTTTCATCTTCTCTTACACACTTTTTCTTCTACAAAACATATTTCTGGATTATTAAAACCACCACCATCACTCAATATAACCAATGCAAAAAGTAATTAGAAAATTACAATCCACTGAGATGCATAAAATAAAAAAACACATTTCAGGTACTTCTTATAGATAAAATATCAGGAAAGTTTTTTGCATCTAGCTAGTCAAGTAAAATTTTTAAATATGAACCCATATGCATTTACTGCCCAATTCTAAGTTGTTATGAAGACAAACTGTCACCACCTGATTCAAAACTTTCTCCCATGTCAACTTTATTTCCTACTTTATTAATTCTATGTTTTATTTTCATCTCCATAAAGTCTGAACATTATCTTAAAAAAAACCCGAAACCAAATGGGGGGATATTAGTATGAAAGCTACTTCTGTATGTCTTGGAGTCCAGCAGTCTTCTCAGGTAAGTTGTTGTGCTTGCTTGTATGCTCATGTGTGTTTTCTAGGGAGGTGGAAGGAAGTATAGGACTGGAGTTTGGACATGCATTTTCCTTTCAACAAAATATGCATTTACCAAAATGCTTTTAAAGCTAATATTTCTTTGTGACATTGCTCTGAATCTGACAAAAAGAACAGGCATTGGCAAATTGGAAAGTTCATTTTGACATACTGGAATAAAATATTTATTTTCTGGGAACTATTGCTCCATAATCAAGTTTATAGATTATAAATTTGCCAATTCTAGTTTATAAAACTGTATTTTCCAGGCCCCATTATTCCCAAATGAAGTTATGAGAGCAGGTACACCAAGTTACATTGGCTGGCAGCTCCAGCCTCTCCAGTGTCCCATCTCCAGCATCAGGGCCCTAGAAGTCATAAGACTTCCTCATTGGACTTGATCTTTCAGCCATCATCTGTTTTTTAATACTTATACCCTCATAATTACTTATTTTCTTCTTATTTTCTTTTCCTTTGGGCCTTTTCTCCTCAGGGGGCCCCTAAAATTTTGCAAGAGCTTTGCTAACACATGGCCCAAAGAAAGTCTTCAATAGGAAGAGATGTCCAAAGTAGATGAGTGGAGAACAATGTAAATGCAGGAAAGCATATCCAGGAATTTACAGCAAAAGCACTTCCTCCACCAGTTACATTTTTGAAGACACATTAATTTTAATCATTCAGTGTCCCATATCAAGGAACTCCATACATGGATCATGTGAAGGACAATTTCCCATTGCTAGTTTTTAACAAGAGTGTTCCAACTGGTGACACTTCATTCTTAACTGAAAGTGTCAGTAAGTCTGCATCCATGCTTTACAAGACACCTACACCTACAATTTCTACTGCAATCTCCTTCTATTATCTTTTACATTGCCTGAAGTATCTGTAATATGCTTATTAATGGTATTTCACATAAATCATCTTTGCAGATTTTTTTTTTTTGTGCCATGTGGGTTCAAATACTTTGTACAGTATTTAAGCACATCATGGATTATGTAGTACAATTTTTTTCTGATTTACTGTCTATTCCTTTGTAACAATTTTTAAAATTCTATTTTCACTTGGACCATTAATTGGCAAGAAGCACCTCCTGTATCTTTCAGTCAAGATTTCCCCAGGAGCTTGCCTTGAATTCACATGGGAGTTTTAGAAGGTGAGAGAAAATAAAACTAGAATTCCTTCCTTAGGCACATTCATTTGCTGAATGATGACAATAGAAAATGCTGGCCTTCATTAAAATGTTCAGAATCTATGACAGTATAAGACATGCACATTTTGAATGTCTCAGGGAGCACTTTGTCCTAACCCCAAACACGATGCAATGACAGAATGTCGAGGAGCAGGGCTGCTCTGTTGGCTCTAGACTAATTCCATAGCCACAGAATGAATCAGCTGATAGGAGATCTTGCACAGAGTGTTTGTGTTTGTTGTAGGGGTAAAAGGGGAGGCAAGGTTAGGGGTGTTTTTTGGTTTCTTGGTTGTTTTGTTGTTGTTTTGTTTCTTTGTTTGTTATACAAGTTTATTATTCTGCTGGAGCAGCTCAATGATCTTGATTCACCCCATGACCCCACAGTCCCTGGCCTGGATGGAGAAGTGGAAGGATTTTGTTTCCAAGGAGCAATAACAAAAGGAAAAATAGTCCCTTTGCTCTCAACCTCTAGCCATAAAGGGCTTTGTGCATCACACTCACTGTGTGTGGGAGGCCCAAAGAGGTGTGCAAACCTCGCCCAAGTACAATCCAGAGTAACTACCAGGCCATGCTAAAATGCAATTAGCAGGACTATGATGATTCTTCCAGCCTGTGCATTAGTCCAGTAGCAGATTTGTTAGGAGGATTAAGGTTCATTACATAGAAAAATTTCAGATCAATACTTTTAACATGGGGAGGAAAGAGAAAAGGTGTAGTCAATTTGATGTCTCAAGTTAACCTTTCTAGAAGTGTTTTAGCAGCCAATAGAACATTGCTTTGCCCTCCCATGCAGCCTCTAAGAGGCTGCAATAAGAAAGGCAAACAATTGCATAGCAAGAGCACTCAAGCTATCCAACTACTTATTAAATCATTTAAGCAGGATTTCCCTCCTGTAGTGCTGCAGGAATTAACTCGGTCCTGGAAAACGACATTAATGTAGAGAGCTTTCACTCTCTCCAGGGCATAATTATTTAATACCTAATAAATTATCTACAGTTATCAAGTTTGTTTCCCAATAAATCCAGCCTTAGTGACTGGCAAGAACAATAATACTTCAAATCATTGTGCATTTGAAAGGAATCACTTAAGAATACCATAAAGTGGTCCTCATTAGTGAACTGCAATAGAATGCCTTATGGCCCATTTACAAAGAGATAAAGACACTTAATTATCCAGCTGCAATATAGTTCCTTAAGAGTTTCTGCTTGACACAGCAATTTTGTGAGTAACTAGCTATTCACTGAGAGGAGAACCAAAGAAGTCTTTCACTAACTGCACAAGGAGATTAAGTTGCTGGCTTTGTTTAATATTTCTAGTGTCCATATTTCTTTAATTGATTTATATTTTTCCACACAGACACCCTAATGTGCATTTAATGTTTCCATCTGAACAATGGTATGCATACAAAGAAATTTTTTACTAACAAGCCATTTTGGTGACACTGACAGTGCTGTTAGTTAGTTTATATACACACTGATATTCTCTGTAATATCTTTGGTGTGAGTGAATGATACCAGTTTCACAAAACTGAGTGAAGAGGGGTTTGGCACTGACCTATACTGTAGGAATGAGGGTGGGTAATTGATTTTAATATCAACAGTCAATAATTTATATATAATATTCCAATATTAATTTTTCAGTATGAACAAATGTTGACCTTCTGCTGTGATCAAGTTTATAGGGATAAAATATCAGAATCAACAATTCTGTTTTGAAGAATTTAAATATTTTTCCACTGGCATAAATTTCAAATGCTGTGCATTTAAATTTATGTATTTTGGAACTGAATCTCTATTGAACTACAGCCTAACTTGCTACTGCCTAATATATTTTGTTGCACTTTATCATAAAGCATAACTTTGAAATTAAGGTATCCTTGCCTAAGCAGGGTGTGAAAATACTTTTATTTTTAAAACATGATGATTTGGAATTGATTTGTTTTTTTAGTTTTGGAAAAAATAGCATAGTGGTCATGTAAATATCAGCTCTAATATCATCACCCTTTAACAGATAATATGGAGAAGTAGGGGACTTGCAGTTGTAAGCCAATTCATCATGAAACAAATCACTTGGACAGGAGTGACTTTGTTGATCTAAAGGAAGTCCAGAGCAGAACTCTATAACTATTCTGAAAATGTTAGGTGAGTCATGTAAGACTGACCTCAAAAAATTCTTGTAGAGCTGTCTGAGTATCTCTGAAAAGTGCATATCAATAAAGACAGTCTTCAACAAAAACCAGAAACTGTATAGCACCTGAACAGAAAAAACAGGAAACAAAAAATCTGGTGCTGAAGTGTATAGTGAATATCTACACAACTGCACAAAGTCAGAGCAGCCTCTGACTCAGCCCTGCAGCACTTTCCAGTTCTGTGAGTCCACCTGCTCAATAGGATCCAACTACAGTAAGAGTCAGAGGACCCCTCTTCCCTGACACTGAGTGTAAAGTAAAGATTTCGTGTTTCTCCAGTTTTCAAAATATAAATAAGTAGTAGATCACATAGTCAAATGTATCTTTATAATTGTGAATTGCAGGTGAATATTTTCTGATAATGATCTTCTCACCTCTTTTTAAACTAAAGGTATTTCTGTTATGCTTTAAGATAGCTTAATAAAAATGTGAACCTCATGCTCATAAATTCTCAAAATATATAGAAAATAGAGAGAAAGTGAGAAAATGGATGTTTTCTGTAATCTTGAACACAAAATGTCCACCTTAGCTGAAGTTATCTGCTTTGACATCTTTGGGGAAGTTAGTAAGTGTGGAACCCCAGATTACTTCAGTGCATTAAACTGAATTTGGTTTAAAGCTTTGGTGTTGGCACTTTAACTTTGTCAAGTCTGAGATTTTTAATTTATTCTTAACTAGGAAAAATTTTTAAAAATAATTAATATATGGAAAACATCATGTTTTGTTATTACAGTATGTTATAATATATTGGTAATTAAAATTCAAAAAAGTTTCTGTCACTTCATTAATGAATTCATTTTTAAAACCATGTTTCAAGCAAATCCTGATCCACCTCAAACCTAAGACTTTCAGCCAAAGCTGGTCAGAAACTTCTGTGAACCTAGCAAAATCCTCTTTTGTTTAAATCTGTGTTCCTAAAGAAAAACAATTAAGTGACTGATGTGACACACTTTAGGTTTCTGCCCTATCAGTTATGTCTTATTGTGTTGGAAAAAACCTTAATAGCATCAAGGATGAGGTACAAAAAGGAGGCGTGGGCTTAAGGAATGACAAGATATTTACAGGGAAATGGCATCAGACAAAAACATGCTGCCACATCAAAATATGTCTCAGATGAGTACCAATATTATTCTTTCCATGAACAGAAGAAAAGAGATCAGGACGTGTATCATAAAACCTTGTTCTTGTACACTGCTAAAATCTATTGGATTTAAATATCTTCATTATTGTATTCCAGTATATGGCTGAATCAATACAATATAGAAAATTTACCTTATTGGACATCATCCAAACAGTAATTTTTAAAAGTACTTCTTTTTCTGTCCTGTATTTCCATTAGGATTTTCGTTTTGTTGGTTGGTTGCTTTGGGGGTTTTTTGTTTGGGTTTTTTAAATTATTTTGGGGTTTTTGTTTTTTTTTTTTTTTAATAGTAGCCTGTATTATAAAAGGTGTCTTTGAAGTCTGTCTAATGAAGAAGGCCAGTATCACTTCTGGGGTAGTTCTGCTTCCAACAATGGAGTTTCCCCTGAGCCTGTAACCTTCAGGTCAATTCTTTGAAGTTCTCTTTCTATTCTCACTTTTTCACTTCAGAATAAATTTTTACATCACAACAGCTTTGGTCTAAGAAGTGGAATAGATTACTTACTGTTAAATTTTTTAAAAAAATTAATTACTTACTATCCCTTTTAAAAACATGAATTCTGTTCAAACAAACTTTTGGACTTACTTACTTTCCCTACTCATAAATTAGGAGACTGGTATCTTTTCTCAAATGATAGACCCACTAACCATGTTATTGACTTTATGAAATCAATAGGCACTTCTGGGGAGGTAAATTCCTGGCACATGCATGTATTATTTTGAGAATTAAGCTTAACTTCTTGTCAGCATTCAAGAGGAAGGTAATACTTCATTTATCTTCTACTAGGAGGTCACAAAACCAGACATTCATGACAAAATTAACTCCTCTGTTCCACTAGTTTTCTGAAGTATGTAGTTTAGGCCAACCATTTTAGCAAGGTAAAATATGCAGTCTGAGAGGCAATCAAAGAAAAAACAAACAGGAAACCAAAAAGAAATTTATGGTTAAATATGCTTTCCCATTCAATTTTACATTCACTTATCCTGTGGGTTATGAAAATTAATGTCAATACAATAGAAATACAATAAATTTTCTTATACTGGAATAAAATACAATGTATTTTTGACTGGGCACCTTTTGTGACATTTGGCTTAAAACATAATTTCCCACTGGACTAATATACCTTCTGAACTACTTGATTTGAACTTGCATACACATCTTTGATTAAATTATCTATTCCTTAACATAATTTGTAGTATATGGTTTGTTTTGGGGTTGAGGAGTTTTTTTAGTAATACTCATGTGACTCTCCACTTTAACATAACATATATTTTCCAGAAACAATTTTTCTGATGTGACAGCTTAGAAAGTCCTTCATGAGACTATTTACTGTGTTACAGATATGTTGTTTGACAGTAGCAGCAATTACAATTTTTTTGTAAATCCTCAGATAAAAAATATTCAAAGTAGTATGAGAAACTGTCAGTTTAAAGAAAACAATAAGCACAAAATCTTTTATGACCTTTGCAAAGAATAATTTGATCTCTATCCAGCTGTTATCTGCTACAGGTAAAGCACTTCTACAGTCTTGGAGATAATCATGCAATATCTCTGTGATGATTAATTCAGCCTTCACTTCTATGCTTCTATTTCTTCGGCTTTTTTGGGGGAAAAGTAAAAGTTCCATGCATTTATCTACAGTTTAATTGGAGATTACTTCATCTTTAAATAGTTTAACTATTCACCATAATGAACAACTATTTCCTTTGGAAGGCACTGTCTGAAGGTGCTGCTAATTTAGAAATTCTTCTGTAGAAGTTTGCTGGTGGCTGCTGCCAAGGTTTGTGCCCCTGCCTAAAATATACACAGACAATGTGACAAGTGTGTTTTAGCCACAGACAGAGGCCAGAATAGAGACATGTGAACCCCTGTGGTATCCTGAATTTATTTGACTCTCTGTAGGCTTTGTGACCTATTAGAGTGTCTATTTGAAGGATTACATGCAACTGAAACTTAGAATCACTCACACTGGGAGAGAGGTGGGTGGTATTTTGGAAAATCAACTCACAAACAGTTCCAAGTTTTACAGGTGGTCCCCATCCCAAAACTGACACTGAAAACAGGATCTGGATATTCTATTTAGGTCCACCTATATTTTTAAAAAAAATTCATTTGGGTTGCTTTTACCTTTTGGTAAGGCTTTTGGGGCTTTTTTTGTTTGTTTGGTTTGGTTGGTTGGTTTGGTTTATTTTTTCTCTTTCTCATTTACCTTTGTATTCTTCGGAAATATTCCTTATATTTTCCTAGCCACAGTGGAAGCAGCAAAGCAGATTTTTTAGGGTTTTCATCCAGCTCTAGAGACTATGTTAACTCAGAGCGTTAAACTAAACAAAAGAAGTTTCTGCTCAACCCTGTATCTCTACATTATCTGGCGATATTATTCACAGGCTCGTAGCAGGTAAACTTCAGATAGTGTCCCAATTTATTTAGATCAATCTAAAAATAAATCTTCTGATATGATTATGTCATTACTGGAGGAAATGTATCTCATGTTCTGTAATCAAAACAATTATTATCACCAGATTGGTTTCACATTCATGTTTTTAGTGGTATTATATTTTTCATTTTCACAAATTGGAATATTCTCAATACTATGAATTACAAGAAGAAAATAATTTTCCTGTCTTTGACTTATCTTAGACAGATATATGATAGATAGATAGATAGATAGATAGATTAGATAGATAGATAGATAGATAGATGATAGATAGATAATTTTTAAAATATCAAGGCATACATGTAATATAAAATATAGTGACTTATATTTTAAATTTAGGAAAATCCAACAAAGGTACTTAAAGCCATTCTCTTAATACCACAGGATTTAGACATACTTTGCAATTCCTCTGAACTCTGTTAGTCATGCTTATGAAGTCACTGATCTTTGACAATCTGGCTTTGCAGACTTAAAGCCTTGCTTAGGTTGTGCTTCCTCTCAAATATGATTGTCCCTTGCTAAAGACCTAAACTTCTTAAGAGGACCCATCCTTTTCTATCTCTACATCTTTCTAATTATTAAAAATATTTATCAATCTCAATGATACCCAGTAACCTTTACTTAAATTAATCAAGTCCTCTTTTTTATCAATGGGAAATACTTCTCAGTGTTACTGGCTGTTCCTTTTCTCCCTATCATTAATTATTTTGTGGATTTCCATAACAGTATCCCACATCCTTCTTTCTCACCTAATAGTTCTGAATGTTGCAGCTCTCTCACCTCATATGGAAATTGTTCCATGACTCTAGTTTTTCCACTGTGCTATTCTTTTCTGGAAAACTTCCATTTCTGCTATATCCCTTATGAAATTAGACCACTGAGATTTACTGAGGTATAAGACAGAAGAGGTGCCACTGATTTATGTATCACTTTTTGTTATTCTCCATTTCCCAAGAAACACCAGTTCTCAAAGAGAATTTTTTGTTTTGAACATTAGTGCACACATCAAGACTTGTGTAAGACTATCTAAACTTCATATTTTGGTGTGAATTTAGAGTATCTCCAATGGTGCTTCGCAACATGGATATATTTCCACCTTCAACATGTATTTGCACAGACTGAAGTTGGCATTAATTTTTGCTACAACCAAATCCTTTAGTACTTAGTCTTCATTAGAATGGTCTTGTGCTCCAGGAAAATATTATTATTTTAACTTAGGTATCTGGCTACTTTTTCAGCTGTGGATGTACCTACCAAAAATATTGGTCATCTAGACTTAATCAGACAATAAGAAAGAAATATTTCTGGAAATTAACATTTCTCTTTAAATTATTCTCCTCAAAGAACAAATGTATGCAAGGAAAATTCAGAACATGATAATACACAAAAGGTAATAGAGTCCAAAATCAAGGCCTTAGTTAGGCTATTAAAGATATATTTAGGCATTTAAGTGTGCTAAGCACCATTTACTTCCACAACTCCTCAGAAGTTAAAAAGACTGTGGAAAACTCAGGTTTTCAGGCACCTGAATTTGTACCCAGGAGCCCAGTTTGAAACACTCACTTCTCTATTCCTCATTCAAAGTTTTTATAAGAAGCAGCTGAGGAAATCAAGTTTAGGGAAAACATTGGTTTGCTTGTTGGGTTTTTTTTCTTTGAATCAAATTCAAAACTGTTAGAAAATCTTTTTAAGCTTAAAAAGAACTTGCTATATATCTCTGTATGAGAATAATATATCTTTCATTTTGATATTGATTTTAAAATACTCCTGAGCTTTATTAGAACACTCTGGACACAGCCTTGCCAGGTTTCTTTGCCAAAAGGCCATAAAACATAATAAAGGATTTGCATTGCATCACAATGTTTCTCTACTGTTATGTGAACAGCCTACTATGAAACATGTTATTTAATTCAAAATGCTAGGGAACTACATAACAGAATGAGCAGAAGGGAACATTTAGAATGAATATGAGAGGGGGAAAAAGGGGTTTTTTTTAAGAAGTAGTCTATCAACACTGGCCCAAGCATGCAACACTTCCAAAGTAAGAGATGTAATCCTCATGACTGGGGCAGTTTAGATTTAAGCCACACAAGTTGCATGGGAATATATAGCAGAGAGAAAACCCACATTGTCTTGAGCTGAATAGTTTGATTGATCTAGTATGTCTTCTGCCTCTTAGAGAGAGCACTGAATAATGATGCAGGTGACAAGTTTTCTGCTGGGGAAATGAGGTTGTTATTTGCTGGTTTTGGTTTTGTTTTTTGCTTTTTGGTTTTTAGATGATTTATGACACTTAGAGCTCTAGAATTACAATAGTCAAATATACTGTGCTCTTCAGACTGCTGATACCTCTCAGAGAACTAATTCATCCGTCCTTCAGCAATTCCTAAATGACTGTCACAACTCACACATCTACAGCTTCTCTCTGGGGCTATCGTGTACCCTTTCTCAGAAGGATTTTTATACTGTAATTTCTTTATGACTTTGCCTTGTTTTTCATCGTTACTAATATATTCTTCCCAGAGTCCCATTTCCATTTTTCACAGTGGTCTCCATTTACTTATCTTCCTTGACCAGTTCTGGTGACAGGAATTTCTTTCCCAAGACATTCTGCAGTTGTCTTTGGCACTTTAAAATTGAAATTCTATCTGAATATCTGTCTCTGTTTCTGTAAAAAAACTGTTTACTAAGAAAGACATACTTGAGGAAAATAGTCCTATAGATTCTTTGTCAAGCCCTTCTTTCAAAGGAAGTTATTTCTGTCTTTTTTGTTTGGAGCACCCATAAACAAACAAAACACAGTAAGACAGAGGAAAGAAAAATGATCCCTTATTATAAATAGAATCTTATTAAAGAGAAGAGATTTATCTTTTGGTCATCTAAATACAGCACCATAAGAGCCTATATCCAAAATCATCAATATCATAACCCATACATATGTAAAAAACTCTGAATCACTTTCCTTTGTTTAGTACCCTGTTCTCTGCATTGATTGAAAAGGAAGTAAAGAGTAAATGAGGTATGGATATCTGTCTGTAAAGTTAAGATCCATGTTTGGTTGGATTGCTCCCAGCAGGAGGAGACAGATACTCAGAGGAACAAATCAGCATTGTTAGTGCAAAGTCAATGTAATTATGGCCCATATCTGCTATGGTCAAGATATAACAACTAAGTGATAATAAATTCAAAAAATCAAATACAGCTGTTAGTACAAGGGTCAGCCTCAGATCTGTCTGAACTTTATTTGATTTCTGGGTTCTCATCAGCTCTTTTGTCCTCAATATAATGTCTTTTTCTTTCTTGGAATAAGAAGAAAAGTTCATTAAGTTCCTCTTTTCCAAAAATTCAGGAGTTAGTTGGGAAGAAATTTCCTAGTACTTTTAATGTTTAATAACGCCACTTTTTTACCTCCTTCCTTGGAGCAGAGGCTGATCAGGGTGTGAACTGTATCCATCAAATCCAGCTGCTGTTTTTGCAGGACACTGTTATTGCTTGTTGCCTTATTTAGCTGCTTCTCCAGTTCCTGGATTATGTAGCTTTGTCGTGTGACTAAGCTTTGCAGGTTCTCTTTTTCCTCCTTCAAAGTGGCCAACTCCTCTTTGTGCCTTTCTTCCATTTCTAGAATTCTGTGCTCAAGTAAACTAAAATGAAATAAAACAATTAGTAGATATCATTTCATGCCAACACACTTAATAATACAGAAACCAGAACAGTTTTTTTCAGTGTATAATTCACTATCTAAATCAATGATTCTAAAAAAAACCATCACATCTAGTAATTCAGCCCACTGAGTTTCTCTGCCAAGTAGTCAAATATAACTGATCTCTAAAATTGCATTTTGTGATGTTTGCATGTTGTAGTGCTTAGAGGGCATGGAACTGCATATATGGGGATTACTCTGATCTAAGTGCATGAGCACGGGGCTAGTAAAACACTTGAATGTGAAAGCTCAGGCAGAAAAGCCTAAGGTAGGCAGAGGAGGGAGAAGAGCAGGGCATTGAAGAGGACATCACTGGTAATAGGGATTAGTCAACATGATGAGACAAAAATCAGTGGCAAACTGAGGAAGGGCTTGTGAAAGCCTTGTCACTGAATGGAAGATAAGCATTATAAATTATGGAGGACCATCAAGGCATATGGAACCCGCCACAAAAGTACTTTTTGATGTGGTCTGTGAAGCTGGGATAAGAATTTCACACCAGATCAGCAGTACCTGCTTTCACATTAAGAATAGTAGTTTTCCCAAAAGGTAAATCAGAAGCTTACATTTTAATGTAGGATTCCCTTGTTTCCTTGAGTCTACACACACATTCCACTGCACTCCCCAGCCCTGTTTGCTTGTTCCACAAAAGGTTCCTCAGGCAGAAAACTGTTGGGCATCATACTATGTGACCTGCTTACATCAATTTTTACAAAGAATTGTAGACATGTATAGAAATACTTTCTCTGGATTAATATTCTTTTTCCAGTACCCTCTCTGTCCTGTGCTGGAAGTGTTCAATTTGGCAAGATCAAAGGCATATCAGATTACATGTAGAAGAATAGCAGTGTTGTAGACTTAAAGGACAGCTAATATCTGTCAACTGTGAACAAGAAGCTTTTCCAGGACAGGGCTTTGATGTTGTGGTGGGAATTTAACAGAAAGAATGTATTAGTATTAGATAAAGAAATTAATTCAATCTCTCTGCTACTTTCTCTTTGGGGTTTTTATTGTATACACCAAAAGTTGTGTTTCTCATGCCCACAAACCAACTGGTGGTTACAATCTTTCCAAAAAACTGCTTCCTGTTCTAGCAGTGTTAGGTTTTATTTGTTTGCACTCTCCCTCTACCTTTGTTTTCACTTCTGGATAATAGATCAGTGGCCAAATGCCTACATAATTTGAGATCATTTAACCGAGCTGAAGAATGTAATAAAATCCATATGGAGCTCTTTTTACTTGATATCACAGAGCCTTAATGTGAACTGAAAAAAAAAAATTGATTTTGAAGCCAAAGACTATAAATTATTTTAACACCTAATTGGACTTCTGGCTGATTTTTTTTTGTCACTTGAACTCTAACATTAAACATCATGGTCTAGATTCACATGGATGTTTTTGAGAATATCTATGTGGTAGCCTTTGAGTTTTCTTCTACAGAAAATCAGATGTAGTTTAGTTAGGCAGAAGTGGTTGAAAAATGTTCCGATAGATTTTGTTCTAGTCATAAGATGTTGTTAAAAATGCATTTTGAAATATATCAGTTCTATTCTTTTTGTCACAGAAATTATTGAAATCCTCATTGTGACTCTAGATTTTAACTTTTCTCATAGACTAGTTATATCATTGCTCTTGGGACAGGAAAAAGGTGGGCCTGAGCACAGTCTGTAGTAGAATGAGTCCTAGGTGGGGCCACATCCCCATCTGACAGTCCCCCAAAATATTGTATATTATCAATGTAACAGAAGATGCCATTTGGGAAGATAGAATAGAGCTTTATAATTATATAGTAAGTAAAGAAAAAAGTTCTTTTATCTTTGTCCTTATAGCACAGTACAATTTCCTTAATTCCACAATATCCTATTTGCATGTCCACATTTTCCACAAGATCCTCTTTGCATGTCCAACTAAATGATTTCCATATCTGAATGATTTAATGTAAAAGAAATAGTCTTGGACAGACACAATTTATGCATTGCATTATTTGTTTCCCACTGTGGTCTTCCTAAGGCCACAGTAAATGAACCCATGGTGATGACAATCTAATTTGTAGCAGCACTGGCCATGTCAAGAAAGAAAAGAGAAGCTGACAGTGTTTTGAGCTCCACAGTTTGGCATCTACAGAGACAGACAGGAAGCAGATGTTTTATGGCTTTAATAATAATATATCCTAATATTCCTGAGTGGTGTGTCAACATGTGGTAGAAAGATGGAAGTGTCATAGCACTTGATTCCTTTACAGTTTTCTATGTAGATTAAAAATCCTATTATTATAAACTGCAAAACTAAGCTATTTTCATGAATACATACATCTATATGCAATTAGCTTTCTATATCCATAAATCTGTATCAGATAAAAGTAAGTCCTGAGGATAGGACCACTCCCTGTATTCCTGGGAGAAGTCCAAAACATCCATTTTTGTTTTACTATGAATCAATGGGAACACTTTGGTCAAATCTCCAAATGAACAAAAGTAAAGTCTTCACATAGATTGGGGATTTCTGAACTGATCTGTTCCAAAAGGAAGGAATCCTTCAATAGCGTGAGAAAAATTGCTCTTATGGTTTTTGACTGCAATGTGGCCAGAATTATTCATTTGTTTTGCTACATTAATATTTGTTATAGATTATTTAAATTAAAAAAAGTGCTAGGAACCTCAAAAATCTTGAAACATATTGAAAGCAATTAGAAAGATATTTAGGGTTTTTTTAACTGTTGCAAGACCACTCTGTTGCCTCTGTTTTGTAAAATCAGACAACCTCTAATAGAAAAACACAATTAAGAAATAATTTTGCTGTGTGCTTGGTAAGATATTTTCTCAAATTTTTAAAGTAGCATTGTGAAGACAGAGTTAAATTTAAATATTTTAATATTTTTCATTAATGGCTATTGCTAACATAAAACATTAGCAAAAACAGAAAGAAGGCTGTCTCATAAATCCAACAATCCCTAAAGGCTGATTGGAACATTCTTTTATAACAATTTCCAGTAAAATGTTATGCCCCTTTTTTGCAGTAAGTTTTCTGTATTTATTCCCTATACATTTTAAATTCCTATACATTTGCTATATGTTTGAAATTTCTAAACTTTTGAAAATATTACTAATCTAGACAGATGAAACATGGAAGTTACAACACAATAAAAATAAATCACCATTCACCAGAAGCATCATATAAACATGTATTTATTTATAAAGACACACACAAACACATATATATGTGGTTTTTCATAATCGGAGCCTTCAGTTTGGGAAAATAAATCAGGCATTTGGGGAACAGAGTAAAGTTGGGAAGAAACAAATGTTGTTAAGTGAATAAATCCCAATATTACCCATTGGACAATGACACTTTAGAGTCATTATCTATAAGAAAATGAAACTAAGCCCGAACACAGACACACACACATGCATGTCACAAACACAGACAAATTTGATTTTCGTAATGGTTAACCACGTCTCACTCTCTAATGTAGTGGTTTTGGTGAGGTTGGGAATCTATTTTCAGTGAGACAAATGATGTCTTGACTTTGTTAGGATACAACCCTATGGAATGCCTCGGTGCAACACCTCACTGTGACTGTGCTATGTCAGCTGATTCAGAAAAAACCTGTACTAATGTTGGAGAGGGTAGAATCCCCACACAGAAGTCCAAGAGTGACTTCCACTGAAAGCTGTTGTCATTTTGAAAGGTGATGAAGTAGAACGCATGGGAAACACTCTGGTAAATGTCCAAGGGGAAGGAAAGTGTGGTTTAGAAAATCTGCCTTATAAGGTAGATAGTTTATTCACTAATCTGTTCCAGACCACAGAAGTTTAAGAGATTTTTTGAATCTTTGTTTTCAGAGGCCTCAGTTTAGACATGTGAGAACAGGATATAGACCAGATCTTGGAGATGGACATCTTTTGCATTAAAATAATCTCTTAAAAAAATCTTGATTTATTAAATATTCAGATAAAACATATACTTTGTTGAGCCATTCAATAACTAAAGACAAGTAATGTCACGCTAGAAAAAATTATTTGGCCATATATATGTAGATTTCTTTTATTATGTATGTATGGGAAGAAAAATGGGTAGAGAATTTAGATGTGTAGTTTTGAGTGCAAGAACATTATTTTCTTAGTGAGACAGCTTCTTTGTACTTATTTTTAGGTGAGTGAATTTTTTCCTATGTTAGGTGCTGACTGTTCAAATTTACCTTGAGAGTCTGATCACTTAAAGGAAATATGAAAAAATGTGTCCCTGTATTTCTCATGGCCAATAAAATAACAAGTCACTTGGCATCAGTAAACCTGCTTTTTATACAAGTGACAAGATAATTCCATTGAAATCACACAACTGAAGTGTAAAATCGGGATTTATCTTTTTAGTGTATGCACAACCTGCAAATAAAATTTGTCAGATATATTGTACTTCCTCATCTTTCACACAGTCTGATAGACATTCCAGAACCATTCTTGAGTCCTTGCTTTTTATAGCATACAACAATTCTTGTACTGAACATGTTAATCTTATATTATTTTCTGCAAACTCAAGAGATACTTTAGGTTTAAATTTCACTTCCACTATTTGTTGCTGAAAGATCCAGAATTCCATTATATTTTTCCTCATTTTATTTTATTTTAGCATTTTATTTTAGCAAATAAAAAGATTTTTTACACTTGCATATTGAAACAAATGGCACACTATAAATTAAATGCAGCTGGTGCACTCTGGGGAAAAAAAGAAGGGGGAGCTCATAAGGCACATAAAAAGGGAAATCTTTCAAGAATAAATCAAAATTCATTTAGAAAGCTCTTGTGGGAGAAAAAAATGGCAATGGAAGAAACCACCATTTACATTATACTGGGTGGGAACCCACAAACCTAAATTATTTATGGCATGAGAACACTCAATAGAAACATGAGTCTAAGGCAAATGTGACTCACGCCATTGAGAATCTTCCATTTCAGTGGAATAAAAAGAAAAAAATTGGCCCCTCTTCCAAGCAGAGGCAGGGAGTAAAGAGAAAGGCCAAGAATCAACATGTTTCTAGTCTAAAGAACATGGTCTCTTTTTATATGTGGTGCTAGTTTTATTTAAAGATAACATGCAAGTTACTGTAGTACATCAATGATCAGTTTATTATTTCTAGAAGATTTTGCATTGCTTTCATACAAAATTCGGTTCTGTGGAAGTGATTAAGATCTTTATTTTTCTTTATATAGAGGAAATTTTAGCACAGCGAACGAATTTATCAGCCCACAGTAGACCATCTGTTTTGATTGTTTTTGCAAAGACAATAGTTCCTACACTAGTTCCCACTGTGCTTTAAACCTTCAAAAGAAAGGCCCTTTCCAAAAAAGCTTACAGCCCACGTAGGCAACGTGGATAAAAGGAGTTTCTCTGTTTTATTGATGTGAAAATGATATGGAGAGGGATGAAGAGAACTTTACTGAAAATACCAACTAAACACAGCCTGATGAGTAAACTGCAAATATTCTTTGAATTTAAGCAGGTTAAATTCATTGGCATGTCCAGAAGCCCAGTATCTGCTGAGATCCCCAGGATTTGTTCCCCAGTGAACATGACACACACATAATTGATTTCAAGATCAGAACTTGCAAGGCCAAGACTACACAGTTCTTTGTGAGGAGTAGATGATAAGAGCAGATGATCCATATTTTAGTGCAATCACAACACTGCCTTCTCCCTAATTTTATCACTCCTGAGCAGACCTTAAAAGAACCCACACCATGCATGCCAGGTCTTTGCTTCACTACAAGATTAAATTCTGTGTGTTTTTCCATCCATCCACAAATACTTATACGAGACAAACAAGAAAAAGTGTTCTTTTAAAAATAACCCTCCTTTTCTTCTGACTTTCCAAAAACCATTTTATCATAATGTCAGCCAAGCCAAAGGTCAGTTCTAGTAGGACTTATTTGTTTACTGACATGAAGGCTTTTTACTCTGATTCATTCCTAAGGTAAATAAATAAATCCAAATGATTAAGTATACAAGATTCTGTCTCTTAAGCAGCCAACAAAATTTTGTTGCTGACCATATTGCAACAGATAAAAGTACAAGCACTTATATACTTAACTAATGCTTGAATTAATCCCATTTTGAAATAGATTTATAAAACGCATAGAATGAACTGCCCCTGCCCATACCCACTCTCTCTGTGGATTACAGGGAGAGCCCACACAAGCAGTTCAGGTGAATTTCTTATTTTTGAGATGGCCAAAGGCAAAATTAATCCCACGTTAATTTATTCACATTTCTACTTGGTTAAGGGGCATCTGTGGAGTTCAAGAGTCTTCAGAGCTTCAATTTCTTCAGAATAACATTTGCTGTAATTGCTGGTTATAAATAGTTTTTAGATTAAACACATTAAATTGGTTTTCATAATCAGTAGCAATAATGATATATTATTTGACCAGCTTTGCAAGCAGACACATTTCTTCATAACAGTATTTTCTATTTTTCATCATTACCTGTTTTTGCTTTCTTTACCCTGAAGCTCCTTGCCCACTGTAGTATTATTTTTCCTTATGTATAACTCTGGGCAAGGTTTCTCTGCCTCAGCTGCTGATTCTTGTCCAGCAGCATACGGTCACAGTGCTCTCTTTGGAAAACTGACTGATCTCAATTCAAACAGTCCTCCACAGCTTGTATCACATGCTTCAGTGTCTGCCTCATCTTTAAAGCTGCTTACCTTATTTCAATATCAAATGTAGACAGAGGGAACAGAAACCTTAGCTCAAGTCAGACTGACCTCACAGTTGTTCTTTCTAGAAGGGAGCTGAGAGTGAGGCTTTGGAGTCAGAGCTCTCCCCGCCCTCCCTGCTCACACCTGTGCATTATCCAGCAGCATATTGGATGTTTCAAAGGGCAGTCAGGAAGGGGAGCAGCTTTTCCCAATGTACTGGGTGCCAGTGCCCAGGAGCAGCTGCTGTGAGGAAAGGCCAGAGCTGCCCTGTGCTGGGCACAGCTGGCTCCAGTCAGCTGCACAGTGTGAGGGGTTCCAGTCAAGGTACAGTGTGGGGAGGGAGGGAAAATCCAGAGAAACAGTGCTGCAGACACCAAGGTGAGAGCAGAGGAAACAAGGAGGCACTGGAGCAGATACAATCCTGCAGCCTATGAGAGAGACCATGGTGGAGCAGGTATTCTCTATGGAGGACCCTATATTGGAGCAGATGATGTCCAGAAGGAGGCTGACATCTGTGGAGACTCCATGTGGAGCAATCTCACCCTGCAGGACTCCGGCACGTGGGAAAGAACCATGCTGGAGAGGGGAAAGAGCATCAGGAAGAAGGAGAGGCAAAGTGTTTTGCACTGTCTACAACCCCAACTCCTCATCCCCTTGTACTGCTTGGGGGGATATAGAAGAATCAGGAGTGAAGTTGACCCTGGGAAGAAATGGAGGTAGAGGTGAAAGGTCTTTTTGGGTTTGTTTCTGTTTCTCACCATCCTGCACTGTTATTAATTGGTAGTAAATAAGGCTGTTTTGCCCATGACAGTAACTGATGAGTGATCTCCCTGTCTTTATCTCAACCACGAGCTTTTTCATCATACTTTCTCCCTGTCGTGATGACGAGGGGGAGTGAGAGACTGTCTGGGTGGGCGTCTGGCATGCCAGACAAGGTCAGCTCACCACACATGCTCTCTGACATACTGAATTGCTACATCCAGTGACTTCAGGTGCTGAGTCTCTGTGTCAGAGAAATGGAGCACTGGAACTGCTTCCTGACTCTCACTTTACTGCTGAAAATGTTGTGCTTGCAAATAGCTTTTCATCAGCTTCAACATAAAGCCCAAATATTTACCATTGACTTCTTAAATTGGAGCGTGGCTCCCAGTATGCTATAGATAATTGAGTCCAAAAGGAGGGGGAGATCCTTCTATATGCCATATCTCTTTATCCATTAAAATTAGAAGGATGAACGACTGAAGATTTTCTGTTTCTGATGCACTTTAAGGTCGTTGAAAATCTCATAATTTATTATTAAATATTTTTCCACTTGAAAGCACCCTTGAAAGTTATCCCTATGCTTTTTGGCTGCAGGAACTGTGGTCACATCATTAAGTTGTCATACAACAGAGCAAGATGTGAACATTAAAAGTGGTAAAAATCAGTTTACATTCATCATACCGGACATAAAATAGTGTAAGTTCACATCCCAGGTATTTTAGTCAGTTAATAAACATTACCTAAGTCATCCACTTACCATATTTGCCCCTTTCATTTCATCAGTTGCTTAGAACAATGTATTAAATGACCACTTTGTAATTATCAGAGAGACCAGCTACTCACTCTTACCTGTTTTTCTCATGAATTTTCAGGATTTCGTGTGTCTGTTGTAGCAGCTGTTTTTCTAGCTTGTATGTTGACAGTGAATTTTCCAGTAGCTGAATTTCAAGTCTGGATGTTTGATTTAGCACCTTAAGGATAAATTAAAAACATTAATGTTTATATTGTCCTGTTTTTTTTGTTATGGCAGCAAAATACAACTACTTCATTCTGATTTGATGATTTGTCAAAAATTGTTTCTAAATCCTTTTTTAACCTCAGCTGCTCAGCTGGTGCAAATGAACTCAATCAAGCTACACTGATACTTACCAGCTGATATTCTGGCACTCTGTTTACTGAAGAATAATACTAGACCAGCAGAAAAAGGCAAGGTGACTGCCAAATAAACTTCATTTCAATGGAAAGAATGAGAGACATGCCTCAAACATGCATTCCTCCAAAGCATGCTTAAACCAGAAAAGTGCAAGGGTACTTGGAATGAAGTCAAAGTGTTGCATCTGCTATTTTCTAAATACAGCTCCTACTTTAGCTTTCCCCTGTGTCCTCTCTTTTGTGGTGTTGGCAGTTCAGTGCCTTATTTTTTGTTCGAAAACATTGACATTCACAGAGCCATCTGAATTGTACTTTTTGTTGTCCTACAGAGGTTGAAAAATTGGGAAATGGTCGATATCCAGGAACAACTATGACGATCAAAAGCTATGTTTAACCTGTCACTCATTATTTAGCCTGACACTTGTATCATTGACAGTAGGTAGCTGTTTATTGAAAGTCAAGTGCTGACCTAGTTTCCTGGACAGTCCTACCTTTCTTACAAACACAGAGCTAAATACACTAACCAAATGAAATCTAAAGAAAGACATATAACAAGAGTCAATCATCAGCCCTGTTGGTACCAAGAAACAGACTGCATTTCCTGGAGCCCTGTGTTGAAATATTTTGTGTCACAATGCATTAGAAAGGAAAGAGTTTGGGAAAAGTTCTCTGCAATTAACAGCTTTTTGAAAACCACTCTGGGAACATACCTGTGTTTCAACATCCGTGAGTTTTCTTGTCTGCTCTGCTGTCTGGCTGAGGAGGCTGGTTCCTATCTCGAGCATGGTAGCAGTGTGGTTCTGCACAGCATTCTGCTGCAGCTGCACCATCTCTGATTTCATGTTTTCCACAATGTAGTTCTCAAGCTGTAAAAGAGAAAAGGTTGCAACTGTCATATTTTTACGCCTTTCGGCATCCTGGTGTGGTAAAGGGTTCATAGCTGGCATTCTTGTCAAAAGCAGAAATGTTAATATTTTCAGGGATACCCCAAGTCTCAGTTGGCCATATGACTATTGGGGTAGGGATCTGACTGTAGTTCTCTTTCAGTCACAGAGTCCCAATGTTTTTCCAAGTATCATAGTCTGCCAGCATGAGTTGGAGTAGGCCCTGCCTTTATCTGTATTGAGGTTGCAGTGAACATTTGTCATAGAGGTATCATAGCAGCTTCAAAATGAACCCCTAAAAGAGCAAAGCACACTAGAGGAAAACATCAAACCCTACTTGTACATCATAAATCGCATGTGAGTCTTTCATGAAAGAGATTCTACCATAACTTACATCTCCTGGCTTATGTCTGTCAGTCAGTCATTCAGGAATATGATTTTTGATTTGGTTGAATCCCCAGAAAGATTTTCACAAATTCAGCAATAAATACAGCATAGTTTAATTGGATCAAAAATTTGTAAAGGAATGGTAACACTGTCACAGCAATAAAAAAAGGGAGTTGTTGGCCAAAAAGCATAGAAAGCTGGTTTGCACCTTTGCTTTTGTGGTCTTGATATTTGGTTTGACTTGGCAATCTGTTGAACAGAATCTGAACTAAGACCCTCTAAATAAACTGAATATCCCAGTTTGTTTTAGTCTACATAGGCAGGATCATTCCCTTCCAGCTGACAGTGTCCTTGCCCTGCCACAGCAGGCCATAAACCCAGGGCTAGTCTACAGTATGGTGAGATTGTTTCTTACTTATACAAGCATTGTCCTGTCTTGATGTGCTCCTTAAAGTCTTAACATAAAGTGGCCCAGATCATTGTTTTCAATACCTTCCACTGAAATAACCAGTTAAGAGCCCAGCTGGTTTACACCCAGTGAAGATTTGGTCCTCAGTTTTGTTTTGTGACCGATTATGGTTTTTTATGGTTGGCTTGTTTCAGACCTAAGCAACAACTGTTTTACCTAACACTTTTAAAAACATTGGACCTGCTTCTGTAGCAGTAAGCATATTTCACTGTGAAAGGTAAGTTGCACAACTAAATAGTAAGAAGCAGATGGAGTTGATTCAAAGACTGCAAAAAGGAGCAGCAGTCAGATATAGAGTGTGATTAATAAGGACTGCTTTCATGTTTTCTATAGGTACACCTGTGCATAGGGGTCACTACTGTTAGATATTCCAATGAGTCACTTCAGTTGAGCTCACAAAATATTTATTAAAAGTTTGGTCATTTATATGAATCTACTAGTTTTATGAACATTTTTACAGAAATAGGACACTGCCACAATGTAAAATATTGTCTGCATAAGACAGTTCTTGATGTTTTGTTTGTTTGTTTGTTTATCCCAGTTTGAGGAAACAATAGCTATGATGGTCAAAACTGAAGTGGATGTCCTAGAGTTTCAGAAGACAAAAACACTTGCTTGAATTTCCAGGTAGCCACTCTGGGCTGAAAACCTACACACTATTTCAAGCAGTTGGTAAAATTTATTTTTGATTACTTTGAAGTGTATTTAAATGAGATTTAACAGACAAAGAAAACTGTGTACTGCAAAGTAATGTCTACAGTGGACGTCACCATTTTCCACTACCAGTATAAATTTAATGCTTTGACTTAGTTTATTACTGTGAGACATTTTACAGATATTAAGCTGGTTCAAGGGAGATTTTATTAATCCATTGCATTTCCATTGCATTCTTTTATATTCAGAAATATTTTGCCTGTATAACTCTTTCTTGAAATATATTTCTTCTCGTTGTTTTCTAAATAGTATTTTTTTTGCCCCAAATGATCTCTTGATTGCAAATAGTCCTTGTGAATGAGCCCCATAAACTGGATGGTTGTCCTTTTCCATATTTGGGTCCAGAATATGGAGACTGATTCTGGAACATCTGAATGAGAAATTCAATTTCTCCCATTTCCTAATGAAACACAGGGCTCTCCACTCATGGCACTGTTCATGACGTGTCATCAACACACATTTCCTCACATCCAATGTCTTTTGTGTGCAGATAGGAACATAGCATGTCTATGCTGTGGCTGCACAGTGCTTGCTTTGTTAGCCTGCAGCTTTCTGAAACTGCCAAACTGTACTTGGGGCACGAGGTGCATATGTGTAATGGATGCCTCTGAAAACCCCTGCAAAAATATGGTAACTACATTTATTACACATCAGAAATTAGAAATTAAATATTTTCATATATAAATAAAAAGGCCATGAATAGGGATATAGATATAAAAATAAATGTATATTTTAAGTAATTTTCTTTGCCTGTTACTTTACTCACATTACAGAAAGGATTGTGATTGCATCTGTGTAGAGCTACAGCAGTTTTCACTAGCAAGAACATAGCCATAGATTGAGGCATATTGAATAACTCATACTTTTAATTATTCCAGTCTAACACTGTCCCCATGGTATCCAGTCTTTGGCAATTGCCCTTGGTTACTCACCCCTAAAACAGCCTCATATTGAATCTGAGACTGACTCATTATAACAACAAAGCTGATTTTCCTGTTTCAGAATTACTCATTAAATGCTTTTGTAAATATTTGCTGTTCACAATGCCACCACAATAGATTCTGCGAGCACATCTCTGGAGTATCAAGAGCTGTTCACTCAGGCAAAGGAGGATTGAACAAGGACTGAAATAATATAGGGGTTCTGTTACAATAATTCCCCTTCCTTCCATCACCTACTTCGTTTAGTTTGCTCAGTAGATTTATTGGTTGCGATACTGGCCCTTCTAAAATCAATGCCAAAATTCCCATTGACTTCAATAGGCCAAGATTTCACCTATTATTTTTATTGCAGGAAGCCAACAATTTACCAGGTTCATTAGGACTAAACATGGAGTTTCATCTGAAACCTTCCCTTCTTTGGAGGCCTTGCATTCCACATATCAACTGAGCTTTCTTTGTGGTTAGTTAAGGGCGTTAACTAACGTAAGTTAGTTATTTTCTAGGTGATAAAAGGATCCTTGCACGGTGGCCTCACAGAAGATTCAACACATAGAAACCTATTCACAGAAATAAATTCAAGAACATTTAGGGGTTTAAGTTACTTTTCAGAACTCCTTCATCCTATAATTAAGTTAAATTCAATTTCTCCAGAGACTCTGAATTAAAGTCCTTTAAATTACGGTATCTACTTAAAAGAAGCTACCTTCTCTTTTTGCAAAAGTGAAACAAAATTATTTTCTGCATTCTTTTCCCCTCACCCCACCCCTCCCACTATATGGGTTTCCACTGTAAATTGATGTCCTTGTTATTAATTTGGCTGCATCTGCTTTCAGTAAGACTCATTATATTGCAGAGGAGTTTTGGGTTATGCTGAATTACCAGTGGGATGCATAAGAACATTGTAACATTCTCAGAAATAAAACTGTCAGAAGGTTCAGTGTTATTGGTTAATAAACATTCCAGAGGATTATATATTTAAAGTATCTAACCTTTTCTGGGCAATGTTTATTGAATAATCTTCACAGAAACCACCCAAACACTAATAGAACTATTAAAATGGAAACTGTAACTTAAACTTATCTGTAAATGATAAGTGTTTGTGGCTTATAAATAAAATGAGAGTTTTTTCTTTTACTTTGATCAAATAATGTTGTCCCAGGTAACTATATGTTAAGAATTTTTATCATATCCAGATGACATTTTCACACAGTGCCTTGTGACAAGAAAAGTAGCAATAGACTGTGCTCCTCCTACCACAGGCTGCACATAATTTGGAACTATGGAAAGACAATGATCACTATTATTTTGTAAGAGTGGTTTTTTGTCTTGCTTTGCAAACAGGGATATGTACTGGTAATGCTATACCACTACACAACCAATGAAAGTTCTGCTCTTTCTTTGTTTTTCTGTTTGAGGGAAGGTCATACCTCCCCACAGTGACAAACTGCCTCAGGGAGTGAGATATAAAAATGGCATTTGATGTGATTTGTGTTTTATAAATACACAAACAGCCTTAGTGGGAATAAGCTGGAAGAAGTAGAAATATACAAAATATCTTAGAATTCCTTTGACTTTTGAGGAAGCAGAAAGGGGTTAGGAAAGACTTCATCACTGAAAAAAGTGATTTTATTTGTGTATTAAAAAAGCCAATATTGCATTTATTTAAAAATATATTCGACAAACTATTTGTCAATGAGGAAAGATTGATATAATGGTAAATTTACAATGATTCAGCCTTCATGTATTAAAAATCCAGTGAGTAGAGAAGAACAATCCCTCCACAATTTCCATCTGTATATGAATACTGGGAATCAAGGACAATGAACACGAATGGCATGTAAAGGCAATGAATAATGCACAAATGTTAAAACTCTAATCTGTACCACATTTGAAACAACCTTACCTGATTACCTACATTGAGATGATACAGGATGCGTACTGTTAACTTCAGTAAATTTATGAAATCAGCCTTGCAAGCTGAAGGGAAAGCTTTAAGTGACTCCTACACAAACTGAACTCATAGAAAGGAATGTTGGGATATGTGGTATATGAGGCTTTCACAAATAAATTATTGGTTATGAAATATACTGGTTATGAAATATATTGGTTATGAAATATATTTGTGGGTTTCAATTCTAAGAGGAACCAAAAAACTAATCCAGCAACTCTATATGTAGTCAAACAAACACTTTTGAGGAAAGCTGGCTGTAAAAACCCTTTTTTTTAAACTCAAAATACCCAGATTTCTAGCCTTAAAGCAGCAAGAAAATGAGCCCATTAGTTTTTCAGTTGTACATTAATAAAAATAAATATTTACATGATACTTGCACAATTGTTCTGTACTTGTTTTTGCATTTTCATAAGTTTCTGTAATATTGCAACTCATCATTTTGACTTCTTACTCAGATATTTTTTATATCTTAGCTCTCAATCACAATAGTGTGGTTTTTCAAATTCTGTTCCTGACAGAGAAACAAACAATGACTTGCAGGAAATGTATGTTAATTTCTGAACTGGAACATTGGATTGTTTTTTCCAAACCAAATGTTTCAAACACATCAGTGGTCCTTTTCCTTAAATCCTTGATTCCTTGAATGTCTGAATCTTTGGCATATCATATGTTTACTGTCTGGCTATAACGCATAATTCAACAGATGCAATTCCACTGTGACTAGTGAAAACACAGCTGCATTCTCCTCACACAATGACCAAACACTGTTTGGTGCAGCCCCAGCTGACTGATGCTGAGATTTCTTGTCTAGTTGACTTCCAACACACTAATGACACTCCTCCTTATGGAGGTTGAACTTGGGTTCATAGCAACCTTCAGTGAAATAAAAGTGTGCTATGAAAGTAGAAAAACTTTTCATCAAAAAACAAACAAAAAACCTAAAAAAGGCCCCCAAATCAAGTAGGTTTTCCTCTTTAGATACAGACCAGACATATTTTATCAGAAGAAATCAGGGATAATACATGTGTGAGATTATTCCAAAAACACATGAAGTAACCCTTCTGCTGCATTCAGCATCAGTGTAGTGTCTGCAGCAGTTCTGAATGTTGCAGAAAGTCAAGAAAGATGTACGTTATTTGTGAAAGTGTACAGAAGACCAAGAGTTGTCATAAATCTAGAAAATTGAAAGGCTTAGAAAAATGTTTAGCTTGATAAGAAGGCTAACAAGAAAATAGCTTACTAGAAGGACACAAAAATGCAAAGGGAAAGTGAATGACCTGTTTTCCACATCTATGAAGCTTCAGAATGAATTAAACAGAAGTTTAATTTTTACACATTAGGTGAAAAGTTTTCTAATAGTACAGGTAATAAAACACTGATAAGGATTCTTCTGTGAGCAAACTGAAAAGTCCATTGCTGTAGAGAATACTTCAGGTAAAGACGAGGCCAATTATATGTCATTTTATAGTCCTTTCTAGTTATATTGATTTCATTATTCCTAAGTTTTTTATCACTTTGCCTCAGACCTAAGCTCACAGGCTCAATATTTGGAATCAAACTCTACAGTAAAATCTCCACTGAACCGAGAAGAGGTTTGGAAGACTCATACCCTAATGAAACATTTTGAAGGAAGTCAAGAAAATAGAGGAGTCTCCTGAATTAAAACAAAAATTGAAAAAACAACAAACAAACAAACAATGAAACAAAAAAACAAACAAAAAAAACCCAAGAGAAACCAAGCCACACATAATAATATAAATCAAAAGAACTAGAGAGATCAACAAAATGAGGAATTTCATTGAGGAAGTTTCTAAATGTATGAGTATTCCTCCATAGGGAGGAATTCTGCAGAACCATCTGAGAAATTATCGCATGAACCGGCTCTGCAATTATAAATTGGCAGAAATTTCTTAAACTCAAGTTACTTTTATTAGGCTACTTTAGAAGCTGCAGTCTCTGAAGAATCAATCAATTTGTGGATATCTGAACTTGTGTCAGTGGTGTCTTGGCATCTCTGAAGCATTTTATGTTATTCAGTAAAGTACATAAAATGTAATAGGCAATAACAGATAATGATAGCAGAAAAATATGGTGTGAGACGTCCCACTAAAACCTTAGGAAACTGGAAGCAGAAGTACCTTTTTATTAATTACTGTATTTATTATGAATAGAAATATGGGCAACACATAGTTCTTTGTTTGAAGATATTCAAAGACGTCCCCAGTTAGGTTTACCCAATAACCAACAGCATGATATTCAAATATGCATTTCCATTCCTCATTAAGTATGTAGCAACGACTATTTACAGTTTGTTTTTGAAGTTTTCAGTCATTCTAAAAGATTAGCCACTTCTAGACCTCAACCCCAAAAATCTGTATGAATGAAATTTGTCACTTCAAATGCAATTAATTATCTCTTCTACAAAAGCACACAAAACATTTCAGAATAAATTTCAATTACTTTTGCATGCATATTAGTTCACACAACTCAGTTTTTAAACTTAAGGCTTAATAAAGTTGATAAGCAGCATAACTGAGAATCACATCAAACATGATTAAATGGGTCCTGCAAGGAAGCTTCTTATAACAAGTAAATCATAACAATATGCTCTTGCTTTCACCTGATTAGTGATATTTCTGCTTCAAAGAATTATCCTGTTCAATGTTGGCATTTAAAAATTTTATGACTGTGTGAATCATATTTTTTGTGCTTGACCATTTTCTAAACTACTTAATTCTATAAACTAAATTCCTTTGGTTTTACAGTTGACTGAAAATATGAACCATCCTTAATATACACTGCAGAGGAAGACGTAATTATAGAAAATGCAACACCTGCCATATCACCCTAAACAAATCAACATCTGTGGGATTTTTTTAAAAAATATTTTTTTATTAAAGTGTGGAACTAATTAATTTTCTTTAGCAAAGATGCTTTTGGTGAGGACTACTTTTCAGAAACACTAATTTTGGAACAACATCTGTAGAGAAGAATATTTAAACACCTTTTGGCTCATTCCTAGCTTATGTGCATATGACTTATAATCAAAATTAGTTCCACTGAAATATCTCCTTACTGCGTTACGTATGGTTCTCAAAAAATGTAATCTTAAACTGCATAAATAGTTCTGGTTGCTTTATTGCTCTGCCAGTTTATATCTAAACTTTCAGTGAACCTGGGAAGCTGGAATATAATTTGGAATCTATATGTGTTATAGGAGATAGCACAATGATTTAACATCGTACTGCTTCATCTCTTTTTAATTCTGCTTGGTTTCTGACACTCATCACTATGACATATGGGCACAACTTTCAGAGAAAGGTTGTGAAATTAACACTTATTGGCTTTATGTATTAGTCTTTCAATGAGTTTCTTCTTTTTATATCATATATATATATATATCACAGAAGGCAAATCTCTTTATTCATTGCCATGTACTCTGCCTTCAGCTCTTCAGTTCTCTAAGGATCTTCCTGATGAAAAAATCACAAATTCTTTTTTATTACCGCTTGTCTCTCTTTCCTGTACAGGTTGCAGATTACCCTTCTGCTTTTTGTTAACCTCATATGAAGTCTCAAAGTCAACTGAAGATCCAGTACATTATATCATAGTGGTGACTGCCAGTAAGTTGTAATTTTTACTCTTTCTTGAAAGCTTAAATTGAAAGTTTAGATGACATAAATCGTATGTTTAGATGCACTGAAACCACTGAAAATACTTCAATTTCAGTAAACTTGGGCCTACAGGAATTCAAGGGTAAAATGCTCCTGATCCATAAACCAACTTCCCCACTGTTCCAGGCAACTACTTATTTTTACCTTCATCCCAGAGAGATCCACAAAACATCCTCTTTAGGCATCCCACCAATCGTATAACTCTAATCAGAACTCATGACCTGCAAACTATGTATTCCCATCCTCTGCGTGTTCTTCTACCATAAATCACCTATGAGTGAGAGAGAGAGAACTGAAAGTTCTAAGGAGAGCTGAGGAGAACTGAAACCGATCTCAGATCTTTTCCTAGGTAATAGGGAGTAATGAAAGCTTCCTCAAGTTTGTTACCAGAAATGTAAATCTTGTTGTTCAGTCCCTGTCCTACGATGTCCCACTGGTATCTGGTATATACTGAATTATGATAGGGTTTTCCTTTTTTTAAAAAAAACAGATAAAGTGCAACACTGTGTGTCCACGATTAGTGTGTATGCAGCTAACTTTACTTCAAAACACATGGAAAAATAGAAACAGAACACATCTGCATGGACAGCATGGTTCATGGTCTCTTTGAGAGCAGAGAATCCTCCTACCAGTTTCTGACTCTGTGAAATATTTGACAAGGAAAAGCAAATTTCTCATTTGTACGCAAATGAGATCCCTCACCTCAACACATCCTACCTAGTGAAAAATGTTTACAAAAACCCTGTCTAGACTACACAAAATACTAATAATATTTTAATCAAGAGCCCTGTCCTTTTCTCCTACTTTCCCCTGCCTAATAATGGTAAATATTATTTTGTTATGCTTTATGTCTTGTGTTCAGTATTTGTCTTCACCATCATGATCCTTATTTATATTGAGGAAACATATTTTTTTCCACTGGTACTTAATAAAGCAAAGAGCAAAACCTATATGTGCTGTAAAATCCATTCCACTGCAGAACTCAGAGAACATGAAATCTGCTGAACTACTTCAGTCAATAGGGAATTAATATCTAGACAAGAGTTTACATATTCTCACACACACTATTTATGTGCATAGATTTACATGATCGTATACATAATAACACTTAAATTATGGGTTTTAATGTATGTAGGCAGCAAAGTTCATTGGTGTCCTAAAAATTTTAGCTATATTTATGGCACTCAAATTTATTACAATAATCGGGGCATAAGCACTTTAATGATAAATGTTCAGGATATATGGCAATGTTTATCTTAGTTTTAACACTGACATTAAAAAATTATATTGATACATCTCTGCTGGAATCACTTTATAATTTTAAGGCACAAATTAATGAAATTTCCAGAAGTATCTGTTGTAGTAAACTAAGAGCTTCAATTTCCCACAGCACTATAAAAAAGTCAACTTCTAGTACAAACTCTAGCACCTTTTCTTCCCATTCTTGAAATTCTATATATACCCATTAATCTCTAAGTGCCTCCAGACATACCTATAATTCTCAGCATTATAATGAATGTGTAACTGCATACCAGGGAGATGATCCTGCCAAAATATGTGCAGCGCTCAAAAATTTGGTTTCTTCTCATGCTGATGGATCTGATTATCTCCATGCATGTCAAACAGTGTATTAAAATACATAAATAAAATCTTGCCAAATACTTCCTTCCAATAATTATTAAAATGAGAAAAATGCATAAAAATCTCAGAGTGAAACTGTCACATATTCAGAACACATGTGCATATATTTACATATGCACATACATGATGTATGCATAAAATAAAGATGAGTTAATTCTACCAAATAGATAATAAAAACTGTTTTACAAGTAGCAGTGGAAATAACTGAAAGTCACAAAACTGTATAATGAAATATCAGGTATTTAAATTAGCCTATAGAAAAGACTATGAAACTAAATAAGATAAAAGTGCCTTGGTTTATCTGAAATTACATAGTTTGAGATATATATCCTTTCATGGCTTTAATAATTGTGTAGAAAGATAAGACCTTTTTTAATAGGAAATATGAGAGAAGCCAAAGCATGCAAGGACAATTCTGGTCCCTTTTTACAATATATTCCTCTTGAGATTTTGAAAGGGAGAAATCATGATTCCTTTAAATAAACATGTGCTAATAAAATCTCCTTCATCCCCAGTCACTGGAGAGAGATTCAGGGTATGATTATGGGGATCAAATCCTCACCCTGAGTTTACTTCTTGAATGCCCCAATCTCAAAAGGAGAAATGTAGAACTGTGGGTTTCTCTAGAGAGCTCATAGAGTGGGAATAAGCACTATCATTTCCATTAACTGCTAAAGGAATAACCCTACTGGAATTACAATAATGAGGGGCAGAATTGGGCTGTTCTGTTCTTAGCACTGAGCACAAACTCAGTGGTACTAACAAGAAAATTGGATTGAAAATCTCTTCTTTTACTGTAACTGTGTAGAATAAAAGCCATTTCAGAAGTTTAAATTTGGGGAAAATCTGCAAATAAAAATATTTTGGAGATATTCCTGCTCATAAGTCACAGTAAAGAGTAAACAAATGAAAAGGAATGATGGAAGAGTGTCTGTCCTAAAGCCTTACTTTAGGAGCTGCATTTTTTTTTTTTCCTAGCACCTGGCAAGAATATTCCCTCCTACTTCAGTTTATCATAATCACAGCTCTTCCTGGAAGTCAATGTTATTGTGATGCATTCTTTTGTAAGTCATGAAATCATGAGCTAAAGTGGGGAAGCTTTCAGCCTTCAATTACGTGTCTGCTAACTCATTGTCAGTAGTTTCTCTTTTTATGGCTGATGTACAGTTTCTATTGCTGTTCTTAACAAAGATAGGACAAATAAATTCATAGATCAACTACTAAATCTGTCCATGAGCACTCCTGCAGTACAGACATAACAAATGACAGAGGAACAGGGACATACATTAGAAATGGATTGTCAGACAAAGAGATGGGTAGTTTGGATGCAGCAATTTGAAAATACACATTGTTTTACAAGGGAAAACAGAAGCCACCAGACATATTTTTACAAATGTTATACTTAATGGCCACAATGAGACATGAATTGTTTAAGACTCATGCTTGCTCAATACAAGTTCAAATAATTATACTAATAGTGAAGCAGAATAGTTTTAATTATTTTTTTAATAGCAAGAAATCGTTCAGATGTCTTTGATGTGTCCTTCAGACAATCTAAATATGAATATGTTTCTGGTGATCCCAGGACTCCTGGCACCCATGGCTGCGCCCACATTCCCAGCAAAGTGTCAGGGTAGCTGTCAGGCTCACTCTGTCACTGATTAAGTTGCTACTTTTGTTTGCAAATTTCTACACCGTGTCTCTGTGCCCAAAGTGATAAGGATCACAGTCATTTCCGATTTGTAATCCAGGAACATGTACAGGCCCTTGCCCTGACGGACCTTCACAGCTCACAAATGTGAAGTGACAACCCTTCTGGCATGATTAATGTAGTGAAAACACAGAGCCATGAGTTAAAGATGAGACACACCAGTTATTACAAGTCTATACTTCACTCAGATCTTATATGAATTCTTAGCATTCATCACTGGTTTTCCTGTCTTTTTCTTTCTTCTACAATACTTTTAATTTTACAATAAATCCCAAGTAGGTAATGCATAAGACTAACAATAAGACTAATGTTTTCCTGCCAAGCAAAACCACATTCAGAAGGGTGGTTTTTGTAATAACTCAGAAGCATTTACAATGCAATAAAAAATACATTGGATAAACCAATATATCAGAATAACAGGACTATTAAATAAAGGAAAATATCCTAGGCCTTTCAAACATGCTGTAACTCTTCAGAATCAGAGATGACTGGGGCTCAAAATGAAATATATATATTCTTAAACTTTCAAGTATTCATATTCATGATTTTACTTCAATCTCATTTCATAATGATAGCCATGTGGTACTGTTCTTCTCCCTCATGGGTAAGGAAAAATATCTGTTCAACTGACTTTGTAGTTGCTGCATATAAATGCAGACTTTCAGGTAATTAGTTTAACCACATGTGTAGAATATGTAGGAATTAGGATAGCATTTCTCATGACTACAGCTATTTGATGGAAAGAAGAATTGACATCAATAATGCTCATATCTATCACGCTTTGTACTATAGTAGTAGAGAACAAAGAGTTCATGAATCCCAAGGAAAGGCTGGCAGCTGTTTCACTGAGTTGTAGATTGCAATCACGTTAATAGTTACACATTCTGCCCAATAGCTGGCAATAATGTTCATGCCCTGTAGTCAAAACATTATAGTATGGGGATTTCTTCAGTACTGGAAACAGATGAGAAATCCTATCAGGTACTAAAGAAATGCTGTGACTGTGACTCTATCAAAGTCATATGTGCTGCTCCCAGAGGACCCATGGAAACTACTGTTTACTGCAGGGCACATTTGAACCCTACTCTCACCTGCAAACCCCTGTGCCCCGAGCACAGAAAATCTAAATATAACCCATAAAAATATTGAGAAATAAATGTTCTGAGATAGGTATTCTCTTTTTCAGGACACAGGTTTTCCATTCCTGGTACTGATACTGGTGATGCCTGATGGGTTTTTTGTCCTTTTTCATTATACTTTTATACCCTTTTTATATACTATTTACCCTTTCCCATTCCTGTACTTTTTACTCCCTTTATTTTAGCCCCACATGTTTATAACCCAATGTACTCTAGCCTTGTTCAGAATTCTTTGGAGAAGACAAAACAATCTCCATAATCTCAAGAACATGAGGCACCAACGTTGAAAGAGCCCCATCCCTGGGACATGTTTTTGTAAACTAAGTTGTAACCTTTTTGGGGGGAGGTAATTTGAATAAGGGGGCAATTACTTCATTTGTTAGGTTTCTTATTGGGGAATTTTAGATAGTTGTGCTAATTGGTGAGGTCCATAAAATTGTACACTCGTTGTACCCGGGGGCTCTTTTCATCATGGTGCACCTGGAATCCTATTAAACCAAGGTAATACCCTTTTCCTATACTGCGATGTCTGTGTCTCAGTTTTTACCAGCATTTTAGTTTTAGGCATCATTGGTACAAACAGGTTCACTCTATGGCATGCCTGAAGGCTTCATCTTATGGAGGGTAGGGGGACAAGAGTGCCAAAGCTGACTGAGCCATACAAGCGGCCTGGGGGGAAAGAGGTCAGAAAACCCCTGATTCCATGAGATTCCATGATGAATTGCTGTCTCATCTGGATGCAATTCATTGCATTCAGGTAATGCTGTGTCTTCATTTCCATTAGGTCAAATAATATGGGCTTGAGAGGCTTGAGACACGGATTGGGGGGGGGGGGGGGTGGGGGGGGGTGGTGACACAGGAAGCTTAGATTAAGTCTGGAATTCTGACATATTAAAGTCAAAGTAGGATTTGCAGGTACCCACAATTTGGCCAAGATTTCATTCCTGAGGCTTTCCTTTTTGACTTTCAGCTCCAGAACAGGTAAAAATGTCTTCCCAAAGCTGATAGGAATGCTTTTATTTTAGTTTTTATTGGCTGTCTACAATTATAATCTGCTCTAAAACTAAACACTGAGGCTTTTCCTTTTACTGTAAACCTATTAACATGTTATTCAAGATTATTTTCTTGTGAAAAGTATGCTGCTGACATTACTGCAAGTGTGGACATAGGGATTATTAACCATCATTACATTTGGACTAAACTTCTAGCTTCTAGACATGAAAAGAAAACTAAAACAGAAATGCTTTTGTTCCACTTGAAATAAATTACCATGCTACCACAAATTCCCAGCAGAAAAAGGGAAGGTGAGGTGTAAATTTCCTCACAATGAGTAGAATGTTCAATGGATTTCTGTGTGATAACAGTGGAAGTAGTGGCACTGCTCTTTTTGTCAGTGTACAGACAAAAAGTAGGAAAACAGGACTTCATTTCTTTCTTTGCAAGTGGACTGCAAGGCCACTACAGAGATGTTTACCTTAAAAGGAAGAATACAGAAAGGATTATGTAAAATGAGCTGCAGAGTTCCAGTTGAGAACTGAACTTCCTGAAAGGTCAGGTGTTGAGGGTTTGTTTGAAGCTTATCTTTTTGTCTCCTTGCAGTTCAAAAGCAGATCTTTCACAGCTGGGCAGAAGCAAGATCTTTGCTTTCAGGCACTCCAAAGAAGGGGATATTCCAAGCAGACCTGCAGTGCACCTCAGCCTCATGACAGAAGGTCATGGCATGAAAGCATCTTCTTCTTCATCATCATCCCCAAATCTGTGGCATGTGTGAGTAAAGGCTCAGCTGGAACACTGCAATAGCTTGACGGATCTGAGTGACTTTTCCAGGTAGGAGCTTCTTCTACTTGCCAAAAATAAATTGATAAAAAAATCTCAAATGTACTACAAAACTCTGCTCTAGATGAAGGTACCTTATCCAAACATGCAGCTGAGTGTTTTGAAAATGTGATTCTATTTCCTCTCCTTCACACTCTTGTTAACATCTGTGTTTAGTCTCTGTTACTGTGAGGTGCCCCTTTATCCAAGATGGTTGCACAGCTTTTCACAAGTGAACTGTCTGCCTTGGTGAGTGAAAGCATGAAGTTATCTCTCTATATACTACCAAAATTCCCAAGATTTAATTTTGGGCATTACAAAAATGTAAGAGAAGAGTAGCCTAGTTTTTTGATCTTATATCAACTCCCAGATACTCAGTGCAGATCAGGGATTCACCTAGTTATATGTATTCATAATCCTGCTTTTATTTATGTTATGCAGAACTGATATGGACTCAGGATTACTGGTGGTTGGAGCTTATTATTCCTGAGACAGCTCAAAACAAGGGTTTAATCCATTCCCCACCTTCCAGGTGGTGACAGTGTACTCGTGTGTGACAGTTTACTCTGTAATATCTAAGAAGTAGCTTCTGTTTCCATCCTGCCAGAAAAGATTGTGTTCAACAGATGAGTCCATGAATTTATCAGGTAAAAAGGAGGCTCACACTGATAAGTCATCTGCTGCTAAAATTAAGAGTGTGAGTCCTTGTTTAATAGCCATAACTATAAAGCTCATACAAGGAGTGGCTAAAAAACAAGTGATGTTTGAACTTACAGCTTCCTGGCTTCTGTGAACTTCCCACAAGGCTGCTAGCTTGTCTGAAAAGAAGTCACTGATAAACCTGTGAAAGAATAAACTAAAACATGTGCTGTCCCAGTAATTTTCCTTCATAGGACAGCTCTAATTTCTTTTTGTAAATAATATGTTAACACCACATTTCTGAAGGCAGCTCTGTGTGAAGTATCAAAATCAGAAAGTTGCAGTTATATGTTACATATTTGTTGATAGAAAAAAAGATTTTCTACCAGTTGTTTCTTACTTCACTGCTGTTTTGTATTGGTTAATAAACAAATATTGTCAGAAGTCTGAATGGAACTCTTCAAGGCATGATTAAAACATGATGCCAGCCCCATTTGCCCTTTCACTGTCAAGATGCTTCGGACAAATTAGTAGTGACACGTAAAAGACTGAAATGACCAGTCACAAATATGAACAGCTCAGGGGTGGATGAGTTTCATTGGCATGTTTAAGAACAGCAGAGGGTCTTGGCACAGACTGACTGCAGATCAGCTGAACCAGCTGAAGAATGTTTGAATCCTTTGCTGCAATGGATCTCCATAATCCCCATCTTTTAGCACATGGTTCACAAAGCCAGTGTGGTAAGAAGGATTTTTAATATAAACTGGCTTTCCAAGTCCTGAAAAGTTAATCAGATTGGTATTGAATTTTATTTCTTTTATGCTTAAAGCCTATTCTACTTGTGCATGAACTGTAAAGCTTTTATTGAGAAGAGTGAGCTGAATGCTAAAAATGGAATATACAGTATGTAATTAGCTATGGTGGACTTAGTAGTTGGAGGGATATACTTTAGGAAATAATCCTGAGCTTTCAAGGGAGGAAATAGATGACAAAATAGCTTTATTCAATTTATAATTCCTGGGACACTGTGAATAGTTGCCCTTTGGTAACTCGGCAAAATGATTGCTTAATAACAAATCATAGAAACATAGAATGTCTTGGGTTGGAAGGAACCTTAAAGATCATCTCGTTCAGACCCCCCTGCCATGGGCAGGGACAGCTCCCACTAAACCAGGTTGCTCAGAGCCCCATCCAGCCTGGCCTTGAACACTTCCAGGGAGGGAGCATTCACAGCTTCTCTGGGCAACCTGCTCCAGTGCTTCACAACCCTCACAATAAACAATCCTACCCTTTTCCAATCTGAAGTCATTCCTCCTTGTCCTATCACTACAGTTCCTGATGAAGAGTCCCTCTCCAGCTTCCTTGTAGACAACCTTCAGGTACTGGAAGGATTTATTGTTTAATTATAATGGCTTAATAATAAACTGAGTGAATTTTAATTGCTATAAATATCATTCCAGAATAGTTTTATGTAAAATAAGACATAAACACAAAAAGATGCTTTATTTTCTCTTGGATGTCTTTAAATGATTTTGAAGTTATGGGTTATTTAAAAATAAAACACTATGGTTTCTGCCCAGAAAATTGTATGAGAAAAATACATTGAAATTCAAAGTGCAGGCCAGCCTTTCTGCTAGAAATAGTTCATCTCACTTAAAAAGAAAACACCTGTAACAGAACATCAGAACTGATAACAAAACATGACAGCTATACTTTATTTATGTAACTTCCAAAATGAGATTAAATTAGGTATTTCAACTGTCCTCTTAATTTTGTTTAAAACTGCATTTGCTTCTCAGATTTAATGAAACTTTCATACCATTAAAGGACAAGTTAGTTAGCCCATTAAATTAAATTTAAATTCATAGAGTTTTTCCAACATAAATAAATAATCCAAGTATTTTCATCCAGACAAATCTAATGTCATGTTCAGTTAAGAGAACAGAACATTCCGTAATAATCTAAATCCACACAGTGACTCGATATATTTTTATAAGACAATGCCAACTTAAAGTCAACCTTCTCTTTAGACCTTTTTAACCTTATTTACACTCTTTCCAAGTAATACCAACAGTAATATGTAAATGAGTGCTATGAGAAAGAAAGAATTTCTGGTAAGTTTATTTGGTTTTCATAGTTAATGACATTTTGTCTCTGTTCAATTTCTACTCACTTAACTGTGCCCAAGAAGGGCCATAAATAATGTCAAGATGACAATGTCAGTCTACACATTAACCCAACACTTACCATAGCCAGGCAACTTGCAGACAGAGACAAATTGATATAATTTATGACCTGTTCTTTGAAAAAGAGGAAGGACTTCTCAGTCCCAGCTTTTGTATATATGTATAGACCAATATTATCAAGTGTGTATTTGACAGTACTGGTACATTTGTATAATGGTTGAAATTGCAGGAATTTGTTACTATATAGTCTGCCCTCACAGAGATCTCAGTACAGGATCAGAACATATGAACTGAAGAGAAGCCGGTAATTTATTTCATCAAAGCTCTCTGAAATCTAGTAAGTGGAAATGTCTTGGACTGCACTCATCTGCACTGTATTTTACAAGTGAGCCAATTATGATGGATGCCCTGACCATTAGTGATTTTCTGGGTCATGCAGTTAAACCATAGGAGTCTTTCTGCTTTTCATTCTTAGCTATCTGCATAAAGGGCTTAATTGTGATCTCATTAAAGCCAATGCCTCAAGCAGGGGTTTTGTGGTGGTTTTCAGCCTGTTGGTGGATCTGCTCTTTTACAAGGTAGTTTGTAGTTCTTTTTTTTGACTGTAGGAATGCACATCAATTACCTCTTCAAAGAGACCTTCAACTTACTTAAAATCAGCTACTCAAAGGCTTATATTTACTTAAAACATCTTAGCATCTGCTTAGAAAGCATCCTTATTTTGGCTTCGTTTCCACTGCTGGATTTTCACTGGACTAGTTTCTGCCTCTGCAACTCAGAACTAGCTTTGTTAGTTTCAGCCACAGAAATGTTTGATCACCATGGCTACACAGAATTAAGACATGGTACTGCAAAGGCTGGACATTCAGCAAAGCCTGAGACCAATCCAGACCTCAGTTTAAACATGGAGTGTTTCCACAACCGCTGGGATGATTCACAGGCTCACACACGATGTGTACTCAGGGGAGTGAGGAGCAGAATGTTCAGAAGGCTGGTGGATCCAAGCTTTGAGCTTCATCCCACACATCCCCTTCATTTCAAAATTGTCCTCAGTGTGTTTAATACACCATAGTTTTTCCCTCCTCACATCTTCAGCTTTTTTTCTAGTTTCATTATCCACTTGCAAAACGGAAAGTTAAAGTTTAAAGCCTTACTTTGATCTCAGATATCATAGCATAAACAACAGATGCAAATACTTCTCTGGTGACCACTAATCTATCTGTAAATCTTCTGCTGAATCAGAGCTAAAAATAATGACATTCTGTGTTATTTGGCAAAATTCATCTCTTCACTTTTATACTCTAGGAAAACAGAAAAATATTGCTAGCTTTAAGGAATTTCTGATTTTAAGATGTCTCATAGATGGTTCATTGTATACCTTGGTGCTATGGGAGATATGGAGGAGCAGTTCTAAACTCTGTTTTACTGCATTTATAAAAGGTAGATTTTTTTCCTTTTTGTTTGCTTTTCTTAACAAGGAAACATTGTAAGTCACTTGAATATATTTGCCAGAATTAGCCCACTCAGTTCACCTCTTTTACAAGGATATCTCTTTAGGTTTACAAGTTGAAGGTACAGCTTTACTACTGTGGTTTGCTATTTCCTTTACCCTGGGCACTAGAACAATTCTGCATTAATGGCATTAATACTGTCATTTCACTAATACTTCTGAACAGGCCATGGCAGGAGCTGTTATATGATTAATGGTTTTAGAGATGATTGTTGAAATCCTAACTACTGTTAAAGTAGCCAAACTAAAACCAAAAAAATAAGAGTACTTTTCAGCCAAATGTTGCCAATTGCACTCAGAACTAACAGTGCCAAACTAAACTGTATGCATAGCATTGACTACAGAATATTCACCTTGCCTTTCTATAGATTGTGTTTGTCCAGCTAGAAAAGGTTCATTGTCTTATTACTACAAGACATTCCTCTACTATGGTATAAAAGTTATTTGGTATGCCTCAAGATTGTGTCTTTGTATCTCATATGAATAAAGCATAGGAACATTTCTAAGAATAATCTTTTAGGACAAGAATCTCAAAAGTGCCAAAATTTAGATCTATAAAGAGAGTTTTGAAACAAAGATAAATACCTGAATTCCTCATACGACGAAAGTGAGTGATTAAACTCTAAGGAACGTGATTCATGGGCACAAACACAGTAAGAAGTTCAGGAGTGTCTCACTCTGTTAGATATTTCCTCATGAATTAGCTGTCAGTTACTCAGTTACAGCAAACTGATTTACCTGGGTTTAGATTACTTTGAAACACCATCACATGAGAGACTAGAAAACAAGGCTTCTATTCCCTCCTCAGTCTGTGGGATTACAGGCCTATAAATCCTCTTCAAAGTAAGAGTTTATTCCATAGAAATATTGGCTAGGATGGGTCAAATGTGTTCTCTATTCCTCTATTCTCCACAAGGGTGATGAAGCAGAACCATTATGCCATGAGGAGCACAAAGTTCATAATGCTAAAGGGGAAGTACTCAAGCATGACTGTCTATGACAGCCCCTCAATACAGATTTCAGGTGCCCTAAGAACTTGTCCCTTTCCTGAGGATTGTAAATGAATTTTGCAGGGATTATTAAACAAATATACAATTTAACTTATCTTAATAATTAAGCTGTTAAATTATAGAAAGGATTGCATTGTACTTCATGGTGAGTTTAAGATTTCAGATATGCAATAGGTGTGCACAGTTTCTGAAGACAGGGTATGAATATATATGTGAAAACATACTGGCCTCAGGGTTCTCAGATTGTGTGATCCCAGCCAAATCCACTGCAGATTAGTAAAATACTTAAATTTAAGTGCCTCCATATCATCAAAATTTCACTGTAGGCATCAGATTTTTTCAATCTGTGGTTTAGGCCCATACTGCATTTCTGTACCTAATTCTCACTGATTTCTTATTTGAAAAGTAGAAAAATATTCAGACAATTGCCCTACAAATTTTTTGCATAAACAAACTTTTGGCTTGAAATGTTTTGATTCTGGGAGTTTTCACACCCCACATACACAACCATTTCACTGCATTCAACTCTGACAAGACTCTTCCAAAGAAATCAGAATAGACAACTACACACACACGTGGACATCCAGCCTGTGCTTTTTTTTTTTTTTTTTAAGAGAGACAGAAATAGAAAACCTTACAAAAATTAAGGATTTAACAGGACTTGGACCCCATAAGATTTCTTTGAAACTATTTACATGTTATGTGGATGTCTACACACAACAACCCAAAAATGTTCATTAAAACCATTCCATATTGTGCTGTGGACATGTTTAATACTTACAGGAGAGCCAGCAGCTATTTTTAAGAAAATGTTTTTTCATACCAAAGAGGCATTGAAAGGGATAGCATGACACAGCCAATAAAAACAGGTTTCAAATGAACTGCTTTTTATCAGTCATCACTCACATGAAATGGAGCTTCTGACTTTCTTTTTTTCCAAATAAGTGGTCTCTGATATTATGTGCACTTGAAAGTATTATCAGTTTGTGATTACCTACATGGGTTATGATTGTGGAAGCAAAATTGACCAGAGTCTACATTTCACATGCAAAACTTTTTTTTTTTTTTTCAGAGAATCCATTTTATTCTTTCTAATGTTTCCTGTTCATTGTGTAAGAGGATTTTTGTTTCCTGTGATTCAGATAAGGAAGAAGGGAAATAGGAATATCAAACTATCTCATTTCAAGAATGCAATTAAAGACTTCACCTTCAATAGTGACAGCTTGATTACTGCCAAATATGCTCATTTAGGCTCTAAGGCATGGCTGTTATGATTTGGTGATAGAGGACCACATCCTCAAGTGTTATATAGCACTACAAAGCTCTGTGAATTTGCTGTCAAGGTTCAGGGAAAGTATTCATAAGTTGGGGATCTCCAGGTTTCAAAAGGGCCCATAAATATATAATCACCTCCTTCTAAAAAATATGTCGTTTTCATAAATGCAGTAATTTTTAAATGTCAGATAATCATCTGTCATTAAAGCAACTGTGCAAATTTTCATTTCTCTTTCCACTCCCTTTAATTTTCACCTTTCCCCTTCCCTTCCTCTTCGCATTCTTTTCTGGTTTTCTCCTTGCCTTCATTATATAAGGCAGGACTAGACATTTCTTCTTCTGTCTTTCATTCCAGATGAAGGAACTTCCAGCACTATCAACTTCTTCCAGCTATCAGAGCAGCATGTAACCATATTGATTGGTCTCTTTCTTTAGTGCAAGCACCATTTGAAAAACTAAAAGCCACTGACACAATATTTATTGGGCTGGAGAAAAAAATATTGAAAATTCAGGGCTGGCATGATCAAATCAGATCCCTCAAACTGACAACTGAATTGCTGAAAGAATAACTCAGAAATTGGTAATGTGTCATTCATTCCCCTAGACTTTACTATATTTATATTTAACAAGAAAGTTTTATCTACTGGCTTTGTTATCTATTTCTAATTGTGGAATTTATAGTGTTCATCTTATTAGCTTATTCAGTCCTAGTATTTCTTTTATGAAGACATGATCCCAAATACAGTAAATCTCTTGACTTCACTCACCAACATTTCAGGTTTTCCAGAAGTTTAAAGGATTTGGGATGCTGCCAGTAATGGTACTTAGCCTTTTAGCTGGTACTTAGCTGGTATTTAGCTTTTTAGGAGATTTAGGAGCATTTACAACCCTGTCCTTGGGCTGTGACTGCAAATGCACCTTCCTGGTTTTACCTGCAGGAGGATCTAGAGAACTCAAGCACTTTACTGAATGTGACATTGGCAGACTTTGGCTTGCGGTAGTATGGTTCAACACAAGACATTCAAAATATCTTCAACAACTATTTATTTGAAAGAGGTGGTAGGCATTGATAAATTTGAGTGTTGCTTCTCCTCTGCTATTGGCTGCCAAGACATTTTGTTAACAAGTGATGATGACAGTTTACAGGCTTATGGAGATTTGCCTGAAACATCTCCAACCTCATTGATTCCAGTTCTATTTTGCAACCTCTCTGAAGAAACTAATCCTGCATATTTTGCATTCCCTTATTTACATCACAGAATTTTCTTTCCTTCTCACACTTTGTTTAAAGCTTTCATTTTCTCCGTGGCCATCTGACTATGTATTTTATGTCTACATGTTTAAGCAAAAACATTCAGCACAATCTTTCAGCACATCATTATCTTTTTACGTAAAAATCTCCTAGCCCTATTTTAGCAAAACCCTAACTTATTTCCTTCAAAGCCAGTTTACTTTAATGCTGTGAAATTGAGACAGATTGTATTTAATGAAAGAATGACTTTAAGTTGAGAAGCTTTTATTGAAAGGCATAGTCACAGAGTAGATAGTCTTTACTGTATGTGCCTCCTGGGGGTGATTTGGATTAGGTGTTTTCTAGCTGAATTAAGTACTTAACAAAAGAACTATTTTCCCATCTGTGAATAGAGCTCCACTGGGCAAATACCATTACTGCCAGTTGAAATTACATAGTTAACATCCATAGGTCACATGCACAATTTCTACTGATGTTAGAGGCAACCCTATATTTGTATGGAAAAAGGCTACTACACAGTGCTTAAATATAGAGAGAAAGTGTGTGAAGAAATAAAATATTCAAATACAATATAAGAATGAAACTACAGGCCTGATTCTTCTTCCATTACAATAACTTGGATTTGTATGACTTCATTCCAGCTTACTTCGAAAGCAGTTAAGTTACTAAGAATTTCCAAGATCAAGAGCAGTAGTCTATTTAAAAGGGAAAATTGTGACCTTTGACAGCAAGCAACTGATGAAGAAGAAACTTTAAAAATATATAACTTCAATGTTAGTATTTTCATTTGAATTTCAGATCTTATTGTCAACTGACTCAGCTGGAGATAGTGAAGTTGATTAGTGCTGGATAAGGATCTACACCTCAAACAATAGTTCATAAGTCTTTCACCAATTGCACGATGGACAACCTTCTCTGGGCAGTCTATCTGTGGAAACAGGTCCCAGGTCAGCTCCTGTAGATTCCTGATGGAATGCACTGGTGTAAGTATAAACCAGTTCAATATTTAGCAATTTTTAAAAAGCAATGATTTTTTCTAAAGAGCAATGAAGTACTTCTTTTGCTTAAAATGTGTTGCAAGCTGTACTCATGTTACACAGGATGAGAAACTACTCTAGTTCAGCAAGATGGCTACTGTCTTCTGTTTGACTAAAAAATCAGTTGTGGTAATCTGAGAATAATTTTATGAAACAAGCTGACATTTTAGTAAAATTTTCTATTGCTTCATTTCCTTGGGAAAGAAGTTTGTGGGTTAAAGGAGAAAGTAAATAAACATACTTAGACCCCATACATACTTTAACACTGGCACTAATTAAAGTATTTAAGAAATTAAAAATGACAAAAGCAGAAAGACATAAAATGGCTGTACAGATTTACACAAAAGGTTTATCTTGTGTCTGGCAATGGTCAATGGTAGGAGCCCAGGGCAGTATATTCTCCAAGATACCCTCAGCTTAAGAACTCTGTGAGATAAATTTTTATGTAGAAAATTGTACTTTATGGTCACTGCTGGACAGAATCCTCATGCATTTATCTAATATAATTTAAAAAAAAATCTATTTTTGGCCTCCACAGCATCTTGTGGCAGAGTTCCATAATTTCATTATGCATCATGAGAAAAAGTGCTTCCTTTGTTTGTTTGTCCCTAAGGGAGCCAGGGACAAATGAAAACGGCTGTATTTACCCAGTAACCAGTAACGCTTGCAGATATTTGCAGATCTGCACAAGGAAGATGCTGATTATAATCATGTCTTTGCAGACAGGAGAGCAAGAGGCAGTCACAGCACAGTCTGAGCTGAAATTTTGCAGTAGGAGAAAGCAGAGAAGTCCTTGCTTGTATAGTATAGTCAGGGTTTTGCATTTTGTCAATGCTCTTTTGAGTCCTGGATATCTGCGTGCCACAAACCAATGCCAGATGTTTATCTGCATGTATCTGCAAGTGACTGAAAATAAGGCATTATCTCATGTACACTGCACTGAACAGCCCCAGCCTGCTATGGAAATACATGGACAGGAAATTGTATGGATCCTGAGGGCAGTGCAGAGCATAGCCTGTGGTGTGGCAAGCTGCATGTTTTCATGTGCTGTGGTTTGTCCTTTTTGAAGTGGTCATGTAATGAGCTGGAAATATCCACGTTTAGATAGGAAACATGCAAGTAAGGCTGCTGGTTGTGAATTTCCACTTTGGACAGTGTGACTTGCTTGAGGGACAGTTACAGCCTGACACCCTCACACCTTTCCTTTCTAGAGATAAAGCAAAATCCCAACACTTTTCAGCTTCTTCCAACATTTCTTCTATTTATCAAATACAAAGCAAATGTATTGTACTTACTTTTTCAGGGCACAAATTACCAAAATGTCACACTATAAAACTGCTAACCACAGAATTTGCTTAACTGGAAAGTGTTCTAAGTGTTTTTATACAGAAAGTATGGCTTCACAGGCAACGACTTCACAGCTACAGACTGAAGGCAGTGGCAACACTTTTCAAACATAAGCTATAATCTATAAGCTTTGTTTTTTGTCAAAAGTAAATGATGTTTGCCAAATTACCTAGTGAGTCTGGGGTTGAGATTCTTGAGGTTTTTCTCAGGCTTGGGAAGGAGGACTACATGGTACTAGGTGAAAAATACAAGCTTTGCAGCTTTTGGCTGCATGCAAATCTTCCGGTAAGTAATAGATATGAGCACTGCAATTAATTGATTGAGTAAGGAAGTTTCCAATGAATAGCTACTGTTTAGAGTAATTTTAGGAAACTGAGCACCTGGAAAGTATAAAATAGCTGTAAATCTATTTTAGATTTACAATAGATCTAATAGCTGAAGATCTCTGGTGTTTAAGAATGTGCATTAGCCAGTTGCACTTTGTCATTCTTTTATTTTTTGCTGTACTTCAAGTAGGTCAGACCACCTTTGGATTCCAGTGTCTTACCTTTCCTTAAAAACAAGTATTACCAGGCATTCCCAGAACAAAATAGGTAGCAGTGGTAAAATGGAGAATAAAGCAACAAACGAAGGTGTTTACACAGAGTTGGGATCATATCTGTCTTTGCTTATTAATATTTTATGAACTAGAATATAATAATGACAGCAACATTTCACATAAATTGCTTGTCAAATCAGAGTGAGTTCTTGACAGCAGAAGAATACAGACAAATATATGGAAGAAATTGAAGTACACCAAATTTCAATATATTATACCCCAAAAAAGTAAGGAATTATAAGAGCTAGTTCACTGAATTTTTTTACTCCTTATTCTATTATTCTATATAGTCTTTAAATGGGCTATTATTATGCTATGTATCTATATATACATAAATTTCTTTGGTGACAACGCTTGCTGAATTAATTATATTGGATGAAATTGAATGAAATTGAATTAATTGAATTGAATTAATTGAATAAAATTGAATTAATTATATTGCATGAAATTTTATCTGAGCTAATTAAAAAATGTAATTCGCTAGTGTGGGTGAGCAAATACAGAGTCCAATGAAAGACAAGAATATCACATAAAAATATGCCAGAAAACTGCTGGTGTGAAGAAAAAATTTAGTCCTTACATATGTAAAGAGATATTTATTACTTATCCTAGACCAATTTATAGCAACTAATCAAACAAAAAGACACCCTCAACAAAGTGAAAGTATCCTTATTTCAGCTGGGAGGAATAGTGAAGGTAATTCTTTTAGCTAGAAAGGCAAGAGATTAGTTTGAAGATGAGGTTTCAAAACTTGGACTTCAAAGAAGATTTCAAGATGAAAATGCTACAAAGTTTACTTCTACCACCAGTGCACAGTTAATATTCAAAGGATATAATCCTAAAAGGCCCCTCTAGTGAGAAGTTATCAGGGTTTTCCCACAGAGGCCTCCAACTGATATTGCCCCAGGTTATGTCTCCTGCTCAAAAACTTGCTTTATGGTTACCACCTTCCTGGAAGCAAGTTAGCTGGTCACAGGGAAGAAACACCAACTAGTACAGCCTTACAAAACACAGTTTAGTATCCTTTCTTTTCAATTCACTCATGTATTCAACACACTCCTGGTAAATGTGTTATCTATTTTGAACACAATGACTTTATTTAAGTCTCACCTCAAGCTGACTTAAAATAAGTATTATTTTAAGGTAACTGGAGAACTGAAATCTCTTTAGGTGGTATGAACAAAAGTATAAAAGGAGGAAGTGGGACACCTTTTAACTTCCCTATCTCTGCAGTACTTCCTCTAACATATTTGAAGAATAATAGATGGCATCTCAGCTTCAGTTTCAAGTTATTAGCATGCAGTAGGATATTGGTATAGATGCATGAACCTTAAGGCCAAAAGTGGCGCATGACATATGTGACAGGCCATCCTCAAAGAGCACAAATCTGGGTATTATTCAGACCACCTGCCCGAGGCAGCACACACTGGTGTCTGCAAAGGCTGGCTCACAGCATTGCTGAGCTGCATTTCTCTTCACAGATCCCTTGTTTCTTCTCTGCTTGTGTAAATTTTCTACACGCCTCATATACCCAAGCAGCTCAAGTGCCTGGAGCTGAACAGTAAAAATAATATGGTTCCTTTTGTTATTCTCTGTGTCCCATCAAATAATAACAGAGCTGAGGTAGCTGCAGCTTATTTTTGGCTTGGTTTGCTAGCCCCTTTCTCATTGTAAATAGATGTTGATTTTAACTAGCTTCTAATTGAAGCTGTTAAAAAATGTGATCCTGTGGTGTTAACTTTGACACGGGGCTGCCCATGTCAATAGCAATCGCTGCATGACACACTGATCCTTGAAAGGAAACTGAAAAATAGCATGTGATTTTCTGAGATAAACAGGCATAATGGAAAAGTTCATTTTATAGTGCCAAGATGAATAGACACACTACAAATTAGAAACTCCTGTGGTCTAGATCTTACTGTGCCACTATCTTCATTTGCCATCCCCATGCTTTAGTTTCCTTTGCAAAAAAAAAAGGGATTATCTCACATCGACTTGTGAATAAAATAAATCCTGAGCTCTAAGTGTTCCCAAGAGGTTTTTTTATTTAGCTCTCTTATTGAAACATTTCTAACAATCAAGGACAATGAAGTAAGCATCTAGTAGAACAAGCCTGTAAAAATAATCATTGTTACAGTACAAGTTCTCAAAAACTCAATAGATCTAGAAAACAAAAAAGACAAATGAGTCATCAGTTCTCATCAAAAACTCAAACTACATTTGTGGGTCATTCATAAAAATGTTCTAAATCAATGGGGTATGTTTCAAGTTAAAGCAATTACATTTTTCAAACTAGTGAAGGCTGGCAAGTAAGATCAACCTTAACCCATTTTTTATTTCAGGTCTGTCAATGCCTTTCTTCCTGTATTTTTGAAACATTTAGATTTAGCCTGTTAAGAACACAAATTAGCAAGTAAAATAAATCACAAATTGTGCTGATAGTCCGGGGACACTCAGGTGTTACAGCCATGAAAGAAGCAGAAGTTCTCAAAGTAGACATATCCCTGCTTTTTGTTCCAGAAAATTATTTTTATTTGCTTACTCAGAGGGGAGGAATTTAATATCTAAATTACAGACCTTGTGAGCTGACTGTCCAGTGTTTTAACTCTGCTAGAGCCTGAAACACAGTCAAATTTCTCCTATTCATAAAATTAAAAAGACACACTGCTGTAGTGTACTGAGCACAGGACAGGTCAGAGTCAGGGCTGACATGTAAACACTGTTAAAAATGTAAATACTTAAAAACATAATCCCTTACACCCCTGACATTAGTAAGTCATCAGATCTACAGTGATGATCCTGAGAACTCTTTCTTTCTCTGAGTCATATACTGCAAAAGACTTTGGTCTGGATGTGGTTTTCATTCTCATTAGCAGAAACTCCCTACCAGAGCAATATGACAGTATTACATTTAAAAGGTCACTTCCACAGAAAATGGTGCAGAAAACTGATTTTTAATTTTGGAGTTTATTTAATTTAAAATTGGTTTGGTTTGTTTTTACAGTTAACATACTGAAATAATTCTGTTTCAGTGGGAGAGAGTTAGAGGGTTTAACCACTCAATATTCTGAATGCTGAACATACCTCCCAGATATACACTTTAAATTGTGAAAGTAGCAGAAAATCTTTCATTGATGCAGAAAAAGCTGATTTTTTAATATAAACCTTCCACGGACAAGTGGTATTATCTATACATTTTTGAAAGACAGTAGGATTCTGTGCTGGTATTATGGTGAGTGAATGAATGTCTTTGCGAAACCAACCACCCTCAAATATGTGTGGTTCTTTTTTGGAAAGTTGAAAATTGAAATGCTTTCAAAACCTTTTATTTGATATTTTATTTGTCAAAAGTTTCAGTCAAACTCTACTGTATTAATTAAATTAAAATGTATTCAAACTCCCTTATGTTTCTTTAGAGCCAAATGGATCTACTAGATCTATTCCTATGCCATCAGCTTATCCCTTTCTAATTATGGCTGCATTATTTTCTTATCTGTCATTTTGTAATGTATTTACCCATGCAACACCATGTAGAAGGAAAAAAAAATTAAATTATTCTCATTTTGCTGAGGAGAAACCTGAATCATGAGTTCTGAAGTTCATATGGGACCCTATCTGACTCATCACAGGCAGCTAAGACAGGTCCATCCTGCAAAGATGACAGCAGTAGGTTAATGGTCTGTAGTGATGAGAGTTCACTAATAATGAGCCAATACAAATATGATTCCTCAACAGAAAGTATGGAATATTAACACAACAGCTGGCAGGGAAATCTGACTGTTGCACTGAGTTCATGAAATGTATTCTTTCACTACTTTTCAGATCCATTAAAAAAAAATCTGAATGCATTGCTCTGTTTACAAAGCAAATTATCAGAGGATCAAACCACCGGACTCCAGACTCTCTGATGGCAAGACTGATCTCTCATTCTGCCATAAGATTCAAACTATAATGACAGCTAACATGAAATGTTGTCAAAATAGTTTTCACTTTAAAATACAAGAAACAAGCATGGACACATACAAAGTGAGTACCCAAGGGTGTGTCATAGCTTTGTACTATAAATGTGTGGCAGAGAGCTGGGTAGTTAGAAATTAAAAAAGAGGTAAAAAACCAAGACATTTCTAATCCCCACAGGAGGCCACTGTGCTCAGGAGAGTTTTGCTTCTCACTACCACAGCTTATTGGAACTCCTGGAGTGTTGAAATGCCATGAGACACAGAGACACAGAGAGCTCTTAAATACAGAGAGCTCTTAAACTTAAAGTCAATCCTTTTAAGAAAATTTCAACTGTGTTTCTGTAACAGATGTTGTAACAACACCAAGACAATGATGTATTAAATAGCTTTCATTTTAATTCAATACTAGTTTCATAATAATTTACACAACAGTTTTGGATAAATATGTATGAAAAATCAGATAAATCATTTTATAGACCTATTTTACATAATCCATTGAGCTACAGTCATAAGTTCAGTAATATTTATCTCATTATAAAGTAGTTGAGTATTTTAAAATGCGCATATTAACTGCTGACAGAGAAAAAAACATGATTAGCTATGACAAATCAAGACATATTCTGAAGGCAATTAAATGAAAGGTGGAATAACAAGGTTTTGTCACTAAATTATAATATTTCTGAAGCTCAGCACATGTAAAGCATATATGAGAATATCTATAGGAATGTTAATATGTATAAGAATCACCAGCAAAGTCTGTGTTTAGACCCTTGGAAACTTTTCATGTGCCCCAACTTTACTCTTTCAGTGCCTGAGGAAGACATGGCACTATCTCCTAGTGAACTGGGAGGCTCAGTGGTGCAGGGCAGCAGCTCTGGCAGCAGTGCTCACGCATGGCAGGCTGAGCCTTCCAGAGTTTGCTCTGATACTTCCCAGCTTGTGCTCATGGAGCCGTGTCTGATGGCAGATTGGTACACAGAAATCTGGTGAGGAGCTCATCAAGCACTGAGCTATCCAGGAATCTGAGCAGAGACTCATGCACAGTGTTGTGCATTGACATGAAAAGTCACATTCCTGCCCTAAGGCCTTGGACATGGAAGTTCATTTAGCATCCAGCCCTGAGCTGACAGGCTTGGCTGATTCACAAGGGAGATTGAGCTCTTGCCACTGCTCAGAGCAGAAGGAAGATTCTTCCCCTTGCTCCCGATGTGCTCCTAGGTAACAGATGTGATGTTCTGGGGCTGGAAGGAGAAGACTCCATGTAAAGTAATCAAGACCAAGAAAAGGACAGTGGTACAAAGTTGGTACAATCAATCACCCATGTTGGAACAACATCACAAAACACACCTCAGAAAGATGTTGAAGGTGTAAGGAGCACAAAGAGTGATCTCCTCTATCCTTCCAGTTGAGGAAGAGAGTAGAACATTGAGAATTGTAAAAATCTTCACTGAGAAAAACCTCTCTGAAGATGAAAATAACTAATGAAAAGTTCTGCTTTCTGTGGAACTGACCTTTGAGTGGTGGGGACAGACCACTGCAGAGGCTGGCAGAAGAAACAGGGGCCACCAACCCACAGGAGGCCCAGAGCCTGCAGAGAAAGTCCATCTGCAATGGCATGAGTTGGCAGATGTCATGTGATCCTCTCAAGCAACAACCCATCCAAATGAGAAGAAAATTATTGGGCCATATTACAGATGCTTGAAGGGACCATAAATGCTGGATTTGTGCTACTGTGGTAGGGAAACCCTGAGAAGGGAAAGCCTTCTGACCCTCCACTTTCCATGCATATTCAGCAACTGCTAGGGTCAAATCCTTACAATAATTCTACTCTCACTGGAATGTAAATAAAGAATATCACACTCTCCCTGCCCTGCTTCATCTCCTGAATAATGCATCTGGTCCCCTAAGGACACACATAGCAAAAATACTATTCATTTCAAGAAAAGCAAAATGTATATCCCAGCTAGTCCAGCTGAGAGCTAGCCACATGAAGAGCACCCTGCAGAGCAGGATCACTGCATGTGCTGTTGCCAAAGTGAGGGGCAGTCTGAGGATGGGTGTGAGATGCACAGAGACATACAATAAATTCTTGCTCTGTGCACCTCTCTTAAGAAAGGAGAGTTCCAGGCAAAAATCTAAAAGTGTAAAAAAGAATCTCAGTATTCTGAAAATCCCCACTCTCCCTTTCTGTGAAAGGGACAAAGTATCCTCCTGGCAGGGCTATCTGGGGAGCTGAGGTTTCCCACTCAAATACATGTCTGCCATTCAAGCCAGTTCCTAAGACAGGCATTGAGCAGATGACTGGCTCCAAGCAACCCCATCCCTCATTCTGTACTTGTCCAAAAGGCCCTTTTGGTTCCACTGGCAGCTCTGTCTACATACATACATGAGGTCAATCCTAAAAGCAATAAATAGCCAGGCACTCTAGGCTCTCTGAATCACTTTGGCATTCACTTTAGGCGCATCCAGACAACACAGCAACCTTTTAAGTAGTAGCCAAAAGGTGACAGTTTGGCTGACATGCTAATAACCATCTTAAAGTGATCTTTACTTGTTTCCATAGAGAAATGCTACTGAAGAAAAGGTGGACTGACAAGAATAAATATGCAAATTGTTTACTTTTCAGTCCATTTGTGCCATTTTGCATATTCTTTCATTCTAGCAATTAAAAATCCGTGTTGCCTCAATGTAGTCATTGGGCTGAGTGGAAAGGTAAACACTGGAAGTCTTTATTCTTCTGGTAGCTGACAGCTTCTCTCCTTGGAGAATGAAAAAATTGTCTATTTTTACTCTTGTCAAAAAACAATAGAGGTTGCATTAGTCACAAAAAATATGGAAATCTGCCAGGAAAAGAATATAAGTCGTACCCCTGTAGAAACCTAATAAAAATGTCTATTAGGCTTTTGGAAATGACCCTTAACTACCAGCCAAATCATAATGAAATTGGCAAAACACAAAAAGCAAAGTCTCACTTTGCTTTGCAGCTTTCAAGTGACCCACAAACCTCATTAAAAGGGATCAGCAGTGGCAAGTATAGACTTTGCCAAAATTCTTTGGCAACAGGTCCCAAAAAACTGAAAGAGACCAGGTTTACATAGAAGCAACAAGCTTGCTGGTAAGGTTAGCTCCTGTCAACATCTCTCACACTACAGACAGAAAAATCCCTTTTGACTTGTTTTCTTAACGAGTTATCCTGTTGAATTTATTTCACTCACAGTCCACAGGAGCAGATACTGCTGCTCTTTACTCAGATAAAATCCAGATGAAGTTAAAGAAGGGGTTGCTCCCTGAGAAAGGAGGACAGCAGGACAGCAGAAGGGAGGACAGCACTGGACTTTCTGGAGCAACTGTTTTATGTTAGTAGTAAGGAAATATTATTTTTCTAAAGAACAGTGCTGTAGAGCATTTAGCATTTTATTGTGCACATTCATGTTCATAAACCATTATTAAGGATAGATTTTGCACTGAATTAAACCAAATCAAACTTAAAAATTATGGAACTCAGTTCTCCCTTCCTGCTAGCTGTTTATGTCTGTGAGAAGGCAGAATCAAGATTTCACCTTTGATTTCCTTCTAGAAAATACGGTCCAGATCAAGTACAGACTATGGGTTTGTATATGACCTATTTATGTTATGAAAGAGGTATGGCTAACTGTTCCTCTCAGGTCTTAAAATCTGTGAGCTTTGGAAAATGTAGTGTTCTACTGTCAAGTTCTGAGTAAAAAAATCCTCGTTTCTTTACAGAAAAATTGCAAATAATATAATGTGTAATTGGCCTCACATGCCCTTCCATCTTTTCAATGAAAAAAAGAGAGAAATATGCATACTTAGCCCTACTGAGGCAACAGCGTGAAGAAGGAATGAATAGTTGGACTGGTGAGGTTTTTGATGAGTCTGCAGAGCTGATTCACCTTTAGACTGTGCTGAGGACTCCACTGTGCTGTTGAAGCCCACAGGAATACTACCGAGGATATGGTTTTTAAAAATGACCATCAGATTATAAAAAAGCCTCCTGCTTTTCCCTGAAACTCCATGTTTGTAGAGATCTTTATTCACTGTGTGTCCTGCTCTATTTGTGGACTGTAACTGCAGAATTTTAATGAGCCACATGCAGGGCTCCTCTAAGAGCCAGCTTTGCAAAGAGAAATGTCACACTGAGAAATTCCTTGTTTGCCACTGTTTTATTGTTCTGTGGACAAGTTAAGTCTACCTTGATTTCACTCCATACATTTCCTTCTTCCCACAGTATAGAGCTGGTAAATTGTGCCCCCACTGAAGTTCAGCTTCATCATCATTCATTCTCATTCACCCTCTCTGTTTTCCTTCATCCTGAGGCAGATAGAACAGCCTTAAAAATCTGCCAACCTATGTAATTCAAAGACAAAACTGGAGTTTGAGTGGTTTTGTCCTTGCTTAAGACTGAAGTTATAAAACACAAAATATTTAGTTAGAAAATTAAATCTGAGGTCAGCCAAGAGCCAATGGAAAGGTCTTTCTGAGTAAAAATAATAAAAAAGCCTAACAAACCAGTGCTGTTAGACATTGACTACTCTAGAGGCAAAAGAGAGATGCTGTGTACCTCAGTAGATTCACTGCTTGTGTTTTTCTTTAGATATCTCATGGTCATACATGGCTAAATATGGGGCAGTATGGTGTTTAAAAATAACTGTGACATACAAAGTGCCTTTCTGCCTCTGTATTTCATGGCTAGTGAAATCCCTACTCTCCACATGACTCTTAAAGCAGCAGGAACTGAGGACATGAGACCAGGATGGGCAGAGAAGGAGGAGAAGATGACATGGGGCAATGTGTGTGCTGTGCCTTGGGTGGCTAATCCAGCACACTGAGAGTTCAGACATTGGCTGTGTCTCCCAAACTTCTCGGTGGTCTTCTCAGGCTACAATAAATCCACATGACATTTCTGTGCTGTGCAGACCATAACGACAGAAAAGATTAAGAGTCATGTTCTCATTACAGAGGAGGTCTTTGTGGCAACTTTAGGATGTGACCAAAGCACCAGAATAAAATCATCTGATGATGGGCATTACATGCCTAATTAAAAAAAGAAAAAGAAGAAAGCATACAATTGATTTTCCTCCAGATTCTGCTTTAACTTTGCACAAATATTCTGGTATTATTCTAGCTTTCTTGTTCCCCTGAACTTCCTGCTCAGACTGGAAATGGAAGGGCCAGACAGTTCTTCTCAAGGGATTTTCAGAGCAATTCTGAAGAAAAAAACATTCATGTTTTCAGTGTTGGTGCTGACATTGAACTATAAATCATAGATCATCAGTGATTCTTAACAGTGAGATGTACTGGCCAAAATCCCTAAAAACTATCATCAAAGGCAAAAGGATCTTTGTAACGAACAGAAGGAAAATTGGGATGAGGTGGCCTGCTTAAGATTTGTATGAGAAATTTCACAGACTTCCATTACTCTCTTTTAACAGGAACCTTTGTTATTAAGACTGGCTTATTTTATCATTAATAAAATGAGAGAAACTCAACAAAGTATGAATGAGCACAGGGGAAACTTAGAAAGCAAACTTACCAAAAAATAACTTGTTTCTTTTTCTCTCTGATCCCCTTTTGGTTTTCACAAGATTTAGCTGCCATTTTATCTAAATATACTTTTGTCTGATAATATATTTATGGCAGTATTTTTAAGGTATATTCAACTGATTTTTTGTTCATAACCTTGTTTAAGGGTTGGTGAAAATTTTCAAAGGCCCTCATATCACACTGTGGATTTGTGGTTTGCAAATCCCAAAAGTTTAAAGTCCTGTTAGGTAAGCAAAAGAAAAGAATGGATTTATAAATGCTTACTCAATTACAAAGTTGCTCAGCTCAGCTCATTACCAGTTAATTATTAAATATACATTACAGTCATTCTTTAGATGAGATATTTGGGAAGCAGATGGCTCCTATCAACAGAGTTAAAAATAAATAAGACTGTCTTCAGGAACATCTGGTGCTGGTGACTGTCAGAAACCTTGCCAAGCTTAAAACTTCAAATAAATCCAAGGAGTCTGAGGTCTTCTATCCCTACATTTATGACCAAAAGGACTGAAGTAAAGATCTAACTACAAAACTTGATTTGGAATCAGACTCCAAACTCTTTCTTCAAGGTATTTGTTGAGACCAATGCAATTTCTTTCTCTCAGCTTTTACCTACCAAAACTAAACACTGAAGCACAGGTAATTCTTTCACTTCATATTGTGTCTTGTGACTGAAATTGAAATGAGTAATTTGGGGATTTTATTCTATTACCTTTTACCAATTGCACTTCAGAAAAGCTGTTTAACATTTTTCAGATGACACTGTCACAGGAGTGACATGAATTTCAGCAAACCTTTTAGCCATCTCTCATTGTGACTTCATCAAGTTTTTTGATGAGGAAGGGGTAGTATTACTTATTTTGCTGATAATAGGATCATTCTTTAATTCATTTTCTTGTATGGGAGTAAAAATACTGTAAAAATAAAATTTAGGTGTTTCAGTGTTGTTGTATCCTTTTATCTATATTTCCAATAAGACTGTTGAACTTCACCCTAAAATATATCAGCTTGACCACCCATGGGTATAATCCTCTCTTTCCAAAGGGTATGTCCAATTTAACCACTGATTCCCCTGCTGAATCTGAGTCTCCATTTTGGAAGTTCATTTTCCAAGAAAACAGAATGGGGGCAGAGCTGCTGGCTTTGTGTGTGTGTGTGTGTGTATGAGGTTGTGAAATGTTAATCAGGGTCCATCTGGAAATGTTCTTGCCCTGAAGTATCAGTTAGACAACTGAATTCCAGCATGATGCTGCATAAATAGGGGACAAGACTTCCAGGAAAGAAGAAACTGGAGCACTAATGAGGGCAAATTTTCCTAATTCCTATTATGACTTTTCCCAAAATCCACATTAATTACATAACTGGCCAAAAATGGACTAGTCTTGCCCAACAAAAGAAACTGTGGAGAGCCTCTTGCTGTTTCTCACTTGTCCTGTGTCAGCTTAGTAGGTCTGAACAGCCTCTCCATTTTTGTCTCCACCTTGTCCTGAATTCAAGGTACTCACCAAGGTGAGCTGGGGGTTGTCCATCCTACCCAGCCATCCAGCTGTGGTGGGAGGGTGGGAGGTGTGGCACACAGGCACAGCCCCAGTCAGTGCTGTACTCGGTGCCTCCGTGACTCCGTGACAAGTCACTCCATGACGTGTCACTCCGTGACAAGTGCCACACTTGTCACTGCTGGAAACCACACAAGAGACTCCAGGAGAGAGTCTAGGGCTTTCCTCTGCCACCTGCTCCACAGACACAGGCCACATGGGTTATTAAATAAAGCCATTTAGACTTTCAGGGTCATTTTTTGTCTTTTTTTCCTGCTGGTGTGGCCTGCCAATGCGAAGTGTAAGCCCAATTACAGGGGTTTTAGCTGTTTATTTTTTGTTTAACCTGCTCCCTCACTGGCACAGGAACTGTGCTGACAACACATATGAAAGCTGGCACATTGTGCAGTGCAGTCCACAATATTCTCTCCTTGCTGTCCCCTGCAACACCCCCTACTGTGTGTCTTTCAGAGGTTCTGTTTTTGCAGTCAGCCAAACATGCAGCTCTGCTGGGAAGTAAAGGCAGGGATTGGAAGTCCCACCAGTTTCAGTTTGAAACATTTAATTTACCTTTTTTTTTCCCCTCAGCAGAGTGTGCCTCAGGCCTGAGCTTTGGTGGTCTGGTGATTAACACTGCTGTCTAGAGTTTCATGATATTGGGATTCCTTTTTCTGCTTTATCACAGATTTCCTGTGTCCTTGAGAAAGTCACTTAACCTACTACTCCTCAATACCACAGAGAAAACGATGCTGCTCTTCCTGAGCAAGGGCGCTGGGAGAACAATTCTGCTCCCTCTCAGAGGAGAATGTGTGGTATTGTGGAATTTAGATGGGCAGAAAAATGGAACCTTTTAAACTCAGTGATAAAGTTGGGTCATTCAGTGTAACACAAAGTCATCTGTAAAGCACAGAAAGAACCATTTTGTCTGCTCATAGAGGAGATTAAATGATAATAGAATTCATTTTATGTGGTTTTAATTTCATAATAGCTTTTTATGTAAAAGTCATTGAAAGTTCTGAGTATTTCCTTCAACACAGAATAAATCCATAATAAAAATACAACACAGCTACAACTGTATGTGTGCAAATACCTGTGGAAAGTTAAAACAAATCTGTAAGTACCCTTCAGCCATTAACTCAATCACTTTAGTGGTGAAAGTGGTTTTTAAGGCAGCTTTGCCTCACTCTGCTTCATCATAATCTGTCATGTTTTGTACCTAAAAAGCATCCTGGCACTGAGAAACATCTCAGATGGCAGGACACACAAGTTTTGGCCTGACACCCTTTGAAAGTTGCATTCCTGTCTCCCCAGATTTGTCTGATTACTGACAGTTTGACTTAAATAAATTTTTAAAAGTCCTCATTTGTACTCAGTCTCCTGATTTTAATACATCAAATCTTTAGATACACAAATAAAGAAGAAGTGAGTTTGGATTTTCTTTCAAGAAGAGATGTTGGATTTTCAGAATTTGGGATTTGAAGTTACCTAAGAGCTGGAAGATTTTGACCAAGAACTTTATCAAACTCCAAGGAACTGTTTGAATGAAGCAAAATCATATCAGTGGCATGTTGTAAATGGTTGGTGTGCAGCCTACTATTTCCCAAAGCTGAATATTTTCAAACTGTGCAAGACATAATGTTCAAACATTTCAATTAGCAAACACTCGGATGACCCCGAACAGCAGGGAGCAGCTGACGTGTGAGAGGGCAGGGCTGCTGCTCAGTGACTCCAGCAGGTCAGGGAAAGGGCTGGCAGAAACCTCACAAAGTGCAGCACTGGTGGCACAAGCTCATTGGCCCTGAGGGGACAGCCCAGGGCATCTGTGCCGGGTGGGGACAAGTGGCCTTGGAGCCTCTGCCGAGGAGGCCCTGGGGATCCTGGAGGAGCCACATGAGAGGCTGTCCTTGCAGTAGTGAAGGCCAGCCACAAAAATAAAGGATCTCAGTCCGCAGGTTGAGAGGCTCCCTCCCTGCTTGGCAATTTGCAGAAAACAGCCCTGAACTATTTAGAACTCATAAGACCATACCCAGTTTAGGTTCCCCAATACAAGAAAGCCATAGACAGACTAGAGCAGTTGTCTTCCAGAAGACCCATGGTAGGAAAAAAAAAGACTATGTAATCTGGGCATCTACACAAAGTAATTGAAATTCTCATACTATTCCAACTTTGAATTCAAGATATCTTCAGTGTTGTAGTCTAAATTTTTTCTGCTTCTACAGTTTAATCGCATACTCCATTTTAGATCAAAACACTATGGTACAATTTCTAAAACATTTTTAGGTGCCTATTAAATGTTCTACAACACATACTTGCACTTATTTTTTAATGAAAGGAGATGACAAATAAAATGAATGCTGAAGAAACCAACCAAAAAAATACTGAGAGAAAGAATCCACCAAGAGATTGCTTTCTTAACTTGATAAGTCTATTTCTCTTTTACAGAGTCCTTTTTAAAAATAAAACAAAACACTTTCAATAGATCCCCTTCACAGAAGGATATTTCCTTCAAAAATCTCCCATTCTTGATCAGATATTCATTCTCATGTTCCTGAACTATAAATGACATGTAATTTAATATACTTTTCAATCTCCTATCAAAGAAAGTTGATTTAACTGAACTGTTAAGTGATGCAAACCTGGTTTTAGTTTTCTTTCTCTGTAATGCTTCAGTTTCTCCTGATGGGTGAGCAGCACAGTACTCATTTTTGGAGTAGTTGTAATGCTCTGATGTCCTCAAGCAAATGCACTGTATCAGTGCACAGCTATGAAATTGCAACATCTAATGTGTTTCCTTAATTGAAGTAGTCAATTAAAAGATCTGGTTTTTTCTTAACAGTGCAAACTTCCTTTAACTTACGCAATACAAATTGTAAGAATTCCCTGGAAGCATTGTGACACTATTTCAACCAAATACATACAGACTCATGGAATAGGAAAGCTTTCTGACCTATTTTTAAGTTTAGTGAATGGTTATTCATACTTCAACAAATCTAAAATGTAGTATTTCGTGTATATTGAAGAATATCTCCTAACACAGCAAGCTTCTTGTTTGAAGTTCAAATAAGAACACTTCTTGCCAGTGATTTGGTCAAACATGGCACAAATATAATCAGTAGAAATTCCAAAAATAATCTGTGTTTTAAGTAGTTGGTTTCTCAATCATACACATAGAGCTATCTTGTGTTTTGAATTCCAGTGTAAAGAACTTATTAAGTAAATGAACATGCTCAAAACTCATGGGCCCAGAGGAGTGCTGGAGGGAAAATGAAAGAAACATGGAAGATAGAACAAGCTGTAGACAGAAACACTGGAAATTAAGCTCAAGCTAAATTTAGAAGGGAAACATTTCAACTGTTTTCTTCAGAACTTCTTACTTTCTTTACCAAATTTTTCAGAAATTGTTCAAAAAATACATCCTCACTCCAGACAATGAAACTAAAAATTAAGTTTTCAGCAGTGATAGAAAAGACAGTATGTGAAAAAATAATACATTTCATTTTTTTAAGGAAAAAAAAGTCACAAATGAAAGATAAACTTTGCACCATCCTGCCAGGTATTCCAGAAACATGTAAACACAGTTATATAATTTCTATTCGCCTATTTCCAAACTCAAATTTCCTAGAGGTTTAGTGGCAGACAAACCTGGAGTTTTAGACCTAATGCAATTCAACTAGATACCATGGATGCATAAAATATAATCCAGTTTGACAAACACACACCTTAGAAAAGTTAAGTTATTGAAGATACGATCTAGAGACCACATTTTAAGACTACATATATAAGATTCACTTCATGATCAACAGCAAATTTACCTTGGATTCCTGTAGAGGCTCATGTAAAGTCTGTCTGAGCATATCTTTCCTGTTAAGGCCTGATTATCTGGAAAACTTAAGTATCTCTGCTCTGAAAACCTGATCTTCTCAACATGCCTGAATGAATTGTTATCAGTAGCAGATACAAACAAAACATTAAAGGCTTTTCAAAATCTTGACCAGCATTTCCTCTTAGAGTTATAAGGAAACAGGATTTGTAATTCTTGATATTCTACACACTACTATTTTTTTTCTAACATTATGCTAATTATAACTTATCCAATTTATATCCTTTGTCCTTATTATGTTTCAAAACTTATTATTTTTTCTTTTACAGAAATTATATTGCCTGTATGTCTTGATACAAATATACCATAAAGACTTTATGCATAACCTGAGCAGCTTAAAATGTCCTAAATTTGGAAGAAATTACAGTTATGTAACTTCAAACATTTATAAATTTTTCTAGTACAAATAGTTTTTTCCCCCAAATTTACATTGTTTTTAATGCATAAATTGCTCTGCATAACCCAGCTGTTAAGGTCAGTTTTCCTGGCTGTAACAGGTATCTGTCACCTAATTATAATAGGTATTATCTGTCTTGCAATAAAAATAACAAATGAAAGTCTGCCTTTCCAATAAAGCAATTAACATCAGGAGTGACAAATGCATAGGATTCTTTCACATCGTGTCCTTGAAAATTCTTCCTGTTGACAGAGAGAAATTGGTATGAAAGCACTTAAATGGCTATTTTGTTGACTGAACCTGACCATGTCTCATCTTCTGGCTCAGCTTTTTTGTTCTTTAAAACAAATTCTGTATATCATATAAATGGGAAAATCAAATATTAAAAAATGTAAGTACACTCCAGTATTTAAATGGCTACGGCTTCATGACAACTACAGTAAGTACGCAAAACTTTTTCTTTTTTTTATGGCTACACTTAGGATATGGTAAAGTGCTAAATGTGCAAGCAATTATGAACTTGGCACAGTAGCAATATTTATTTTAAGCTCTACTTGTGCTGCTTTGGTGGAGGATGTTTACTTAACCAGATTCTATTAAACATGCTGAAGACTTTGTACTCTAAAACATTTTTAATTGATGAAACACAGAAGCAATCAATCAACACAAATGGTAAAGAAAGGCAGACAGGAACAGGCAAACAGAATAAAATCTGTAGGTGTCTTTTTATCTCTTAAGGGAAAAAAAAAAGTCTATTTGTGCTTCTGAATTAAGTGTTTGTGAAAAAGGAAGACTTGATAGTGGTGGAGACTCAAGTCTTCTATTTATTTACAAGTCGGGCGTAGTGGTGGGAACTCTTGCATGGTCTCTTGCCTTTCCTATTCAACCTCTGACCTAATGGACCTGATGAGCTTATCCTCTCTCATGACAGGAAAAATCCACGCTGAGTATACAACCTGTGGGTCTGACTTACCCAAACAATGCTGAACGGTGATGCTTTTCATGCACCATTTGTAAACATATGAAAGCCATCGCTCTGCCTCACATTCCTGCTCCAGGAAGCAAATTCCATTTAACCCTGAGCACCAGTAGATGGGAAGCATTTCTGCAGCTACCTTATTCTCAAACTGCATCTGTTCTGAACTTCCAGATGTTAATTCTAAATCATGTACCCATAAATGTTTTTTAAGTGTCAGTTTAAAAAAATATTATCAGAACATCACTCTATCAGAGCACAGACGTTCTTTGAAATGGGGTTTATCGACAGCTATTTCTTGATAAAAAGCTTAAACCTAAAACATTTGCTCAGACTAAACTGATTTCAGTGGGAACTTTGCCTGAAAGAACATGGCAAGAGTATATCCACAGAAGAAAAAGTTTAGACACTTAAAAATTCCTTCAGGGAAGTAGTCCAAAGTGGTGTAGTCACTTGTGCATCTCATAGCTGTAAAGCTGGAAGGAAATTTATTAATTTTAACTATATATATATGTCTTTATATTTCCTTTCAACTTCACATGAATGTATTTATATTTATTGTAACAAGTGCTTTAACTTTTTGTCTGTACAGACAATGGATTGAAACACAGAAGAAACATATATATACACATGCATGAATGCATACCTACATTCACACATACATCCGAATCAGATTCCATATGAAAAAATATTTGGACCCTAAAAATATGAAATATTAGTGGGTATCCTTTAATTCCAAAATACATAATACAGTCAAGACAATGTTCTTAAAATGTATGCAGGTCTTAGTGTTTCACTGTGAGATTTTTCCTTGTACTTTTATTTTTCTTATTGTTTCTTTTATATGTTTTTATATATGCTCTATATATAGTTTCACACTACTTATATAAATTAAAATTTCCTTTTGTTACTTTCCCAATTAGAAAATTAGGATGTTCTCTGCTGTAAAAGACTCCTAAATTCTTGTAAAACTATTTGTATTTGTATAGGAAACATTATTTAAATTACTGCCTTCTGTTCTAAGAAGTATGATGCAAATCTGGATGTATTTCCTATCAAATCTTACTATTTCTTCATCCTTATGATAGAGGTTGTGGAAATAATGTTTTTGATATATTGATTTGTGAAAGTAAAGAATAATAATTAATTTTGTCTCTATCTCTGTTCAGAGTTAAAAAACATTAGAATTTGATTGCAGTTTTCTCATATAAAAAGAGTATTTCATTTATGTACTGGATTTTTTTATTCCTTAGAAAAATGGACCTTTTTTGTGGCTCACTAATTTAAATCATAGTATGAATAGTATTTCTTGCTTGTATTTAGATCTGCAACAGTACATGAGAAATTTTTTAGAGTTTTGCACTGTTTTATTTTGGAAAATTCATATAATGAAATAATTTGAGATAATGAATAAAGTTTGCAATTTCAACTAAAATGTTTTTTAGTACTGATTCATACTCCTACTTTTCAAAAAATAAAATGCACAATTGAATATGACATACTGTAGATGGCACCCTATGGAAGTTTGCAAGTGGGTGTGTCCTTGCTATTTTCAAGGCCAATAGACTGTGGGTTTCTGGCCAATATTTGGGATTTAATATAATATTTAATACAATAGGAGATAAGTGGTTCAGACTGGTTACATGTTAAGATGTAAACAGTTTGTTCTCTTTAGCTGATAAAATGTTCGATCCCTATTCTAAGCAGGTAGCATAAGAGGTACAGAATAAACTACTACATCCACATTTCATTAAATTCACATGAATATGAATCTTAGGCAGCTGTGAGAATAATTTATATTATTTGTTTTATCCAAAGCCTATATAAAAGCTTGTGGCACCCCTTAGGTTAGAAGAAAAATCATCCCAGTGTATAAATTTTAATATTTCAAAGCTGAAATATAAGTACTAGTCACACAAGCTTTCATTGTTTTGTTATTTTATAACTATAAATTTCCACTTTTTGGTCTAAACCAATAACATTTCTTTTTCTGACTACACAAGAGGAAGTGTGCTCTGACCCAACTCGATTGGTGCATATAACAATATTACATGAAGGGAATTATCACTTCATATTTCCTTGATATTTTTCAGGCTTAGAGACCTATAATTTTATAGGGATTAATTCATTTCATTTCACTTGGTTTTTCTTTTTATCTGGGAATGAGTCACACGAGTGCCTATGCCACTGTTAGTCATAAAGCAAAGATTACTGACTTTTAAATCTCTGTTTTCAGGGCAAATCTACCCTCTTCCATTTGTTTCTTCAAGTCAATGTTGAACAAACATCTCCAAAACTCACCACCTTTTATAAATCTTGACATTAGAAATGTAAGGTGAATTCCAGTTGCTGAATTTACAAGTGACAGCATAGTAGTTTGCTAGTGCATTATAATCTTTTTTGTATTTATTTTCCTATTTTGGCAGAAACAAGCAAACTAAGCCAATCCCTTCAGGCCCACTATAATGCTTCATTGACTTTAAGTCTTTTTAGAAAAAGACTTTTTTAAAAAAGACTTTTAACTCAATTAGCCTGCCAAAGCAAGTCAGTTGTTTCAGCAATTCTATTTCTTGAACCAATCCATTGTCTGTGGTTTGTGCCTCTCACTGTTGTCACATCACAGCAGCAGCAAAATAAGGAGCAAGAAGACACAACAACAATGTGGATCTTGTGAAGCCCTTGAGCACAGATCCCCCTGCCAAGGGATAGTACCCTTCACTGTTCAGAAAACTGTGTACACTGTTCAAAAATATGTGATACATGTGAATTAGCTTACGAATTACAAAAAAGGAAAGAGAAACTTCAAGGGAGGGTTATAATGGAAAATATTGTGAGTCCATAACTGACAGGTCATGACAGTGCCCTGTAAATTAACATGAGCCAATCTGTGTGACCTACAGTGTTATATTCTTCCACTATATCATCAAACATGTGATTTCTGTGCTCGAGTCCTTCAAAAGTAAAAAAATAATTTTAGAAGACAATGCTTTTTAGAAGAACATGCTGTTTAATGTTTAAAAATAGTCTGTTTAAGAAAAGGCATGGACATATCTTCTAAGAAAAATTCAGCTGGGGTCTATTTCTTTGTGATACAATATTTCCCACTGAAAAAATAGGAAACATATTTTATCTAAGTCATTCTGAAAAATAGATAAGTTTATAATTATTGCTATTTATTTATATGCTACCCTACAAACAGCTTTCCCCAATTCCCTGTATTTATTTTTTTTAGCAATCATATCTGTTCATGGTTACTCATGTCCTTATCTGACTGAGTTGCTTATGTGTCATCTATATCAAATAATCTCAATTCCCATTCATATCAGCATGAAATAAAAATTAAAATTTGTAGAGAATTCTGTTTTACTAATATAATCAGAATAAAAAATCAGATTTAACTGTCAGATTTTGCTGACTTACTGACCAAAATTTATAAAGGCCTCACCTGAAATAAATGTTCATCCTTTAATCTTCTTTAACATAATACAGAAAATGGCTGCAGAGAAACACATTTTCTTGCTGTTTATTTCAACTGACGGAAAGCAGAACACAAACTTTGTCAATAATGCAAAGAATTCTTATCCAGGTCCTCTGAATTTGTAAACTTTTCTAAAATCCATTTAACGGTAATCTAATAGTTTGACATCAATTAATGCAGACATTCAGCACAAAGGGAACTCTTAGGAATATTTGGATTGTTATTTTGTTTAACTTTTGCTGCTTATAATTTCTATAAAGCAGGCAGAAGTGAGATCTGCATTGAATAAAATAATATTTTTATAAGGGAGAAAAAATGAACAGAGCTTTATAAAATTTATTACAAAAGTGGTACCATTAATAATTTTTTCAAGTCTTTAACTGATGCTGCCTATCATCTCCTTTTTTTTGTTTTTCACTCAGTATTTGTTTTTTTCTTCTCTATCTGCCCAATTAGATACATAAACATATATCTAAAGCTTGCTGTTAATTTAGATTCACACCTAAGAGGACACTTAGGCACCTGAATCCTAAGCAGTGCAGGAATAAAGCATAACCTTGGGAATAAAGGTTTAAACTCAGAGTCTGAGCCTGTCTTCTAGCACTTGAGACACTGTACTTACTGTTTATCAGGAAATTGTACAACACAACGTTTCACTGCTTTGTGCTGTTTGCACAGTTTGAATCATGAATTGAAAAGATGTGCCTTTATATACTTGGTATTAGGAGACCAAATATATTCTTTCCACAAACTACCAACAGACATATTCTTATAAAGCTGTGGTTAGGCTTTATGTATTCTGTTATATGCCAAATCCTTGTTGACACCTTTCTGATCTATATAAATTAGGCCTAACATAGTATGAGACCTCCAGTACCTTCTCAGGAACAGAGCACTTGGTCCTCCAACTTCTACCTTATCAGCACAGATGTCAGACTGAGTAAAGTTCTTGAATAAGTATTTTTAAATCATTAGAAAGATTGTAAAGTAGTAGATGTTTTTGATTAGTAAATTGTGAGATGAGATATTATCTCTGTTTAGGAGTAATTTTTATTAATTAGAAGAATGTAGCTTCCTATTAAAGAGAAACCCAAAACATTAAGAGTCATTTAAAAAGAAGGACCTTAATACCATCAATGGTCCTTCCTTTTGCTCCTGTATGCAGTCTTGCATCCACTACAAACATTGTAGGCATAGTTGTTGGTTTCATGTAATGACCCCTATATGTTAATCTGTAGTTTAAGATGTCCTATAATAACAAATCATTTTAAAGTTAATAACTAACCTCCATAGGCACTCTTGTTTAAGAGATAACCACAATGAGTCTTAAGAATATTTTTAGCACTAAACTTTAATTTTGCTGAACAGAATCTTGACCGAGAAAAAAAATGTAAAAAATATAATAGTTTCTGCTTTGTCTGAGACACTTCATTTGACTATTTATAATACCCTCTATTTTGCAAAAAGTATTATTTTGATGTTTTCTTTTCATATCCATCTTATTAATTTCATCCTGTGACATTCAATTCTGGAGATTTATATTGAGCAGCAAATATAGCCCTATTCTTGGTATTCCAAACATGGAATGTATTGCTTGTTTTGACATCTAAAAAAGTTCACAATAGAAACTCAACCCCATCACTCTTTTTTCCCCCCTACCTTTGTTTTAAAGCATCAGGTAGTGTCTTTGAATTGGTTTCTGTGGCTCACACCATTTTTAACATTTTAATAATGTGCTGTCCTGGTTTCAGCCAGGACAGGCTTAATTTTTGCAGTACCCAGGAGGGAACATGGCTGGGACCTGGAGGTTATTCTACGCCACCTCAAGTCATTGCCAGGGGTGGGGGAAGGGAGTCTCTTCCAGAGAAAAAGTGTTCCATTCTGGAGGGAGCCATCCAGTACTGCCTGATGTTGGGGAGGGTGGGGTTCTGTGTGAATCATTCCTTTTCTTGTACTTTCTGTTATTAGTATTGTTACTGCTTATGTTCAGTTTCTTATCTCATTGGTGTTACCAGTAAATTGTTCTTATCTCAACCTGTGATCTTTGCCTTCCCTGCCTCCAATTCCCCCCTCCATCCTGCCACAGGGGAAGGGGGAGCAAGCAGTTTCAGTGGGAGTACTAATTTGGAGAATACCATTCCTAAACCACAACATATGCCTGAAAATAAAAATTGCAATTCTAAACCTTTGTTTCAAAGGCTGTTTTCCACCTGTCCAAAAGCCTTAGTTCAGTTAACAAGGGTTAATTGATATAACCAAACAAAGCAGAGCCTGGTCCAACTGCAGCAGTTGATGCTTTTGAAGAGCAAGCCCCTCTGGTCACACAGAGCTCCTCTCCAAGAAGTTTCCCTACATCACAGAAGATGGCTTGAGAGTCCAAGGCTGTAGCTTCTCTATCAATTCAGGATTGGGAGAGCAAACAGAAGAATGGGATGATGAGTGAGTTCTTCCTAAAAAATGGCTGGCAGTGCCCAAACTTTCTGCGAAACTTCAGTGTGCTAGCACAGCCATACAAAATAAAGATACATAGTTTTAGGCACTCAACCACAGCCTGGCTGATCAGGAAGCCCAGGAGTTCAAATAGACTGGACTAAGCAGGACAATATCCAGTCTTTTTTGCCCCCTCATATTAGATCATTCACTGGATATTTCAGAAAATTCAGAGCCTGATAAAACAAAAACAAAGTCTGAGATAAAGACTGTTTCACAAAGTTTGTGGTTTCTCAGCAAAAAGTATTGGAAATCTTAAAAAAATATATTTTTCCTATTGAATTATTAGCCCAGATTTTGCATAGTAAAGAAGTTGATACATTTGTTAACCCATAGGCATTGAATAATTAAGACACCATAAGCGTCTGAATGTTTGGAGGTTCATCCAAAGTAATCTTGAATTCTGATCTTGTAACTAAAAATTATTTTTACCCATACAAAGTTCTGGTAATCCAAAGTACTAAGGAAGTGTAATATTCTGCATTGGTAGCCAGAAACTAAACATGCATTTCCTTGGGGAAATGTATATCCTTTAGGAAAAAACCCAAAAACTAAAACTAGTAAGTACTCACATTACTGGAACTTGAACAACCTTGTCACTGTCTGTGGAATTCTTTTTCATTTCAGTTTCCATCCATAAATTATACAAAGCCCATTCCAATTTTTAAAAACAACAAGCCTCACAACCATTATGAAAACACACAAACTCAACATACCAAAAGAGTCTGTTTATTTCTGAATAAACATCTAATCTGTTTTTACTGAAATTAGTTGCCAAACTCCAGATTATTTTAGGACAAGTAGAATTATGATCATTGTGGAATTCCAACACAATCACATACTGTGCACACCTTTATGTGAATGCATATACCCTTAAGTGAAATAACCTTGAGGTCATCAATAATCTAGGACACGTCTTTCTGTCTATGGCAAATCTGGAACAAGACTTGAAATCAGTTCTGGAGCCATTGCAAGATACATCAAAAGCTCTTGTTCCACAAAACAGTGTTTCCAAGAAAAAACATTAAGAAACAAAGGCTGTTCAAGCTAACACACTTCTCCAAAACTGTTTCCCCTTTAAAGAATTCCAAATTATTGTTGTAAGAATATTTCATTAATGGGGCTGAAACACAAAAGTTTCAATGGAAACCTGCTTTTTAGGCAGGAGTTCCCACTTTCCCTACCAGGCTCCTGTGTGGCCCAACACAAAGCAATTTCCAGGCTCCCAGTTGCAAAGAGCCACTGAACAGATTTGCAAGGACCTGTGACACAGAAAGTTCTGGGATTGCCAGCTGCAAAGGCCCAGATTCCCAGATCCTCCAAGGTCACAAAGCTTTTGGCTGAATTTCATCCTGGACAGCCATAAAGCCAGGAATTTCAAAGCTCATGGGAGCTATATCATCCAAATGCCAAGGTTTTGGGGTCAGATTTGATTCCTAGGCACTCCAGTTCCTCCACACCCTGGGATCTCAGGGAATCCAAAACCTGCAGCACAAAGCCAGCTCATCAGACTGGCTGTTTCTGAGCCAGGATTGCATTTCCTTTCACAGATAACTATGGATAACTGGTCCCGATAAAACTAAGAGCTGATTTTAAAACCTTGGAAAATTCCTGAAACTACCTGAATAATTGAGTGGCAACTGGAAATTTACCTGCAATGAATGACCAGAGGAAAAACACATTAAGAAGGACATAAAATTATGCCACAGATAACAGAGGCAATTAAATAAATAGATCATAGAATATCAATTTATAATAAATAAAAAAGAGATCAAGAAAGAAAGAAAGAGAGAAACAATACAATTAGGTCGTGATGTAAAGGTTGAAAATTAAAGGTAATCCATGTATGGCCCTAAAACTGAATAAAATTTTTGCAATTTTTCATAACTATTTTTGTATGAAGATTGTGGAGGCAGATGGCTATTTAGCACCTCGAAATGGAAGTTCCTGCCACCAAATGTCATGTATATTAGTTGAAGAGGTTTTTTAAAAAAAAAAATAGAGATAGGACTCTGTACATGTCTTCCCTCAGATTATACAAACCAGTGCAGAAAATGCTATTGTGATGACTGAAAGTACAGACTACTGAAATGATAACAAACTAAAACTGAACAGTTTATTTTACTCAGAAAAGAAAATGAAAATAAAAATAGGGAAAGAAAAAAAATACAAGATTTTTCTATATTAAATGACCTCTGTTCCTATCTTTAAAATCTAGTTTCCTATTAATCTAGCTATTTCCAGGATATTCAGCAGAGCAGTTTGTGTTCATTTCTTACTGCTATATAACCTTTTGATATGTAGATTAGGAAAGTCAAGATTTAAACCACTCTATTAATTCCAACAAATCTGATATATTGAGAATATTATTTAACAACAAGAGAAAACTACTTAAAACTAGTTTTGTTATTAAATGCTATACTTGCCCTCAAAGCAAAAGAAGTTAGTATTAATAAGATGAATACATATAAATTGTCACTGCTTTCATTGGAATTATCATTATATCTCAATTTTCACTATCACTAGGTAAAAAAATAAAGATAAATGTTCTCTAACAGGATAGTTAGGGAACAGGATCAACACACTCTGACATATTATTTCTAATTACTTTACCATCATATTAACTTTCAACCAAACCAGCCTGTGCTGAGACACATTTCTTTTCACATTTGTAATGCAGCTAGCTGATGTTCTTTCTGAAGTCAGTATAAGTAGATTCTGTTACAATAAATAATAAAGAAAATGTGGTAAAATGATTTTCCCAAAATATATTTTAAGTCCATCAAAATTGCAGATGTTTTTAGTCTCATTCAATATCCTTCTTTTACAGGACTTGTGAATTCCTAGATGGAACATATTCCTTTTTGCATCATATTCTTCAAGACAGTGTTCTCAATTAAAGCAATTTAGATATTTCCTGGTCATAACTGGAAGATGAAAAATATTATATACATTTAAAAGATTCTCTTGTGCTAGAGGGATACTAAAGGCTGCCAAATTTTCTTTGGATTGTATGTTGAAATCAGGGTAAGTATAACTTTTTTGGCCTCTCCCAAGTATGGTGAGTATCTGGAAGAAAAGCTGGCATCACTGGAAGTTAGACTACCTCCAGATGAAAGCTGATCAGTAGTAATTCTCTAAAATCTCCTTTGCTAGTAGTAATTGCTAATTCAAACTCTAATTTACCTCTCCCATAGGTAAGAGGGAATTCTCATCTTAGTCCTTTGTACCAAGGAACCTAATTCTGTTTGGATGCCCTCATGAGTGGAGTTTTCTAGCTGCCTTCTTTTACATCCGTTAGGGTGTTGCCCAAAGAAGGGGCCTTGCAGCTGGCTATGAATCTCTTGGGCAACAAATGCAAAACATAAAAGTAGAACAAATAATTTAAAACAAGCATTCATTGAAGTTAGTGACAATTTAATTCAAAAATATGCTTGGAACCACATTTTTAAAATTATGTGTACATATGCAAAAAAACCAATGTGTGTTCTGCTTCTAGTTACATTTTGTTGAACTCAGCGATGTTGTACTAGCCTACACTCAACAAAAACAGAAACAGAAGCAAGGGCAGTGAATGTTCCAGTAAGCATAACTAGAAAGAGTGAAATTAATAAAAATCAAATTGATATTAACGTTCCATAGCCCTGATAACATAAAGAGGTTATAAAAATATAGATAATCCCATAAGTCCACATAAAAGCTGTTTTTTCTGTTGCAAGGAGTATTTGAGGTATTGATAATAGACCTGTTAAATTTTTTAAGTTGAAATGTAATCTACAAATTTTCAGTCATAACAATATTGTTCCTTGAAATTTTCTTATCATTCTTTCTTCATACCAAAAATTTGATGTTTTCTACTCAACAGTTCATTAATGTCTTTACTGCTGACATTTCTTACATTTTTACCAAATCTGCTTGTGCTTCTGTAATTTTATGTATTTTAATAATTTATTGCCTTACATTCTATGCAACAGAGATGACAGTGGCTTGACCTAACAAGCTAAAACTTCTAAACTAGAAGATATTTGAAAGAACTGTAAATCAAACCAAAGTATGCTATTCTAAATATTTATGTGAACACAGCTTTTCTAAGACCTTCAGTAGAAGGTCTTAGAAAACATATATGAAGAATCAGCTAAAATAATACACAGAATAGTAAATTTGGAAATATGCACATAATAGCAATATGTAAAAACACACTGCTTTGTTTGGTGTTTGAAAATTCACAGTGTCGGCTTAGGCAAAGAAATGGCAACATCAGAGTCACCCATTAAAAAAATCAGTTTAATATCCCTATTGCCATAGTTATTTGTTCTGCAATGAATGATACTTTGCTTGTGATAGGAAATATGTATCATAAAACAATAGAAGGATGTTGAGAAATTTGATCCAAAACCCTATGTAGAGACTAATCCCTTTGAAAATGTTCATATTTTGTAAACATTTTGCAACTCATCTCTCTGCTCATAGAAATTGGCTCACAGAATCATGTAGGCGGGAAAAAACTAAGAGCATCAAGTCCAACCATTAACCCAGCACTGCCAAGTCCACCACTAAACCATGTTCCTAATCCCCACACCTACATTTTTAAAATAGCTCCAGGGATGGTGACTCAAGCACTTCCCAAGAACAACTGGTCTAACTACCAAAGTAATATTATAGTAATACTTTGTTGTCTTTTACAGCAGTAACCAGATTAAGTTCTAGTGGTGCTCTGGCCCTTCTAATCTTCTCCCTGCATGACCTCATGACATCATTGTAGCCCTCCTGAGTGACCTGTCCATTCTTCAGTAGGTCAGAAGAATGACAGCCTTAGTCTCTCCCTCCTTAGTTCCAGTCAAATCCCTCTGTTCAGCCATGCTTGTCTTACCCACTGGCTCATCTTTCTGCATGTGTCATTTGACAAACAGAAGTAGATGTCAAATGGTTTGGTATTCCCATGCATAGGTGCTGCTGAGGATTTATTGCTGCACCACAGCACTGCTTCTTTGTACATCAGGTTGTGTGACCAGGGCTGGTCTCTTCAGAAATATGAAAAACAGCCATTTTAGAAATTGAGAGAGAAAAGGATGAGTGCAGGAGCTCTGATCAGTTTCATTTTCATTCCAAAAGAGTAGTCAAATTCATCAAGGAGAAATCAAGATGCATTGAGAATGAGGTTATAATGCAAGCATGAGCATCCAGAAGCCTGCCTGATTTAAATCAACACCATTCCACTAACCTCAGTTGAGCTGTGTAGATTTACACCAGCTATGAAATTAGCCCACAAAACCCAAATTTTTTTGGCAGCAGTGAGAGGAGTAACCTGAGAGAAGTTGCATATTTACCCATCTGTATAAGTGTGGAGCATTTTGATAGCTATCATATAAAAACTGAAGCTTCCTCAGGTCTTGGTTTATTATTGGTTTCTGAAGTGCCTAAAGGTACATCAGCTTGTAGGTTGTTTATCTTGGGTTTTTCATTGTATAATAAGAAGAAAATTAATGCTATCTCCAAGCTTTCTGAGTGTTATAAAGCTGTATTCACTAATGTTTGTAAAATGTGTTGCCATCCTGAACACAAAAGTTTATAGAAGAATGATCAATTATTGCCACTCTTTAATCAAAGAATGGAAGACTGTAAAGCAAACATGGAGCCTCTGTCAATATTGAAGAGAGCTATAAGAGATATATGCATGGAATTTACAGCATGAGCACTGCTTCTTTCATAGGGACAGAAATTTAACTAGCAAAGTTAGATATGCAGTCTTGACTTCACTGAAATTACTTAAGTTCTGCCTTTGACATCACTACAGCTGGGATTTCTATAGCTAGATGCTTTATTTATATCAGAAGGTGTAAGTAAAGTGGTTTCACTAATTTGAAATACAATCATTACAATATTTTCTCCTCAAGTTTGTCAATAATTTTGTAAACATTGTTCCATGAACAAAAGGCATCCCAAAGAATGGCAATAACAGTCAAATTTGGATTGGAAACTAAAACTTCAATAAACAATTCTTCAAAAAGCACTATACAAAAGAATCATGGACATTAATTTTCTCAGTTTTTATCAAAAATAGTACAAGCTGAAAAATATGAGCAGGTTAAAAATTCAATCAGAGAGATCATTTATGGAGAGGGACACTCAAGCAGCCCTTATAATCTTTCGTAAATTTTATCTGGTGACCTTCACAGTAAGATTTCTTTTCTCAGTGTGTTGCAGTGTAGAAACACAAAAGTAAAATGTATGTGGGCTTGGTGACTGGCACGTGGAATTAAAAGATATCATTGTCATAAGATGCCAGAGGGATGACATACAACCCTATCCAACAAGACACGCAAGCTCCAGGTTTTTGGAGCATCTCTGCCCAGAGAAGTTGTGGCTGCCTCATCCCTGGAAGTGTTGAAGGCCAGGTTGGATGGTGCTTTGTGCAAACTGGTCAAGTGGAAAATGTTCCTGACTGTGGCTGTGTAGCTGGAACTAGATGGTCTTTAAGGTCCTTTCCAACCTCAACCATTCTATGATTCTAACAGCCAGATATACATTTCTAGTACATCACTACACAAAACACTGGATTATCATGTGTTTAGTTGATCAAATTGCAGACTTCTGTGAAGTGACTGCCTTAGGGCTAACTTGAGTTAGAGTAGAATCAGGTCTGGTATTATCTTGGTGTATGAAGGAGAAGCCTAAATGTATTTGTATACTTGTACAGTATATTTGTATACTTGTATACTTGTATACTATTTGTATACTTGTACAGTACATGGATATATTTTCCAGTAAGAAAAAGGATGCACACTTTTGGTGTCCTCCTGTTTCTCTGGAAACAATTTCTTCTGCATTTCCTTTTTTCTCTTGAAGAAGATAGAAAGAATATGCATGTGGAATGTTGTTGATGTAGAAAAGATCATGCGAACTGTCCCCACTGAACTACAGGCATCTGATTTCAAAGAGAACTATTTGTAACTTTTCTTCCAATGCCCTGGTGTTTGGTTTAATTAAGGAAAGTAACTTTTAGCTAATTTAGTTTATGCAAAAGGAAAAAACCCTATCTGCTGATTTAATAAGTAGAAAAACATTTTCCAATTACATTTATTTCAGTTCTTGAAAAACCTCAAATTTTTAAAATTAAAGGAAAATTAATTTATAAATAAATAGATAAAAAAGAGAAAGAATACATTATTTAACTAAGAATTCTAACCTCTTGGCTGAGAACGACAGCATTTTGGTTTGTTGTTCCTCTATGCCATGTGGCTGTTTTTACCTGAGGTCTCAAGCCCTCAGACTGGAGAGTCTCTAACAGGATTACATCTCCTAAACAGCATTTCTGTCACAAAAAAGAGCTCATGGAAATGTACAAACTGTCTGCAGAAAATGTGAACAAAAAGGATTTTTCTGTCTTAAAATATTTCAGGGGGAAAAAAAATAAACCACCCTAAACCATTTCCTGTTGGCTTGAGCAACAGAAGCACAAAAAATTACTCAAACATTCACTGAAAAATAGATGCCAGATAGAATCCAATACTAGGTTTAAATTAAGATAATCTTCCTGATTAGTTCAAGTGCTTCTGTTATGACAAGCATCTCAGTTCTTCTTTGCTGTTTTAAAGGACTGAGAAAAAGAGCAGCGAAAAAAAGTACGCCAAGTTGCTTTTATGTTCTTTTTGACACAAAATATAAAGGAAATACTGAAAATGTCTCTACCAAATTGTTCTCATGAGATGTACCTCATGATCCCCCTTTCAGGCCTGGGGAATGCTTAGAGTAGGCTGTATGCATAATAAAAGCTGTACACTGAATCCTATCCTCAAATGAGCAAAAAAAATCTGAGCTTGTCTGCTTCTCACAAGATGGGCTTGAGTCTTCTTCTTTAAGCTACAGCAGATTGATATTGGGATTGTTCCACTGATGCCAGTGATTATATGATTTGTGACTTACACTGTAGTTCCAGGGCTTTCTAAAGGTGGTCCTTTCTCTTTTATTAAGTAACACTGCCCCTGCACACAGATTTAATTGGTATCTTTCTAGGCATGTGGAGGAAATAACTGGCTGGGGATGGAGACTGTGTTATCATTTCATATCTTGATGTGGTACCCCACAAATTCATGTTGACACAATGCAATGATTGTAGAGCATATTGTGAGGAAGCACATAATCTTTTTTTTTTTTTTTTTTGCCTCTGCTTTTCTATAAATAACAGACTTCAGTCTCTGGGTGCCAGGCTAGCATTTTGCAACATACCACACCAACCCTTTAAAATTCCTTCTGACCATCTGGGAATTTCCTGTTCTGCCAAATGGGTTTGCCTGGACAGAGCTGAGGTTGGTCTGTCTTTTTCTGGAGAGAAATACCCTTTGTGATAAGGCAGAAACATTTTGATGTAGGTGAAGCCAGAGAGCTGTTACCAAAAGGTAGACCTGGAACTTCTGCTACTTCTGAAAGTGACAGGAGAAGCAGGGAGGAGAAGTCAGTTTAAGATGTGGGGGCTTGAGGTTGGGAAAACCCCTTTTCTGAAGGGAAATTGTGCTTAGTTTTTTCCTGCCGATTCACTGTGAGCAGCATCAGGCCAAGCTCCATACAACTTCATTAACATCACATTCCAAGTGAGAGTCAAGAGACCTTTTTTTTCGTTTCTAATCCTCTCAAGACTCTTCAGTGATAATGGTTTGAGTTTGTGGACTGTGTTGAAAACCTCCTTTGGGTTTATGTTCCCATAGGAAATTACTGGTTTTTCTAGCTGACTTTTTTGGTAAGGTCTCATAATAACTACACCTGGAAAATATAATAGCAATTCCAGGCAAAGCCTAAGAGAAGCAAAACCAAAATTAATATCCATTCTGACAGAAAAAACACTGAGCAACTCTGACTCAGGATGTCTCACAATATAAAGCTTGTATTGCCTTATGAGTAGTATTCTTAAAATAGTCTTGCTTCAGCTTTCTTTCAGCCTTTCTAAAGGACTTAACTATGGAAGTCAAAACACGACAACTCAGAACCACACTGATATAATTAACACTGAGGTGTCATCCTGAAATTTAAGACTAATGAAAATCGGAAATTTACCCTAAAACACATTTTCAGAGTTCCATCATGGTGAGTTATAGGCCAGAGAAAAAATAAACAAAACCAAAACCAAGACCAAACAGGACTAATTCTAGAGATGAATGGCCAGAGTTTTGATCATGATTTCAGGAGCTCTGCATGACTTGGTAGCAAAATAATGAATAAAATTGTTGAAGTAATCTTTAAAAATTCGCATGAAAAAGGACGTCACACTTGGTACATATTTTATGGATCAAGAATTCATGTCTTATCTTCATGCCCATAAGAGTGCAATAAAAACATTTTCAGTCTTGCTCAATTCTTCTTCTAGGAAATACCTCAGGGGGTCAGTGGCCAAATTAATAGCTGTTTCCAAGATGTGTAGGAGTACTAAGTCCTGGGTCAAGGAAACTTTTTTCTTTTTCAGTTTTTCCCCCCATTTCTAGGGTTTGTAATGCAGGTTTTTTTTTGTGGGAGGTATTAAAGTAGAACATGACAATTGCTTTTGTTGGCTTACTGATTCAGCATTAAAGTAATACAATCAGTAATCCTAGCTTTAAAAACTGAATTCCAGACAAATTCTTTTATTTCATTCTGTGTTTAATTTTATAACAATTTTTAATATTGGTATATAGATTTCACTTTGAAAGTCAATATATAAATATGTTGACTAAACAGTTAAATACTGAATTTATTCCTGCCTCTGTCCTGTGGCAAGTACAGCATGTCCCATAACAGTTATCATGCATTGGCAAAAAAAATTAATGTCATACGTTCCTCTAGGTAATCTGTGCAAGGAATTACAATTCTCCCTTTTTTGATGCTTTGAACTTTTCTGTTGCTATTCTCTATAGAAAATCTCTGGACTTCTCCTTCTGATCCACTTATCCAAAAGCATAAAATATACATGTGCATGTTCAGTGTAACAGAGGAATTCCCTCTCAGTTCTACCTCCCGTTGAAGTCTATGAATAGGAGCTACGTCCTTGTGCTAACACTCCAGTGATGAAATTAAAACAATCTCTTTCACAAAGCTAAAGCTTGCTTCGTGGAAAATGTGAGTACCATCAACTCAGAAAAGGACCCTTGGCATACTTGGGGTCAAGTTCTTAGATCTTGCAAAATTTAAAGTTGGCAAATTTGGACAAATGCCTTTCCAGTATTCCTGACATCATCACAAACTCTCCAAGGTGCTTGCTTGATGCTAGTAAATTGTTTTTTCACTTAATGGTCATAAGCAGCAAACACAAACACTACATTTGAGGTTATCATAGATAGCTGCAAGGGCATTCCTGGTGACAAAGTGTTGCATTAGTTACCACCTGTACTGCCCCCCACGGCCTTTTGGTTCGATTCAGCATTTCACCTGGGGGTTGTCTGCATTTTAGATACCTTGATAACCAGCAAAATTTTGAGAATTCCTGGTTTCCTCATGAAAACATGCTGCTGAACATCTTCTCTTACTCACTCCTATATTCTTTAAGTCACAAAAATAGTTTTTCCGTTCTTCCAAAAAAAAGAAATGTCTTATTTTAATTATGATAAGCTTTTCTTCATGCCAAAATAAGTAGTATAATGACCTTTGTAGGGCTACACACCAGTAAACTCTTTACATCTACATTGTTTCAGGGCATTTTACTGAACACAGTGCTGTATAGCAGAATAATTTTTCAGCCTTTTCTATCACATCGGGACTAGGTATCTGATTGTGTGTACTTTAGTGACAGGTTGGTACCTCGGCAGTCACAAATTTGTGGATTGTACCAACCATTACCCTTCCCTATAGTCTGCAGTTAAAAACTAGGTTATCAAACAGATCAAACCACTTTTTTTTTTTTTTGCCAAAGATGATTGAATTAATTCTGCTGTAATGATCCTTTGCCTTTAACGAAAACCTTGTACACGGAAAACCCCTTTTACCTCGTGTGCCTCTACAGATACAGTTGTCTTACTTATGCTTCCCTGCATAAACTTTGGAATTGTAACAGGTACAAATAGTTCTTTTAACAACTGACATGAAGGCAGAGGCTCTAATGGTTGAGCTGTGGGATGTCATGGAGGTCAACAATGTCAGAGAAATATACAAAAGGATATTTATTGCATCAGCCAGAATTCTTAGAAAAGCCAAGAGATCAAACTGGATCATTCAAGAAAAATGTGAAGAGAAACAACCTTAATCATCGCCTCTGTAGTTAACAGGCTAAAGTGATAAAGAATTTTGCAGTCCATATCTCCTCCACACAAAAATAGCAACACAGAAAAACTTTCTAGCAGAGCATTGATGGCCTTTCCCATTGACAGGACAGAAGTGACGCAGGAAAGATAGGTGGCCCTTGACCATTTATCTCTACTATGGTAAGTCACACACAGAGTGAAGTATGACGTTTTAGCCAAGGAACAAAGGGGAATAGTTCATTCAGGAAGAGATTAGATCATCTCTTTGAGCAATTTTCCCTCTAAGCAGATCCTCAAAATTCCAGGCACAGCACCAAAGGCATCATGGTTTGGGGGCTTCCCATTACTGTGCTGACTTGCTGATGTGGCCTAGAAGGCTACAGGAATTTCCTGATGAATTAATACGGGGAAGGGTCAATATTTAACTGTGACACAAATAAATACACTTAATTCTTAAATGATAAAGGCAGTGATCCTAAATCCTCATTTCAGGTACTTTTATCTGCATATGAATGCCCAATTTTCACAGGCTGCAGCAGTCATCTTTGAGTTCTCTGGTGTTGGAGGAGACTTCAGGGAAATAGGTTGTATATGAAGCATTCCTCTGAGATTTCAGAAGTATTGAGTAATTGCTACACAAGTTTTTAAATTTAAAAAAAAAAAAATTTAGATGAAGTAGTGCACTGATAGTGGTAGTAACATAACTATTTAGATCCTTGCCATTTTGAGACACAAATGCATGACTCAGAAGCAAGAAGAGAAAGACACGTAAATGATCCTATTATTCACCCTCACTGTTTTATTACCTACACACTGAACTGGTGGCAGAATTTTTAGAAAGAGATTTATTGAATACAGTTCTCTTTCCTTCAAAAGACTCCTGCAGGAGAACTAAAATTCCTAGAAGATAAATATCGCTAAAGCTACTCAAAGCTGAACGTATGAAAGTGAAAATCAGCGCTATTAAATAAAACCCTGGGTGGTTTAATCCAAATTCATTCAATACATTGCCTAGAAAAATAAAACAAAGAAATATATCATTTAACAACAACTAAATTGTTTTTTCCTATATCTCCACTGTGCAAGACCATATTTGCAAGGAAGAGATTCCAAAGGAAAAATACACTTTTATAAGCATAGGCTGACAACTTTAAAATATTCATAAATCATATGATCCAGAGGGCAGGCAAGTCCACCACAATCCTGAAGATAAATGTAAAAACATCTCTAGGGATTGTACTAGGACTTTTCCTTTGATTTTTGTGGGTATTTAAAATATGTTCCATGACTATGGAGTGTATTAAAGGTGAAATATTGAAACACATCTCAAAATACTAAATTTACACATAAAGAATCAGATTTTTTTCATCTACAATCAGGACATAAGAACCTCACTTTGAAGAATGAATAGCCTTTGGTAATGACTCAAAATTTGCTGCAACATTTAAAATAGTGGGCAGTAGCACTGAAATGCCTCAAACTCAATGCTTTTTTCTTTGAAACCTTGGAAGTTCCCTCTGACATTATAGGTTGGTGGATAACAGATGAGGAAACTAAAAGTCTGACCTGCTGACAGTGTTATCACTAAGACTTTATTTTTGTAAGGTAAATAGTGTCTTTCAAGAAAAGTCTCTTGCATACAGAAAGCCTTTAAGGGAAATTTAGATATGAAAGAAGGCAGGATCAGTCTATAAATGGCACAATAGCCTGCAGCAGAAATAGTTTTTAGATTCAAAATTGATTAGCACCAATCTGATCATCTATGTTCTCGTGTGAAAGAAGCCATACCGTCAAAAATAGATAAATTACCTTCTAAGGCTGTCTGCTCATACTCCTGATTTTTTCCCACAGTTCTGTAGTCTTGCCCAATTTCATCCTGGCAGAGATGCTCAGAGTTTATCCTATCTCTGCTGTAATCTCTCAAGCCTATTTTCCTCCTTGGTACAAAAAGACAAGAATATCAGGACCCAAATTCTCAGGCAGAACAGAATCAGAATAAAATTCTGCTAACTGGAACAATTGAATTTTGGTTGTTTCCATACATTCCTGTGCCAGAAGGAATGCCTAGTATATCTATTTGCAATAAGACTACTAGAGACAACATGACAAAAGGCAAGAATTTACACATTAAAGTTCCCAGAAGAAGTGATGAAAAATTATAGGTATACACTTATGTTATGTCTGATTAAAGAAGCAGATGTCATGCATGCACAAAGCACAATCAGGTTTGTCTTGCAACATACACTCATGGAAGGACAGAAATGTGCCTGGGATGGGGAGAACAAAAGTCCAAGATTTTTTCCAGAATACATGAAAATTCTTGCTTCATGTACATTCTGGGAAGGACAAAAGCAAATAAGCTTCTGTAAAATATTTTTTCAGCAATACAATTGTGGAATCATTCACACAAAAGTAATGCATGTACAATACACAAGGTTTCATCTTGCTACCAGATCTTTTTTTCTAAGCCAACAGCTCAATTTGAGGAGAACAACAGATTGACAGCAGGTACATTGGTATAAAACATGAGAATGGATTTAAGACACCACACTTAGATTTCCATGTAACTTAACACCAAACACACCAAAGATCAAAATGCATGTATGTGTGCACACAGTCATGCACTGGAGTGAGGTGTCTAAGGGAGAGGAATTCTGCAGCCTTCTTAGAGAGTTTTTCCTCAGCCACTTTTTACTCATAGATCTTCTACACAGGTTTTCCAACTGCAACATTTAACATTGATTTTCAGCCTATTTCAACTCCTTTAAGAGAGGAATAGTAACACAAATCATATGATTGACCATGTACTACCATATAACAGACCTTAAAAGTACCTTTGCTAAATACACACCTACTCCACAATGAAACCAGCATAGTTCTCTTAAGACTATTACCCTTGTCTTACTGTTTTCGGTTGGTTGGTTGGTTGGTTTTGGTTTTGTTTTTTTTTTTTGGGGGGGGGTTGTTCGGTTGGTTTTGGTCTTTTCTTTTCTTTTTTTTTTTCATTTCTGCTCCTAGAAGCTAGTCAAGAAAGTAAAAGAAATTTCTTTAAATCATGTAGTTCCAGGGCCTCCAGGGCCTGGAACACTGATTTTCTATATGATCCCCTCTGAGTAATTACAGCATTTTCTTAAATTTTTTTGGTCGGTTGGTTTGGTTTAAATCTAAAAGTAAACCATTTATACAGTGTAACTTGAGCATCTTTCCAGCTGAATCCCCGTACTTGTCTTGCTTTGACCATCTGCACCATATACCTGTTCAATATCGAGTGTAACCAACTGTAAAGTCTTGTTTAGACAAGAAAGTGGTGCTAGCTTGATTCACATCAGTTTTAAACAGGTATAATTAAACTGGTGCAAGTTCCCGATTAGAATTCTTATCCCAGTTGAGTAGGGCTTACACTGTTTTAGATTAACCTGATTCCTAACTAAGACAATGAAAAGTGAACCTTGATCTTTGTGCAGAAATATTAATGAGAATTCAGTGCAAATGTGAAACAATTTATGGCATTTCTAAGTTACCTTTCCAAGTGAACATTCACCACCCTGGTGTTTCATGACACCATCTAAAATATGCACATATGGTTAGAAAAAACTAACCTTGTATTAATGTACAGCTTGTTTCATAAGAAAATTTTTTTCTATGAAATATGAGACTATTTCAATTTCCCTTTCCTGATCAAACTTCAACCCCTTAACAAGAGAGGAAATTCTTATGCTACTGGGGAGACTTTTACACCAGAACTGTTTATTCAAGACACTTGAGCTCCTGGTGTTAAAGATGAGTTCACAGCACAGTTAAACCATGATACTGTTTGTAGAAGGTCCTCATTTACTAGCTCTTCATTGTCTGCAATTGTTGCAAGTACAGAGGGTAAGACTGAACTAAGCTGAACTGTAAACTGAGATGAATACAAGTAGACTGTTAAGTACCTTCACCTTTCAGATTTTGTTTGTGACAGGTCACACAATTGAGCCCAGTTTTGATGATAAGTTTATTCAACATTTTTTGTAAGGTTAGCTCTGAAAAACCAGGTATTGCTTACTGGTGTCCATGAAAATCCATACAAGACTCAGTCCTTTGCATTTCAGATGAATACAGGTTGGAGCAACAGCTGCTTGATAGGTCTTAAGAACCCTGCAAGAAGCAGGACTATTCTCACTGTGAGCAGGACACAAATAACCTGTTAACCCAACTGCAACCTGCAAGATAGTCTTAGTTTTATAGATGTATATTCATTGTATTTATTGGTTTTTATGAAGTACCTTAGTTACTCCTCATACTAAAAGCAATTTCCTTCCAAAAGATTTTAATCTCACAGTCTTCTGTAAATGTTGGAAACATTATTATAATGCATAAACTGTTAAGAACACAAAATATCTGCCACCAGAAAGACTCCAAAAGCAACACAAAAAATAACATATTAAGCCTCCTAACAGCCTTGTGAAATTGAGTAGTAGTGCTATATCTGTATTAGAAAAGGGAAACAGGAATACTTAAAGTTTACAATTTCCTAGCAGTCACAAGTGAAGTCCATATGACAGACAGGGACAGAAGTAAAGCTTAAATCCATCACACTTAACTGAGGCATTAAAATCAGGAAGGGAGCTGCTCATGATTTTCCTGAGGTCAGTGAAGAGAAACAGGGATTTCCACAGGACAGTTCAGACAGCTGAGCCTTCCTCTGGGCTTGCTACTGTCTCATGTCAGCACTAAGAGATTGCCCACATCAAAGAAAAAACTATTTTGGGTAACTGGCATTCTCCTGGAGAAGCTGGCATCCAATGACTTGGACAGCTGCACTCTTTGCTGGGTCAAAAACTAGCTCTGTAAGACTGGGCCCAGGGTGTGATAGTGAATGGTGCTACTTCCAGCTGGTGGCCACTCACTCATGCGCTCCCCAAGGCTCAATACTGGGGCCAGTCCTATTTAATAACTTTATCAGTGAACTGGATGAGGGGATCAAGTGCATCCTCAGTAAGTTCACAGACTGCACTAAGTTGAGTGGGAGCATTGATCTGCTGGAGGGTAGGAGGGCTCTGCAGAAGGATCTGAACAGGCTGGATCAGTGGGCCTAGTCTAACACTATGAGGTTCAACAAGACCAAGTGCTGGGCCCTGTCCTTGGGTCACAACAACCCCCTGCAGCACTACAGCCTGGGGACAGAGTGGCTGGAAAGTTGCCCAAAGGAAAACGACCTGGTGACAGCAGCTGAACATGAGCCAGCATGTGCCCAGGTGGTCAAGAAGGCCAATGGCATCCTGGCTTGTGTTCACAACTAGTGTGGCCAGCAGGACCAAGGACGTGATTGTCTTCCTGTACTGGGCACTGGTGAGGCCACACCTTGAGTGCTGTGTTCAGTTTCAGGCCCCTCACTACCAGAAGGACAGTGAGGGGCTGGAGGAGGTCCAGCGAAGGGAAACAAAGCTGGTGAAGGGTCTAAAGTGTAAGTTGTATGAGGAGCAGCTGAAGTAGCTGGGGTTGTTCAGCCTGGAGAAAAGGAGGCTGAAGGGGGACCTTATCACTCTCTACAACGACCTGAAAGGAGGTTGTGATGAAGAGGGGATTGGCCTCTTCTCCTGAGTAACAAGTGACAGGACAGGAGGAAATGGCCTTAAGCTGTGCCAGGGGAGGTTCATGTTGGACATCAGGAAAAAGTCTTCACTGAAAGGGTGGTTAAGTATGGGAACAGACTGCCCAGGCAGTTAGTGGAGCCACTGTCCATAAAGGTGTTCAAGAAATGTAGCACTTAGTGCAATGATTTGACATGGTGATGTTTGCTCAAAGGTTGGATTCTATGATCTTGGAGGTCTTTTTCAACCTTAATGATCCTGTGATTCTATAATTCTAAGTTTGGGTGGAATGATGCAGGCCTAACATACCAAACCTTATTACTTTTCCCACATCAGCTGCCTTTTTCTTTTTTTCTAGGGCACACGGGACTGTGAAGTAGGTTGCTTCCAAACCACATAATGGAATGGGAACTATGAGTTCTCAGCACCCTCAAAATTACATGCCATTTACTGTGTATCAGTTTCATTTAGAAAAGCTCTCAGTGCTCCAAATGAGATCTCCCACTGGGCATCTTGGTTGGACAATTTTGATGACTAATAAATGTAATATTTTATTGTAACCAGAAAGTTCCTAATTATGGCTGTCATCACTGCAAATAAACACATTCAGGCCCTACTGAACATTATGATAAAGCCTTCCCTCCAAGCATGGGAAATATTTTTAAGTAATTTGCTACCAAATGTGGCAACATGTGAAACTGTCCTTCAGTCTAATTCCCTGATTCTTCTGCTTCTTAAAAAAAACTAATTGACAAATAAATTATTCCCCAATAATGTAAAGCTTTCAGGCATTTCCACATTTGAAGCCTTGCCTCTTTCTCGTGGATACATCAGAAAATGCCAAGGACTTGAGCAATTTGACTAATACATCTTTGAAAAGCAGGCATATTTTTGGCCAATAGCTTTTTGAGGGTATATAAGCAATTTTGGATTTACACTCAAACATGAATATCCTTGGAGCCAATTTCCATGAAGTTATTTTTACTCTTTAAATTTGGCTTTTATACATATATTATTGCTCATTGAGTAGTACACTAAGACATCCAACTACTTTGTATTCCATGCTTTGTTTCACAAGATGTGTGTGGGAACTGCACTTCAAATATCACTAGAATGAGGCTCTGCTTTGGATATGAGAATTCATTGACTCCAAAGCAGAAAGGAGCACCCAGAATAGTAAACAGCTTCTGTGTCTAGAAAATAAATACAGGTTTGAGCTGGATGCTAAATAGGAGGCTAGTGCCCAGTTTGGATGAAATTTTCCCACTGTTTCCTTTCCCGGTCTACCTTGAAAAAGGAAAGATTTACTGGAAAGCCATTTTTTGCACAGCTGTGTTAGTAAAGCCCATACATGCAGAATAGCAGGAGCTCATCATGTATCTCCTGGTTGCACTCAACGTCCAAATATCATGTGAACTTTTAGGTCACGTATTACATTGCAAAATTCCCAGTGAGACAGAATTACAAATAAAATGCAAATTTTTCAAAACCATCGTAAGAATAAACTTTAGACTTTCAAATGGTTACAGATATCCCAGAAAAATTGCTCATAATTTCTTTCTTTAATGACTGAACCCAGACCATAATTTCAGGCTTCTTTAGTTGTAGCTGGTAATAACACAGGAACTTTGAAGGGAAAGGAAGTGAGTTGAATCTTCTTTTTTTTTTTTTTGTTTTTTTGTTTTTTTGTTTAAGTGTATCTACCTTGTAACACTTGTATGCATTAGCTTCTAATAGTATACTATTGTTAAGTAGTATTTTTAAACTTTTATGGTATTCTGCTTAGATAATGAGCAAAAAGAAAAGAAAGAGTGGATCATGTAAAACTCACTTATCACTGTTATAACAATTGTTACTAGCATTTAGACTGCAGGAAAAGTATATGGAACGCTCATTTATACAGCTATTCTGAATGTGTACTGAGTCCATCAATACTGTCAGTTCTGCAAGCCAACAGCAACTTCCTAAGCAAGACATGATGATAACATTTCATGTAACTCCTCTTTGGCAATACTTAGACACTGCAACTAAATACCAAACAGTGTCACGTGAGCCAGTCAGTTACTGCAAGAAAGAAAATGTGATGAACTGTTTGTTTTGAACTATCAGTATAAACATATTGCAGAAATGAAACCCAAGCTTAAACAATGGGGAAAGTTATCCGGTATTAAAATAAACAGTTCTAGGAAAATCTCTAAAAATGTTTACCAAGTCATCTTCTTCCGCGTAGTTTCTATGCAGAGCATTTTGCCATGTCCCTGGTTTGTCAACCAACCCTAGTTACACTGATTATAGATATGCAAATTATAAAGGACAAGGCTGGGCCTTAATTGCCTGTAATTGGCTCCCCAAGCAAGGGCATTTTTAACTACAATCAAGATTGTAGATCATCAAAGAAGCAATTCTGAGTTAAAGAATAAATTTTTTTTGTTTTTTTTTTTACAGAAAACTATACTTGTTTTGCTTCTGGAAATCTGATAGTTTAGATATTGAAGAATAACAATTTTAAAGTAAAATCCTACAGATTTAAGCAAGCCATGATTCTTACAAAATTTTGTAAGTATTTTTTTTAAATATCACAGGGGAGCATTTGTGCTGAGAAAATAATTCACCTTGCCAAATATTGGCCACGTAAATTCTTACTGAAAGTTATATATTTTACCTGAAGTAATAAACATAGCTCCTTTATGTAAGTCAGACTATTTCTAAAATTCTTAGACATTATTTCTGATTACAAGTATTCTCTCCCAGTAAAAGACCTACAACTGTTAATTATTCTTTAGTTCATTCACAGCAGGTGCATTGTAAAACGCTGTTTAGTGTAGAAAGTTTAGGGGGAAAAATAAATGCAGAATATAAAACTGAGATGTGAGATATCTACGTAATATATTCATTACACTTGAGCATTACGCATGTTTTGAAAGGAAATGAGTTATGGCTGAAATGCTTTGTAGTGGCAACAGCAACAAAGCAAATTCAGCATTCAGAGATGCTATAAAGGAGCTGCATCAGCCTCATTTGTTCAGAGTGAGACATGGTCCTTCACACAGAGAAACAGGTCCTTTCATTCCAAGGAAAACTGACACATGGGGATACATGCATAATCCCAGTTTTATGCAAACCCCTGGGAGCAGGGGGCTGGGGGCTGGGAGGGAAAGGAGGAGGGGGATAGTTCTGCCTTTAGCCAGTTTTACAATCATTACAGAAGAAAACAGTCCTCAAATATAAACCCTTTTCACTGGGCTTCCTACCTGTTTAATCACTTTCCTCCAAAGTGTGAGAGGACTAACCCTCAGACATTCACACTCCAGAGACTCATATTTCCTCATGTTCAGTGAAACAGTGATCTTAGTTCAGTCTCTAGTGGACAAACACAGAATAAGTTAAGTCTTAGAAACATGATTCAGCAGGCAACTTCCTCAAGTAAAATCATGTGTGCATAAAGACAGAAAACAACTTTTCTGGTTTTAATGCTTGTCTCAGTCTCCCAAGGCACAGTAAGATATTTTCTCTTCCTTTACATTAGAAATCCCCTAATTTCCAGGTTTACATTCCCCAAGGCAGATCAAGACATTAAAAACTGAGGGAAGTAGTCTAAAACTGAAATGTTTGGTTATGTTTTCTGCACAGAATCTTCTCTCTCTTGCTATAGTCAGATATGCAAGAGAAAAATAATTTACCAAAAAATAAGGAAATCCTATATAAAATCTAGATCTATTATCTTAAGTAGTAGATTTAGGGGGGTGGGGGTGGCTGTACATGCTTTTTAACATACTTCTGTCTTATATACTGTCTGGATGAAACAAAACTTGTAAATAGATAGGTTAGCAGCAACTATGCTAATATGAAGTTTCAGCCAACCTAGCAGAGTCTTCATTAGAGTTTTATTGATGTTCATTCTTAGCATGAACTTGTGTTGGAGTTAAATCATGTATCTCTCAAATGGGTACATACAGCAGTTTTCTTGTACCATAATACATGACAAGTTGCATCACTCAATTGTGCAATTTTCTAAGTTTTGCCAGGTCAAAATGCCAGCATGTGAATGGGAATTTCACAAATAGCTGTACACAGACTGTTTATTTATTTTAACTGGTCAGCCACCCCAAAACATTTTCTTTACCAAGGCATGGACACTATCCATGCAAGGCATGTAATTTTTCACAAGTGAGTAATCATGCTAAGGTGAATGGGACTGCTCATAGGAGTATAATTATTCACCTATTTAAGTCTTTTCATACCCTGACTTCATAAAAGTAATTACTTTTATTCACTTACACCTTGAAACCCATTTTCACCTTTCTAGGAAAGAATGCACATATACAAACACAAATTGAAGCAGGCTGTTTCAAGATCAGTGTATTCAACATGGTTAAAAAAGTTTATTGTGAAGTTTTAGAACTGTGATTGCCCATATATTTTGCTGTTTCTTTCCAGCAATTATCTGGGTAGAATAGAATTACAGGATCTGTTTATGAAGGAACAGTGATATTCCTAACCCAGTGCCTTTAAATGCTGATTTTTTTAAATGCTCCCTTTTGCTGTCAGAGTAGCAGGTATCCTGCATGACATCTGAGCTCAATCTATGAAGTGTAAATACAGCTTATAAGAATACTTAGTAAATTCTATCAGTGGAGTCTCTGGAGGATTTTTGTGTTCTCCAACTCACTCACATCCACAGTTTCTTGAAAAGAAGGCTTAAGAAGTTGCATCTTTCAGTAAAGTGAAGAAAATTCTGCTCCCAAGAGCAATGTCACTAGGAAGGGTGCACTCTGGCTAAAACATTTCTCTGCTATACAGCCAACAGCTGTATCAGTCCTTATTACTTCTATTCTCATAGAAACTAATGAAAACTTTGAACAGCATAAACATCCCCCAAAAAGACCATTTAATGAGGGAAAAAAAAAAAAAAAGAAAGAAACACTTACTTTTTGCAGCCATTGAGTGTAATTTTCCATCACATGTTCCAGATGTTGCAGCTTCTGGGAAGAGAAATCCTGTTCCACGTGAGGAGCATCTCTCTGAAGAGCATTTGTGTTGTACTGGTCTGTCGTGCTTTCACGACAGTTCCCATCCTGTTCTGGCAGAATGAAAGTATAGGTGCACTGCCCATGCTGAACTCGGTTAAATCTTCTCCCACTGCCTTCTGGACCCCGACGCTGGTTAGTACAGCCTACAAGAGCAAGAATCGCTGCCAGGAAAGCAAAGGAAAAGAAAACTGACATGTTATTATTACTTTCCTTTCCTGCTTTAAGAAAAACTTTTTCTTCCTCTTTCTTTAAATTTGTTCTTAATTTCCCTTAAAGTCTTTGGAGAAAGGACTGAAGCAGCACACTTTAAAAATCAAGCTTGGATAAACTGTTATTTTCTTTTAATTTTACTGTGAGGATAGCTTCCTTAGTTAAAATTGGGAATATTTATTGCATAGTAGTTAAGATTTATTGTTTCCTCTCTGTTACAGTCCAGCATGTAGCCTGCTTTAGTCAGCTGCATATGCATATCCCAGTCTCTTTCCCCTACACTATCTGCTGCAGAACTGCTATTTTCTCTCAGGCTTCAGTGAGTTTTATTAAGGTTGCACTTTCAAGCCAAGCTGGAAGCAAGCAGCCTTTCACAAGATGACTTGACAGGAATGCGTGTATGAGTGCGCCCCTATGCTAAGGATGGCTGATGGCTCAGTACGGAGGGATCATCTTACAAACTGGCTGGATGCATGACCTCAATCATGCATGTCTGCCCAGCCCCGGCTGCATGCAACTGCTGGGGGCTTCTGACGAATTCACGTAAGTTTAATAACTCAGTCCACCTTAATACACTTCATATGTTCGCACTGACCTATTAAAATGTAGATAAAGTGTAGAAGTTTGTTGTAATCCCTCTGTAAATATACAAAGCACTGAAATTAAAAATATTTTCAGTTCTGCTCTGCTCTGTATGTATTAAAGAATTCTAGGTCGGGCAAATGACACTTACAGGAAAGAAAAAGTTAAGTTTAACCCTCACTAGGTTTAGCTAATTTTTTTAAACAATTGCGTTCAACAGTTTTCAGAGAGTGTTTTATATTATATATTAAAATTAGAGTTTCCAAATAGTAATCAGGAAAGGCAGCTCAGGAGGATAACAATTTTCTGTTTGGTGTCCAAACTAAGGTAACTAAAAACCAGTGAGAGATGGTGGCTAAACTAGTGCAGATTATCTTCTGTACTACTGCATAGTAATCACATGTATAACACCAATTTGCAAGTCTGTATGGGCTATACAGACACCCCTCGTTATATGTGGAAGCTTTCTCTGGGGCAACTTCCTCAGAATAAGATTGCGCTATCTGCTTAAGAAACGGTCTTAAATAATGCCTTTGGTATTTCCTAGGGACAGATAAATAATGCACAGATTATAAACAGGGTTGGAATATTCATGATATTCAGAGGAATTTGGATCTGAGTTCCTGCACTAATATTTGTTGTTGTTAAACAAGTATCAGCCAACACTTATGTAGAGCATTTTGCACAGTATTTCCCATGAAGTAAGTAGTCTTCTAAACAGCAGTAGTGCATCATTTAAAAAACCATCAAGGAGACCGACTTGCAAAAATACTGAGTGCAAGTGCCTTCAGTGCTCTTGCAATTGTGACCTGTATCACAACTACGATGTCATTCCCAAAGAACTGCCTGCAGTATTTAGCCAGGCATCTGACATGTTTCCATGGAAGCTATTCCTACTCAAACTGCAAAACATCTTGCATCTGGAAAGAAACCACTGCATTTAAACCAGTAAGTAATATCCCCTACAACAAAATAGAAAAAAAAGAGCAATTCTTATCTTGCTACACATTTTTTATATATCCGAGAGAGAGAGAGAGAGAGAGAAAAGGAAAAAATACAAAGCAAAACCAAAGCATCAATGCTACTGTTGCTTTGAGCAAAATCAGAATATTCTTCCACCTCTGAAATGTTCATACCAGCTTAGCACTTCTTTTTCTGTTTCTGAAAACCAACTTCTTAGTTTGCTTTCTTCCTTGCATACAGGACTTCCCATAACTCACCACCGCCACCAGAGCTAATTCTGCTGTGGTTTATTACACTGTCTTTGCAATTTTTGTGAAATGTATTTCCAAGATATTTGCTCATCTAAGATCAGTGACGAAAAGGGAAGAAAACTGTAGGAGCAGACACAGAGATGAAGGGCTAGCAAAAAAGCAGCTATTCCCTCTGAGGCAAAGCAAAAATACCAGAGCACAAACATGGCAACAATACATGCTTTTCTTGTAAGCAAAAAAGAGTACTTTATGAAAGAGCCTCAGAGCAGCTGAAAGGGGGATAGCAAAGGTGGGTGTACAAAGGCTTCCCAGATTTTTAGTTCATATTTTCAAATAAGAGCATACATTTACACAAATGCCTCATTCATTTTCTGCAGAGCATTTAAGCAACAGATTTATTCACATGCAAATGTGGAAAAGTGAAATTGCAAATTTACAATTGATGTTTTACAGATGAGGATTTCACAGAAAAGCTGGCTCCCTTTGTTGCTGTTACATGGCCTCTTTCTCCTGGCTTGAGGTAACTTCTCCTTCCCCTCCTCTCCCCCTTCTTCCTGAGGGGTAACAGCCCTCAAGACGTTCAAGAACCATGCAGTTACCAGACATCTTTGACATTTGCATGTTTCCTATCCTGGCACCTGCCTCTCAGTCCCTGTGCCCCAGGCCCCAAAAGGATGGATCCCAGGCAATGTGCCATTGTCAGGTGTCACAGCATGGAGATGTGGCACAGCTGTGCAGCAGCCAGAGCATCTCCTACCAGCACACTGCACTGAAGGCTTCCTTCAAAAGAGTATCAACTGTCCCCACCCATGCATTGCCCACGTCTGTGTTGTAGGAGTAGTGCCTCTGAGACATCTCATGTGTCCAAACGTGTGGGGTCTCACACAGAGGCAAAGAAGGGATGGCAGGAGTCTGGTGGAAGCCCAGGAACCATTCTGCCACTCCTAGTTTGCAGCATTTCTAGCCCACAGGGAGGCACAGAAAGGGACTGATGAATTGTGATGGGATGCACTTAAATATTTTCAAGGGTTCCTTGAAATGGCAGCAGCTCTGTTGGCTACATAGAAACTCAGCAAGCTTTGGGGCTGCTCTACTGACCCCAGAGTCAGAGCTATTCACCAGAGCCCCTAACTAGAATCACAGACATTCCCAGCCCTGTAACACAGGGACCAGCAAGGTCAGCTTGCAGTTTCACCAAACATACAACAGTCATTTTGATAAACACACTGAACCAACCAGGCCAGGTTCAGTTTACACTCCTCCCTCACACACTCATGGTTCTCTGCATGCACAGGCAAAAGCACAACAACCAATATTGAAAAAAAAAAAAAAATCCAGATCTACACATTATTCCACTTAATTCCATATTGCAATTTCATAAGAAATTCCATTTTATCTAAGGAAAAAGCATTCAGAAATAAGAAGATTTTTTTATTTTCTAAAGTTCCCTATTCCTATTCAGGTGTTTTCTTTCCCTTTTCAAAAACAAACCAACCAACCAGCCAAACAAAACATCTTGCCAAAGAGTTTCAATGGTTTGATGTCTTATACCTGATTTGATAAACGTACAGTTTATTATTCCAGTACCATGTGATCTATGCGACATGTCCCAGTTTTGCAAGAACTGAAAATTTCAATGTGATGAGGAAAAAATAGTTCCCACAATTCAGTCAAAGTCACTGTGGCTATTTCTGCAGGATTTACATTATGTCCTACAGATAATATCTAAACAATTTGCCCAGGATTGCACAGTTTCTCAACCAGAAACTGAGTAGGGATGTGTTTAAAAGGTTCTTTATTTTCCTAAGACCACTTCCTCCATCACAATGATTAGTTTCATATACCTTAAACTTTTCCTTCTGTGTAAAAGGGATAGATCCAGAGGCTTCCTTCCCAGACCATGCAAAGTCTCATACCCACTGTTTATTTAATAGTTATGCAAAATACTGTATCTCACTATGAAATCAAACCTACAAGACAAAATAAATGGGAATTCAACATCCAGATAAAGGTTACATTCACATTATATTGGGTCCCACATATCTAGAATTAATGCAATTTAGTGGCTCTTATTGATACATATACACACTCAGAGTTCAATCATAAATTCTAGGAAAGCAAAACCTATTTTTCTTTACATTTCTGCTGCAATATGTGACATTGCTGCAGATAGATTGCAATAAGGTTGCATCATGTCACACACTGTACCTGGAATTATTCCAACTCAACTTCCTCAGTGTATGAGGGAAATCAGTGCAGAATGGCTCCTGAGTATAGGTATAAGAAGCAAGATTTTCTCTCTCAGTAAACCAATCATAGAGCACAAATTATTTATTCTTAGTGTAGCACATTCCAAAGAACCCCATCCTACATACACAAAGTCTAGCGAATAAAATGGAAACTTAAGTCATGTAACTCTGACTGGTTATGTGCTAGGGCCTCACAAATTACTTCAGTGGAGATGGTCCCATTTAGTCCTTGTGCTGAGACCAGAATAGGGTGGAAGATATTTCCTGATCCCACAAAATCCAGGTGGCATTGAGAGCAGATGAAGTGGGACACTTAGTTACTGTGCAATAACACTTTCTCCTACTGCCTGTAGGCTTTCTTTTCTTACTCTGCAGCAAACAAGCAAGTGATTATCTCAGATAAATTTCTCCTCAGGACTGAAGTCTGTATATTCACATGTGCATACTTAAGGTATGATCCCACATAATGTTGCTTGCCAGATTCTTCCTTCAAAGGAACACGGTGATGGGTGCTCAGTCATGCCACAGCCCAGCCCAGCTCTCCCAGCATTTGATTTCCCACCTGAGAACAAGTAAACAGCTGGGAGCACTAACAGAGCAGCAAAAAGCAGCTTTTAGAAGAAGATGGTGGTTTACAGAAATATCTGAGCTTTATGCTGTACAACCTGTCTGAATTTTGCCTCACACAGAGGATTTATTGGATTCTTTCCAACGTGTCAGCAGCTGAGAGAGACAGATGTTTCCTAAAAACTTATATTCAGGGTGTGGGAAAATCGATTTGTTCTTATATTCATAAGCAATCTTTGAGCTTATGCATGTGGAGACAAAGCACATAGATTAATCATATTGTCTTTGCTCTCATTCCCTGTGGGGGAAGGAAAAGCTATAAGCATCCTCTTGTCATCTTGTCATAGGGTAAGTTTTGTCCCTTATTTTCAAAATTTCAGAATACTTGAGTTATTTTCAAAGACTAACCCCCAACCCTATCAAACAGGAGACAGACAGTAATGGAACACAGTGGGTATGATGTTTCTATTTAAAAAGGATAAAAATACATGCCCTAATCTAAAATGCCTGATGAGAAGACCAACAGTGATCTTCTGCTGTAAATCCTAGACAAAATGAAACAACTGCCAGGTTTTAAAAGAAAGATATTTTGTATGCCTACAAGCATTTCACCCCTACCATGGGAAGGTGCCTTCTGTTACAAATTAATTGAAAGTACAGTTTTGTGAAAATTATTTATCAGCAGTGTTGCTTGGTTGAATGGTTTACTTATTCTATGGATTATATCAAGGTCTTAACACTCACCAGGGAAAATGAAGGGAACAAACAACAATCCATTAATGCGTTACCTTCAGTTCCTGACTTAATTTAGCATGTAGCCTCAAGTGCAGTGCCACATGTGCATCTGTTCTTGAGGCCACAAAGTAGGAACCACAATAGCGTGATTTGCCTATGAAAGGAATAATTGCAGTCCCCTAGTCAAGTGTAAATGAAAAAGATTATTCCAAGTACTGGTAAAAGTTGAACATTTAGCAAAGAAAAAACTGAAATTTCTTCAGACTCTATGGACTAACAAATTAACATCTTTCCTTGGGAGCCTTAACTCTTAAGTTCTTAAGATAACAGCCTTCTTCCCCAATGGAAACCAAAATTCTGATTCAGGTGCTTAAAAACCTTATTCCTGATGAGCACTAGATGCATAATTGTTAGATACACAGGAAAAAAATACTGGTGGCAAAATCCCTTACATTATCCATACATGAAATATGAGCTCTACCCATCCTTCCTGAGCAGGATGCTCAATCTTTCTGTCTTATCAGAAAGTCTTTTCTTCATGGGACTCTCTGTAGCTCAGACCTTTCAACTCAGCAACTGGAGCAAAGAGGGAAATTATGCCACTGACAAGGATGGTCAGAGCATTTGGAGGTGAGCCCCAGATATAAATCCTTCTACTGCCTGATATGGAGAGAGGCCAAAGTCAGACTCTGGTCTTTTGGGGTTTGTATATTCATAGCAAAGCATGAGTTCATATTCTGATTTCTTCTGCTGGTTGAGACACATCAGCCAGACTCCCCCTCAATTTAAATGACACCCTGAGCCACCAACTGCAAAAGTCATTCTTTGCTGTTCTATGACATATTTAACAATAAAACCAAAACCATTCTCCTTCACACAGAAAAGGACATAATTCTAGGTCAGTTGTCAGTATTTATGTTCCACAAGAACTTAACTATCTGGCCAAAGAACATGTAGAAAGAATATAGCCCTACTTCATTAAAGGTAGACACCTTTTTCTAATTAAGACTGATTTTCCAAAAAATTTTACCTAGAATGGACTTAGATAAAATAATCCATAGGAAATTAATTTTATTGGTTATAATGCTGTGGTAGAAGTTATGAGCATCAGCTCTTTCTGTTGAGATTCTGTGGAGCTTTGATTAACTTCTACATACATTTTGAAAAAAAAGTCTGCAAATCAAGAGGACTAGAAAAAATGGCCTGTACAAGATGTAATCTATACACAAAGGGGCAAAGACCAAAAACCTACAGAGAATGCACCAAATCTTCACCAAATTTTATAAGTTTTTGCGAAAAATCTGGTGTTATCACTTTCCTAGAACAATCATAATACATCTTCTGGTCTCAGTCAAAATACAGATGAAATCCCTCCCTCAACAAGCTAATAGTTAATTATGTGGGTGAAATATCTATCTTTTGATGTAGCTGTAAACTGGGAAAACATGGGATTAAGAGTTTGGATTGCTATTCTTGTTCGAGTTCAGCTTTTAAACAGTTTTATAATTTTAGATGTCTGTTTAAAAGGATAATGTGACAAATGCAATGATGTCTCCAAAATGTATTCATTTTAAATGAGAAACTGAGTCCCAAGAGTGAGCAATTTCAATTTTGCAGCTTTTTGAATTCTCACCCATATTGTATTTTTCATGAATGGCAACATTCAACTCCATGTGTTCTCTCAGCGTTCATCCAACCTAGCTCAACTTTTTGGCCAGACTTTGACTCTAACAGGAGCAGGAGAAGCCAATAGTAATGATATTACCCAATGCAAGCAGCCCAGTCTTCCAGCATTCAGGATCACCTTGATGGTACTTGTTCTGGAGAGAATAAATAGTAAAAAAGGAAGCAGAGAGTAGAACATGAATAATATAGATGTTTTTGACACTGACAATAGCAGAATTCATAGCATAGGCAACCTAATTTGGAAGCTACAGAATTCCCAGCTGAGAGGAAACACTTTAACTAAAAGCAGTAAATGGAACAAACCCAAAAACACTGGCAATTTTCTTCAAGAACCTGTTGAAAGACAACATAAAGTTGCATTTCAGTTGAAACTACAGGAGATAAAAGCTCACCATGACTATGCAAACCTATCACAGCTCTGACAAGCTCAGATTTTGCAAAAAAACCCAAACTTAAAATCTTACTGTTTTCTCTGAAAGAGAATCAGAATGTTGAGTTCTTTCTCCTACAGGACCAATAGGTTATATACTGATTTTACTACATGTATTTTCAGGAATTAAGTCAAATACGGACAGAATATTTGATAGCAAGACTGGCATATTGGACTTCCATCTAACTAAATACTGGCAGTCCTTAAGACCATGCAGCTTCCTTACACTCAGTCTATTTATTAACTCATCCCAGCAGCTAAGAGCTAGGTACTGGGTGACAGACAAAGCAGAGAAAAATGGCAGGAATAAGCCACCAGGGATCTGAGGTATAAGAGGTAAGTGAATAAGAGTGCTGCTATTGAAAGGGAGAGGCACAGAGAGACAGTCTGGAATTAAGAATTGCAAGTATTTCTTATTTAAGAAGGTGATTTAAAAATAAAATATATTTTATAGTGTACTTTTCTCCCACACCTATTATTTATTTTTGCAAACAGCTTCTGGTTTCAGATTCCATATGTCTGTACGAGCCAGAGACTTGGCTTTCTGTGCAACATTCTGGCAGCATCCCCATAATACCAAAATTCATCATTGACTAACTAGAAACCTCAATCAACGGGTCAAAATTATTTTAAGAGACCAATCAGCTTCTTCCCAACTGTACATGTCACTTTTAATTAGGAAACAAGAAGCCAGACAACACAAATAAATAGCAGTGAGGCAAGAGGCTAACTATGGTTTGGGAGCAGCTTTCCATGGAATTGCACCAGCAAGGCACACCAGCTGCACCGCACTAAATAGCCTCACTGCATCCACGTGTCACACGTCTTGGATGAAGTATAGGATGCACTCATCCTGTACTTAGACAGCAAGCTGTCATAATTTTATGTGGGAGAAATATTTATCAAAAATTGTCTCTGATTAATTGGCCTGCTAGAATCAAGACATTTATAGAACCCAGAGACAGTATTTTTGAACAGAGTTGAAAAACAGAGATAGGAATCCACATCCTGGGGACGAGCGTATTCCTAGTACTGAGGCTCAGGCATTGTACTTCACATCTCTAACAAGCCCCATGGCAAGGACATCTTCATGTCACACTGCAGTCACAGGTGCTACCTTCCCTTCAGAGATTCCCTCTAGCCCTTTTGTACAACCTGCTCTGGCACACATGGCCAAATTTGTGTGTAAAACTCACTCCAGAAGAAGCTGTAGGATTGTGGTTCCCTGCAGAAAGCACGCACAGCCACACTGTTGGAGACTGGCACCTATAGTAGGCAGCCAGAATATAAGTCCCATGTTTCTATCCACTCTGAAGAGCTCAAAATGCCCAAACACTAAGCCTTAAGAAGGGAGATAATAAATGGAATTACAAGTATCTGTAGTTTCCCCTAATGCCAGAGGTCATATAAATGCTGTAGCAACTGTACAGAATCCAAATAACATGTTTATAAGTGCAATGAGATTTGCAGCCAGTTCTTCAGCCACTTCTGTGAACACAGAACAGTGTAGGACTTGTGACACCTCAGCAGTGCTTCTTCTGCTGCTGTACCCCTTGGAAAACCAGCTCTGAAAAATGATCACCAAAGCCTGGACTGCGTCCTCAGGAAGATGTGTGCTTGGCCACCAGGTCACTGGAGCACCAGTAGCCTGAGAGCTTCATTTCAGCTCATAGTATATGAATAGAACAGAAAGTGGTTTAAATTACAATATTTTAAAATGAATGTTTTCTTCTCTGTGTACAGCACTTATTGTACATCTCACATACATTAACCCAGGGTATTCAAATGACCCAGTGCCTCTAATAGCCTGTAACTCAAGGATGAACTCTTAATTCACTTTGATCATCATAAACCCATCAACACACTACCAGACATTTAACTACTGTATGCCAATAAAAATGTTGTTTAAACTGTTAACTGCCTGTTTAAAGCAGTAATTAATCCCCAAGATCAACACCTTCGAAATTACTGCCACAGGGCACAGATAAATATTAACCTTGGCTCTTAGGGAGTGTTGAGCTCATGACCTGGGAAAGGATCGCTCTTGGTAGTTTAGGGTTTTCTCCCCTGGTTTGCCATTGAGATGTAGTATAATTCTCAGAGGAAAAAAAGTCAAAACCACTATTCTATTCTTAGCATCCTTGATGTAACGTTGTAACTCAGAATGTGGAGTTTTCTGACTGCAACTTTTTCTGCATATTTCCTCTGAAATAAATAAACCCCATCCTTTGGATTAGGTAAGAATTATCTTGGTGTAATGATGAAGACTGGGTGAGATATGACTTGTGGAAATTCACATTCTTCCTTCTAAAAGGACCACCATCCCTCTCCTGTTTGGAGACTGTGCTCAGCAGATGCCCACTGAACATTTATCAGCCATGCATGACCAGGCAGGTCCCAAAACAAGAGCCAGGTCTGTGGCACTGAGTTAATTTGAGCTGTAACTGCTGGAACAGAAGAACAGGAGACAGAGAAGAAACGCAGTAAGCAGGACAGTAGACAGGTCTGTATCCAAGTATTACTGATAATAAAGTACTTTACATCCCTTGTATAAAAGGTAAAAAAATAAGGTGTTTATATAATATCATGTATTCAGTCATGTCAGTATTTTATAAAACACTGTTATTGTACTTTATAAAAAGTACCATCTGGCCAATAATATTTTTTTAATAGAAGATCATTATCTTAAAACAAGTGGCTAAATGAGGACCATCAAATTCTAAGTACAGCTTTGAAGATGTAAACCAGACCCAAGCAAGCCAAGCTCTGTGGAATTTTTTGCATTATATAATCTTGCTCTCTTGATTCTGAAGTGTGTAAAAAAATATCCTGCACACAGATTTCTCATGTGCCCTAGCTGCACACACATCCAAATCTGAAGTGCCATGAACTCAGGTTCCCTTTATTCCCTACCCCACATGATACTATATAAGTGGCTGGGAACACTTATAAGGTGAAGTGCAGAGTGCAATGACATCTGATGTGGCTCTGCTTACTCCACCCTTAATTCATCTGCTTCTGCAAGTTCTTTATTGCTCATTTGGTATTTTTAAATGCGTGTTTTGATAAATATGGAACCATCACTGAATGCTGCCCCAGGCTGTGAGCAAGTAAAAACTCACCATTCCTAAAATACGCATTAAGGTAGTTGGATGTGTAAAGCAAGGCTGTGCATCTGAAGGCACTCTCTGTTGTAGGAGGCAGGGAGGCTGTCAGGCTTTGTCTGGTACAGTAGAAGCAGACAGAAAGGTCTGTAGGAACTGTGGAATGCTGGGGAAGTTGTCATGTCATTATTATATTGCCATCATACTGTTTTTCTTGCTTTTTTGAAATAAATTACACATACCGTTTATGTTTTTCTAGGGCCTCTCAATGTGTGAGGTATGAGCGTTAGCAGGTGCCACTTTTTCCACCCTGTGCTGCTCAGGAGAGAAAGAAAACCCGTATCACTTCTCCAAAATTTCTGTAGTAGGCACTATCAACAATTTATGTCATGAAAGTTGGTTTGTGCCATGCTGTTTTCAAACTACTGGTAACAGGCAAGATTTTCTTTTTTCAAAAGCATAAGAAAGCTCCTGAAGACTTAAATGGAAGCATAAGCAAAGATAACACAGAGCAGAAGTGATATTAAATATTCTAAAGCAAGGTAATCCCTCAATTAATAAAATGTGAAGGAAACAAGACATCAGCATAGTTACTATTTTCATTGAATTATTACTTTAAATTATCCCATTCTCTCTGTTTTCTGCAACACTTTCAAAGTTCAAACTTCTTTTCCTCAGCCTTTCTCAATGTATCTTTTTTCTGACATATAATTCACCAGAATTAGGTCCTATGAAGTATATCATTCCTAAAAGTGCAGGACCTCAGAAGAAAGAAGGAATCTGAAACCTGAAAAAGCACAGGAATACTGGTTTACAGACTCTTAACAAAAAAATAAATTCTTCCTCTAATACTTTTTATTATTTTTTTCTATTAGTACATGATTAAAACATTTAGCCAAAAATACCATGCAAAGATGAGAAGTGGCTTCACTGTTGCATCAGCGATTAGACAAAATACAGAATATTTTAACTCAGTAGACAGATCAGTACTGATGGGGAGATTCCAGCTGCACAGTGCAGTCTTCTTTACTGACACAATGTAACAGATTCAATTCAGACTGTAATCCACATAATTTACAGAATGACAACCATATGGCATCCAGACAGCAAGCGATCTGCTCTGAGTCACTTTTCAGTCAAACATAGTGATGCACAGTGCTTGAGCAGCAAGTTTGAAGCTTTCTGTACTAAATGGTTTAGAATGCCTTGGCAACACAGGCTTCAGCAAACAATAGTCTATTCCTCCGCACAGTGACAAAATTTCATTACAAGTTCAAGATCTTCATCCATTTGACTAATATGTTGGATAAACACTGCCCAAGATATGCAATTGACCTACTAAAGATCATGGCTGATAAACATCTTCAAGTGTAAGGAAGCTCAAACGAAAAAGGCTGCAGAGAAAGAAGTTCTTTGCTTTTGTTTAGTTCAAAGACTTCAGATGGAAAGCACCTTCGCAAGTTTCTAATTCCAGATGGAAGGCACATTTCTTTCCAAAGTATTTTAGCAACATAAATTAATGCACAGCCTTTTTCTTTGGTTTTTTTATTCTATTTTGGTTGGGTTGAGGGTTTTTTGTTTGTTTGTTATGCTTTAAAACCTACTTATTTGTCAAAGCCCTGTGCAAACGCTACTTATATGTTACAAATGCAGGAGACAAGTGTTATGATTCCCCAATCTAAACACTCTGATGATGTGGAACACCCCTTAAGAAAGGAGAAAGAAACAAATAAGAGAAAGGAAAATTAGGCTATAGGTTTGCAAAATGTTCTATTACAATCAACTAGTGTATTCACTTCCTCAGATTAGCAAAAATTAGAAGTGTTAGATGAAATTGGAGGTCAGGAAGCTACTGGGGAGTCGGGGTGAAACTGATGTCTAATCTCCCATTGGTGGAAGACTTTCACTGGTGGGGGATTTATAAGAGGAGAAGAGGGTTTTTGGAAGTATATTGCCTGTGTATATCAGCACCTCTATATGCAGAAGAATCTCATACACAAGGAGTTCTCATTAATGTTAAATCACTACCACCCTCCTTTTTCAAAAGGATAAAAGAAAACTGCAGTGAGAATATGATGCTTATGGGTAGTTTGGCCTAGAAAGAAAAGCATATGCTTTTTAGTACAAGAGCCTTTCTAAAAAACACACATAGAAGTTTTGAGCTAAATTGATTATGATGGGAAAATCATTATTAGAATCCATACAAAAAGAGAAATCAAATAACAGAAATCTGCAGTCCATTGTTTATCTTTTCAGCTATATGCTGCTGCTCTATATTTAGGCACCACTCTGATTTAATAGGAATGATTTTGCTGTGGCAGTAACCAAAGAAAAGGACATCATCCATGATGGGACCTCTTACAGAGATTCTACTACTAGTAAAAAAAGATCATTAAGTAGCTTGTAAAAAAATATAAAGGTAGGTAAGTTTCATTTAAACAGATACAAAATTGAACAACATACTCACACAATGTCTTTCATGTTCATGTAAGATTTAAGTGATACAGTGGAGGCATATTTATAATTTTACGCTTGAAAAAAGTAACTCAGAATTAAATCCCCTTTAGAATATCCATGCTTGTAGGACAGTCTACTTCAAAAAACTGTTTCAGTTCCCATGCACTTATCTATACAGGTATTTGGAATATGTTTCAAATCAAAGGAAGTCCCAATCACTGCAGCAAAGTCCAGATTGTCAGAAGTTAGTTTGATTTCTACAGCACTGTCACTAGTATGCTTTTGCTATATATTTGAATCATAGAACCGTTTAGGTTGGGAAAAAACCTCTAGGAACATAACGTCCAGCTGTTATCCCAGCACTGCCAAATCCACCACTAAACTGTGCCCGAGTGCCATGTCCTCACGTTTTTTGTATACATACATCCAGATGTATACATACATACATCTCAGCCACTTCCCTGGGCAGCCTGTTCCAATGCTTGGCTACTTTCAGTGAAGAAAGTTTTCCTAACATCCAATCCAAACTTCCACTGGAGCAACATGAAGCCATTTCGCCTCATCCTTTTTCTTTTTACCTGGGATAAGAGACTGAGCCTCACCTCGCTACAACCTCCTTCAGGTAGACCTAGAGAGCGATAAGATCCCCCTTGAATCTGCTTTTCTCCAGAATAAACCCCGCCAGCTCCCTCAGCCACTCCCGTGAGACCTGAAACAGTTGTTTGCAATTCCTGGTATACCCTGATCCAAGAAAGATGGGGGGGCGGGGGGGGGATGTTGGTTTATTTACAGTTAGAAGGACAGGGACCAAGCGATTCTCTCCCACCATGCGAGCAGTTCCTAAGCCTCATGTGCCGCTGCTGTGCCTCTCGCTCGCTGCCGAGGCGCTCCTGCAGAGGCCTTTCCCCGCCCGGCTCGGCCCCGCTCGGCTCCCCTCAGCCCCCCACGGTCCCGCTCGGCTCCGCTCAGCTCCGCTGGGCCCCGCTCGGCCCGGCTCGGCTCCGCTCGGCCCGGCTCGGCTCCGCTCGGCCCCCCTCGGCCCCGCTCGGCTCCCCTCAGCCCCCCTCGGTCCCGCTCGGCTCCCCTCAGCCCCCCTCGGTCCCGCTCGGCCCCGCTCAGCCCGGCTCGGTCCCGCTCGGCTCCCCTCAGCCCCGCTCGGCCCCAGCGCGCCCCGGCCCGGCCGGGCGGAGCGCGGGCTCCCCCTGCCGGCCGCGCCCGCAATGCCAAAGGGAAAGGTGTGTCGGTGCCAGCGGCAGCGCGGGCTCGGCACGGCAGCGGCAAATGAGGGCAAAATCCACATCGCTGCCGCGACAGCACCGCGGCGTTTGAAAACAGAGGGTTTGGTGACAATGTTGTGAGACGCCCCGTAGAACGCACAGTTCCTGTAGTCCGGATAAGCACATCCGCTGGCTGTAAATGCAGCTGCGGCGGCAGAAGAGCGAGAGCGCGGGGCACCGGCCCGCCTGGGCACGGGGCAAGGGGGCAGAGGGTCTGTGCTTACCCCTGCCTTTGGTAAGTGCAGTCAGTGAATCCTGGGGTCTACCAGACCAATTTCTGAATAGCTGCAAGTATCACTAGCAGATCACTAGTGAAAATACATCCTTTTAATGACCTGCAGAGTGCATAGGAAATTAATTTTTTTTTCCCCTAATTTTCTCTCATCTTCTAAACAAAGTTAAAAAAGCAACAGAGATATATATTCAGGTTGCTACTGAAACCTACATGTTGGCTTGCAGCTTACTGCAATTTTCTACATGTAATTGTCATCTAAAAGATACTGCTGACTGAACTGATTACACTGGAACAAGATGCCCAGAGAAGCTTGGATGCCCCAACCCTGCAATTGTTCAAGATCAGGATGGATGGGGCTTTGAGCAACCTGGTCTAGTGGAAGGTGTCCTTGCCCATGGAAGAGGGGCTGGAACTAAAAGATCTTTAAGGTCCCTTCTTCTCAACACATTCTATGATTTTGTGAAATTCTGTAAAAGTTTCCCACTTCAATTATTTTCACACTACTACGTACTTCATGGTCAAAAGTATTTCAACTATCGTTCCTTCCACAATGTTCAAAGCAGAAACTTTTTGAAAAGTAAAAATTAATCATTATACCAGAATGTGATTTCATCATTAGAGGCTATCTTAACAGACATATTCTTCATAAATGAAAATAAAACTAAGCCTCTCACTCAATCCAGGCAATGTCATATTTCTGGCATTAGCAAAGGCTTTTGTGTTAAAAGTGCCCTGTACAAATGATAAATCGGCTTCACAGTAGGGGGGAAATCTTGAAGTCATTAAAGTTAATGAAATTTTTTCCATGGAACTAGGTTTTTGCCTCAAAATATTTATGCTACTTTTTCAGTAACTCCCTGACTGTACAATCTTACAACACACTCTACTGCAGCCTTGGTAAAAGGACCCAGGCTTAGACCCAAGCCTCAATCCCTTATCAGACTAATTCTACTTGTTTCAGTCAGCTGTAAACAATTGATACCATCACTGAAAAGTGCAAGAAATCTGTTACAAATAATATTATCTGTCCTTGGAGAAATGTCATTCTCCCCTTTACACATAGCGCTGACCTATATGTAATCCTAAACTCCATGTAGAGACATTAGCATTTCAGTGTGCTCAAACCTCAGAGCCCATATTGCTGCATGTGGTGTGTCACAAACACATGCAGTCCTCTCCTTCCTAAACAAAGGAAAGTCTCAAGCTCCAGCTCTACAGCACCACACGCCTACACAGGTCACAAGTGAAGGCTCAGGAGGTGCAGGATGGCTGGGAACATGAACTGGCCCAAAAGGACAGATTGCTTCAGACTGGCTGAAAGTAGTTGAGCAACAGCAGAGAATCCTTACTGTTTTATAGTGGCAGCATTCATGCACATTGGTACAGGATTGTGCTGTGGCTTCTTTATTCTTGTAACTTGCATGCAGGTCCAAAAATCCTTTAACTGCAATGGTTCATATTTCCTATCAGGTGCAAAATGAAACAAAAATAGTCACCGAAAGCAAAAGCAGGGTAAATTATATTTAGATATTTGTGACCTGGTAGCTTTAATACTAACTGAAATGCCCAAGTAAGCAATGGTGCTGGTGCCAATGTAAATTTGCACCACCAAAAACTTCACAAATAGGAGTGAGAGAGGAAGTGTGTGACTGAAGGGTATGATTATGAATCAGTCTATGCCAGTATGATTTGATATGCAAAGCATACCAAGTACCAAAATAGCTGCTTCTTAATAGTGTAGGGAACCACTACCTATGACCTTTGCAAGGTTCACTTGCATAAGTGATTTCAAATCTTTCGTAGGAATTAAGAAGAGAAAATAAACAAGAATTTGCTTGTATGAAGGACTCATAAAGAAGCACAAAGGACTACTTCTAGAGTGTAGACTACAGCTCTTCTGACAGTTCTGTGCATTTATCATAGAATCATAGAATATGCTGAGCTTCCTGCCATTTCCTCAGGTCCTGTCACTGGTCACAAGAGTGAAGGGATCAGTGTCTGCCCCTCCTCTTCCTCTCACAAGGAAGTTGTAGCTGCAGTGAGGTTTTCCCTCAGTCTCCTCCAGGCTGAACAGACCAAGGGACCTCAGTCACTCCACACATGGCTTCTCCTGAAGGTCCTTCACCATCTCTGTTTCCCTCCTCTGGATGCTTTCTAATAGTTTATCTTTCTTACATTGTGCTGCCCACAACAGCACACAGGACACAAGGTGAAGCCACACTAGTGCATTTACTCAATTTCAGTGATACAGTCAGCATATAGAGAGTTTAAAAAGCTATTTTTATAGCTTTTTAACATAAGCTATAAACTTATGTTAAAAAGCTATAAAACATAACTATAACTTAAATATGTGTTTACTTCTTACAGCCTAAAATAGCACAGCCCCCCATATGTGATGAACATGAACAAATCTACTTTTTAGAAGTTCAAGGAATAATGGAAGCTATTACAAAAACACTAAGCACAAGTATGAAATACAGAAAGAAAAAGTGCAAAGGAGACAAGAAATTATTTTGAAAATTTTTAGTCATTCCCACCTAATTTTATGAGGTTTCTTAAATCCTCAATATTATCACGTTTATGTTATTTCAAATAGATCTATTATATAAGACAATGCAAGAATGGATTCCCTCATGGTTGTTGTATGTGTAGGACACAGCTGTCACACCAAAAGAAATTATGGAGTGGTTTTAAAAATATATCTTCTTCTCATTAACTGTAAGCCTTGAAAATCACAAATATATATATACATTCTACTTTTATTACACATTAAATCTTACTAATTTTATTTTTATGATGGCCAGACTATATTAAATGTTGTTTAACACATATACAACATGTTTAAAGTAGTAGCATACTTAAAAAGTTGATTCTTTAATAGTGCCATCTGAAAAATATTTATAGGAAAACAGAATTTTCAGTACCTAACTTCTCTATAACATAGGGTTTTTAAATTGTAAGCTTCCAATTTTCATGTTTTCTAACACTTACAGTATTTGCATTAAATGCTGGCAGAAGACCATAGGCAAATAGACTTTTATGAAATATCTCTATTAATTTAGAGAGTACCCCTGAGAAACTACTTGAACAAAAAAAAAAATCAGTGATAATTTCTCTTTCATTTTCACTCTTATGTTAAAATCAGAGATATTTTGTATAATGAATAATTGAATTCCTCGGGAAAAAGCTTTGATTATTTTCATGTGGTTATAGTTACTTTGTTTCTTGTTTCTCTATTAGGAAGGTAGAAGTGATCACCTGGATCATTGTAGAGATTTCTTTATTTGAAAGAAGGGAGGCACATACCATATGCATTTTAAAAAAACAACAACCAAACAAACAAACATCAAAACTGTCTGCTCTAATTACAGACTTTCAAACCCATTTGGTCTGAGAAGTAATACACAATTTGGTTGCATATACGTCTGCGTCTATCATTTATGCAAACATATATACATACAAAAATATCCACATGCATATACAAACATATGTATCTAAATAAAATAAGATATTATATATAATGCTATTTTACATTTATAGTTATATACCTATGTATAATGGAAGTATAGATATAAATGTTTTGGCTTTCCATCTCTGAGAATGCATAGCTTGTTGCTTGTGATTTCTGAAACTCCTTATTGAACACCTCTCTCAGGAGGCAGGGGAGGCTTTCACATGCATTTCCAAAGCAGCCTTCAGTGAAGATCAAATCTCAAATGAAGTTACATAACCCTTGTGCCCCCTGACCCTTCAGTTTTTCTCGTAACACCTGTAATTGTACATCCTGAATGAGCCAGCACCCAGTTTTGAACATGCAATTTTGCAACAATCAGCAAACACCATTTTTCCTTTTTGCAGTTCCATTAGAAGCCAACAGTTCAGCTTTCTCTTGTTTTCTGTCTTTATTGAGGCTTTTCGTAAAAGGACATTCCTGGTGTTGGAATTCCAGAACTAATGTTTAATACACTGAGGGCAGAAACATTTTCTTCACAGAAAGAGCAATTTATTTTAGTATTTTGATTCGTTTAAATTGTTACAGATATATTGTATACCTAGTCAATGAAGACATATCTGGTTTTCCATTGCTAACAGGAGCAGTTACAATGGCATCTTAAGATAGATCATATATATATAATATCATCTTTACATATATTATATCTATATAATATCAAAGACCTATAGCATTATCTCAAATAATTATATTAAATATTGAAATTTTTCTACGCAATTACATTATTTTAATGAACAGCACAGTGCATAATAAATAGATTTTCCAATAATTTTATATTATCATCTATGTGCATTACATTTTAAATAATACAATAAGTGCTAAATGCTTACTAGATTAGTTATATGTATTAAAATAAATGCATAAATTTGTGTGTGGATTATTTTTAAGGAGTGATTGAAAGTCTTCCTTAAAGGGATACTTCTGTAAAAGATTTGAGTGACTGACTTGAGGGAGTTACAGTCTGCACACAAATACTTTGGAATTTAAGGGAGGCTATAATTGTTAGCTAAGATATCTGCTGCAAATTGATTAAGCATCCAGTGATTAAAAGCTCTCTGTGGTCTACATGTAAGTGCTCAGGGTGAGTATTGCTCCTCTGAGTTACACAGCTTTGGTATATTTGTGATAACCCTTTGCCAGGGAGATTTTTGCTTTACTGAACCTGGAAAAAAATCAATCGAAAACTTTCAAGGCCTGACACATAGTTTAGAAATATACCAGACTTCAGCCTAGTGTCTCACTGAAAACATTTACTTTTGACACATTATTATGATCTTCTGGCCATTCTATGTTTATAGCAGCAATAAGGACCCTGTGCCTTTTCTGGCAGGGCCACAGGAAAGTAAATAATCAGGAGGCACTTTCTTCATGTTTCTTCGATGTTACTTATTGGAAGAAAACAACAAACTCTCTAATAAACAGAAAAGAAATATTTAGAATAGGTAACATATATACTTTCAGAAACAAACTTTGCTATTACTGTGCAGTTAATGGGAGACATAAGCCTTGGCAGGAACTTGAGCAGGACACAATAGCTATAAGCACGTTCTCTCTCCACACTATTAAGTGCATAAAGGCTTTTTGCCTTGAAACAAAGGCATGACAATTTTGAAGTAGAAGAAACACAAATTTATTTTTTAACTTGTGCATTGGAATGCAGAGTTTCAGTGTCTCTCCTTCCCAAATCAGGTGCAGCCCCAGGATTCCAGAAAGAAGGATCTGGGGGGCTGTGCTGAATAGAGAAATTTGTTTGTGCAGAAGTTCCAGACAGGAAGGATGTCTTAAGGGCCAAAAGTACTGTATCAGCACAAATAAAGACAAGACTTCTCACATTCTGGATGTCACAAGCAATCTAAAATCAAGTATGGATTTACCAGGATGAGTGATAAATCATCACTTACTAATGAAGGATTTACCTGCCCTTCAAATGCTGGTAAACCAGCAAAGACAATCATAAATAGTATCTGCTATTTACATATTTACTTCTGCTGAACAAGTGACACAAATAGAAAAATCCTACTGTGTGCTAATTATCAAAGTGCACATTACCCCTCTTTATATGTACGTTTTTATGTTCTTATTCCCAATCACTCTCAGCAGGTCACTGACACTGAGATAAACCTTCCCTGGATCAATTCTCACATGTGCAGAGCAGCAGACGTTAGGGAAGTTGCTATTCTCCCCCCCTCCCCACACACACACAAGTCCTATCTACCTCTTCATTTAGCCTCAACCACAGGTAAAGAACAACTATCCTATATGAGAGAACAGCACAGTTGCCCATCCCTGTCCTGCAGCTTTCCCCAGCCTCTGAGGTTATCCTACAATGGACCCTGAGCAGAGGAGTGAGAGAACCAACACAGCGACTCCATAGCACGACCTCTCTCTAATCCTATAATGGATACTTTTTCCTCTGGTCCAATTACAAATTGAATCCTTTCCAGTTGGTTTTTTTCCCCATGAATTTAGTTCACAAACTCCCTTAGCGGGGATAAGTTCCCTATTGTAAGGCTGAAGTTTACCACCTTACCCTCTGCTGCCTGTGGCTCTCCTTTCAGTGCTAATATTACAACTTTTGGCATAATACTGTCTTGCACAACTATGTCCAACTTTTAAATTTAGCTTTCCCTGTGCTTTCAGACTGACAGCCCATTCATCTTAACCTTTAAAAATTCTGGTTTTTTATAATAAAATTGATGTGGAGTGCAACATCTTCAGAATATTTGTAATGCAATTTTGCAGCTACCTTTCTCTGCCTACAGCAGCTGAAAACAATCAAGGGCATGAGAAAAAAGCATTTAATAGAGAAAGCCCTTTTGCCTGCAATATTGCTTTTGTCCACAGCATAAAGCACTCTTTTCACTAGTCATTGCATTTGTACAATTTTTGGACCTGTCATTTGGATGAATCTTTAGTAGAAGCTGAAGACCTCATTTTTCTTAGATAATTTACTGAGCATCAGTTATTGCTCAGTAAATACTTAAAAACATGGAAGCTAATAAATACTTGCTTCAATCAGTGTCAGGATTTTAATTGACCATTATTACAAAGAGACTTCAAGTATAAAATATAACACCTTGTCTCATACCAGCCAGTCTTTGACATTTCCTTCTTCAGCCCTCCTAGGCTCTTCTTCAATTCAGCTCCTTTCTGGTACAGTCAGCCCCTTGGATCTTCCTGCCAGTTTTCAAAATCACTACAAGAAAACAGAAAAATCACTGCAGTCTGACTTCAGATTTTTCCAGAAATCCTGGCTGGCTTTTTTTCCACCAGTATTCCTGTGTTCTATCACAAAAAGTGCCAACGTTCCAGGATTGCTTTTCTGAAGATCTGAACCAATTTCAACTATTAAAAAAAGAAAAAAAGCTCCAATTGTTCCACCTGAATTCAGTGCAAGCCAACTGCTTACAGGTGCACATGGATAATTCTCTGTCTTCCATAAACTCTGACTTCTGTGAGGATTACTCTGTACAGTTGTGAGTCCTGCACAGCTGTTCCCTACAGGCAACTCTAAATAAGAGCTCAAAGTCACTGTAACCATTTTTCCTATTCTATTTGCCCTTAGTAGGGAGAAAAGAATGAGAGATCACTTGCAATTGCTGCAAGGTGTGCTCTCAGAACCTGACAAGGCTGACCGAGACCACAGGCTGACCCCAGCCTCTTTCCCCTGCCCAAACATCATTCAGGAAACACACAGCTCTACCTCAAGATTTGAGAAGGCCTGATTCCTAATATTCTTGACTGCAGCTATTACATATTATATTAAAAGTGTACTTTTTTAAGTTTAGAACTCTAGTAGAATCAGACAACTATGTGGGGATATTTAAAACTAAAATTATTGCTTCATATATTATGCATTGTGATAATGCAAAAATATTTCAGCCCCTTTCAAACTCTGTTCTGACATGCAGTATAGGAACTACATACACAGAGTGGACCTTTCCTAATGGAAAACCTGTTTCTTCAACAGATGTATGGCTTTCCTTTCCACACAATCCTGGGAAATCTATTAAGTACATAACACAAGTATTTTCTAAACTCTGATACTAAGTACCATTTATAGCTGTCTATCTCTGGAGTTGGGGTCACTAATAGCATTCTCCAGTCCTCTACATTACCATTGCAGAGTCAGATGTGATGGGGTCTAGGCAATAGGATCCAAAAGAGGCTAGTTATAACTCTGTCATAATGCCAGATGTAAATATAAATCTCTATAATTATAAGTGTTTGAAATGTAGATGGATCAAATGGCTTTATGGTAATTTAAAGTTTAGACATTTAAACTGTTTAGAAATTTTGGTATTATATATGGCCTAGTGCCTTCAATTCTTTTAGGAAAGTCAAAGGAACAAAGAATTAATTTCTTTGTGGAAAAGTAGCTTCTATGAAGTCTTTAGAATGAACAAATTTTTCCATTATTTTGCAAAAATCAGGAAAATACACTAGCAAGCAGTATTTCAGTAAAATATTTTCAAATGTTTAAATAACATCTATATGATACAAATAATATAAATTACATATATATATATATAAAATAATACCCCTTCTCTGCCTAAGGGATACATGGAGTTTGTATTGTGGTTGATGACATATTTATGATTTCAGGTAAGCTCAAGTACAGAGGGAAATTAAATACAATAAACCATGTGTTTGTGTACAAATTGGAATTGTGAATGCATAAGTATAAAACTATGTGCGCATGTATCTGCCATAATGTTAGCTTTTATATACTACCTTAATTCTGAAGACAAAGGGCCTCTTCTTCCCTGTATGACCTCAGTTTAGTGATATAACCCATCTGAGGTCAGGGTATTCCTAAAATTAATGTATTGGCTAGTCAGGATGATAATAATAGTAATAGTAATAGTAATAGTAATAACAATAACAATAACAATAACAATAACAATAACAATAACAATAACAATAACAATAACAATACCCTTCATTATTCTGTGATAATACAGCCTGTTTTAGGTAAAAACTTTTCCTTTTTTTCTCGAGGGTGTATTCATGGGCGTTGTTTTCGCATTAATAAACACCAAGCAAGTTGAGGATCAAATAATAGTCACAGGGTCATTAGAAGATAGGCGTTTCTCACAAATCAGTAAATGATACTGGTTTTAAATAGTATCATAGGTGAATTTGCAGCTCACCTACATAGTTCTGTAACAGCTTGGTACAGAGATAATACAGAGTCTACCTCTGAGTTTTTGTCCTAAGGAATAAAGACCTTCCCCATGTAACTTGAGCAACAAGGATAGGGCATTCCGAGATGAGGGCATTTAGAAACTCACAGGAAAGGATGGTGCCTCTCATTCAGCCCTGGGCATTGCTTGAAGTTTTTTTCCAGTCTTTCTCACACCTCAATGTTAATAAAGATATCATTGGCTTTTCCTGGAGGCATCACACAGCTCAAGCCTACTCCACACAGTTTTAACTTCACTGTACATCTACAGGTAGTTTAAGCTACAACATTAATTAACAATGATAAGTTTCTTTAATGTGTTTATCAGTCTGGAAGCAGTTGTGACAGGCACATAGAGGACATCTCTTTCTTCAACAGTCATGAATGGTGCTCAGCTTATCCCTGCCATCCTCCCAGTATATCCACTTGAGATTCTAAATTATTTGGCAGCAAGGAGCAGGCACTGTTAGTCTCCCAGGTTTTAACACTGGTCATCTTCAAGTCAGTGCAGCACAGCACAGCAAGCTTGCACTGCTGGCTGCAGTCCTGCTGGAGGATCTGGGTTGGCTGCTCCATGTCCTTCGTAGCCTTCATAACAAGGAGCTGAGAACACACTAAACCACTGCCATCATACAGTTGCCATCTGCATATTATTGTAATCATCATGGCTCCTGTCACTTTTATCTGACACTCTAGATGTTAGACACGAGATAAATTGTGTTTGATTTTCACTCAGGGAAACAGACGTGTTGGGAATGTTTGGACCAGCCAATAATTCTTGTAAACAAAGTCATTTGATGCTTGTGTCAATAAACATACTAATAACTCAATTAAATTTGGTATTGTTTGTGAGGCAATTTCATCAGGAGAACATCAGTGTACTCTTGAGAATTGACATCACAATTGAAAATAATTGGGAAAAGTTTAATCTATTAGCTCATTGAGTACTGCAACAGCAGGTGATTTTCATAGCTGTTTCCATGACAGGAAAAAGTAAATATTTTTTTTCCAGTGCCTAGTTTCCCTCCTTTACTATTTTACTTTAATACAATGAAATCTGAATCAAATTTCTCTAATGAACTTAATAACTCTTGACTCTCTTTCCTAATCTGAAACACTTTTGTCTTCAAATAATTATTTAAAACATTTTGCATAAATCACATTATATAACAATGTGGCTTAGCACGGGTATGTTCACGTGGAATATCATGAAAATAAACCATTAGAAATGCTTGTTTGCAGTAGGTATTACATCTTTCTCCAAACATTACATTACTTAACTCTTTAAATCATGACAGATATAAAACTAAAATCTATCTCCATTAGAATATCCAAAATGATACTATTTCAAATAACATTATACACTAGAAAAAAAAGAAAAAAAAACAATCTAAAAACTTAAATTAGTTATCATCTAACTAGACAGCTGACTTTACTGCATAGTCTTCTGTACAACCATCTCTTAGTTTTTAAGAAGAGTCTTAACTCATTTTTTCAGGATAAAATTAAAATTAGTCACTTCATTGAATCTTTGTCTGCAACCTTTGCTAAACTGCCATTGATTTTTGAACATTGTGTTATAGCTCTTTATACAATTACAGCACTCTTGTCCTTGAGCTCACATTACTCTTCCTACAATATGCTTCTCTGTGGTTAGTGACTTTGTGCTGTCGGCACTTTGAATACTTGGAAGATGAAAACCTCCTCCATGCAACTGTGTCGTCTGCAACATGACCAAGTTTGAGACTATAGCTTGAGACAAATCTTCTGAGTCCAGAATGTTTTCCAAAGAAATTTACTAAGCTTATTTTTCTCAGTTGATCTGAATTTCTTATGACAGCTGGGCTTCTTGTGGGGGAATTGTCTAAGATATGAAGAAAAGTCAGTCAGTGCAAAAGGATTGTGGAGATTATAAATTTCTTTACTGAAAAAGTGTAATATGATTTGCTTTGCAACTACTTTTTTTCTTCCATCTTACCTAAGTACCAATGTCCCATTCAAGCCAATAACTACCAACACGTGTTTACATTAATTAAATGCTGATGGTACACATTCTTTCTAAAACACAGAAATTGATATAGAAGACACAGTGTAAGACCCATTTCACATTGAAACCTGTCAGGGAATCACCAAACAAGAAGTTGTACCAGAATAAAATTGTAGACCACTTTATTTTCCAGCTTACCAGCAGTCTAACAGTCCAACAATATGAAACAATGCTCTATTTAACAGACAGCCATAATTAAACTATCCCACAATTAAGAAAAGAACATAACAAATATTACGATGAAATACTTGTCTGAGTCCCTCTAAAAATTTAAAGGGAGTTTTTCTGCTAGTTCTAGCATTCTCCACTCAGCAAAAATCATGGTGTAGTCAGTAATTTATCTGAAGATAAATCATGCATCATGGGCTTGAACTTACGAGGTGATAGATGTTTCTGTAGGGAATCTCCTGAAATTGCCCCTCCAAGTGAGGTGCAACAGGTATCCAGGGACTGGAACTGGAACCTTTTCAGAAACAGGAGTCACCTGCATAAGGCAGAGACTTTTCGGACATAAATGTCGTAAGAGTAGATGAAATATTTCTTTTTTCTCTTTTTTTTCCTTTTTTGTTTTTTTAACATAAACCTTTATAAACACTAGCAACTGCATTGTCTGGGATGTTATTAATATTGGCAGTTTCTACTTTCTACCTGTTTTGATTTCAGCATGGTCTAAGACATTTGAATAATAAAATGTTTCATACTTACAGGAAAAACTGTATCTATAAACTGGGAAATGGGGCAATTTTTCATGCACTTTAGACTCCAGAATATCTTTGAGTAGATTCAGATGGCACCAGAGTGGGTTCTCTATTTAGCTGCATGGCCCAGTGGTAGAAGCAACAGTGGGAGAAGGCAGGAGAGAATTCCAGTAAAATTAGAAATGCTGAAATTTCTCTGGCCTGCAGGAAATTGTTGGTGTGATACATGAACATTAACAATCACAGGGAGCATATCACAGGCTCATTCACTGTGTTTTTCACTTGTCTTTCCTACTGTGAAGGCTGTATATTTCAACTTCCACTGGGCCATTTGCAAAACATTTGTCACAGCATGCTCTGCACTTGATATCCATAGGAATTGTATATGCTGTGTATAGTATCATGCCTCTATAATCACTTGGTATTTTGGACACTTTTCACTTCTCTGCTCAGCACTTATATTTGCCAGTTTGCTCCCTCATGTTGTAATGACTTTTTTCCTCGATTTTTACCATTAGTACATGTATCCATTTTCTTGTTTGGTTACAGCTCTCACTGGCTGTGTCTATGGTTTGGCTGTAGATTAAATCCAGACTCCGCTGGAATAAGAACACTCCCACTACATGATGCATGGTGCTGATAAACTTACACTTGAGCCAGAGAAGCAAGTTTATAGTACTTCAAAAATGTTGATGAGATGACTTTGTGCCAGCAAACTTTATGCTAAGTCAGGACTGTCTGACCATGCCAGATCTCCCACAGCTAGTGAACCTCTGACAGATAGCCCGTGAGCCTTCTTGCAGCCCTTTCTTGGTTTGTTTCTGCCTACTTGCCACATTGTCCTTGGAAGCAGCCCTGCATCTTTTATATGCAGGCACAGGGCCCTTTATTTGCCTTTGACCATGGTTTCCATCTACAGGCATGGCCCTAGCTGTGGATCTGCCAGGCACTGCAGACCTGCGTTGGCCACTGCCTCAGACTTTGCCACTGCCATGGTAGTATGTTAGCTACAACACCACGGTTATCATCACAGAGCAGGGACAGCATTCAAGCCAAATCAAGGCCATGTGCACCTCATTTACACTAACCCAAATCCCACCACCATGTTGATCCAATCCAGAAGGAAGGTGGGTAGATCTAAAACAGCTGCTAGGGCTTTAAAGGGAGGCTCTTCTCAGGTGGGCTCTTGCCAGCACATGCAAAGGGCCTGTGTGCTGTTCTATGCTTTTTTTACTTTGCATTGCTTCCTCTGCCTCCTGAAGGACCATAGCATTCCAGAGTCCTGCCCTGCTGTTCAACACCTCACACTCTCCTTTACATGGATTTGGCCTGAGACAGCTAAACTTCTTCCACTGGTTTGGAAAATACCATTGATCAGGGACTGGCCCAGAACCACAGCTGAGCCTTTTTCTCCTGTAGAGGAGAGAAAATTTAGCCATCCAAACCTCCTGAGTTGTGGGCCACGAGAGAGGCCCTGGCTTTGTTTTTTTTCATTGGTATAGGACTAAAGCAATGAGCTGTGTTTGATGAAGCCAAAGGCTCTGAACAAGGTCTAACATGGACTAAGGATAATAATGGCTGCACGGATGTAGGAAGATATTCTGCAAGTATGAAAAGCTTGGCAACTGCAATGTAGTCTGATGCAGAGGTCTGAGATTTCAAGCCTCCTGTGTGTTGCCCTCTTCGAGGAAACAAGGGAGCATCTGAGGACAAACTCTGGATCGTTTTTCAAGGCCTTTGAGACCTCTTTTTTCCTATCATTTTCTAAGCATACAGCCAGCTCCTAGGCATTTTGCCAATAGAACGGTCTAGTGTTGCTGGCAGTTCTGTCCCTGCTCTTCTGTCAGTGACTGGGAACTGTCCTCATGGTACCTAAATCCTTCCACTCTCAGAAAAAGCTTTCCTACTCCAGGACATAGCGTTATCACATTTGGAGGCTTTGACTACTTTCTATATTTGTTTCACCCTGGGAAAATGTGAATCACAGCCCTATACCTGTTCCTTTTCACAAAAAGCCCTCACTGGCTTATTTTACGGAGTTGCAAAGGAAAACATATTACATCTAAAAGGTACATACACACATACATGAAGAGCAAGAATGATGATTCTTCCTGCTCATCAAGAGTACCTGGGGAAGAGAAAGGCGATTAGACTGATGTCCCTTCTGCCCATCATTATCATCATTTACAATTCTTGTTGCAGCTAATATTTCGCCAGTTATAGAGCTATACTTCAGCCTGAGCTAGGCAGTGAGTATACCCAGATGTTTCCTGGGATAATAGGCTTCTCCATGGAGCACATTCTTTTCTTTACAATACTTTCAGTATTTTGGAGCATTTTGTGCTATATAGGATGGTTGCACACTGTTGAAAAAATATTTGCATACCCCTGCAGTCACTTGGGTGATTACCATCATGAGGAAGGGAGGATTGTCTGCCAGAGGTAGCATCTGCATCTGATAGTCCCCATGATTCGTCATGGGTCTGCTGAAGCCTTTGTCCTCCATGTACTGGACCCAGTCATGGACGAGTGAGGAGAGAGCAAGCAGCAGTTTCTAGCTCTTCCCTCTGTTCTCACTGGGACACCAGCCAGACGCAGGATCACATTGACAGAACCTATCATTACCAGAGCTGATGCAGACAGAGAATATGTCAGCTAGGATCCATGACAGCCTAGGGCAAAGGTTGCTCATTTAGCTGGAGTACCTACAATGACCATTTCTATTTTCTGTTTGAGCAGTTTGGGCATCTGTAGCCAAAGTCAGCTGCCTGGGCACATGAGCCTGATCTTTGGCCAAGTGGATGGGTAATCTATGAAATTAAAAGTATGGGAGCAGTGAAGAGAGTACTCAGGCAAACATGGTTTGGCTCAGAGGAGGTGTACTGTTCTGCTATTGTCCTGGGCCAGAGCCAAATAACAGCTGCAGCTGTACTCAACTACATTTGCATACTGGCTCTGAACAGGACAAAAGACAGAAGACAGCAGAGGTAGGCTATGAGAGACCTAGCACAACGTGTGGGAAGACCTTGACTGGTACTTGGCTCTTACTGAAACTCCTCACACACTAAATACTGAGCCACCAACTCCATGAGTACAGTTTCCCCAGTCCATGCTGAATATACTTTCCTAAGCAAACAGTCCACTTAACTTCCATTAGATTCCAGAGACCAAAACCCAATAGAAAAAAAACAGGTTGCAAGAAATGCCTACTGGGATCAAGTCTGGTTCTGTGATCCTGGGAGCGAAATATACTCTAAATTTTGCATGGTTTCTGTTACATGTTGTTTCTAGCATCTGTTTTCCAAAATCCTTTGGTTTAAAATTTTTCTGCTGTTTCCCTTGACAAACTCTAAGCTGTATTGTTATTTCTATAGTTAACATCCCAGAGCCTTCTTAGGGTTGAGATGGAAAGGCCCATTCATCTGGGATTAAAAAGATGGTAGCAAGAACTGTACTTGTAGAATCTGCAGGAAAAAAGGGACCATAGGGAAAAGCAAAAAAAAAAAAAAAATTATATTAATGTGTCTTGTTATTGAGAGACAGCTGTGGGGCTGTTGCTGTGTCATGAAACTGAGCTGCTACATGAGAGCTTGTAGATACGTGAAGAAAAAAATCTGTCAGCCATAGGGCTGAAGGGGTGTGTAAAGAAGAAAACCTGATATTATATCTTATATACTGCCTACTGGGATGGATTTCTGAAGGGATTTTTCCTCAGAGCCAAACCACGGAGGGCCTAGCTGGTTCATCTCAAAAGTCCACTCAGAATCTCAGAATGAATTGGTGTGTACACAGTATGGATGATCATCACATATTCAATGGAAAGTGCACTGAAAGGATCTAAGTCTACAAGACCAGGACTGAGGCATGTGTTCAGCACCCAAACTTTCAACTGCTTCACCAGTTACCCAGGAAAGTGACTAAAATGTTACCTTTGTCATGCAGGGAGAAGTGTAAATACAGCCTGGTTCAGCAAGACCCTCAAATGAGATCCCCAAAAATGGTGGCTGTTTGCAAAGAAAAGCTGAGTTACCCCAAGGAACTGACACAGAAATTACTACATTGTACTGAGATTCACATCCCACAGCTCATAACATGGGCAAGGGGATGCACCACATGTTGTGATCCTCAGACATCTAACCCTGGTCTCTTATCAGTACGCAATCACTGCCATGTGGGCTCCCTAAATGATATGTGCATTGCTGTGCCTTCAACTAGATCACATCTGAGTTTTAAAACATACTGTGCTACATCCAAACCGCACGCTCTCCGAAAACACACAACAGCTTCTTGGGGTGAGATTCTATTATGTGACCCCACACATACCACAGCTATTTTTAAAGAAGGGAAAAAACAGTTACAGAGCTTTGATTTTCAAAATATATCTGCAAGAATATAAACTCTATTTACACTTTTTTTTTTTTTCTGTGCTGGTTTATCAGTCTTGCCTCCTCTGCTTTTCTTCTCATCTTTAAGACAGATTGGGCAGTACTCTTCCAGTGCAAGTCACCCTTCATTTCTGCTAGTTCTGGCTTCTGGAACATCTACCTTAGTCAACCTTACCCTGTCACAGAGCTTTGGCAGCTAACAAAATGTTAACACCATTGGCAGTGATTAAAAGCAGAAAGGCTTTTTCGCCCCTCAGGCTGCAAGATGTTTTTCCTACTCATACAGACAACCCAAAACAGACTGCAAACTGAAAATTGCAGCCAAACCACAAATCTGTCAAACTGCAATAAAACAAACCATTACTCAACAGATAAGCAAAAATATTAATTTACTCTCAGGGAACAAGGACTTATTCCTTCCACACTAGCAGTCTTACAAGAAGCTTGGTCTTTCATACACTCTGCAATCTAACTTTGCTGAGAAAGATGAAATGTGAGTTAAGAAAGCCCTAAAGATGTGTGCATTTTTTTCTGACCCATCCCAATGAGGGCTGAATCATTCCCTGGATGAGAAATACCTCCAATAGGTATCTTCTCTGCTCACAAATGTCCTGTGCAGTAAAAAGTTGAAAAGTGGAAGGTTTTTGGTAAAAAAATATTATAATTCATATCTGGATATCTGCTGTAAACTTCTATCAGATATTGAATCAGATGGGCCAGTGTCTGATGTTTATAAGTCCTGGCAAGGCATGAACAATCCCTCCCCATGCCATGTACTTTCTAGCTATAGGATAAAGACTCGCTCCCATGAAGCAGGTGATGTATCTACATCGATTTAGGGAGAATATGAACCTGTCTCCTGATGGTAAGTGAATGTTATAATACAAGCTGTATGGAAACAGTCAGCTATAAATGCACTCCTCCTTTTACCTTGATCCTCCACTCATTCCTTAAGCAGAGCATCTCAATAGGAGGAATGTCCATGAATCATATATAAAGTGAAATCTCTCACTGTTGCAAAGCTAAACTGTCTAAATCCTAGCAGGAGATTATGTGTAATGTTTCCTGTTGGCTGGCCTAGGTCATTTATTATCTGTGCTGAGTGCTGGCACTCCTCTCTTTCCATATGCTCCATTGACAGTCTATATCTAATTCATGCCTTGTGATGTCCCAAGAGATGGCAGGAGCCTAAAACCTGTACACTGCAGTGCCAGGGAACATAAACATTGCACCTCACACTGCGGTGTGGTACACATTATCAGACACATGATAGCTGCATTAGAGGGATGTTCCACACAGGCTCATTTGCCCAACTCCTCAGCAGTTGGATTGCTTGTGGCAGCAAAGCTGCAATGTGCAGTACAGATGTATCCTGATCACAAGTTTGCAGTGTTCTGTGAATTTAGCCCAAAATCCTGGAATTTCCATTGAACCGAAATATATGTTGGCAATGTCTCTGATAGTCAAGTTACATTTTGTGTCTTTAAATATGAAAGTATACATGTATTACTCTAGAATTAATCTGGTAATCTTAATATTGCTAACTCAAAATTGCCTAATCCAGATCATTCTGGAATCCAAGCTCTTTGATATCTCCTTCTGCTTTATCACTTTTTTTTTTTTTTAGAGTATACCAGCCACCAGTTGACACACAATCATGGCCATGGTCAAACCTCTTTAATAACAATTGAACCAAAGGAGTCCTCTCTTTCTGAAGTCAAAAAGGAAAAAGCAGACTTTGGTATAGTTTCTGTGCCATGAATATCAGAAGGGTGTTGGATAAAATATTATCCAGGGAACAGAAAGAAGAGAAACAAACAAAGATTTATGTTTCAAATTCGTGTTATAACAATTCATCATAATTTGTTTATACAGACATCTGCAACTGAAAGGTAAAACTTTGCATTCCAGTATTAAAAAAAAAGAATAATGGTTGCTGACAAGAAAACTGAATGCCATAAGATGTGAAACAGAGGAGATCTGTAGTTTGGTGGGTTTAATAACACATATTTGGAGAACTTATAAATATCTTTCTTATAGCTGTCAATTCAAATTTTCTTAAACAGACACCTTTGTAGATGAAACAAGATACATAAAACACCAAAGATATCCCAAAATTTCTTACATTTTGGTATCTAGAACTAAGACAAGATTTCTTTTCATCATTTTATCAATTAAAATGCTAAAAATATTCTCTGTGATATTAAGTTTTTTATTAAAACAGAACACTACTGCAGGAATTCTTGGGTACATTAGAGGAGTTATCAAGAGCTTTACACTCTCTTCCTGCTACAAAAACCACAAAAACTTCTTTCTATCATTTATTCTTTAATCCAGAAACTACATCTGTTATTTCTTTCTATACAATTCCTAGTTTTAAATAAGTTTTAGTTATAGAAATAATTAATAAATTAATAGCATTTAAATTATTCATGCATGAAGTACTACATATCCAGTAATGGCTATTCATTATTTAGGACTCCTGAAAAAAGTTCCCTATTCAATCTTCTGTCAAAAGTGATTGCCTACTATTAAAGTAATAATTTTTTTCTCTACAACATGCATAGAAAATTCCTGTTGCTGCTTCCTGTATTTCTTTCCATATTTCTTAAAATAGGCTTTTGGTATGACTGCTTCTTTTATGCTGAAAGTGTTACACAGGCATAGTCCTCAGATAAAGGGACTACAGTCTGGAAAGACAGGCACGAAATCCAAGCTTAGAGAAGACATCTGAACTGAGGCAGTTTTACACTGAATACATATAGCCACATCTTAAAATGTAGGGGTGGGAGTTAATTAATTGAGACCAAGCACAAATCTTGACTCTCCTTGGGTCTTAATCTCGCTTTGTGCATGAGCACGTTGACTTGTACAACAATTCAGTGCTGACAGACGCAACAATGCAAACTGAAGAAAAAGTACTTGCAGTACATGTTACTGAATTAATGTGAATTCAGGAGATGAACAGAGGTATTCAGGAGCTACCTCTGTCAGGAGCTGCCTGTCTGTGGAAGAGAAGTTATGAAGACAGCTGAGATTATAAAATCTTGAATGGCAACATTGGGGAATGCTAAAGAAAAGTTATTCTAACTTTCAGAATTTGCCTGGTTTACTTTGCGAATAAGATTTTCTGTACTGCTCATGCCCTCACCATCAAGATACTGCAGTAGTGCACAATTCTGAAATGACTAGGGCCATGAAAAACTTCCGTGAAAGGAGAATGAAATGTTTGGGGTTATTTAGAGAAGGGGTAGATAGGATGAGACATGATAAAAACATGAAATGGAATTATTGTAATATAGTCTTCGTCTCATAAAACAAAGCAAAATACATCTCTGGAAAATGTCAGCTTTTTTTCAAAACTTAAAACTCAAAGCTATTAACTGAGAAAAAAGAAGAATTGGGGGTTACCAACACAGCTTTTGGTTTGGGAGCTTTGCAAAAGGCCAGGTTTTCCATGGAAAACAGACACTTGCAGAATGTAAATGTTTCCTATAAAATTAAATTCTCTCCTAAACCCAAATTTGATAGAATATATTTGATCATCCCTGATTTGATGACATAGATTCCAAAGAGGATATGATGCAGGTATTTGACACAACTGCTAGTCAAGGTTAGCAATTTCAAGGTTAGCAATTTCATACAAGATATGAAGTATTTTACCAGGACTCAGGAAAAAATCTACTGCCAGAATTTTGTCTACAAAGATACCTCCTTTTTTAGTCTGAATTCTTTGAATTGCAGCTAATTGAGTTCTCTTGACATGCAAGGAACATCTTCAAGGACTCAGTGTTCTTTTAGCAATTATTGAGTGAAAATTTTCAATCAACTCCTGTTTTACAAATGACTAAATGCTTTACCCAGACAAATTGCTATTTGTTCTGCCTCTTGTCAAAAAGGGAGCTGCAGGAGGTCTCCTGTTTTGTCTTAAAGGAGGAAAAAAGGTTGTAATTTCTAAATTTCAACATAGAAAATGAAGGTATGCAGCCATATCCATAGTTGCTTCTAGTTTTAAAGTTGTAAATAATACCTACAGCAAACCATGGGTGACTTCATTTTTATATACACAAATCAAGTGATAATGAATTTGCCTTTAATGTGATTTGTAATGCTAAGTTTGCAGTCAGCCAAAACAGCAATCTGTTCCTCTGCAAGATAAAGCATGCCAGTTTTCACATGCTTCCTTTTTTTTCTCAAATGTGAAAATGCATATTTAGATAACAAAATATGTACTTTGCACTGCAGCCATTGCATAATCTTTTTCACCAAGAAACAAATACTCCATCATTTTTCACAGAATCTTGGCAGGCTGGGGGTGTCTGCTACTAGTATTTCCTTGCTTTCTTGGGCATTGTGAAAAAGATCTTATAGATCAGCTTTGCGTCCAGATGTTTCTTTTCCCTGATGTGTTGACATACTAGGCCAGATTCTCATCTCACATCTGCTGAGTGTAAATCTGGAATATCTCTACAGAAGTCAAAGGAACTGAGTGTAACTTTTGCATAGAAATGTGCCAAGAGTACAGATGAAGTTTTTAATATCAACTAAAATTAAAATACTTGTTTAAAAGTCTTTGCTATATATGACTGAGAAAACCAGATCATATCAAACTTACTCCACCTTATAGAGCAGTGTCTAGTTTCAGTATGTGATGGGGCAACATTTCAGTGGAAAACAGGGGACCACTCTGCATGGAAGGTGGGACAAGAGGAAAAAGAAAAAGGAGCAAAAATCTGGTCAATGTTATGAATGCCTCTCTTATTCTTCATTATTGCTATCTTCAAAAAAGTGTGCCGTTTTGCAACTCAGTGTTAGGCACAGTTTTACTCTCTTAATAATATTTGTCTGAACTGGAATGAAAGAAGGCAAATGCCTGCCTCCTCTTCCTTTTAGCATCCTGAAGACTTTTGACAGCAAAAACATAGAGATATAGGTATTGTCTAGGAAAATTCAGAGGGACTAGGCCAGAATATTTGTTAATCAAGGTTATAAAAATCCTACAAGGCACAGTTTTCCCAGCATTCAGAGAAAAATTCTGCTGTCAGGATTTTCTCATCAAAGATCCCTGTCGCTGTTGAGCCGCTAGCAGAGAAAAAGACCCAGATTCTCAGTGTGGCATGAAATAGAGAGCTTTTATTATTTAATTCCGACTTATATAGATTTTTCAGAGGTCACTCAGATTGGTCAGTCAGAAACCTCCCCCTAGGCCTGACTGGCCAGGCCTGAACTGTCCAAATCTCGAGACACTGTTTTAATAACATCCAAACTTTATCTTTGTTTATAAAACACAGGAAAAAATTCTCATGGGAAAGACCTGTGCTAGCCACAGATCCCTTCCTTTTTTGACCAACTTTTCTCTTAGTCCTACCTAATTATATCCAGCTCCACTTTAGGTTAATGAACTAGTGCAGAGGAAAATGAACAAATCTATGATGTATTTCACTCTCATGTTTCCTTCCAGTCATCACACAGATGAAGTCTGCTTCATGACGCTGCTTCAGATGCAGTTGGATGAGAAACAATTTTGAAATTGGCTTTTTAAGTCTGATATATCCCAGGATTCAGCAAATGGCCTCATTGTAGAACTGAATTTTAATTTATCATCTTAAAAAGCTCTTGTGAAAACGACAGCACAGTGTCTGAGCAAAATAGTTTGTAAATGTTTAAGCCAGCTTTAGCAACATAAATAAAAAAGCATCTGTCTTTTGAATTTCTGTCCAATCAATTTGAAATATCTGGCCATTTCTGTCTATGGATTCTATAGATTTTTTTACTCCTTGTCACTTTTAATTTAATTTAGGAATTTGTGTTGATGCCTATAGGGTATTTGTTACAGCCCACAGGGCAAATCCAGCCTGAAGGGTTTACACAAGTGGCCACTCCTCCACCTGGGTGTAGCTCTGCAATTGTGACTCTGCCAGTGTGGAGCCTGACAAGCCAAGTCCCAGGCAGCCAACTTGGATCTGCACAGCCCAGGTCAGAGAGTCAGGAGAGTGAGGACAAACTCCACACTGGCTTCAGGTCACCACCGTCTCCAAGTTTCCCCCAAAAGCTCCTCTGTTCTTGTTCTGTCAGGGACTTATGCCCAGGATTCTGGGTTCTGCATCACAAGTGAAACTCTGGGTTTTAACAGAGTTTGGGAGCTGTTTAGTATTTCCTGTTGCCTAGCCTTAAGATTTGCTGTTCTTTGCAGGCTGAGTGCCCTTAGCAGATGTTATGAATCTTATACATAAATCCCCCAAGGTATGCTGTTAGTTCTATAGACTCACGCAATCCATAACCCACCTTTACCCCTGCATGCTGCCTTGGAGTGTATTAAGACTTCAGCTCATGGAAATGAAGTATAAAGGAACAAGAGGTGCAGGTAAACAGAGAGTTGAAGATGATAAAAATTAATTCATCTAACTTTCTTCTAGTTCTGAAGTATCAATTCCTCTAATACAAGCATATTTTTCTCCCTCTCCCTGAGATTGTTGAAGTTTTTATTCAGTTTTGTTCTGTAAAATGCCCTGAAAAGAGCAATCACAAAAAATACAGTAATGGATTCGGCAATTTTTTTCTCCCTCAGAGATGATGTTTCTTATCATGGCTGTGAAAGGCCTTTTTCAGCACAACTGTAATGCTCACATACCAAGACAAGATATGATATAGTTGAGACTGCAATTATATTATTGTGCAATGACATATGCAGTAGCATATAAGTAAATAAAATTTGGAAAGAACATCATTTTTATCTGTGCTGCAAGTTACATCATTCACTTCCATGCTCAAAGAACAATCTGAGTTTCAGTTGTGACTTGTTTATAGACCTCACTAGTCAGGGATATTGACAGGTTTTCTGCATCTAATGCAACATGACAGGAATTTAAAAAGCATGACAGGCAGATACTGTCTTGCAAACTCATGCAAATGCTTCATAATGAGAAGATCAAATAGACACATGTTTTTTAAAAATATATTTACCTCTGTGGAGCTCTGACTGTTCCACAAGGAAGAAAAACTGTCCATGTAGAGATAAACAAAATAGACAAACCAAAAATATTCCCTGAAGTGGAAGTAGGAAGAGAGTGAAAAAATTTTAGCGAGAAATGTTATACAAGAGGTTTGTATGTATCTTCTTTCTCCCTGGTGTCCACTTATGGGCAGAATGCTGGCCTACATGGAGCTTTAATGAGAACTAGTATGGCCATTCTTGGATTCTTAGGCAGTTTTGAGGTCTAGTGAAGTGAAAATGCAATTCTGCCACCAGCAGATAAGAGATTATCTTTGCTGCTATTTTTCAAATAAAAAGTTTTATCTACAGGCTTACAGACCACACTGGTGGCATGCTTGGTTTTGAAAGCACAAGATATAATTTGACATACAAAAAAATAAAGATGGAAATGGGATTAAAATGTAGTTCTTAAGAAACTGCAAACTCTATTTATAAAATCAAGTAAAAATGACACTTTTATATTTTATAATATGGTATTTTTCAATAATAAATCAAAAACATTACTTATATATTACATTTTAGGATATATAGCACTATTTTCATGTGAGTTAAAACAGTGTTTTCATTTAAAGTCTCACAAAAACCCTTACTGAGTTTTCCATCTTTAATTTTTTGAGTCATAGCTCTATTGCTCTATGTTTTTAATTAGAGAAGTCATATGTTTTACATTACTTGGCTTGTAAGAATAATTTTGATTCCATATTCTCATTAAGCTGTAAAAGATTATCTAACTAGTTTACTTGCAGGGTTATTTCATTCTATGTCCCTACAAAGAAGTAGAGCTGTTTATCTATTTCTCCTCTAAAAGGCTCCTTTTTCCCATAAAAGGAAAACAAGAAGGCATGTCAAGTTGGGTATTTAAGATAGTTCTAATTATCTCTGCTTGTCACAGTGAAAAACATTACTGTTAAAATGTAATAATGTCCTAAACTATAAATGATCCCTACCAAATATGAAATAATGCTTTACTTTTTAAAACAAACAAATTATAAGCGTGGAGATTGCTTTGAAATTTTTCTGTCTCTCCTGCAGCCATAATCTTTGCTAGTGTAATTTGGCACAAGCTCACCAAATCAAAGGCAGCTTTGCACATTCACTCCAACTGATGATTTTCTCCCATCTGCACACTCAAAAAAAGGTCACTTTTAATTTGGAAAAAATCCAGATATAATCCTGAAAGTTTGAGTTGTACCTTTAACATCTGGAAGTTAACTGCCCTCATATGGCCAGCAATTTGATCCTGCAATGGCTGTGAGATGTGATAAGACATGTTGGACTATTTGCAGACTTCCATCAAGTTGGCAGTAATTAAAAATAGTTCAGACAATCTGTTGTTCTTGAATATTACAAATACCAAACTTTTGCTAGTCATTGATGAGCTCTATCAGTTTGCACAACACAGGAGCATGGCTAGTTAAGTTGGGCTGCAGACAAGTTGCCTCTAGGAGGAATGCAAAAAAGACCTTGCTGGTCATATTTCTCTGGTTTGTGATAAAGTGGAGTGCCCAGCTGTGGTCTCGGTGTCAGTGGCTGGCATGTTATGAGGATGCAGTATTGTGCCAGTGACCTTCAATGTGGACATGAATGATAGCTCTAAGAAAATCTTTGTGGTGGAGATTTCTCCAATAAACTTCCTTTGAATAAAATGTTTATTAAAGATCATGTGCTAGTGAAGAGACTCTGCTAAGACTCCAAGACCATTGAACATGGCAGTTTATGTACTTACACCAAAACTCTTTTGCCCCTAAACCCAGGGTGGTTGCATGCTGTGGAGGTTCACCGGTCTGAACCGGCCGGCCTGGAGCCCAGGGCTCCAGTTGTCAACGTGGCGCAGCTCCCCAAAGGGGATGCAGCTTCGTCTGAAGACTCTGAGGACAAAGTGTAACCTCCCGCACCCCACCCCCTGAAAGTTCCCTCTTTGTTTATTGGTTAGAAGTTTAGTTACCCCGCCCCTGTTACCACCCCAGCTGCCACCCCTATCTAGAATGTTCTGTTTCCCTCGCTCCCTCATTGGTTGGATTGTATCCCTCCCCTGGTTTTGTATCATTTGCTACCCTGCTTGTCCGTTAAGGCTGTACCCGAGCTGATTGGCTCCGCCCCTGCTGACCTGCCCCTGGAAACCCCGTACACCCCCTGTAAAACCCCCCAACTGCCGTTGCTCTGGGCTGTTCGTGCCTCGTGTGTTCTGACAGCCAGACCTCATGTCCACGGACAGCCTGAGAGCCTCCAGGGTGCCTTCTTCCCTGCTCTCCTGTTAATAAAGCACCTTGGAACTCTCTCTCTCTCTGTGGTTCTCTGCCTCTCGGGGACTGGAAGCTGACTCGACTCCCCGCCACCGGGCCTGACCCTCTGCCACAGGGCGGCCTACTCCTCCTCTCCCCATACGGGGAATCAGGCGGTGCCCCAGGGGCCGACTGGTGCTAGTCTGGAGGGACGGAGCCGGAGCCGAGTGGGCTGAAGGCCGAGCCCAGCTCCTGCAACAGCATCCAAATTTCCCCCAGAAGAGTGTCTGACCAGTCTTAGAGGTGAAAGTCAAGTTTTTTTTGAGAGGGTGTTACCAGGGCTGGGGCCAGTCCAGGCAGCTGCTAATTGCCAAAAACTAAACTGCATAAGCAACCCCAGACCTCTGCTTGAGTCCAGACATTGACCACCTTTGTTTTACTAATGGAGAAGTTTCTCATGCAGCTAACACAGAAAGAATACCTCTTTGAAGAGGAACTTTAAAACTTTTAGAGTTCTATTTGTTATAGTCTTGGCTGCTAGGATAGGAAGTTCCAAGCTTACAGCTCATACTGATTAGCTCCCAGCAGCTTGTGGCCAATGATACTGAATCTATCCACTGTGTATCCAAAACCTCTGCAGGACCCATCCCTGCATCCAATCTTTTCAGTATTACAGTGTTCCTTGGCAACAATTCACACATCACACAACAATCCATATTGTATGGATTCCTGCAGAATTGAGAACCTCAGCATATGATTTGCTTACAGTTGCTGGTTAATTAGGAAAATTGTGTTACAGGAATGTAGGTAGACATGGATTTCAGAGTCTCAAAGAAAAAAAGTTGCATAAGACATATAAAATCTTTTCTTTCTATCAAGAGGACGTTTCACAAGTATTTGACTAAAAGGTTCTGCAAGGGCTGATTTAAATTTATTTGTAGCATGAGAAACAAGAATACCCTTTTATCCTTTTGATTTTTCTTGCTGAATAAACTCTTTTTAAACATTCTTTTGAGCCTCATGTAACTATTAAAACAAAGAAGCTGCAGTTCTCTCTTTACAAAAAACAGGAGAATAATATTCAAGAACACTTTTGAAAGATTAGAAATTTACCAAACCCAGAATTTCAATAAAATCAACCAGCTTTTTTTTTAATTAAACCCTTTGTATGCAATTGATAAAACAAGTATTTTTCTAATGGGAAGTCACAGATTTTGGAATGGACTTCGGCCAATCAGATTTCTAATAAAAAATGAAATTGATCATCATGCTTAGGAATTTTAATGTCTTAGAATAAATTATTTGTAGATCCTAGCACTGGGAAGTTCATGCCCTTCTGAAAACCAATCTTGTAGATTTTTGTTACTTCCAAGGCTACTGGAGTTTTAAGAAAGGCATCTCTTATAGTACAAAAAATCTCAACAGTTCTAGAGACTTCTTTACCTCAACATCTGAAATTTCAGAGGAAGGAAAATATATAGACAAATGGTAAATAACAAGGAAATTCTTATTGAAAATACTGAAACAAAACTACTGTCAGAATGGAATTTTAGTACAAAATTTAAAAAAATGCCTGGTGGCCTCAGTGACCATTAAATAAAACTTGGTGAAGCTTAAATGTGTCTCCAAATGATAAGGACAGGTACCTCCATTCAAAATGAAAACCTTCAGTGCTCTAGCCTGCCTGATGCCAATCCCTGAGACTCATAGGTTTTAATAGTAATGTCATATGGTTTGGATACAGTCAGCCCAAAATGAGTAGGATTCACCCAGATGCTGAATCAGTTGGCTGATGTGATTTTTAGTCTGTTCTGAATCACAGACTAAATGTCTGTGATTAAATTCATGATGCATGGTAAAAATATTAATAACTGGGAAAAGGCTACAGTTGCTTCTGTCTCAAGATAGACCAGAGAGTGAATTTGGGATGAATGTATCTGTCAGCTTTGCCTCTGTTCCTGGAGAGAATATAGAACAAGCCCCTAGTAATTCAGTGTCAACATGGACAACAAAGTGATTAGGACCTGTCAGTGTCAATCCATCAGGGATAAATCACGTTTGATAAGCTTGATGACCTTACATGATGAAGTGACCACATACGAAAACACGTGGAAAGCACCAACTGATGGCATGCACATGGATGTATCACAAATTCAACATGGCTTTTGACACAATCTTCCATAGCATTCTCATCTGGAAGTTGACTAGTTAAGGACTGGTTGGATGCACTGTTGGAGGTGCTGAAAACTGACTGAAATTGTTGGGCTCAGAAGACAGCAATCCTGACATTCTCATTGGGTCTAGTCAGGAATGCTGTATCCCAGAAGCTGATGCCTGTGCTGATGTTGTTCAGTATCTTCATCTTTGGGATGAGGAGTCAAACTACACCCTCATCAGTGTAAGACAAGATGATATGCTATTCGATATAGCTTCAATTCAGACTGTATTGAGATCTTGGGACTAGGCCAACAGAAAATACATGAAATTCAAGACAGGCAAATACAAGGTTTTCATACTGACCTGTAAATATGGGCTGATATTCTGTCCCAGCTTTTACCTGCTCCTTTCCCCAGAGAGGTGCCTGATTGCCAGGGCTGAGGCTGTCCCTGTGTCACCAGGCTACCCTACTCCTGCCTGGGGGTGGGACAGTCCCAGCCTGCCAGACTCTGCCCCTGCAGTCTCCAACCCTCTTGCTGCACTCTGACTGTTGTGCACCCAAGGTGGGGTAAGCCCACACAACAGTTCAGGGCTGCAATTCATGGAGGGGCAGCTGGAAACCAACCCTCCCTGAGCTGCTGCTGTGTAACCTGCCTACACATGACACTGGAACTGGTTTTTCTAGTACTCCCGTGTTTGTCACAAAACTAATAATGCTCCTCCTGAATGTATGTATCAAAATTGAGTGAAATGAACGAGAAACTTCATGTGTTTGTTAAAAAAAATACAGAAAAATTTTCCAAGATGCTACTATGGAAAGTCAAGTCATTGTTATTACTTTATATGTATTAATTAATCCTTTTTGTCATAACTTGATTTTCATGTTATGAAGCCGCAGGACCTCTTTGTTGTGTTTTGTAACCTCTCATGCACTTTTTTTCTGATGATGCCCCAAAGTCTAAGAGTGTTTTTGAGGTGATGCGGAGTCTTGGCTGTCTACATCTGAATCTATTATTTAATAAATTATTAGGGTCTCTGTAAGGTTATAACAAGCTCAAAAATTCACAGCTTTCATTTTCTTCATATATATATATATATATATATGTATATATATATGTAGATATGTAGATATGTAGATATGTAGATATGTAGATATGTAGATATGTATACAATACATACACACATATATATTTATATATTTATATCTACTTATATAAAGATCTGCTGGAATCACTATACTGGTGAGTGAAACAAAATCATCTTCTGCATAACATCTCTGCATGCCACAGGCAAGTCACTCACTCACAGACAAAAGGTGATGGGCAGGACTTTCCCATGTTCTGCTGTCAAAAAGGAGCACATTTCTTGGACGTACTGTGGAAAGCAGTTGAGAAGCCCCAGCCCAGCCCCAGTGCAATAAGGCCAGTCCTGGCAGCAGCTGCTTGTCTGCAGGCTGCCAGCAGAGCCAGGCTAGCACGGATTAGGTTTGGCTGAGCGTGGTCATGGTGCTGACTTGCAGGTCAGAGTCACCACAGTCAGGGTGGGCCACCTGACAGTCCCTGGTGACAGGAACACGGGGCAGACTGCATTACCAAATGGGCAGGGGGAGATTAATATTCTGCTTTTGTTACTTTAAGATGAGAGGACTTGCCTACCTGCAAGAGGTGAAAGGTGAAAGAGGTGAAAGACTCTTGCTTTCTAACATGTATTGGTATTACAGGCTGTTAGGGCTTTCCTTCATGAGTAGCAGATGTTATTAAATGGAAACACTGCAAGACAAGCTAGAAAATTCTTAGAATGCCCCTTTTCTCATTTCAATTCATTTCAGTGACTGCTTCTTAAAAAATAACCACAGCATGTGCAGAGACTTCGCTGTTCTGGGGCATGATGAGAAGAAAGTGATGTTGAAAGGAATAATTAAAACATTCTGAAAGTCATTTACTTCCACAAAATTATGGAAGGATTTTCATTTTTGGCAACTGACACAAAGAATTCTGTTACTTTTATGTATTTTATCTTAGGATTAACCCTTCTCTGATTTTTCACGTTTCTAAGAGATCTTTATATAGAAATGAGGAAAGTGGCAAGCCCGCCTGCAACTGTGAACCAAGTACTTCCTAGTATTTGGAGAAGGGATTGCCAGAGGCAGGACAATTTAAACTTTTATCATTCTGCTTATTAAAGACTGTAGACTAGCCAGATTATTAATTGCCAGGTGTTACTCATCTCTAGTCTTGGTTCTACCGTTATCAAATCTGAGAGCAGGAGATACTTGCAGCTTACAAACCCAAAATAGCTCAAAAGTGTTGGTAAAGATATACTGGCTCTGAAGGTACATAAAGTGCACTTTGTCAATTTTACTCCACAGTGTTAACTGACGTACTGCATGTGGTGCTTGACAGTCCTGTTAAAACTTAGTTTAAATGTAACTAAAAGACTGAGAATTTGGCTGTGTGTTATATGGGCCACTTCAGTTTCCACAACATAAAAAGAGGAGGCTTCTAGAGGTGCCAGATCTAACCTCTTCATGACAGAAGCAAAGCTGATAAATGCATAGTTCCCATTTTAATTTAATATTACTTTACTCTCTTTACTGGTGACAGGCCTGGAATGCTGAGGGCTAGAAGAACAAACAAGTTTGGACCAGAGCTGTGGAAATAAAGATGTTTTCAGGGTAATATCTGACTTGCCAATCAGTGCGATAGGAATGGGAATAACTGTAAACAAATCTGTATTATTGTATGTTTTCTGTACTGCTCTTGAGGGAATTGTTGGGAACTGCTGCTTTATAATCAGTTTCTATTCTGCCATTTCTTTAGTGTAAATAAGCTTAGGCATTTTGGATCTATTTTTATCTTTCACAGTAATGGCTAAATAGAGATTTTGTACTGAAATATTGGAATCTTGATTTCATTGACATAAAGGGAGAATTTTCATTGATCACGGTGTGGCCATAGCTTTGCCCAGCTCACTCTAATCTCTTGCTGATCTCTTCTCCCTCGTACCCTGTGATAGGAAGCATGGAAATGGTTCAGAACTGCACCAGGGAAAGTTCAGACTGGACATTAGGAAGCATTTCTTTACCAAGAGAGTGCTCAAACGCTGGAGCAGTCTTCACAGAGAGGTGGTTGGCGCCCCAAGCCTCTCACTATTTAAGAAGTATTTGGACAATGCCCTTACTTTGACATTGGTCAGCTCTGAATTGTTCAGGGACTTGGACTAGATGATCCCTGTAGGTCACTTCCAAGTGAAATAGTCTATTCTATAATACAGGAAATATCCAAGTTCCCCTTTCATTACATCAGTTTGGATTGTTCACTTTACCTCATTATGTTTGCTACCAGTCTTCACTGACTATCAGAAACAGTGGAATGTTTCACAGTCTGGTAGTGGATGAGCTGGGACATACATCAGGGGCATGATTTATGATTTATTATTAAGAGCAACAGTAGGCTGTTGTGAACAACAAGCTTACTCAAAGCCACATGTTTCTGGTAAATTATTTTATCTTATTATCTGTTGAGCTATCTTATACTAATGATGAAAGTCAGCACAAAGTCCTGATTTCTTGTGTTGTTTGAGCTGCATTTCAGGTAACATGTATCAGATGCTGCATGATGTAGCCTGAAATGATATAACACAGCACTCCCAAATACGGGGAAAGCTGAATGTTATTTCAGCTGCCAGGCATATTTTTGGATAGTAAATTTTACAGCCAGTGTTTGTGCAAGAACAAATAGAAAACAGAAGGCAACTTCTTGTGGGCTATGAATTGTTATCAATTTCAGAAAGAGGCTGTGGTTATTTCTGCTGTACCACAATCTGCAACACATGTTTTTAAATACCTGTACTATATGTGGTTGCCGAAAATAAAATACATCCATGTTAAAAATTAAACAAAGACAATAGTATGAGGCAATGTGAAAAGATCTCTGTGGGAATAGTTAGGTAAAATAATGACAGAAGGAGGTAGAAGTAATAGACCTCATTGTCTGCAAGAACTAAAAGAGGGGGAGTCAAAGATGACATGATTATTTTGTGTGGTCAAAGAGGTTACCCTTAGACTGAGTTCAGGGAGTATCTAGTAGCTATCTGGATATGTTTCCTAAAGCAAGGGCTGTTAAACTGGTAAATACTCCTGAGGAAAGATGGAGATGCCCCTTAATACTCAGGTCATTTAAAACTAGATTGCAAACTGTAGGGAAAAATTTTAGATTGGCAGGGGAGAGTAACATGCAACCTGATACTCAACTTTTCATCTCTATTTACTCTCACTCTGTGACTTCACATTTCAGGGGACTCGAAACAAAATACCAGTCTCTCATACTGAGGGCACTGGAGATTTCTGAGTGGCTTGTTTGCCATTGTTCTGATGATAAGGTGTTATTTCAGTAGAGGTGTACTGACTCTGTAACCAGATGTGAATTCAGGTTAAAACACCACAAAAATCTTATTAAAAGGTTGGGAAAGACAAAATACACATCACCTACACACCTCAGAATGCTCTTTTAAACATTAGCTAAAGTTTGGAGCATGGGATGGGGCTGGGGAATTCTGAGACTGATTATGCATTATAGCCCACTTCCTGTTTCCATTGAAGTCAAAGGCAAAACTCTCATTGATCCCATGGGAACACATGCTATACTTTCCCACTCCATAGCTCTAATATTGTAATGGATTTAAACATTTTTGCTTTTAAAAAAATCATATTCATGCTGACAGTTTAGACACCAAATTTCTTGAAGCTTGATGTAATTTGAAGTAAGCCAGATGTGAAAACCTCTACAAACAAGATTTATAATGGAAACAAAATTTCAACCTTAATGTTGACAACTCTTGTGATAACACTAATATCAATAAAGGGAAGAGAAGGGTTTTGTTGTCGCTCTGTGGGGACAAACCCATACAGCTACTCCCATCTGAAAAATAACTCCCACTAGTACTTCAAAAAATACTGGTCACAACCTCTCTTACATGAGGATTCATTATGTTTCTCATAGTTCTCTCTAAGCTATTTCTATGCAAAGTTGTGATTTCAGAGGTCACACTGTACATCATGCACAGCATATTGGGGAGCTTTCAGAAGCACAGGTACAGTTTGAAGGATTATGTCATGCCATATTATGTGACTCTAAATGTACGTAAGGAAAGCCATGTGAACCTCCCTATAAAGCAGCCTTACAAAGACCTAAGACATTTTTGTTTTCAAGTAACTCACACAAAACACAGGTTTTCTTCCAAATTTCATTTCATGAAATTCCTGGACTGAGATAAACCTCTCTCTGGCAAAGAAGTGGTGAATACAGCTCTTTCTTGTTTTAAAGAAAGCCACTAGACAGACCAAACACCAAAGTCAGTCTAGACTTGTCACCCTTGGGATAAGAGTATCATCCTGTGTTCCTCCTACTTAATGGGCCAAACTAAAGTCTTTATCACTGGTTTTCAAATGTTATTCTTTACTCTTCCTTGGCCAGTCCTAATAGAGTCCAGTCCTTTTAGAGACTTTGAGCACATTCCCACAGCTCAGAAGTGACCTTTTTTCCTCATGACTTTCCTTGATTCAGAAGGTGCCTGGGTCAAGGTAAAAAGCACCAAATATATGCATTTTTCTTGGGAGAAGCATGCTCATCTTTTATAATTTACTCTTTTTTTCCTCGTGTGATGTCAGTAGCCCTCTTGTTTCAGAAAATACAGCTTTCTGTAATATCTGTGATAAAGATAACCTTCCTTTGCAACATACCCCACTTAGGGAGGTGGAGACAGAGGTGCTGATCTCTTCTCCCTGGGATTCAGTGATAGAATGCATGGGAATCGTTCAAAACTGCATCAGAGGAGGTTCAGGCTGGACATTAGGAAGCATTTCTTTATCAAGAGGGTGGTGAAACAGTAGAACAGGCTTCTCAAAAAGGTGGTCAATGCCCCAAGCCTGTCAGTGCTTAAGAGACATTTGAGCAGCATCCTTACCAATATCCTTTAACTTTTAGTCAACCCTGCATTAGTCAGGCAGTTGGACTACATTATTATTGTAGTTCCCTTACAACTGAACTATTCTACTCTGTTCTAGTCTAGTTTGTGCTCTGCTGTTCTGTTCTCTGTTCAGTTCTGTTCTGATCTTTTGCACATAAGTAGTTATAGCAATAAGTATACATAAGAACAAAGAACAGCAATCATCAGGAGTTGGCACAGCTTGAAATCAACCCTTTCTTTCTCTGGGCACAGTTTTGCCTGCAAAATTAGTCTCTATCAATTATTCTTTTGTGCATATTAATTCAATAATAATATGATTATGGCATGTATATACACAAGATTAAGACGTAGGCAAATTGTAGGAAACAGTCAGTCAGAGACCACTCTTAAAACTTCATTGATAGAGAAAGAACATCTGATATTTTCAAACTCTGAGTCAGATAATTACCTCCCACCATGACATTTAAACATATAATTCCTTACATCTCCTAGAAAATGGCAGATAGCCATAGTAACAGAAGAGGAAAAAGAGACAATGATTAAAGCTGAATACATTTTTTTTAAGTGAAATTTTTGTTGAAGCGAATGTCTACCAGGAATATATCTGTTTCAACAACACTTTTGAACATTCAAGGCTTTCTGACTATTCCAGGCAGCAAACATGAGAAATGCTAAGGTTAAACCTCACATTGCATTAGTTCAGATGTTTGGATGTCAAAGAAAGAGCTTCAATTTCTTAGTCCAATTCAGACAGTAAAATAACTATCCCAGCTCACAAGAGAAAGAAACGCATACATAGTAAAGGCAAAAGAGCTCTCTCATACAAAACCATTTCTGGTTTTTACTCAAAACTTAATATTTCTCCATAATTTTATTTTGCAAAATTTTCCAAAGGTTTGGGATTTTTTTCCAAAATAGAATCAAACTTTCAAATCTTGAAATTTAATGAAAAACTGTGTTTGCCCTCCAGACAGATTTGCACGCAGCATATATCTATTATTTTTATTACTATGGTGTTATTCCTGTCACACTTTCTTTATCCAGTGTAAAATTCCATTATTTTAATTTTATTAGCCAATTTTGAAGAAGACTGAAGGTGTGAAACAGTCATCATTGCAACTTTTAGCTAATTCCAACAAAGATATGGTAGGCAGGACTCCACGTATTTAAAGGTACACAGAGAGTTGCAGGCCCTTAAATGGCAATGGTTTCCCATCATTATCTTCTCTCATGAAAGCATGTGTTCTTCACACAGACTGTCTCTGAAATGCTGAACTGAATTTAAATGGCTGCATTGGCAGTGTTTTGTTTCGGAAGTTCATTCATTGTCCCTGAAGTCAGTGTAAAACACTTTACTGTGGCAGCTCTAAGTGGCAGCAACTGGGTGTCTGGCACAGCCAGTTCCAAGCCCAGGCCTAATTAAAAAAAAAATTAGAGAAGTTTTTCTTCTCCATTTCCTTTCCTCTTTTCCATTTTCCTTTTCTTCCTGTTCTCCAGGGTTTTTGTTTTTCTTTTATTTTTTTTTTTTTGTATTAAAGTATTAAACACTTTCACAAGTGAAGGTAATGAGGTCTTTTGTTTCCAAAATGCGCAGCTCTGCCAAGTGCTTCTCAATCTGTTAAAAGCTTAAAGAACTATTTTAAGTTTTTTTCCTAGCAGAAACCAGAAATTGATTCAGTTACTACTAAATTTAATGAACAAATACGCTCCTGAGTAATACTATACTTCTCACATGCTCTTCTCTTTCCTCACTTTCTTGTCTTCAGGCTTTTCTAAATCTTTATAAATCTTTGCAAAGAACGGTAATGAAAGCAGCATATTTTGGACATGCTGACACCAGTGAATCAGTACTGCTGCAAAGACCCTGAAACACAGACCCCAAAGTCTGTTCTAAGAACACAAGTTATATAGATGCCTCAGCTGTCACTAGACCTTAATTCAGATATCATTAACTTCGGCTATAGTGTGCTGAAGACAATGTGCATCTCAGCAGGGTCTGGATGGAGCAAATGGGATAACTACAAGCTCATGGATCTTCTCTCCACTGCATCACCAGGCATAGCCACTATATCCTTCCCTTCTCCCTCACATATGCAGTGCATCCCCTTTTAGTAAAGTATTGCTGAGTATGAATATACGCACAACTGTCATATAATTTTGTAACATGCACTTATTGCTGATTTATTTTCTATGTTATTTTAAAAGGCAAACAAAGTGAACTATGAACTCCATTTTCAAGTGATAGTGCAAACTAAGAAGGTTCCAAAAATACTGAGAAAGGTAAGTGTACTGATTTACAACAGGAAAGAATAGCAGTCCTTATCAACTAGGAAATTTAAATGGAATAATATAATGTATGGTTTCAAACTAAAAATAATATAAAGGAAAATGGATAAAAAATAATTAGCTATGAAGAAAAGGGACTCTTTGCCCCATAAATTGATTTTCAGATATTAAAACTGCACAGAATTATATGAATGTAGTGGTTTAGAATTAAATTTTAATAAAACATTTGATATTTTATGTCAAAAAAATCTAGCTTGACGTATTTATCCAAGCCAATATGAATTATTAAGGATATAAATGTAGACTTAGAACTGGATAAAGGAGCAAATAAAGGACTATAATACAGAAGTAATATCACATTGGAAGAGACAGCAAGTAAGATGATTGGCAATTGGCCTCATGGGATGTCTGCATCTGGAAACTGTAGTATAGGGAGCATGGATGAAATTCTGAGAGGGCACTGAATTGGAAAAGACAACAGTACTAGCTGGAAAGTGAAGGAATAGGGGTAGGAATTTTTTCCTTGAAGAACTGTAAATGCCAGGGGAAAATTATTAATTTCATGCTATATAGAAGAAGAAATCTGGGAAGATTATTGCAGCATATAAGTGTTTTGAAAGCAACAAAGACACAGTCCTACAAAATACTTTGCAGAATGAATGACTTTGAAGATGAATGTGTGACTAAAAGAAAAAACAGTTTTTGTATGGTACCTGTGAAGAGGTACTAAAGATGGGCTGGGCCTTCTGTAGACAGCTGGGATGCAGCAAATCATCTGGAACTTTGTGGCAACTAAAAGTTGCTGAGAAGAAAAAAACCATGACTGACATGTAATTTAAAACAATAGATCTAAATGTATTTATCTTGAAAAGGGAACAAATAGGGATGAGGCTGAGCAACAGTCCATGTACAATTGACAGGTGGACAGTGAAAAAAGGACCTGATTAGGGAGTCAGAAGATGAGACGAAGAATGGATGATTTAGGTTGAGCACCCCAAAGCCTCCTCACAGGAAGGCATGTTATTCTGCAAAGGAGTCAAAGACATTTGACCAAATTGAAGGCTTAAAACATGAGTGGATAGAACACTAAAACTAAGACTTCATGCTTTAAGTCAGGCCTCCAGATGCATATTTAGCTGAAAAAACACATTTATGCATTTTTGTGTCTGTTAAAGGCTGCTTGGGCTTCAGTCCAGCCCTAAAATCCTCACTGTGGTCTCCCATCTACAGCTGTTTCTTCCCTCTATTCTCCCCGCATCTCTATCCTTAAGGAAAGGACATCAGTAATTCTAGACCAGAAAATACTGTTATTGTTATGTTGGCACCCCACTGACCTTATCATTTTATGTCAGTTAGTATCACTGGTGACATTACTTTTGCCTTTAGAAATAATCAGCCACTATCCTTTCATAAAAAGGTCATGCTTACAAAAACTTCCAAGATGAGTTTTCAGCACCTTGTATAAAATCACTGAATATTTTTTAAAATATTTAAGTTATTTTTTTGGATTAAAATTATATTTTTAAATAAATACATTTCAGATACTACTTACTTAAAATTTGTTGATTTCTGACTTATTGTAGGCAAATACAATCAATCATCCACACAATGCAGAGCCAAAAATTTCTGAGGTTTGCAATGAGATATTGGAAATCTCTACAATTTCTAAAATAATATTTATTTTTAATATCCTGAACAACATATATTTCAAGTGTTAGAAATAAAGTGCCTGGCATATATATAGTAGAAAGAGCTGAATTTCAGGCAAAGGTGTCTGGACCAGATGAATGAAAATAATGCAGAGGAATTGTGTGCTGAGAGCTGCAGTAATGTGATGCTTCAGGTTTTTCTTCTGTAGACAAGTCTTGTAAAGTCTACAAAACCCTGCACTGGGCTAGAGCAGTCTTGTCTTCAGGCTCATGCTCTCAGCCCTTGTCCTAACCCCAGGTAAAGGGGAAGTCAGAACTGTTTTTCTTGGTTCCCACCTGTGCTCAAGCATGCACATGCATACACACGAAATGGAGCCAGAGTCAGGATTAGGATGAGATCAAAAAGCAATTAATATGACTGATGGATTAGGAGAGAAAGAATTTAAACAGATTTAGCTTTGTTTGTCTCACAAATGACAAAGAAAATGCATCAAAGAACATAAAAGGGAAAAAATAATAGGTATTTTTTCCTACAAAAGCCTAATGTTGCATTCTTTGATTTTTTTGTCAATGACCACATTTTGTGAAGAAGGGAGGGAAATAAGTACCTTGCAGCCACACTTCATCTGCTGCTTATTTTATTGTCATTCCTGCTGTGCTTGAAGAGGCACAGCCTGGCTTCTGAAGGAATTCTGTGTCCCAAATGTGCATCCTCTGCTTTTCTGTTGCACCATCTGAAGGTCCTTTTCACCACTCACTGGCACCTTAATCCACCCTGAATATGGTTTGCATCCTCCAAGTGGCTCCTGTTATTTCAACTATCTTTTCCTGAAACAAAATCTCATTTCCTACTTGAAGTCCACATCAAATGAAGGGTAATTATTTTACCACTATTCTCCTGAGCAACAGTATTAGCCCCTTGAGGATGGCTTCCCAATATTCTGATAAAATGTGTGCATCTAGTGCCAGAAACTGGCTTTTCATACCTAATCCTAATAAAGATGTTACATATCGAAATCTCCAATTTCAAGCCCCCATTCTCCCCAGTATGAAAAAATCACTCTGAAATGCTGTATGTATGTGAAATACCTTACAACACGAATACTGTTTACTTCAGAGTAAATCTGGAAGTATTTGACAAGTGCTAAAATAATGTGAGCCGTGAAATATTGTGGACTCACCTTTGCTATTAAATCCTGCACAGCCTACAGTCAGCAAAATGTACTCCTGCGTAGGTAAATCATGCTGGGAGTGAACAGCTCTTACTAGAGGCATCACTATAAACAGAAGTGTGGGTATGCCTCAGTTCATGGGCAATGGAAAATAATCAAAGAGCTCCTCTCATAAAAAGCCATGTGCATTGCAAACTACACAAAACTTCTAAAGTGCTGAAGACATTAAGTGTCACCACCAGCAGGGTGTGTGTGTTAGCCCGATAAAAAGCCTGTGATTGCCTGCAGCCCTGTGAAGTGAACAGTGCTGCGAATTTGGCAGATACCTCTGTGCTGCTGACAAGGATCACAGCCACTGCCTCCCACAGCAGCTCCCACTGAGCAGTGAAATCCTGAAGAGGATTTGAGTCAGGCCCACCCAGCACTGAACCCTGGGAGGCTGAGGGCTTCACTTCCCCATTCAAGAGCCAAAGTGTCCAACAGATCCATGGTCTCTGAGCCACTTCTCAGTAATCCAGAGTGGGTCTGACTATTCTCCAACTGTGTTGTGAACAGTTCATTCCTAAAAATGAATTTCAACCTTAGCCAGAAATTAGGAATTGGCACCTTAGTTCATCTCCAGTCAATGTTACAGATCTATGTTTTACTTCGAGTCATGGGCCTCAGTGATGCAGTTACACAGATACACCTTTTCACCAAATGACTGAAGAAACAGAGTTTTCCTTCAAAATAGGATGGTTGGATTGAGTATAGTAATGAAAGGACTAAAAAAGTGATCATCTAACAGTGTGAAAAGAACATCAAGTAGAAAACAACATCTTAACCTTCCAGAAATAAATACTCATTTTTATATGCTTGGTTTGCTGAAAACAATATATTTGAACAGTGAAATTCTAGATAAATCAGAAATAAAAACAACATCAATTTTTCCTGCAAGTAGAAGAGAAAACAACTGAGTGTCACCTATGAAATAATAGAATTAGGGCCCAGTTTAACATAAATCTATAATAATAATAAGATTTTCATGCACTCTTTCCCAGTGTCCATGGCTTTCACATAACTACACTATTTCATGTGTCCACAAAAGTGGTAAAAATATATTCTCCTCTTCTTCTTTATAAGTCTCAGAGTTTTCAAGCACAGGTCATGTCTGTACAGCCCAGCCTTAAAGTGTTTGACCTTTATTTTGAAGATTAGAGACCATACCATTTTTTTTAAACATCACATTTTATTTCCAGTAGGCCTGAAAGGATGCCATACGACAGCCTAAGATCAACAAACCAATTCCTTACCTTTTGTAACTCTATAGAAGATTGGAGTCTTCCTTGCCATCTCTTGAAAGTGACCAAGTATACACAGAAGAGCAATTCCTAAGAAAAAATATCTTGTAGATGGATTAATGTGTGTGAAATCACATTATATGCAGAAACTTTTGTTCCCTGATGGTCCTGAGAGACTTAAGTTTACAGGATTTTTACAAGGAGAAAAGTGTAATTCACAAGCACCTTAACACACGGGTTGTGAGAAACTGTAGCTTTTTAATTAATTGCCTTTCACATTAACAAAAACCCAATAAGGGGTTTTTTTAAGATAGCTTTTTCATCCCTGCACAGTTGTGGTTTTGGAAGACTTGGATATGAAATGTTGAGTATATATTCCTGTAGGGCATGCACTGGAGCATGAGATTCATCTTGGAAGAGAAGATGTTTTTTCCCCTTGTAGATGAAGGACAGCTTAAAGAGCCCTTTTTACTCAGAGACATGTTTTGAGTTTTGCACATCTGACAGAGCATTGGTCTTATATCATAAATTTACACAGGAAATATATATCACATGGGAAATAAAACAAGTTTGTCTTCAAGTACCTTCTACTTATTGTTTAAACCTAAATGTTTTTCAAACTACTGTTTAACATTTTGTTACATTTTCATGCACTCCACAATGACCAACTAACTGAATAGGGAGCTGAGGCACCAGTTGCCTGCAGCAATACATGCATGCCTTCAAACCCAAGCCTCAAAGCAAGCAGTTCCTTAAGGTGTGCTTTAGGAAGCAATGTGAAGGTCTTCAGCCTGCAGTAAGGGAGGAAATACTTTTCATGTCACAGAGAACACTGAAGTTTCAGAAGTGCTTTTTGCTTTCCATTGGGAAGAACCCAAGAAAATTGCAATAACAACAGGGAGAAAGCCGAAAAGCTGCTGATCCCAGTGTTCTTGTCATTTGCCTGTGAATATGTGGTGGCTTCAGACACAGGCTCTGAACTGTGATCGTTTGGTGCAGGGCCAAACTGCACGGGGGAAAAATCCAACCTCATCTTGAGCACTTGCTGCCAGAGCCAATGTGTTTCTTCCCAGAAAATTCACTGGTATCTGTACATCAAGACCTTGAAGGGAAAAGAGTTGGCTCCAAAATCCAGCTGTACTCCCACTCCTTCTTTGGAAAGTAATCAATATCAAGTGCTATAATCACAGCATTACTGAGGGTAAGGGTCAGCAAGACAATTCAGATACTGCCCAGCCCTCCGTGGGACTCATTGCCTGCACAAGAAGAGGGAGTGCAGAAGTTTGTACACATTTTTTTTGCCCTTCAATGAAAAATAAAGCCCAGCTGACTATTCTGGCTTATATCCACGGCTGCCAGCATTTCAAAAGTATTTTGCAAGGGTTTTTTCAGTTTTCCCACACAGAGAGAAGAAGAGAAAAATTTCAATCTGGATGATTTATTTCACTAAAAAGTACAACAGACAAATACAGTGCATGTGTGTGTATTTGTGCTATGCCTGTGTGAATGTGCACAAGAGAAACAAAATGGATATTTGGCTCTTCTGAATTCGAATTAGCAAGTCAGGCAGCAGGTAGGGTCATTTGCATTTCCTCTGTGCTCGAAGTAACTGCCTAGAGAAAGATAAACTGATGGATTTTTTTTTTCCCCTTGTTTTGTTTTCTGCTTTGCAAGAACTACTTTAGGGACATCAATTTACACAAATGAAATACCTGAACTTTTCTAGGTGACTGATGCTTCCAGTAGGAGATACTACTCTCAAAGGAGAGCATTTTCTGTATTTTTTTTCAGTATATCTTCATTTACATTTTCTGCGTGAGGCAGAAGATAAAAGTTACAATATCCCAGGCTCACCAGTCATATGTAAAGTGTGACCCCAATGTTAAGCTCATCTACTGCATGACATGTTCATTTAAGACATTTTCTCATCCCTTTAAGGCCATTCAAATTTTATCAGCACATTTTCAAATTTCACTCAGGAATAATATGAAATCAGATGAGGCAAAGAGACTGTTCTTCCTACCTTCTCTCTCGTTGCTGAAATTCTATCCTGTGTTACTTAATCTTCACAATCTTTTCCAGCTTATATTAACATACTTACACTTTAAAAAGGTATAATATGACAATGACATTCCTAGAAAAGTTTTCTGGCTTCCTGTGGAATAGATTATTGTTATAAACTTTTATTTTTAAACCAGGATAACAAATGAATATAGTACAAAAAAAATCTGAAAATCCCCCCTAGAAAAAAAAAATTTAAAAATCAGCTGATCATGCAGTTAAATTTGCATAATAGCAATTACCATGTGTTAGAGCTTGCATTCAAGTAAGAGGAGAAGCTAAAGGTTTTAGGTAATTATCAACCTTCATACAAACAGCCCAAAATACTTTTAATTTCAAAGCTCAAAGAAACTTGGGAGTAGACTTTTTAAATATGGTTTTAAAATATGAATGACTTAACTCTGATAGCAGCTGAAAACCAGAATTTCCAGTTGCTTCTAAAGGCATTTCAAGCTCAGAGCCAAGCAGAAAAGAGGCAAATGCGATCTGAAGGTTGAGATAATGTTTGATCTGCATGGTTAAGAATCTAGTTTGAGCAAAGTCACTTTGCATAGCTTTGGATGTCAATGCAGAGTCCTTCTTTGAGCAGGGATGACTATAATTTAACTTTTAGTCTGGCTGCTGGAAGACTATTCTTTCTATATGAAAATAAAACATGTCATTTCACACTGCAATCAGGAACCTGAATCCTGTTTGTAGAAGCAATGCCACTGCAGTTAAGGGAATTGTGTCTTCTGATCCAGAGTTTGAAACAACAGTGAAGAAAACTGTAATCTGAGTATTTTATACTGATTGTGTCCAAGGTCATCTGAAAATGGTTGCAGAAAATTCCCTAATATCTGAAAGATCAGACATTATCAGCCAAATGCAGCACAACTCCCAGATTTGCATTCTGCAGTCAGCAGAGCATGCAGGGAATGTGATAAGTCTTATTTGACCAGGGAGCCTGACCTGGAACAGGTAGACTCAGTCAAGTGTTAACCTGGACTGATTCACATTACAGAGAACAATTCAGGGTTAAACCAAAGCAAAATTTTTTTCCAGTTGACTTAATGAAGTCTTTTTATTTTCAACCACAAGTAACATTTGTTTTTTCCCTTTTTTGTACAAGGCTGAGTGTTCTGTGGACACAGCAATTTCATTAACTCTTAGTAAATAAAACAGCCTTTTCCAAAAAGTTCTAGTCCATAAATTCATGTGTACTTGATGTAACTTGTTCAAGATGGAATTTTTTTCTTTCCACTTCATCAACAGCCACATACTCCCTTTTTCTTTTTTTTTTTTTTTCCTTTAAGCACTTGCCATCTGCTCTTAATTAACAAAAGCAAACAGTGATTGATAGACAGATACTGTATCTGGTAGTAGTACCAAAAAGCCAGCTTACAGGTGTGGTGAAAACTAAGAATGCAGAAAACAGATTACCCAGCTGGGGAAAGTTCTTTGTAACCTAATTTGTGTGACTTTAGACCTCCACTGGACCTGTAGGTTTCTTTTCCTTTTTAAAGCTGAAAACAGGATTCTACTTCTCCCCTTACTTAAGTAAACAGACTACTAGGAAAGAAAATAAATGTTAAATCCCTAAACCAAGATTAAAACTATTAAAAAGAATGCTGAATCAAGGCAGGGAGCTATGGAAAAGAGCAATGACCTACAATGGAACACATCAAGGAATTTTACTGGAAAAGTAACAGAATAGCAAAGCAGCATAAGTTTTAAGATTTTCTCAAGGATGTGAAAAACTGTTAACTGGAATGTTCTTGTCAGTGCTCAATACATGTAGTCTTAAAAAAATGTATATGCTGCAGTTTAAAAAGAAAAAAATTAATCCTAATTGGCTAATCAGAGTAGAAATTCAAAAAGCTATAGAAAATCCTCCTTGCATGTTATGCAAAAGAGAGATTTGTCATAACATTATAATTACAGTGTGTATCTTAACAGCCTATAATTACAGTGTGTATTGTAGAACTATATCTGTATATATATTGGCTGTGCACTTTTTAGGGGAAAAGTAGAGAGAAACGTGTCAGTACTCTTCAGCAACAGAGCAGCTGTGGGTTCTGAACAGCACTCTTGCTCTTCATGTCTCTTTTCACCCATCTGATTAATTATTCTCCACAGAGAGAATACAAGTCTTTAATTGTTTCTACATTGGTAATAAAATATCTACAAAAAAGGTAAGGAATTCCAATATTTTCAAGAAATAGATAAATAATTTGGAGACTATCCTCTTTGCAGATACTCATAAAGTAAATTTTCTTTCACAAAGGGACAAAATATTAACACTTTCATGATAAACTTCAGGGCTGTGAAATATGGTTTTGCTTTGCACTTGTATGAAAACAAAGCCTGTCAAACACATTTGCAAACAGTGCCTTAGTATAGAAATTAGCATTTTTAAACTTTTATCTTTCCAGAAAAAAAGTTGGACTTAAACATCTACCTGTGTTGAAACTCTTTTAAACTGATACAATATTCACTCTGTTTTGGATTCAATAGCTGAGCTTTTTTTAATGAAAAAAATCTTTTCCTAAATATTTTCTGACAAACTCATCCTTTCCAAGACTTTTCTGTCAACAATTAAGCTAAAGTAAAGAGACACAGCATCACCTTTGTACAGAGGTTTGGTTTTTTAACTCATTGGAACCAGACATGGTATTTTACTGTAAAACATTTTTGCTTTGATGAACACTTTGTCATGACATGCCAAAAGAAGGGAAAGGGCTGTTTTGAAAGGTCCAAGATAAGAAATCTTACTATGTAAATTATATGAAAATGTACCTTTGAATAATTGGACTACCTCCATGATTTTAATCTGTAACAAATAAATTCTGGTCTGTTCCCTTTATAAAATATTAGTCTAAATACAACCTAAGTAAATTCAATGGTAACATGTAAATGTAACTGAGAAGCTCTATTAAAAAGTGGTGTGTACTGATAATTAAAAATATTTACATGAAACCTTTTCAATATTTCTATCAAAAATCTACTTCTATAATCTATAGTTAATCAATAAGCTGTTTTATACAGATTTAGGTGTTAAATTATCAAAATAATTTCTAAAACTAGCAGAAAATAATTCCCTCAGAATTCAGAAGAATTCTAAAAATCTTCCAAATGATACAATCTTTCAGATTTAAAAAATTTCCATGAATCTTACCCCATCTCTGCAGAACTTCTGTGTATATGCCTAACCTAAGAAATCAAGGGACAAAGTGGGTCTGCAAATTAAACTGTTTCCAGCTGACACTCTCCCTCTAAAAATTTCCATTTTTATTTCCTCATACCTCTAAATCACCAAGATTAAGACAAAATTATTCCTGCAAAATATTAGACTAGTGAAAAACAGCCCCAAATTCAGTGGGATGAAATATGTCAGTAAAATTCACCATGTATACAGTTCATAAAAAATTGATGTCTCAGGGACTAATTTAAAAAGCTTAAGCCAAAACTTTTGAACATATGCAGTAGCTGTGGGTGGTGAAATAAAGTGGTCCTGAATTATGCAAATATGTCTTGAAAGGTCTGGGGAGTAGTGGCAATAATTCAAGGCATCTGTTACCACTGTTCACCTCCAATTAATGACACTTTTTTTTGTAGCCCTCATCAAAATTTGGATCTGTTTCCTGCTGGCAGGCCAACCCTGTTTCCTTGCCATCAGTGCAAATACCTTCAACCACTGTGCTGGGAATGGCAGTGCCATGTGCTCTTCATTTTGTCCTGGGCTGCAATAACCCAAGGGTAATATTAAACCTGGATAATTATGACTCCTTGAGGATATACATTATTCATACTGACTCCTGCCTAGCATGATTTTTTACTATCCTTTGCCTTTTCATCTCAATAGTTCTTGTAGAATGGAGGACTGTGAAGGTTTAGGCTTAATTCTACTGCTGAAGCTACAAGGAGGAAGTTTTACCCAGATAAAACTGGGGTTTTTTTCCATTTCTTAAAAGCATCAGGATCAGATGACAGCAGGGTTCTTGCATTTGGATAATTCTATGATGATGTGAATCACTGGGACAATTCCCACTATAAATCTCACAGACACTTCCCCTCCTATACCCGACAGCATAAGAGAGCACAAAGTTGAAGATGTGCTCTGACTAATCCAATTCTAGTTCTCACACTTCTCCTTTACATACCAGTAGCAGTAAGAGCAGCAAAAAATGTGTTATACACATTTTCTACCTACAAATACCTTGACATAATGATAAAAAAACAAAGCTAACAGGTAGGTTAAAATAAACTCTTTAGTGAGGCTGAGTTCATTCAAAAACTTGTTATATTCACTGCAGGGCACAAAAGTCTCCTCTGTGGACATTTATATTGCTGTATTTCAACAGCAGCAAATTCCCTAAATTTGCCAGTCACGTGGAAAGGCCATGCAGTTTCCTTTAAATCCCAAGCCACTTAAATACAATTCATGCCATGCCTGTGCAGCATCATTACAACTTGCCAGCTCAGAGCAAATCCCTCTCTTTGAACACCTTGTTGTGATGAGAGCTGCCTGCCAAGAAAGCTCTCAACATATGGATTGAAGCTATGAAGAATGTCTTTCTTGACTCAGAGATGTCTTTGACACCACTTTCACAGTAAGACTTGTAAATCCTTCTGTAATTTTGGGGAGGGATAAGAGATGTGTCTGCAAATGCACCTGATCAAAATACAAGCCATTCCAGAGGTATTTCCTAATCACCCCTCCTCTTTCCCAAAAGATAGTATATTTCACTGATGCCTATTTTCTGCCTTAAAGGGTCAGCAACATTGTCCTAAGGTATGCAACATTAAAAAAGGAGTATCTGCATAAATAAGAGGATATATCAGGCGTTGTACAGATACTTCTAAAAGCAAATTAACAGCTAGGCTTTTGTAATGAGTGATTTTGTTTATCTATCATATAGCAGCAAGTTTTAGCCCCTTTTTCTAGTGTAGGCTCACAGGGTTTTTTAAATGGGTATTTTAACCCTAGGGTACAGACTGTACAGCCATGGTAAAAATTTTATCATTAGAATTTTTTATTCTAAATATTTGAGCTCTTTAGCTAAGTCTCTATGAGGAAGATAAGATTGCAGGAGTACAGCAATAATTGCTCATGTAACAGGATTTTTTTTTCTGAACTCTTAAGTGACCCAAGGCTGGCTTTGGACAAAACTTAAATGGCGTATCTAAACAATGAGATTCCCCCTTGGGCCTGCAAAATAAAGCTGGCAGCTTGAGAATTGTCTATTTCTACTAACCATTGAAAGAATTTTGTTTTAATTCAGGTGTTGAATGCAGAAAAAATTAAAAATATAAACATCTGTGGGGGCAGAAAATGCTTGTCTTTAAACCATTCTCCTTCAGTATGTAAGGGAAAAGCCAGAATAATACATTATATTTTGTCATCTTGAGATTAATTTTGTAAAACTTTCTGATACATAAGATAATCACTAGCACAAAAAAGAAAAAAATCTTTCCATGGTATTTCCAAGTGCAGTTTTGGGTTTGTTGCTTGTTTTTCTTGTAAAATTGAAATATTTTCATACCACTCCTAAAGCTGTATAAAATACTTAAGGCCACAAAGTGGTAAAGACTCCGGATTAAGATGCAATGTGGTACCCAGCAAGCTAAGCATTTAATTCATTGTGAGTATCCAAAAATGCATGAATTTAATTATGTGTTTAAACCTTTCCTGGTTGTTGTCTGAGAGAGAGTGATACAAAAGAAGGAATCTTCCTGCACAAAAACATATAAACATCAGCTTAACGTAACTATTTTATGTCTGGCACTAATGCAACCAAAGATTGCCAAGAGATTCTATGTTCTCATCTTCCAGAAGGTAAAGCCCATATGGAGAAAGCATTTTCCTGACAGCCTCCAAAATGAACTCTATTCACTTGGGTTCTGTCAGCTACCAAAGACTACATTCCACAGTCTCTGGTGCAGGTTATTCACAAGTGGAATGCAAAAGGTGTCCCAGAGGTATAGAGTTTATATTTGTAAGGCTCATCTGACCCTTAAGGTGACCCTTAAAACTCTGATGAAAGCAAGATGATTTTTCTTTTGAGTTTTCTTAGCAAGTATTAGGTTTTTCAGGTGACCTCACAATATTCAAGCTTCCCACCAACTGTAAGTCATATAGATAAGGCTGTATACAGAGAGAAAAGGAGTAAAAGGAGACCCTTGTGCATTTTTAAAAAGTTGTGCTATTTGTTGCTGAAAAATAAAAACAATTCTAATTTTAAGCAAATATGCGAATCTACAAGGTGATGCATCCCTTCCTAACTCAGATGTAAAATAATGGTATTTCTTCCATTAGGAGTTAAAAACTGATAAAGAGACTAACAACATTTACAGTAGCAACAATAATAAGTGATAATCTAAAAAATAATCAAACCCAAATATTTCTCTACACAGAATATCTGTCATGATATTTAGCCTATAACTGTTAGTTAAGATGACCAGTTCTTGGTCTTAGTGATTCTAAATTAAGTTGCATTACTTTTTAAAAATTTATATTTATCATTCCTTTGTGATAAAGTAACATTTGCTTTCTATCAAAAATTGTGCACTAGAAGTTATGTATTATTTTGTCTCTAAGGAGTGTTACTGCTGTTTTCAGTGTTCATATGTATAGGAATGACTATGTTTATGAATCAATTAAAAATGTTAAATAAATATCACCCTATAATTCTCATCAAAATAAAACTTTTCAAAGTTTTGATTATTTCAAATGCATCTTGGACTACATTCATTTCTTGTGGGGAGGGGTGTATTCAAAATCTAAGTAATTTTATGTGTGTCAGCAATGTAGCTGTCACATAATACTCATTTATACTTTAACAGAAATGATAAGGTGCTTGAACTATGTTAAAAAAAATATATTCTGTACATAGTCTGGAAAATATTCCAATTTGTCTTTTTTAATGTAAAATTTCTACGGCAAAAGCACATTTTCCGTCTTTTTTTTCCATTTTGCTTACTAGTCGGGTTCACTTAAGTTAATCACATGAAGCACCAGAGGACAAACATAAATAAACAATATTCTACTAGATAATTTTTCTTACCTTAGGCTTTCAAATAAGTGTTATTTTCAAGAACTCAACATCTATATGAGTATGTTTTACTCCTGCCAGAAAGACATTCTGCTTCCCATCTAGGAACTCAAGGCGTGATGGATTTGTAAAAAGTACAGCATAAACAAATAAAGATAGGTATAATTAGCTGGATCTGCCTTAAGAATTAAAGCAATATTTGATATCACAGAGTTATAACATTCACAGACAATATGTATCATTTTTGCCTTTGAAAGAGCCCTAGTATATAAAATTCAGAGAGTGTTGTGAAGCTGACAGTGCATTTTTTATCCCAAAAGAAAAATGAGATATGCAGAAAAAAAGAGGATCTTCCACCTTTTGTCACATATCAGGGTTTTCTGTGTGGATATTGCTGATTCAAAGAACTAAAAATTGAAAATTTTAAATCTGTTTCCTCTAGTGTATCTTCTCTCTAAGTGACAATACTACTTAATACAGGAAGAATTTGAGTACTTTTTGAAACTGTTGGCTCCTTATGTTTTTCTTCAAGCAGACAACAATACTATAAATAACATCGTGTTTGATTATTTTGCCTTTACGTGCAGCTTATTCAGATAGCAAAGGAAAATTTAGCATCAAATAACAGACACAAATATTCACACCTGGATGATTATCCAAACTGAAACTGTTTGACAATGCTTTGAACTGGATCTCATGCCAGTCCTCAGACCCTATGTTGGGAAATAAGTGCTGTAAAACAAATCTATCTGGAAAAAAAGTCATCAAGCAAAAAAAGATCATAACCTGAATTTCCCTATACCATAGAAACGTATAGGCCCAGTTAACATATAGGCCTAATGCACAAGTTTTGTGCCAGACTCAGTGTGATTTCTGGGATTAATTCATATTTTGAAAATTGAATTTAAATGCTCTCCTGTATTATGTCAGTTGTGTTCTGCATTTCCTACAGCTGGAGATCTGAGGAGGCAAATCAAGTCTCACAAGACATCTGACAAATTTTAGTAGTTGACAAATGAGAAAAGCAGAGGACATGTATGCTGAGGCAGATTATATTTCTATATTATTTAATTATTAATGAATTTTCAGTACAGTGACATATAACAGCTAATGTCAGTAACATTTTCTTTCTTTGTTAAGACAAACATCAGGGAGATGGAGTCAGTGTGTTTATTTCTCTAATTGTCTTCTTTCAATGTTCTACTATATCTGAGCTCTAGCAACAGATTTCAAATATTGAAACATATGTGTAAGTTATGTTAATTCACTGGGATTTTTTTTTTTAATTGAGAGAAACTCCCTTTTCTGGGTGATTGATTCCCATTTGCAACCACAAGCACTCGCAGTTGATAATTCCCTATAATATTTAGTCTGGCTCCATCTTGAAAGCAGTTGTATTTCTTGCCTCCACTCTTCCGGCAGAAAAGTTGTTAAACAATCTTGTTGTTCTGATGCTTAAGAACATTTTTCTCATTTCCTTCCTATATTTATCCACATGCTAATTTTCACTTGTTCCAGCATTGCCCTTTAGTAAAATAATACATTAGATTTGTGGATATATCTTCCCTCTCAATCTACCATTTTATATCACAGAGAATTTTTCTCCTTTCATTCATCATCATACCAGTAATGCCAGTTATGTGACATGAGCAATTTTCACTTCAAAACTTCTACCTATTCTGTTTAGGTCAATAAATGAAATATTTAATAAGATTAATCTCAAGTTAGTCCTTCAAGAACTCAACCAAAGTCCCTGTTCGGCATGAGACCCTGAAGTCTGTTCTTTGGGAAGACACAGCACAACATATTAATATTATCCTGTTTCTCCTTTTCCTTGGGTTTAATAATGACTTCAGATCTTAAAGTCTATTTTCTGCAGCTTTACCTGAGAAATGACTGATTAAATCAGAAAAGATGACTACTACTGTGAAATACTTTCCCTTAAAATCACTTTTCCAGAAGCAAGAAAGAAGAATATACCAAGAAACAAAGCCTATTTAGGGTTTATATTCAGCTATGGCCAGAAGCAGAAGTGCTAGAAATCTTAAAAGTAATCATCCTTCTGCAAGCCTTTGCAGCCCAACTGCGTAGACTCCAGAGAATCAGATAAACATCTGAACTTTTAGACACTTGTCCATGGCTTACCCAAATTCCAAGCCTTTTGGGGTCACCTATCATTATGAATTTCCTTATTTTTATGTTTGCCAGGCCCTTTTAACCCTAAATTTTCAGAGCTTCATAGAATTTAATTGTTCAACTCCCCCAAAATCCAAAGGTTGTGTGATTAAATTCCACTTAACTCTGAAAAGATAAAGTTCACTATTACTTAATGTATAACCCTGTCTAAAAAATGTCATTAACATATATAATTCATACAACTGTGGAAACTCTAGTATCCCCTTAAGGTGAAGGTGCTTAGTCTTGCTCTGTATATGTATGCATCAATTTTTCCCCCATTTATGACTGCATATTAAAAAAAACCAACAAAAAAACGCTAAAAAAATCCCCAGAAGACTTTCAGTGTGTTAGAGCTCCTGAGCATTATAAAGTACAGGTTCTGTAAAATACCAAAATCTGCCAAGTTCTTCTATTATTGTTAACATAATGTGTTATTTAAAAACATAAATTAAAAAAAAAAAAAAAACACGAAACCAGTATATACTTATATGTATTTTTATGTGTTTTATTGTTTGACTGCCTTAGAGACTAATAACTGGATTTACCAATTATGTCATACTTAGCAGTAATTTTCATGTTTGAAACAAATTTTTGGTCACTTTTCATGTAAAGTCATCTGTGTATACATGTACAGACTAGGTATATGAGGCACTCATTTAAGATATTTTTGCATCTCACTGCCTGAAATTAAGGCTATAAATACTCATAAAGGGCCTAACTTGCTTCGTCTTCAGTACCAAATTTCTATAATTGCTCAACACTAATCACCAAGTAAAACAGACCTTCACAACAGTCTTTTTTTTTTAATATTTAAACATTATATCTATCTTTCAAACCAAGAGCTGAGATGATCACTTCTGAAATTTTTTGGGAATTTCAGAAAAAAGCAAGAGGAATTCAGAGCTCCTCCATGAATATTTTTAATTCCTATTTATCACACTATAAATAGACACGTCTATTTCTCTCTTCTATTTCTTCACCTTTAACCAGAAATACTTGTGGAAGATGGGATAGCATATAACAGTTCACATTTCCTCAGTAATCAACACTACTATAAATTTCTCATAAACAAATACAAGCTTCTTTCAGATACGTCTCTTAGCAGGCTCAATTTATTCAGCTGCAGCAGCGTTAGCAAGAGTGGTGTACTTGTCAAAAGGAAAATACTGGCCTGTGATGAATAGAAAATCCCTAAGGAAGATCACTGTGGCCACAGTCCTGCAGAGGCTTACACTTGTTCTGAGCTTTGTGTGTTAGGATTAATACCTTCAAAAGCAATGTGATTAATAAATGCAGTGCCTCACAGTGTGTGTGTTTGAACATAGATGTAAGTTATTGCAGGCTTGTCTCAATGAAACAGAAACCTTCTGGAAGTTTCAGGTTTCTCTAGGGAGAACTTCAGAAAGTGAAGACAAACTAAACTGAGGAAATAAAATAAGTCTGAAGTGCTTTTCCAGTAATTCCAGGAATTGAGAGAGTGTCATTTTGAAAGGTAAAATTTGATAAAAAACAGGATTAGTTGGAAAAAACTCTTAAAAATACCTTTGCATTAAAAGAATAATTACAAGAAGTTCTATGAAGTCTGGCTTTTGGCTACATGGAGAATTCAGCTCATTGAAATAAATTTAAAATTGTGTTGTCTAGATCTGTCAAGGTCAGGACACCAAGATTCCTAAATGACTCCTAAAAGTGTCTTTGGTCTTTTTTCAAATGACTTTCCTGATCATTTATTCACCATGTTAAATGGCAAGAAATTAACCACTAAAGTCCAAACCCCGCCACTCCCCCAAAAAAATCTAAGAAAAACAAGAAGTCCTAAACTGATACAAAAGCCACTTTTATACTTAATGTCTCTAGAGTAGTTACCATAAAGTTATTTCAAAATAAAATACATCCTTTCAAGAGAGTGTTATATGTTCAAAAGACACAAGATAATTAATACTCATTCTAACTCCTGTCCTACAGTAATTTCAGTATGACTGTGACAATATAGCACTTTTCCTCTATGCAAACAACATATTACTTTGACATCAAAATTTAGTTACAGCAAGTGGCAAAATGTTTGTTTGACATTGAAGGGCATAACTTTTTCTAATTTTTTGGCAAAACACCATTGGTCAGAATTGTAATGTGGTATTTTGTCTTAATATGACTGGTTTTCACTTTATAGTACATTTGTTTGCCAAAATTTTATACCTATTGGCAAATTAAAATGACAAAATAGTGCCTAGCATTTCAATTTTTTTACTTCCCAAAACCTCAGTAAAAGGCAGTATTGACATCCGTAACACATTACGATAAACCTTTGTGTCATGGCAACAAAAAGCAGTAAATTTCTATTCAAAATTTGCTATAATCATTTCTGCAATGGTATCTAGTTACATTTTTGTCTCTCTCCTGTTGAATACCCCCTCTTAGTTTCAGCCATTTTACTGGAGTTAATCTCAGTCTCTGTGCTGACGTTAGCAAGGAATAAAAATTAGATTGCTTCTAAATGGATGTTTAAATTGGATAATGTGCAAAATCTCTGTCTCTGCTAGACAGCAGAATGATAAATGAGCATGCTTTAAAATGGGAAGCCATCCAGGTTATATGCCTCCTCAAATCCCCCTGAAGACTGAGAGCACATCATAGACATTCTGTAGTGATAGGTACCAATACTAATCCCTTTCCAGCAAAAAGATTCATGAAATAAATATTCAGAAGGAAAGACACAACATTAAATAATTCTGATTTAGTTAAAGTGTTAACTGCTTTGTTAAGATTTTAATTTAAAAGGAAGGAAAACAATTTTCTAAGATCCTGATTTAGAGGGGAATTGAAGTTACATGATTGATTGATTGATTGATTTTTTTAATTGTTAAAACTTTCATCAAAGCACAAAATATATGTTTGTGAATGTGCCAAGATTTTGATCCCACAAAGTATTTTCTGTTTCTGTTAAAGTGGTGGAATATTTTCTACTGAAATAAATAGAAGCCACTCTGTGCTGGCCATAGTAGAAGGGCAGTGTCAGAAAGAAAATTACTTTTGCTGTACTTGTAGTACTTATAGTACTTGTGCAGTGTACTACAGTTGTGGTTGTACTGAGATCCTTATCAATAGCAAAAAAAAAAAAAAAAAAGAAAAAAGATTCTGTAGAGATAATAATTAGCTCCAATGTAAAAAACACAAGGTCATCTCTAAATGCCTTTCCTCATGTCAAGTCATTCTTAATCACACCAAGAGGAACCCCATTGATTTCAGTGAGTGTTTCTAGCAAGGAACTGCTGGAGTTGAAACGCATTGGAATCTGCTCATAATGTGTGAATGGTCTGTATCACAGAGCTTCCATAATCTCCATATAAACACACTGTAAATAGTTTAGACACACTAAGGTGAAACATCCGTGGTGCAATAAGCAGGTCCAACTTGCAGTACTTGCTCTCTTGGTGAAGAGTGATGGGATTGTCCTGCAGCAAACACTGGGAGTTGAAAGAAAGGTCAACAATAGTTATAAAATAAAGTTCTACCATATGGTAAGTTATTGTTTTCATATGCTGTGAAGCATGGGCAGGCCACAGAGTGAGTTTCAGAGTAAAACTGAACCTTCTAAATCTAAGCTGAGCCCAAATCATGTCAATCATTAAAAGTTAAGCAGCTGACTTAAAACTTCCATAAATTTCATTTTGTTCTCTTTTCAGGTATCTATTATTCAGGTTCTTAATATATTATTGGTTCAAATAAAATTTCACAAGGTATCTAGTTTTATATATATATATATATACTGCACCGACAATATAAACTGCCCCGGCAATAGTCAAGATACTCAAAACAATAATTTCTCCTTCTCTAAATGAAGTTTAAGCTTTGCATCATGGCTGATGTAAACCTACATAACTCCATTCTAAGTGACCCCTCTAAGATGTATAAAAGATTAACAGAATGGTTGGGGTTGGAAGGAAACTCTGGAGGTCATCTAATCCAACTCCCCTAGATGCAAAGCCTGTACACCTAGATAGAGTTGCCTGGGATCATATCCAGACAGCTTTTGAATATTTCCAAGGAGGGAGAACCCCCACTGGTCTCTGGACAATCTTTTTCGGTTCTCAGTCACCTTCACAGTGGAAAGTATTTTCTGATTTTCAGACTGAACTTCCTGTGCCTCAGTTTGTGCCCAATGCCTCTGGTCCTGTCACTGGCACTTCTGAAAAGAGCCAGTTTTTAGTGGCTCCACCTCTAAAAGGTTCCATCCTCTTTACACTCTCCCTTCAGGCTTGCCACATTTATGGGATCTCCCCTGAACTTTCACTTCTCCCGACATAACAGTCCCAGCTCTCTCCTCCTTTCTTCGTAGAAGTTCCAGGCCCTCATCATCTTTGAGGCATTTCACTGGGCTCTCTCCAGTGGCTCCATGTCTCTCTTGGACTGGGGATTGCAGAATTAGACACCAGACTCCAGATGTGGCCTCAGCAGTGCTGAAGGAAAGGTTCACCTCCCTCAACCTATTAGAAATATGTCTCCTGATGCAGCTCAGGATACCTGTAACCTTTCCTGTAATGTTCAATCTGTTCTCCACTAGCTCCCTCAGGTCCCTTTCTTCCAAGGTGCTCTACAGCCAGCAGGCCCTCAGAGATATAGCTGCTAAAAATTATTTTGCTCTCCCACTTGAAGAATCCAGAAATGCAAAAACGTTTGTCAGTTGTCACATAAAAATTAGAGTCTTTCCTTTCAGAAAATCTAAAATGAACAAGTGTATGAAAATCCAGCTTTACACCATAATTTGGAACTAGTGGAAAAATTAGAGTCATTGGAAGAATATGCCTAATTAACTATTGCTCAATGTACAAGTACATTTGAATGATATCTAAAGGAGTTATTTTAGCAATCCACCTTAAAACTTCCAGGGCAACTTAATAATGGTGAGCAGAAGTCATTAATATTTGTGTATTTGGCTGGAATCAAAACACATCTTTTCATAAATCCCCAAAGATTGTGCAGGGCAGCTATGAGGGACAGCCAGATATAGACAGAGAGGATTCAGCCCTTCGGTAGCAAAAGCAGCAAGGGCAAGCCATGCAGGCACACTGCAGGGAAATAGCTGGGCATTAAATAATACGCAAAACCTTGTTCCTCACAAGAGCTCCTTTGTGCAGTTCAGCTAAGTCCACTTTGGGAAGGAGCCTGTTTAGCCTTGTCCTCATGGAGACTTCACATTATTTTGCAACAGCTTTCCTTGGCAACAGCTCAGATGGATTCAGCCAGCCTTTATTGATATGACAGACAATGCAAGCACTGTCAAGAGGAAGAGAGAAAGGGATCCTGATTGGGACCTGTCTGAAAGAGCAACAGTCCATTGCCTTTTAAAGAGTTTTCTTTTACCCACTTCAGTGGCCATAAGCTTACCACAAAAGAAATCCTTTTTGTCCCAGAGAGGTCAAAACAGATGCGCAGACAACTGAAGACAAAGCAAGGACAGACCTGACTCTAGTGTCCTCACACAGCTGAAGCGAAAAAGACTTATGTTGCTTTTCAATCTATCTCGTCCTTCATTTCTATTTGGGATTAGAAGGTGAAGAGCCAGGAAAACAAAGACAGACTGTTTTAATCAAGAGTCCCAGGAGAATACCTGCAGTTGCAAGATCACCACTGTGATTTCTCAAAATGAAGCAGCCAAACAAGCTTCCAACAAACATGCAAAAATTTGGCACTTTATCTAAATTATTTTCCCTAACAATTTAAAATCCCCTCTATCTCAAATCTATGATGTAATTTTAAATTCATACTGGAAATGGACCAGAAGTATTAACTTTAAAATATATTGTTGCTTTTCCCAGTGTTGATATATCCAGGGATCACTGATAGCTAATTACAAGTTGCCTGTGCTGACATGAATACTGTTCCATTTCGGCTAAAATGCACATAGTTTATCAGATAGTTTCCCTGTAAAAACTTTGATTTTAATACTGAAATTGACTCAGAGAAGCTGTGTTAACTTGAAAATACTAGGTGAAGACAAAGTAAAAATAAATTAATGAATAAAGACAAAACAATAAAAACTATGTTAATTGTCGTTGACACAAATGAAGACAGATCCTTCTTTCTGGTCCTTTACACAGAACTTCATTGTTACTCTGCTTTCCATGGTGCAGAACTACAGGGAAATGTAGAAACTGATAGATTTTTCATACTATGGAGGCAGAACTTCATTAATATTAAATGTGATGTTGTATGTGGTGGAACAGCATCAGTTCTAGGAGCTGAGATTTAGCTTCATATTTTTAGTATTTTCCCCCTCTTCCTGGACACTGATAGGTATGAAAACATTTTCCTAATGCAAATATTCTCTAAGTGAGCCCTTGCTGCCTGAATGAGTGGGGTTTTCCTTTGGGAGCTCATTACACAGCCTTGCTCCCTTGCCCAAATATTCTGCAGCTTTCATACAGTCCCTCACGTTTAACAGTTGAATTATACAAGAAGACTGCAAACATCTTCCTGAGTTGCATGTGAATTTTCAATCCCTGTTTAAAAGAGGGTCTTAGTTCTGAAAAATTAAAGCCACTAAAAACTCATTGCAGTGCTGGATGTGGAGTCAGTGAGAGATTCTGCTGTGAAGAGACACCACCCTTTCCATACTCATGTCTGCACTCTTCCATGCTCCCCACCTGACTGCAGTGATTTATGAGACCTTGTTTTCCTCCACATTCCCACCTCAGTCATAGGAGGAACCTTCAGCTGAAAAGCTCAGATTCCTCTGACAATGTAGTATTATTCCTCTGACAGCAATTAATTTCTCCTACAGCAGAGATGAATTAGCATTTAGCAAATGCAAAATTTACTAAGGTCAGCTATCAGCTACACAATAGCGAACAGACTGATTATTTCAAAGTATGAAGAATCAGTTTTATCACAATATAGAAAACTTAACTGTGGGTCAAAATCAAAATTATCTTTCATAGTATCTCTCATTAGTACCTGAACAAATCCCTAAATGTACAGAATTTTATCATATATCAAAATTATTCCCACTAAACAAATATGCATTCACAAGAAAAAAGAACTGTCAAAAAAAATTCTTCACCATGAAATTAAAAATCTCTTTTTAAAATTATTAATTTAAATGCAATATTGTAAATATTTCTGAGATAATACTGATATTAATATAAGAAATTTTATATAAAAAGACTGAGCTTTCTGCTAAAGCTAACAGACCAGCTTTCAGTTCTCAGTATTTCAAGACTTCCTACGTAGGTGGTAAACACTCATTTTCAGCAGAACATTACATCTACTTTAAGCTTCTATTCAGAAATATAAACGCTAAAAGGATTCAATACATCACAGAGAAGATTCTAAAAGGCCAAAATTTGTTTTCAGCTTCACACAACTGGACATACTAAATACTAGGATGTTTTAATAAGAAAAATTATGGATGATGAAAAATATTTATAAAATATTCACAGTAAGTGAATTCAACAAACATGAGGTCAGAAGGTCACCAGATGATCTTTCTAGGTCCCTTCTAACCCAGACAGTTCTGTGACCATACACTCATTCAAACAGCTTTTTTTACAACTTCTAAATGACTTCTGTGTTAAACAAAGTTGCATATTTATCAAGAAAATTGAAAGTGTTTTAGGCTCGCCCTTAATATAGGGCTATGAGAATTAAGCTTTTAAAGAGTCTTTGATAACTTCATCATGTAATATAATTATCATTCCTCTAAGTAAACTTGAAAACCAAATATTCAAAAATACAATTAAAGAAATGATGAAAAATACTAACTCAAAAAGCACATACCTATTTGAAATACCATTTGAAGGAAAATTCATTTTCATTAAAGTAACACAAATCAGTAGGCAAACAGTTTTAAATTTTTCCACTTGAACTTTTAAATAATATAGAAATTAACAAGACCCCAGACATTTTTCTGCATTTAAGAGAGTGGTATCTGCAGAAATGTACAGGCACTTGAGCTTTTAAAATTTTAATTTCATGCTTTTTAACATGTTCTTGCATATGACATGGTATCAATAGGACATTTTGTTACATAGTTCCATTGTAAAATATAAAATTAAAAGAGAAGACATCAAGAAGTATTTGTTCACCCTGTTACTTGGAAAAGCTCACAAATACCTATAGAATTCTCAGTAGGTATTTGTATGAGCTCACCTTGCAAACATCCAATAAAAGACTCCACAGCATTTCATTTGAAAATTCCTTTATTAGACTCAGATATCTCTTCCTATTTGTCCAGTTCTTTTGATCAAGGAGAACATATTGATCACTGTTCTTTTTGCAACCTTTTGTCTATGGGAAGTTGCTTATGTCCCCTCACTGAATGTTTTGTTTCCTGGATTAAACAAACTCAACTCTTTCAACATTTTCTATCAGTTAATTGTTTCAAAACCTCTTTGCATGCTTGTTTTTTTCCTCTCAATTCCTTCATGTTGATCTATACCTTCCCAGCAGTTTGGCAAGCAGCTGGGCACAGCCATCCAGATGAACCCTTATATTTCCTGCAAAAAAGCAAGTTGCTAGTTACTTCCTGGATAAAGACACAGCCTTCATCCTGGAATGGGACTGATTCAGTCCTCTTTAGCCCCCGAAACTTATGTTCTGTTTAGTTTGTCATCCATTTCAGTAGGCCAGTTTCTGCCATATGACATAACTTGTTACGCATTGCGCTTTTCTTTACAAACCCTTAACACGTGTTTTTCTGTATTTTACTTTGTTGACTTCAGACTGTCTCTTCAACTCTTAAGAACTATTTTGAATGGCTTTCAGGAATTACATTATTTAGGTCTTGTCAGTAGTTTGACTTTAGTGTTATCCTTCCATAAAAAAGATTAATTGGCCCATGAAAAGCCATTAGTGTCTCCTACGATAAATAATGCCTTTTATTTCTGCCCATGGGAGTTTAAAACAGCTATGTTCTCTCTCTTCTTCAAAGTAATAATTGACAACATCATTGAGGTAATAAAGACAACAAATCCCAGCTACCTTACCTACCCTGTTAATTCAAGGGACTTCAAAAAAGTTAATGGCCTGAGCAATCCAAATGGAATTTGGCCCTGATGGCATACTGGTCATTTTTATAAACATTAGGTAGAAATATGGTTTTGTGTGAATATTAAATTTTATTTGTCAGTTCACTTACAACCCAATTATATCAGAATCTCAGGAAACTCTGTTCTATATGCTGCCATCATCTGGTGTATTCTAGGATACAGGCTCCTTTCCTGTGGTAACAGGATGAATATTGAAACAACTTCTTACATGTAAACACTAAGTGATGCCTCTTAGGTTTCTTCAAAATAATATTTCATATAGGTGGCTTTTTTTCTGTTTTCTTTCTTTTCTTTCTAATTCTGGAACAAACACCCCCTACACCAAAAAAGTTCTAGAAGGCTTTACTTTTCTTGACCAAGAAAGGTTTGGAGCTTCTCAACACTGCATTCCTGGGATAGCTATACTGGGATATCCACCTTATTTAGCTGGCTTCTTTAAGGGAAAGAAATATCACAGGGCTTGGAGGGAGGACATTATCGTGTTATTACCACTGAATGTTTTGTTTGCCTTGTCTCTTGATCAAATTCCCTTAATTGCATTACACAATCCCATTCTGCCTTAAATGCTACACATCTGGAATGAGGCATAAATGGTTTATCGGATTGAAGTCCCTTTTTTCTTTAAAATAAAGTGCTGTAGGAAATCTCATTTTTCATTTGAACTGGTCTGAAAAGAACTCAAAGTAGGCAGGGATGAGGGGATTTGCTGTTACAAAAATGTTATGTGAAGTAATTAAAATGCCCCATTTGTTTCACTGAGTGACTGACAAGAATATAGTCTCTATTTGATTATTTACAGACCCGCCATTTCAAGATCATTTACTTAAGTAAAAAGATTTGGCAGCCTTGTATCCCCTGGAAACCTACACGAGGAGATTTGGATCACAGTTTTATTAAACAGTGAGAAATAGTTTAGAGGTATTTTTCTTCTTGCTGTCTCAATGGGATCTGCAAATACGGCTAAGGGAGCTGGGGAAATTCCTTATCTGATCATAGTATTGGTAATAGACAAAGTTCAGGTTTGCTTTCAGCATGCAATAACATGAGACAAAGTCAATATTGTTGTTCAGACATGCTCAGTTCTCCTAGTAGAACTAAAGTAATTCACTATGCTTGTTTATATTTTGACAATCAAGACCAATTACTGTTCTAGGTGTTGTATGAAGTCATCACACTGTATCTGCCATCTCATTTAGGGCAAGATAAAATTGATGTGTAAAACACAAAAGTGGTAAAATTCAGACTATTGTGCCAAGTAATCAAATTAAAGTATTGTGTCAATTTTTTTCCTCTTTCTTTTAGCTATCAATTGCATGCCAATAATTAAGATGCATCTAACAGATGGATTTTGTATTCAGGAAGATTTTATCCGTCATGAGTGTCAAAACAAGTTCTAATTTATTTTTGCCATCTGTACCAATAATTATTTGCTGATATCAATGATATACCGGACAGACATTTCAAAATTATAACAGATATGTTTCCAGTAATGACTATGTCAGATACTTCACATTAATGAGTAAACAGAAGTGAGTCTTGTAGTAGAAATCACCATAATCACTGAGGTGCAATGTTTATTACTTATTCTGAAGCTGTTGCTTCAAATCCAATTAATCCTTCCAATTCAAATATCCTATTTTCTTTTCTCATCCTTTCCTTTCCTTTCCTTTCCTTTCCTTTCCTTTCCTTTCCTTTCCTTTCCTTTCCGTGAGGATGCTAAGGGCATCCTAAGTCAAAAAACGTTTGCAATGTGCTATGTAGAAAAGTATTACCTTTCATGAATTTTAGATTCCTTAGACTTCGGTTTCTTTACATGTTTCACATTTGTAAGAGCTAAGAGAACTGAAGGTGTAAACACATAGCTTCTGTTTCATTCTTTATATCCTTTTTTCTAATGCCTTAACAGGCTGTCTTCTATGATGAGCAAAATAATCTTTGAATTTCTCTTGATATAAACAGCTTTTATAGCAGTATGTTTGATAATTTCATCATGCAATTCTGATTCTCTTTTAGTTCTGCATTATTCTTTTTCGTTTTTAAGATGGAGTGGCCAATTTTACATAAAGTATCTCAGACAAACATATAAATTAATTATGTAATGTCAATAACAGAGCAATGAATTGTGTAATGGTAATAACATTTCATATAAAATTTCCTAGTTCTTACAATCCCTAGAGACTTAGGTTATCCTTCGTCTGATTCCTGTCTAACTCTCTTGAACAAAGGTCCTCACTAATGTATCTGCAGTGACATCAGATTCTTTAAACATTCCTGGTGCTGTTCATTTAGACTCTTCTAAAGTACTTCAGTTTTTCCCTATAGTATTGTTATATATTTATCAGCATTGAACTCCAACTGCAATAGCTCTGACTGTATTTACTCCACTACTATATCAATCTCTGAATTTTTTACAGTCCTATGCCTGACATACAAAATCTTTCTCATCTACAGTTATATTTCTTTTTGCCAAATATTTTCTGCTTTAATTCATCTCAGTGTCTCTCCACCTTCCCCATAAAACCAATGACAGTAAAGAAGAAATTAGTGAACTTCTAAAAGACTTCAATACTTCTTTCTTCAGAAAGAAAAAGCTTCTTGAAATAGGATTTGATTTGGGAATAAGTAGAAAAGAGAAAGCCGTGGTAAAAAGCCTGGAAACAGATTTTGTGAGGTTACAAATATTAGAAAATGTGTCTAGAAAAGGAAAGCTGTTAAGCAGAACAGACAGGCTTGACACCCACTTCAAGTCTTCAGAACCTCACTTTGGCATTTTCTTTGGTAAATAACTCTTGTCCTCAGCTTTAACTTCTTGTTTTCTGAGTGGTGGTAGAATTTTCCAAGTTGAATCCTGTTCTGTTTGGTAATTGTCTTCAAGATTTTCAAGATCAGAAAGACAACCTTAAATTCAAAGAGGAAGTCACTTACCATGACGGAATTCTGTACAAAGTTCTTTTTTCTTCAGTGACCAGAAGCAGAAGGAAGGTAGAAAGGCAATTTCATGTCAGCTGGAGCCTGCTTATGACAGTCACATTGGGTTTCTAACCACACAGTTAAAGTAGTCTTTAAGGGAATCTGAAAAAACTGCAGACTACTGCAGCAAAACTCTCATTACAGAGAAGGGAATTAATTTTCCCAGCTAGCTGGAGAGGAAAAAAGACATTTTTGGAAACCAATGTTACCTGCTCGCTCATCCAGTGTCAGCGAGGAGTCAATCAGAGCTCTGAGGCTTTGCACCATCTTTTGTATGGCAGCTGTAATTCTTCGGTAAAAGGTTGAAGCAATTTTTTTGACCAGATATTCAAAGATTTTCCCTTTTCTGGTCAGTATTATTTCACTACTTCCTGGATTCAGCCTAACCAGTGGGAAATTATGTTTGGCATTCTGACAGTCCAAAAGCAAGGAAGGCAGAGTCCATCAGCTGATATAACTTCATAATTTCCTTCCCTCTATTGCTTGCTAGTGCAGGCAGTCAGCAATGTCAGTCCTAAGGCACTTCTCAGTTATGTGTATTAATATAAATTTCCAGCTGGTGCTCAGTCTTCTTCAAAGAGCTTTTGACACGTGCCCTTACCAGAAGAAATGGCTTAGATGTTGCAAGTGTGGAACATGGAGATTTGAACCTACTCACTGTTAAAACAGGAGGATGAGATAGGTAGAATTGAGACCTACTCTCTTATCTAGTGCTGTCAGCCCAAGGATGGGACCTTTTGGTTAGGGAAGAAGAAATATCTTTTACATGAAACACAGAAAGAAGAAAAGAGACATTCATAACAATATTTTTACAATTCCAACCTTCAAAGAAGGTATTCATTGTAGCAAATCAAATCAATATAATGAAATCTCTACCTGATACAACTCTCAGATTGGCAGCCTCTCTTTTTGGGGAAAATATGCCAAAATATCTCCAAATTTATAAAATAATTCCATTCCAGTCTTTAGAAGATGTCAACTCCATTAGGCATCTCTTGAATGGTTGGTTAAAACAGAACAGAGATATTTTTATGTAACATAAACAGTAAATATATCTGCCTCAATTCCAGATTACATCTGAGTAAATTTAATGAAAAATAACCTACCTTTCCATATGGTCTTCATCAGAGAAATACTGTACACTGCCCAACATAAGCAAAAATTGTTTTCTGATCAACTAAATACAGGAGACAATCTTGTAATATGTTCTGACAGTAGAAAAGCATAGGATTGTGCAGACCCTTGAGGCAAGAAGGTGTGAAGACCAAATGGATCTATCAGGCAATCTATGTGTTGTTATCTAATGAATTTCAGTTCAGTCACATCTACTGACCAAAATATGTCATGAAGGGACCTGAGATCTGTTAGGCTACACTTACATAGTTAAATACCTCCAGTCTATGATTTTTTTTTCAGATTTGAGGCCAAGTAGCACAGACCTCCCACATTCACATCTCCTAGCACTTGGCCCTATGTCTGCTCTTAACCCTGTGCTGTTTCTGAGTAGCAAATGATGTTATATGTGTTGGGGGTTTTTTATGTAAAATTTAGTGTTGAAGCCTACTACAGTGGGGGTTTTTTATAGCACAATATTGCAAGTGTATTTACATGCCATGGGGTAAGCTGGGAAGGTATATGAGTGCATTAGAGTTGGAAGAGCTTTTGGAATAAAGAAGGAAATACGGGTAAAAGTTCAATACCTGCTGCAGTCTTGAAAATGCTGCCAATGGGGGATGGTCCTGGGCTCATTCTTTATCCACCAAACCATGCCAAGACTATGTCTCAGAGAAAATTACTCACCATTAGTGACTAGACAGTATGTAGAAGCATGACAACAAGGAATACAGATAGCTGACAGTTTATTTGTCTGTCTCACTGTTTTCTATTTAGCAACATAAATATAGGTTTTGTGAGGAATTTAGGGCTTGGGAGGAATGCAGACACTCTGTCTGGGCACGCAGGAATGAGATGAGCCAAAGCCCAAATGGAATTGGATTTGGCAAGGATTGTCAAAGGCAGCCAAAAGGGCTTCTAAAAGTATGTAGGTGACAAAAGGAAGACTAGAAAAAATTGTGGGTATTGCTGAAGAAAAAGCCAAGGTACTGAATGTTTTTTTCACTTCAGTCTTTACTAGTAAGTCCAGTCTTTAGGAATCCCAAGTTCAGGCAACATGGGGGAAAGCCTGGAGTAAGGAAGGAGTACCCATGGTAGCAGAGGATCAGGACAGGGAATACTGAAGCAAACTGGACTCTGATGGAATACTCACAAGTAATGACAGACCTGGAATATGTCATTGCAAGGTCCCTCTCAATAATCTTCAAACAATCATGATTAGAAGCTCCTGAGGACTGGCAGAAAACAAACATCATTCATATCATCAAAAAGGGCAAGATGGAGGATCCAGGAGCTACAGGCTAATAAAGAAGAATGGACAGGACTGGGAGAGAGTGAGGTGGACTGAAAACCAGCCAGGCTCAGACATGATGATCAGTGGCACAAAGTCTAGCTTATATTTGTAATAGGTGTACCCCAGGGGTGAGTACTGGTTCCAGTCCTGTTTAACACCTTCATTAGTGATCAGCATTCTGGGGCAGAGTGTATCCTCAGCAAGTTTGCTGATGACACAAAACTAGGAAGAGTGGCTGATATGCCAGAAGGTCCTGCTGCCATCCAGAGTGACCTCAGCTGGCTGGAGACATGGGCTGACACAAATCTCATGAAATTCAAAGAGGGCCCCAAAGGTGATTAAGGTACAGAAACCTCTTCAGTGAGAAAACACTGAGAGAGCCAGGATTGTTCAACCTGGAGAAGACTCAAGGGGAATCTGATCCATGTGTCTGAAGGGATGACACAGAGGATAGAGCTAGAGTCTTTCTGTTGGTGCCCATGACAGAACCAGAGGCAATGGGCACAAACTGAAGCACAAAAGGTTCCTTCTGAACATAGGAAACAATTTTTTTACTGTGACAGTGACTAAGCACTGGCACAGGTCACCCAGAGGCCTGAGGGGCCTCCTTCCTTGGGGATATTTAAAAGCTGTCTGGGTTTAATCCTGGGCAACTGTGTCTAGATGTCCCTTCCTGAGCAAGTGTGCTGGACCAGATGACCTCCAGAGTTCCCTTCCTCAATCTCAAACATTCTGTGAGTCTTTGACTTTAGGTCAGATCCCTCATTTGTAGTCCAAGACAGGTACCTCAATGTCAGCTTTGCAAACAAGATACATTAAAAAAGATTGCATAATAATTGTTGAGTTCATTCGTAGGGAAAAAAACCCTCAACTTTCATCAATAAGTTTAGGTTTGCTTTGGTTTTTTTAACACACTGTTGAGCACAGGGTAGTAGTTTAACATCGGCATGAAAATTGTCAATGATAGCAGTAAGTTTTGCATCTGAAATAAACCAGCAGTGCCTGTTAGCTCTTTCTGACAGAAAAGAGGCACATCTTCAAACACACAAGGTTTAAAACACTATTTAGGATGTCACAATGTTATGATCCACTGCCCAGTACAAGGTAGTCCCCAGACAAGTTGAGGTCAGCTTCACAGTACTAGTGTAACACATTATAAATAATATGTACAGAGATTTTGTCTAGTCTTACATGTATGTAGGACATTTTAAAGAGCATCTTTATTTATAGGGACCGAACCTGACTCATTCACTATTTTTTAATGAAATTATATTGCTATCGTCTTGTCATATCTGGATTCTGTTGCATAATGTACAACTGCCTGGAGAACTGCCTGACTGCTGGGAAGAAATATGTTATACATTTCCCTGAAGTGTCAAAACAGTGAAGACTAGATATTCTTTTGTGATTTTGTTGCTCTTTCAACCTCTCATTAAAGGTAATTTAGGAGTAAAACTTCTTTTTATAGGCAGTCATTCTCTCCAATTAAATTACTCTATCCTCCTCCTCCAGATTTTTAGAGGCTGCCTTTTATTTTCTCCTAAAAATGTCATGTTTTGGGGCACTATAATCCTAATCACATCTTAAAGAACTTATTTGCTTTGAAGAATTGTGGTATCAAGAAATCAACAATGTGAGGCTTTTGGTCAATTTATTTATTAATTTTGTTTGCCATGCTGATAATTGGAAGTTTTTTATTTGCAAATGTAGTGATAAAACCAGCAGTGCCTTTTGCATACACAAGATTAGCCTTTTGGCCCCATATTAATACTCACTTTTAATAAAGTACCAATTTTTCTAAGAGCTAGAAGCCACAATAACTACATTTAGGAATGGTAAATAGTAAGTCCTAACAGTAATGGAATTGAAAAATGAAGTTTTTGTTAATATTTATGTGACAATTGATTTGTGAGGTGACACCAAGAACTGAAAGTGATCTCCAGATTTATAATAGTGTACTCCTGACCTAAAGAACTGAACACTGAAAGCCAGAGCACTAATTGATCTGCATCTGGAAGGAAACAGCTGAACTCACCAGACTTTGAGAGCAAGGTATGGAAGCTTGTTATTAAATTTCAGTTGAAAAGTAGATATTCTACATTGCATATCAGAAATCTTTTCTTAGTGAGCACCACAGGGCTATTATGATTTCTGCAAGGCAAAAATTTAGATTAAACCCCAGAGCAAGCCTTCTAATTTTCTACAGAGGAATGACAGCATGGCTTCACTCTGGAGAAAATAATTTGGAAATTTGATTTAAACAGGAATGCTTTTTTCTTAAAATTTTAGCATCAGTCTTAGTGTGATGTGGGATAGCCAGTGGTGTGGACTTCAGCCTTAGTGATGGTCCACAGTGATGAGCTGTAAACAGAGGGATACATTAAATCATAGCATGAGCATATGGATGTTACCAGTGACCCAAACACTGCAGTGAATAGAGAAACAAGTTTGTTGTGTGCTACAGAGAGATTAGACAGCTACCTCCCCAGGAGAGCTGGTTAGGAACACAACATTTTCCCATGAAAAAAATACTGAATTGTTAGAAGAATAACATATGCTGTAGGAATGTATCCATTTCATTATCTTCCCCTTGGAAAGGAGAGAAATCCTGTTTTGTGAAAGCTTATAGACCTCTCTGCAATTGCCTCAGCTCCTGAATCAGCTGGGCTGCCTGACATCCAGGAATCATAAGCCACCTCTGTGGAAACTGGGTGCCACAGAAATCCCAGCTCCCCAGCACGGCTGGGCATTCACAGTTCACAGCCCTTAACACACTTCACACTTCTCCAGGAATGAGTTCCTCTGGGTTTCAATAGTTTCTAAATCACAGCCCTCATATATAATTTTTTTTTTAAACATATTAAAACATATATTGAAAAGTCTAAATTAAAGCTCTGAACAACACTTCAAATGCTCCATTTTAATTTCTATTTTGAAGCATCTAATCTATTGTAATAAATTTTGACACCTTGAATGAATCTGTAAAATTGGTCCATTGTAACATCAAATAAGAGAAGTAGTACTTGGAACAAGAAAGTAAGGTGGTCATTCACTACAAGCCACAGTAGCAACTGTTTTATTACGGCAGCAAAATGCAACCGTGCTGCCACATTAAAAACAGATGTCTACCTAAAGTGTGATGAGGACTCATTGAATTTTCTAGTTCAAAGATTTAAAATTTGCTATGAAACCTCTGAAACAAAGGCACTCTGAAGAGAAAAATAAGCTTTATGTCAGAAGCAATTTCTCTTACAAAAAGATTCAAAAAGGTTGAAAAATTAGTGTAATTAAGTAAATAAATTTAAAATAAAACCTAGGGTAAACCAAAAAACAGTATATAAGAATAATAAAATAAGAACAAACCCACTTTTTTAAAAATTGCATTTTTACAGGGATTCCAAATACAATTTCCCATTTTTTAAACTAAATATTGTAGTTAGACTGAAATGTAATTCATAATCAAATCTTTTTGCCACAGGCCTTTTTAATTTTTAGATTTCCTTTCAGATTCAAATAGAAGCAAATGTCAAACCCCCTAGCAATAGATTCTCCTGGCTCTGCACATTTCTGTTTGCAAGCACCAAAAGGCTTTTTTAGCCGCACTGTGAAAATGTATTTTCTTTGGCAGTCTCATAACCAAGGAGATGGTCTTAGCAGATATCAATTAAGATGCCTTCTATTTCAGTCTGCAGTGTACTTCAAACATATGTCTGCTACCAAGATGCCAGTTCCATATGTGTCATTCCTTTGGGATTTACTGTTATTTGCAAAGTACCTTTAGAAAGAAGAACAGAAGAAGCAGATTGAGTAAGAGTTCAATAAACCCACTCTGAAACACTGAATATAATAGAGAATCATCGAGAACCTTATTGTAAAATAGCAATAATATTTTATAAACTTTGCAGGATGCCTTTGCAGGAGCATTATGCATGTTAATTAAAAACTTCTCCTGTATTTAATTGTGAAGATTTTTTTTTCCATATGAGCATAAAGCATCTGTCATGAATTTTCTGTACAGATGCACAGGTACAATTGTAGCCAGAAAGTGCAAAGTGCAAAGGTCTGACATCCCATCTGTCCTCAGAAATGTTTCCTACCTACCCTGATTGGAAAAGTACAAGTGCTATTCTTCAGCATATGTAAAAATTTAATTTTGTTTCTTTAAAACCCAGATAGCTGGAGATGCAGTTATGCGTTTGAAGTACATAAGGGAGATTTGGTCCATGATTTTATGATCAGACTGATTTCTTGGGTTACTCAACTTGCTTATTAAAAAATGGAAATGAAATAGCAAGAAAATTTCAATTAGTGAGTGTTGGTTTTATTTTAAGAATTAAGAAATACATATATTTCATTTTAAACTGTACATTTTTAAAAGAAAATCCTTGCATTATTGTGAAATTACATTTATGGGAAATTGAAGTTTGTTAACATGTAGATAACTATTCCAATATTTTATATAATATATAATAGTAGTGTGAAAAACTTCAACAGAAATAATTATGAAAGTGACTTTTAAAAAATTAAAGTATTCTTGCATTTCAAGCTCTTAACCAAGATTTGATTTTTACACATATTTGGAAAAATACTGTGTACCTTTTCCACCTGCAGACCTCATAAGTTAAACTTCTGAGTTTAACTTTACAGTAAAACTTTACAGTACAGTACAACTTCTGAGTAGCGTGCTCTTTTTTTTTTTTTTTTTTAATTATAACTGAAATGCTGAGATGCATAATTTACCTTAGGGTGTGAGAATTTTTGAGAAACATATTCTCAGAGACGATTGCATGCTCGGCTGTAGCAGAAACACTGAACTCTGCTAGTTTTAAGCCTGTGGCCACTAGAGTAATTAATGACCAGGGCTTTGAAAGTGAGGCTGTTGAGCTGCACCAGCTCCCAACACCCTTTTTTCCTTTATGCCAATAAATTTGGGGTGCTGTTAAGTTCCTCTTTTCTTTCTTGTGCTCATAAAGATGCACATTTGTCATTTATTTACCACATCAAAGTCCTGAGAAGAATCATTTAAATCTGGTGTCCTGGTTTGAATGAAGCTTCCACACCTCTCTGGTCCCATAAACCCTGCCACAAAATTTGCCAGCTCTGAGTCCACAAGTCTAGATATGCTGTTTTCCAGAGTCCCTTACAAAGTCTGGGAAAGAATGATGACTCCTTTACAGGCTAGTGACATTTTCTTTCCCCTGAAGCATTTATTTCCTCCTCAGAAGATATTTTTCATGCTCTAAAGCAGGCCTTGCCATAATTTCCTGGAAGCCAGCCACATCCAGCAGGTTAAAACCTTTCAAGATTATCCAGTCTGCAGGATTTTTTAAAGAACAGGAATAACTCAGGTATGATGTGGGTCCGAATGCAGCGTTTAAAACACTAAAGATATCTAAAAATAGTTTTTAAGAGCAGTGGAAAAATGTTCCTGTGCCTCCTTTTCATGCCAGGTTTAGGTTATTATTTACAGCAACACAGAGAGTCCACTGCCATGACAGAACTGGGCTGTGGAGATGGCAATCCTGCACTGTCTCATCTTTTATGCCTGCACCTTATTTTTCTTCCTAGGTAAAGAGCATCACTTGTTGTTGACCCTTGCTGTCAGTGCTCCTCTTTTCTCCTCCTGCACTTCTGCCCTGCAGGCCTTGTCCCTCCATTTCAGTTCAACATTGCTCCTGTAAAGCAGCCTTCTTGGAAGGTTTTCAGTCTGCCCTACATTCTAAATCACAAAAATATGGTCATGCAAAGCTTTCTGTCACCAGTGTGGGTTAAAGAGGTTCCACTGCTGCAGTAAGAGAGCAAGAGAGACAAGCAAGCTCCTAACTTTGGTGCAGGAGATATGTAGCCCCTGCCCATCCCCCTCAAAATATTTGGCTAGCTCAGTATTAATTTTATCTAAACATCAATCTAATTAGAAAATCATACACTCCTGAGACCTCTCAAGACTTAATTTTCATTAGCTGTTGCTTATAACTTGATGTGATGGAAAGAAATGAGCCAGATTTTCACTAAACCATCTCTTAGATAATAATGATGGGATGCCATGACATACAGCCATTTGGTGAATATATTTCCAACATTTAGAGCTATGTAATGAGAAAGAAACCCTTGACACAAAAAACCCTTCTTTTAAGGAGGTCCTGGGAAACTCTCCACATACAGACAGATTCACAGATGGAGTGTCACAGTCTATCATATATTTATTTCAGTAAGACAGTTAACTTTAGGAAATAAAATGCAACAACCATTTGAAATAACATTTGCTAAATTCCAGTATTCTTATTGCTGTGTATCTGAAAACAGGTTAATCATGTCCATACATTTCACCCAACCATTACCTATCTCTATCATAGGTGAGAAGCAGTGAATGGAAAAAATAAACAATGCTAATTGCAGGTTTAACTTGTGCTATATATCTTCCCCACTTCATTTCAGTCTCCAGGTCCCATTCATTATACCTCTAAGTGTCTATGTACAAACACAAGCTGAACAATAAGTAATATGCATCTCACAGAAAAGAAGGAACTCATATTTTTGTTCTTGCTTGAATATCACAAACACAGTAACACTAAAACACATAGATCATTACTTTTTATTAGATAAGAAGCACCTCAACATTTAGCACTTAAATCTTCATCTCCAGCTTTAAACATTTCAAAAGAAAAAATTCTTTATAAATCTCATGTGCTTTAGATAACTCTAAATATGTGTAAAAAGCATCATTGAATCCTTCAGAAGCTGTGCAATAATGTGTAATCCATCCATGTTTGTAAAGCAAAATAAAATCAATCAGCCTCATATTTCAGAGGATACATTCACATGTATTTTTGTATGGTCTTTAATAGCAACTAAAACTTACTTCTTATCCTACTGAGTACTGCTGAGGCAGCTGCAGAGAGACAGTGAAAGGCTGTTTGTAGAAAGAGCAGATTATTTTTCTTGCTCTGGGTAAGTTAACATTTTAATTCTTTTATTCCTGTGAGTTATTTTTGGCGGAGCCAATAGAACCAGCCATTGTAACCAAGTCTGATCCCACAACCCTCTCTTGTTGTAAATGATAGCCCCAGCTTTCATTTTCTGTGCAAGGAAGACTTAAACAAAAATTTCCCCTAGAAAACCTCATCCTCACTCAGCTATGCCCATTGCTATCCAGATGTTGAATTTTCTACACACCTCAAAGAGTTCTTTGCATTCTTTGCATCTTTAATAACTAGAAAATTTTAAGCACCGTAAAATAATGAATGCAGGGTACTGATTTTTCCATCATCCACTGATTAATCATATGCATATGTCTCTCCAGCTCATAGCTGCACTTCTGGGGTTTTGGGAAAAGCATACCTCTAAACTCCTTGAGAATGAGGAAAAGCCATTGGAGGGGACATACCATAACCATAGTAAATCAAGATAGATTATGTGCAGTTTGCTACCAGAACATTAGTCATCAGAGCTAAATTGCTGTATTTTAGGTCACAGACAGAGTCTGTAATTTTTTGGATGAATAATTGTGAAGTTCACAGCAACATTCCTTGTGTCTGACGAAACCTGCTCAGGCCAGCCCTCCGGAGATGCTCTCAGAGAGGCACACAGCCATGTCCCCCTCCATCATCTCCAGCACTAACGAGATTACAAAGTGCATCTTTGGGAGAACAAGTGTGACTGCATGTATGGAGACTCATGTGTGGTGATGAGCTGGAAATGTTTAAATCAGGGCTTCTAAAACAGGCAGATCTGTGTGCTGCTTCCAGACAAGCGTAGTTAGCAGTGATGGATATCTTGAATGCTGCCAAGATCCAGCTGGGACATGTTCTCAAAAGTACAGAGAGAAGATAGATTATGTTTTCTTCTACATAAATTGAGTCTCTCACCTACATTGCTACAAATCTCAGATCTCTGACATTTCAGACTGTTACAAGACTTGATTTTAAGGTAGAATATGTTTTGAAAGATTTAAGAGAACTGAAGAGCACCATACAGTCCCTCTTCTTGACTTAGTACCTCTCTACTGCTGAGGACCAGAGACACAAACAAGATATTACAGAATTTACATAAAATCTGGAAGGTGTAAATTTAGTTTTACAAATCTCTGTGAAGGATATTTTATATCAAGAGGTTTGTATTTGAGTAATATAAACATATAGCTGTATTTATTTAATATATTGCTTGCTAAATTTGTGTGCAAGATGAAAAAAGTTTGCTCTGGGCCAGTGGAGCCTGTAGTTGACAAGAGTCAACTGCAATAAGGAATCACGAGATCACACATTTAAAGACAGAGACCTAATCTCTGAGGTAAGTTTTGACCTTTCCTGTTACTAATATAAAGATGTTTTTACATTTTAAATTAATAAATTAGTCTCTTTCCTTCTTTTTTCCTTCTTTTCCCCTTTAGGAATAAGTCAGTTTTGTGCTGCATGCAGTAGGAATGGAGTACATCACCATCCCTGATGTGACAAGAATGTTAAACCACAGCATGCTAATGAAATAACAAAAGAAGTCGAAGCAGGAATGGAAAACAGGAAAATAAGAGAAGCCCACAAAAACAAAATATGTATTTCTAGATGTCTGTAACATTGCAATAACTCCTAGAACAGAGAGACAGGTATTCAAGTATTTATCACATGTAAAATGTAGGTAAAACATTGGCTTTATTTTTTCTTCAGCACTCAACCCAATGCCTTTAAGTGATTTCCATAACCTCAGCTTTTGCAGTGTAATTATTCAACTGAAAGATTAACAGGAGCAAAAATGATAATACAAAAATGATAAAATTTTCCTTTAAACAGTAGAATACCTGAATACAGCAGTGAATTATCTGATTTTTGAAGGAGAACAATTCAAGAAGTATTGCACTTACATCAAAGAGAATCCCAAAGGCTTGAAATCTTAACACCAGACAAAGTGCAGAAACCTGAGTGACAGAAACAAAGATGTTTTACTGTTAAACACTCACCGTGTAATGAACCATACACAAACCTTACTCTGCCTAAAAAAAATATTTTTACTTCAATTACTATTTGAAATAAGTAAAATAATTTCACAGTAGTGTCAATACATCCTGGTGCAAACAAAGTGTAGATTTATTAGCTGTACCTTCTGTGTTACACTTCTGCAAAATGTTTAAGCCAAAATACTGTAGTATGGCAAAACAGACACCAACACAACCAACAATTCCATTAGTCTTTGCCACCACTGTGTGAAAAGTTTAGGTTTTAGAACACAGAAATCAGCCATTTGGATTAAACTAGTTCTATCTTTTCCATAGTCTTCTTTTGACAAAAAGCAGGATCTGATCATTTCAGTGAACTAGATATACTAGAGTAACAAGCAAGCTCTGCCTGTCACACTGTATCTACTAGCTCAGCTAAAACAAATACATTGCTACCCTCTAAGGCTTTTATTGATTGAACTAAATTGGTATAACTACTTAATACAATAACGACCTTTTAACTTTACACTTGTAAAGCTCATTTTCCCTCTTAAGAGTTGCAAAATACTTCATAAACACAGTAAGAGAAAAAATGCAACCTGAATCTAACTTACTAATGAAAGGTGCAGGAAAAACATAGGGAGGTTTAGTATCTGGCCAAGCACTCCATATCAACACTCTGACAGTGCCAAGAACAGAACACCAAGCTCCTAGTTTTAAATTTTCAATTTTAACATTTAACTACTTCCTGAGAAGTCTTCATTACACATACCTTTAACTGTGTCACAACTCTGTTGGGTATAAAGTCAATATGATTCATTCTGCTTTAAGCAGTTTGTGGTCTTGCTAATGCGATTATATTCAGGTCATTGAGCGATACCTTCATGGAAAGTGAAACTACCATAACATACTGAATCAATATCTTGTTGAATTCCTGTAAGATATATGTTGGAGGATAAATTTTCAACTCTTACTCATATGAGACCAAATGTTTAGCTGGGTCATACTGGTGGTTTGGCTCAAATAGCACTCTGTTACACACACACACACACATGGTTTCTTCCAATGCAAATAAGTTATCAAGTATGCTTTGCTCCACAAAATTAAAAAAAAAAAACCCTGCATGAAGAAACATGTCACAATAGGGATTCCCTTTGCAGAATCACACATCAACAAGTTACCAGCCTGATAGCGGACAAGTTTTCATAAAGCCATAGCAGCAGATAATTCCACATACAGTTTTTTGCTTAAGAGTTTAAAGATTTTACCAGTGATATCCCTGAAGTCATATTCCCATAATGACTCAAGTGTTTTACTGAACTCAGACCTAAATTGCAAGGAAAAAAAATGGTGCAAATGTTGAAAAAGCAGCAATTTTAATTTAAGGATCTTTTTAATTAACTGTAGAAATTTTTTTATTCAAAACATGATTTTTTGGGTACATTTACAAAGACAGCAGTCAGCCAGGGAGACAGCAGATTCTTTATTGAACTTTGTATCCCCTCAACAGCAATCTCTTGTAAATGGTCAAAATATATCTATTTATATATGTATCAGCTGGTGGTTTCTACAAGGATTTTTGAATGTAACAAAAACAGAAAGTAGCACTCTGCGATACAGAGTGTAAAACATCGAATTATACTATTACACATCAGTCTCAAGTATTAAATCCCATTATACTATCTCAGAAGTGCTCTATTTTGCTGTTAAATAGAACAACAAAATAATTTAACTTCTTTTTACCTCCACTACTGTTTTCATTATTTCTCTAGGTTTTGGGATCAGTCACCATCTGGCCAGCTATCACAAGCTGCAGAAAGAAATATTTTTTTGCCTGGTCCAAATAATTATTATCAAACTAGTTTATTTCTGCAGCTATTCAGCTCTCTCTTAGCCAAAGGACGAAAGGAAGGTCTTCATTTTTCTGCACACAGAGTTACCATACTACAAGTAGTTGGTTTTCATGAAGAACATAGGTCTTAAATTTTCAGGTCTATTTGACCACATTTTAACTAGTTTTTGACATATAATGTGAGAATTTACACTCTAGTTACACAGAATTATTGTTGGGTTGGGACTTTCTTACAAATTAATAACAAAACTTTTTCTTGTGCATCAGATTTCTTGAGTGTGCATCAGCCTTAATGGCTAAATTTAATGCTTTGAAGTGAGGGGTATTTACTTGTTAATACTCTCTCCTAATATTTCCAGATTATTTTTTAATTTGCTGCCACTCAGGATTGAAGAAGAAGCAATGTTTTTAATTCAGCCTGAGGTAGGCTTCTAAGAAAAATTACTTGCTTTTTTGTTATTTAATTAATTATTTTTTTAAAAAAATTTAAAAATCAAGAATAACGCACAACACCAAAACTAGAACAAACCTTAACCCACTATTATAAGCCAAAGCTTTTCTCACATGTGCAAGCTCAGTGTTTGCTCCTGACATTAATTACTACAAAGGTAAACTATCTAACATTCTAGCACTCAGGGGAACTGCACATCACAGTCAGTGACTGCACCCTGATAGCTCTCAGTGCCAAGGCTTTGGGAATGAGGAATTTGAGGGACTGTAATGGCTTCTGGCCTGGGAAAACAAGGTGTTAGGGAAGCTGTTCTGCAACTATTTCAACCTGTCACTGTTTGTTTCAACTGAAATAGGTGCAAATTAGAAATGTTTGTTGAAATGAGCTGATTTTTCACCTCCATTGCCTTCCTTCCCCTTTCCATAAAAGCTATTTGCAAACTCAGAGAAACAGCGCAGATTTAAACCCACTAAGAAACATTGCAAAATATGCTTAGCAACAAAACTATGTTTGGAGTTGAAAGGGCTCCAAATGAGAGCTCAGCAGCAGTGCAGTGTTCATCCTATTATTCATCTGAACATTATTGAACCTGTCTTATATCTCTGTAAGAAAAAATTGTACTTTTCAGACACAGCACCTTGTAGAGCACAAAATTAATTTTAGAACATAAGTAAAAAACCCCAAGAAAATAGAGAAGTCATTGGAGCTGAACTAATTCTTTTTCTGGGAAAGAATTTCTACCCAGAAGCACTACTTTACATATAATTATTTGATAGGTAATGACAAATGACCTAATGATTAGAAAGTTGTCATCGCCATACATTTGCCAGCGATAGGAAACATCTGTATCCCTACATGGAAATAAGTGCCACAAAACCAGATTTCAAAATTAAATGTGCAAACCCTGCTTACCTCATAGCATAAATTCTTGTTGCACTTCTGGAATAATCACACATTTATGTTTTAAAAGATAGGGAAGTAATACAACTCAAGAGCTACCATCCTTAAAAAATGACTGTACAACAGAGTGTGAGAACTTTAACAAGCAATGATAAGTCACTTATAGAAGGTTCTCTAAATAATATCACTCACAAGTGTATTGAAAAAAGTGGCAATAATACATGAAAGACAGGAATGTACTTTGTAATTTCAGAACAACTTTATATGTCAGACTGCCAGATAAATATTTACAACACACTCCAGCTTAGCTGAACTTATATGACTTCAATCAAGGGAAACTGCTTCCAGACACGAAGGTCGTGAAGCATGTTATCAACTTTCCAGAGCCTGCCTTCAAAATCACATCGAAAGTGGAGAGCCACACGGCTGTCTAGTGTTATACAGACTTAGAAACACTGATAGGAAGTTTATGAAATCCTCCCCAGGGGAAAAAAAAAGAAGCAGGACTGTGCTGCTACCATATTATTTAATAAAACCTAGGGAAGCTTGTTCTTTATGTATGATTCTTATAACCTTTCCTGGGAACACAGACCTGTGACATGGGAGCCCATGTAGATTGCAGAGACTTTGAATGTGGATGGTAAAAATCACCCTGACAAGTGAGAACAAATGCAGAGAGGGTCTGTGCAACAGGCCTCGAGCCAGATCTGCAGTGACAAGTTGTGTTCTTTTAAAAGAAATGTTACTACTGCTGCACAAGAGCAGGAAGAGAAAACACACCAGTTAGAAAAGACTGAATGAAGGCAGAGAACAGCCAAAGTTGTCACTTACAGCCACACTCAGAATCAGATACTAAAAATTTGAAATTAAAAACTTTCAAGAAGAATTATCAGTTTTTGTAAGAACAGACTGATTTCTTTTGACATAATTGTTATTCTTTTATTAATAGATTAAGTTAACTTATTATAAGAAATTATCATGCAAAAGATCTTTTACCCTGATGAACTGAAGACAGAAAAAATAAACTATTCCAGGTATCACAGAACCTTGCAATTTAGGCATTAGGTCATGTACAATAAATTCTTCAAACTGCAGTTAAAAGGAGTGTTTTGGTGTTAATTACTATTTTCAAGAATCACTGGAAATGTTGAGAATTCAAAAAATTCCAAGTTGGAAATCCTTCCTCTTATGAAAATATCTGGTTCCTTTTTATTTTCTTTCTGTTTTCTGAACCTTAGGCATGTCAGAAATAATAGTGATAAAAGCTAGAAGTTACTTCTGCTTTTTTGTTTGGACTTTGGGCTTTGTTAAAGAAAAGCTAAATAGAACATGCAATACTGATTTTCTAACCTTTCTTCATCAGGGTTTATGATCATCTGAAAAAAGCAGAAAGGAAGCAATTACCCTCTTAATTATTTTTCTTGCAATACTAGTGAATTTATTACTTTTCTCATACCAAATATTAGCTGTGTATTACTCATTTTCACTACAGATTACTGTTGGTTACTTCTGTTACTACTGGATAACTACTGAATATTATGTTTGTAACATAATTAAGGCTGTAAAACATAGTAAAAAAGTAGTGATATGCAAAGGGAATAAAAATATGTCATTGACACTACTGTGTGTATAAATGCAGACACAAAGCAGTGAGTTTAGGAATATTAATTCCAAATGATCTGAAATTTGCTCATTGTTTCCTACAATACCAATGTGGTCTATTACTACCAACACAGTGAATATATCAGTTCTCAGCACATAAGTGGATATTGCAGTACAAGTGATGGAAAAAGCCAGAAAAGGCAGACTCATAGAGTATTCCCTCCTTTAGGTGTACTTTCTGTCATGAAATATTTTTAAATAAGCGTGAAGAATAGTGTATGTTGTTCACAGCAGCCTTATGATACCTTTGCCATTGTCCAGCCTATTGCTCTGGGAAACACAAGATGACTGTAATTTAAATCCCCAGCTGAGACTCACATGGAGTTCTGAATACTGGTTGTGGTGCATAGCAAGACAAGTAGGTAGAATCACATCCTTGACCTAATGAAAGGATGGGAAGTTGTGCTCATTCACCCACTCATCTAAGCTCTTTTTTTTTTTTTTTAGCATTCCTGCTTGGCTCTTAAGTAAGTTAAATTGATTGATTTAACTCACAATATTTCAAAGAAAAGGACTGGAATAGGTACTTCTAACCCACAGCAAAAAGTAGAGGTGTTTTCCTTTTCCCAAAACCACTTATGGGAACATAAAACAAATTCGTGTGTAGCCCAAATCTCCCCCAAAACAATTCATTGGTTTTCCCATATTGAAGCAGAACCCCATCACCAAAGCTAAATGCATTTGCCATGTCATTAACCACTCATAGAAACTGTTCAGTTTGAGTTTGCTACGGTCACATGTACAACTCTGGTTTTATGGACCACAGCCACACAGTTTTGACTATTTTTTTTTTTTTAACATTTGAACTTCTTTGTCCAGCAATCTGTTTTATTTTAACACAAACTGTCAGAAGAGCAAGATACCCTGAAACCCCATTGCTGTCTCTTGTGGGTGAGATAATCGATGTTACAGGCCTGTTGCCCTTATCTTTGGGGAGTGTTTAACAGCATGATGGGAGTTCCATTTTGATTTGTGACTGTTTCATCTGGGTGGCCCAAACACCCCATGGAAGGTGTGAACAGACAGCTGCTGCATTTATAAAGCAAAGAGTTTGTTCTGAAACTTAGGTTTTCATTTTTGAGGCAAGTAGAATCTTGGGATTACAGCAAGTAAGATCTTGGGATCAAGCTGGTGCCTGCACATCACACATCTGATATTATTTGTTTAAAGGGGGATTCAGTCATCCAAAACCAAGTCTGTCTGGAATAGTTCATCCAAGGAAAAATACCAAAAAGGATACTCAAGAAGACACACTTCCTTTTGTAGCATAAACGACAGAGCATTTGTAGAATCATGGGGATATTCTGATGGTAACTCACAATTAAAAACAAACAAAACAGAAAAAAGATATTTTCAATTGTTTGATCTCTCTCAAATTTCTTTCTAAAAAGATTTTCCTTTCAAGCATGGCATCTACCACTGTTGCTTGTAATGTGATGTGAACAGTGACATGAAAAGAATAGCAGTTTACACAAGAGGCCTTAGGTTTCTGAAATATTTCAGGCACGATGTTATATTTACATCTGTTCAGACATGTTGAAGAAGTGGGTAAGAAAACTACTGTTAAAAATCTCCTCTGGACCTGGGGAAGTATCATCTCTGCTGGTCATTTTAAAAAATACATTCAATGCTGACATCATTTATTGTTTTCTACTGAAAGGAGAACCATATTAACATATTGTGGCTGGTTTTGGTTGTTAGGGCCATTGTTCAATTAAGTGGATTTCAGCTGAAGTTTTAAGTCGCAAGATAGTTGGGAAAGTTGATGACCTACAGGAATATGTAGAGTATGCATGGTGCTGAAAGGCAAGAGAGTGAAGTTTGACTCTATTAAGATGGATGTGGAGTGATTGATAACATGTGTGAGAATGTAGATAGGAGTGTTGAACACGGAAGCAGAGGAGACAGGGAGTGTATTTTTACCCATTTCTAAAAATTCTGTTCTAAAGCCAGGAAGGACATTGTGCAGGTTATTTGTACTCTCCTCTAGCTTGCTGGGGCAAATATGATTTTTTAAGAATCTATGTTACCACAAATAAACCTAGAACACTGGAAAGACCAGAAGAGGAAGAAATGTTGACCAAATCCACCACAAGGTCTTCTTATTTTTAAAGTGAATCCTGTTCCTATTGCACAGAACCACAAAAAGAGCTGTCAGCATCCATTACAGATACTTTGGAACATAAAAGCTCATGAATGATCTTTTGTCTTTTTACAGAACAATCATTTCATTTTCTCTGCAGAAGACCTACCTTCAGAAAATAAGCTGGGAGGACTTTGATATAAACCACACACAAAGAGACTCTCTGCTTTGTAAACCAGATCTTTAGAAATAATTCTGTGCCTACTCCTTAAGTGTGAGTTTAGTCATTTTAGAATGTTGTGTCTTAGTCTTCTACCCTTAATTGAGGCATGTTATGTATGTTTATCCTAAAACCAGTGAGTGTAATTTATTGCAATCAGTAGACTCTCAATCACTAAACAATGACACTCCATTTAACTGTTTTTTAGCCTCAAGTAAACATTAAAAGTCTAATAGACAAAATATAATCTACACAAATCAAATCAGTCAAACATTCTCAAACTTCTAATTGTTATAACAACCTATTTCCTAACCTGATCTTTTCATGTACTCTTAAAAGCTTTCATCGTGCTTTCTCTGTTCTTAAAGAATCATAGAGTAGTTTGGGCTGGAAGGGACCTTAAAGATCATTTAAATCCAAATCCCTTGCCGTGGGCAATAACATCTTCCACTAGACCAGGTTGCTCAAAGCTCTGTCCAATCTGTCCTTGAACACTTCCAGGGGTGAGGCATCCCAGCTTCTCTGGGCTGCCTGTGCCAATCCCTCACCACCCTCACAGTGAAGAATTTCTCCTAAAATCCAAACTAAATCTACACCCTTTCAGTTTACAGTCAGTGCCCCTTGTCCAATCACTATTCTTCATTATCATTATTTTGTCAGTAAAATGTCTTCCCCTATCAGCTTTTCCAAAATTTTCCATTATGTCTTGAAGTAGCAGCCTGGTAGCCAGGATGGCCTGACGCAGCTGTAGCTCTAGCATATTTCAGCACCCAGGTATGAACTCCATGCCTGCTACTTTTCTTTTTTCCTCTCTGCTGTGACAGCAGGCACACGAGTTGGCTGCACTTACTACAAGATGTAAAAAAGATGCAGAAAGATCCCTCTGCACCTTATGGAGAGTTTCAGAATAGATCTTGATATTCAAAAGGCGAGAGAAGGCACTGACCTAAAGACAGCCTTGCCTCCTTAAGTACCATAATATTCCACTCACTCTGATTTATATACAGACTTGCTATATTTTACTACTGTTAACATTTTACTCCAAGTCATAAACTCTTCAATAAAATAAACGTATTAATGAATAGATTTCAGCAACTTTTTGCATTTCACAACATGAGAAAGCATTTCTTCAAAATGTTCTGGAACTATTTGCTCCTGCATTTCTCAGATTATTTGTCAAGAAATTTTCTGCATTTCACACAGTATTTTCTATTTTATATCAACTGCTTTGCTGAAAATATACTTTAATCTGATTTCCAATTATTAGACCCTTTTCCCTGAAAGTTGATGAAAATATTATCTGTTTAAAGTTGAACAAATGCAAAGAAGGAAAGAATAATCTATGAGCTCAGCTGTGAGTTATCTTTGCATGTCCAAATTCAGACACAGTATGAAAGTAATTTGACATTGAATAACCTGAGTTTTGGAGTCACTTTGAATGTAAGCATCCAGATGTTTTCTGTATTATCTTTGAGGATTGCAAATGTAAGTAGAGCAGTAAGGAGCTCCAGATTCTTCCACTTGATTTATTGTCTGACTTGAGGAAATCAGTTCTTTAAACTTCCTTTTCTTTTTTTCCATTGAAGGTTTAAAGTACTTATCTATCATGGTCCCTGCTTTGAGGTAAATGCTTTTGGTAATGCAGGAAAGGGTGGCTTGTTATGCTCACATTTGGCACCTCACTGCTGCTGCTCTTCATCTCCCTCTGCTCCTTGCAGAGCCTTCACGAATCCTTCCTTTTCCAGCTTCCTCCAGCTGATGGAAGCAAGCACTGCACACTTCATGATAGAATCCAGCAGACCATGCATTATTCCATGGGTGTTTCTAGCCCACTGTGATTGCATTCACCATCTCTGGGATATGTTTATTGTTTGTACTGTTTACTTCTTCCACTTAATATCATCATTTAAGCATGAAACTATGCCATGTTTACATGTGCAAAATATTGCCTTCTTGCACTTGAACAGACTTTTAATTTTTTGTCTTCATCCTAACACATGCAAGCAGATTTATGAAAGCACTTCTTGTTTGGTCCTCATGAATTTTCTCCCAGCTGAACATTCTTTTTACGCTTTTTCATGTTTGGCTTAAGTCACATCATATTATGTTAAAAACTTTTGGCTCCATTTCATAACGCTGAAGCAGAAAAGCTCATAATAAGTTGATTTATGATCTGCACAAAGATCTTAGAGAATTTATGAGCCCTGGTCCTCATTTCAATGGGCATAAAAATGAGAATATACCTATGTATATGCATATGTGTGAGTGTGTGTGTGCATGTATGTTGTACATATATGTACAGTATGTTACTGCAACGTGTCAAATGTTCAGGGTCTGAATGTTTCCAGCTATGGGCAATCATTAGCCAAAATACACTGACAGAAAATATATCTCCAGCACAATCAGTAGAAGAACACATCACAGTAACTGCCTCTCACTTCTGCTCGTATAGAGCTGTTTCTTAGTAAAGCTTATGTGCAGAACTTCCTTTCTGAAAGAGGAGGAGAGAGAAAGTGAGGAGGGGATAAGAAAGGAAAAGGAAAACTGCACAGAATTTAATCCAAGCAAGTTTCTACACATCTCTATTGATTCTAACTTAAAGATTTCACTAACCTTTTTAGAAGATAAAACAGTTGGCACATTTTTGTCAGGGTAAAATAAACAGTGTTATTTTAAGCAAAGAATATATACATGTTTTTAAAACCTCTTGGCATGTTGAAGAGTGGGACACCAGGGAAATAGAAGTGTCTGTTTTTTGTAAAATTCCTCTGGTTTCTACAAAGATCCTCTCTGACCACAAAGGTTTACATGGAAAAAGAAAGTATAATGAATTCTCTCATAACTGCTTATGTCTCATAGACCTGATTTTTTTGTCAATATGTCCGGATTCTTTGTATAAGGTACACTTCTTTCTTTTTGTGTCTAGCAGCAGGACTTCACAAAAAGAAAACAGAAACTTGGCTAAAAATCAGTAGGAATCCTCAGTACTCAGGTGTTTTACTTTCCCCCTGATGCAGTGACCAAGTTCATTAGTGGAGTACCTTAATGCTGCTTAATGGTTAACTGAAATTTATGCTACACTGTAGTTATAAAATGTTGAAAAACCTGGATGATAACTTTGTTTTTTACATTGCTTTTCTGATATACATTTCTTTGTACCTTTTACTTAAGCTATTTCAGTCTTTATCCTTGCCTTTCCATATCTTTTTCATCTTCAATTTTACTACTCCAAGACCTTTCAGCAGGTGACTGACTCTATGCTCAGTTTTACATGTGAGAATGCAAAAAGTTCAAGATATTTTGGTATCTGCTCATTTCTTAGAACATGCAGAGAATGGTCAGCTGACTGTCCCAAACCACATTTTAAATTATATGAATGAGACAAACCTGATACACTAACAGTCACCACAAATTTACCTCAGTGATGGCTTTGGTCTCCAAATCTAAATATTTTATACTGTAATGTTTAGAACAAAATATAGAAAGATAAAACATTCTTGGGCTAGTAAAAATACCTTGAGGCTCTAGGATTTTGAGTCCAAATTTCAGAATGAACTGTTCATTTAGAAGTGCCACTGTGACTTAGACTTAATCAGCATCTAGTTGTTTATCAAATCTCTTTCCTTTCTGAGTTAGGCCTTTCCATATGCTTATTTTTAGCAGACATTAAGTCTATAAACCCTGGAGGCGTAGGTAATTACAGCGCCAAACCTGTTAGCAGATCTTCTGAATTTGATGCAGCTCTAAGGAAGTATTGACAGCCTGAAATGTAGAACCTGACAGTGTGGACTAGGCAGAGCTTACTTTCATTGCCAAAGCCAGGGGTGAATTTACCAGACTGGCTGTCAGCTAAGCAGGGGTTCACTGTTCCTTTGTGTATTAGTTTGAAAACAAACCAGCAGGAGATCACAAGTCAGGATTATAATTTAATAGGAAAATTAAAAATAAGTGCAATAATACAAGAAAAAACACTGATAGAGTCAGATACAGACTGACACTCTGTTAGGGTAGTGATAGCAGTCCAAGTGAAGCAATTAGGTTGAGGCAGTGATCCTGTGGAAGGTCTGGTCTCCACTTGAAGGTCCAATGGTAGCTCTTGTCCTCTGGGAATTCAGTAGACAGAGCTTCTTGGGCAGTTCCAAGGCCAGGTTATATCCAGGTGGGAATGCTTGGCTCCTCCCTGCTGGGCGGAGCATCTCACAATAGGATAAGTCCATGGGTCATGCCGTGGCTTCCTGATGGCCCATTGTCTGTTATCAGGGGTGAGTCACAGCAGGAGATAACAGCTAATGCCCCACAGCTGGTGATAATAGAATACTGAATACATCTATATTGTAACCTAGGACAGACACCTTATGAAAGTTGTATGATGTGGCCATTCAAGTGGGAAACAGTGGGTGTGAAAATTTAATCTACATCTTTCATATGGATGCACACACACAACCTATACATGCTCCTGTCAGAGGGCAACCAACCATGGCTAATGGACAAGTGCATGTCCACTAGGCAACTTAAAACATGTAAACCTAGAATAAATATTTTAAAATATTTTATATTTTAAAGAATGCTTATTCCATTGATCTGGCTCTTCATATCCCTTTCATAGATAATGAGTGGGTTTTTTCTTAAAGCTTCATGTATGTTTGTGTCAAGGAACTGTGACCTGGCTTGATGATAAGGACAACTGTTCTTATTTGTACAATTGTGCAAATCAATCTAAAACACCAGCAAAATTGGGTCTGTCAGAGACAGGTCTGCTGGGTATTAAATTTGAATGAGACTGTACTCTGGCAACACAAATGTTCTAATAACAGCCTTGGCACAGACACACACTCCCATCTTAATTAACTTGTCAGGCTCATCATGAAGGGAACTGTGTGCATTTTATGTCCAGATAGTGTATAGCATATAGAAAACAAGACCAATTCCGTACAAGAAGCTAACAAAAAAATGGAGCAAAGGACTAGCTCAGTCACATCATCACCTGGGTTAAACTGCAGCCTGCACATTTTGCCACCCACTGCTTGCAAGGACAGGCAATGAAAAAGATACAATTTATGATGACAGAAAAAGACAGGTAGGATTCTCCTTAAAGAATCACATTCACTTGGGGTTAATGCTCAAGCAGAAAAAAGGGAGATTGAAATACTGTTCTACAAGGTTCTGTGTGACATCCATGAGCTATGTTTTTGGACTCCACAGAGATTATTTTAGAGGATATATACCACTAGGTTTTATTCAGTACTCATTTTCTGAAAGTCATAATACTAACCTCTAGGAGCTTTTTAACCCCAAAAAGCAGGATTCATGTGCTATAACATTGGCATGTGCTCATTAGACATGGTAGTGGGACACCTACAACCTGTCATTATAGACCATAGAGAAAAATAAGCACATCTAGTACATCATTTCATCTTGAGATAGGTGTGCCCAAAACATGTTTCCCCTCAACCTACTCTTTAAGGTCTTCATTCCTCCAATGCCTCTGACAAGAATAGAAGTGCATTCAGCAGTAGAGCACAAATATGCTGGAGGCAACATTCACAAAGGTATTTAGACAACTGCTCTTAATTAGGTACCTAATTTCTTGTGAAATTTGCAGACAGACTGTGTTTGCCTAAGGTTAAGCTTTAAACCATAATCTCCTTGTAATACCTGGCTTCGGCAGTTTGCATGTGGTCACACAGGAAATTTTTGACAGAGCAGGGAAGTGACTTTTGCAAGTTTGTATCAACATTAAAACTACCAGGTCATCCGTCCTCTACATTATCTCTCAGCTTTGTCTAGCTAGTGCTCCTTCCTTAATGTTTATTTGGCTAGTTCCTATGTCTCCATGTCCCACTGGACCCACTGCTTATGAGAAAATGCCTTATATATTATCTTTAACAAAATCACTCTTACCACGAACAAGTTATTTGAAAAGCAGCATGGATATTCCCAAAGAGGATTAGCAGAGTCTCCTTCCAGCAGGCTGACAGGTTCTCCTTTGTTTCCTAGTCTTTTCTTCCCTGGCACCATAATCCTCCTTGCTGAATTCAGACAGTCTGTAAGTATCAACACTTATCAGCATGATGGGATGTCAACTTCACAGCTAAAAACCTTGAGAGAAGAGCCATTCAGGTAAATTTCAAAGTGGGCAAAATTCACAAATTGGAAAAAAAAAAACCCAAAAAACACAAAGCCAAACTTGTTCAGTCTTTACAGAGATGCAACTGATAAATGCTTTGACTTTTCCCAAACCTCACACACATATCCCTTTGTCACCCTGCTACCTGCTCTGAGGAAACAGCAGGGAATTGAGGACTAACCATAGCCCCCAGCTCTCTCCCTGATCCAAGATTGATACAAATGGTCCATCAGATGAGACAACTCTGGTTTAGAAGATGAATAGATCTGATAGCTCAACAAACAAATATGTCCATCTCCTGATGGGAGTTTGATAGCTCCAAGATAATGGTGTGATGGTGGCACAACTTCACGCGTCCTGAAACAGCCTGTTTGTGAATGATTTGGCACAACAAATAAAACTTTCCTGCGTTTACCCATACCCACCAGTAACACCTTGTTGTAACGTGTGTCCTTTCCCCTAATCCCTCCCCTGCCAAGGGGAGACCATCTTGCATGTTCTAGTTCTGGGGCAGCCCTCCCTCCCGCAGCAGGGGAGGGCTGCCTTTGGATTCTGCACTGCTGCAAAACCTTACATCTTTCCATGGGCTAGTCATCCTTTTGTGACAGTCCAACCACCTGATGTCCTGCAGAACTGAAGTGATATGAGGGTTCAGGTCCAACAGATCTGCTGCATTTCCCAAACATTCAGGGGAAGAGAAGGCTCAGCCATTCTTCCTGGTGCTCACACTGGGATTCAGGAAGCCAGTAGCCCATGAGAGAGTCAAAGTATCTATTAAACTTTCTCACACTCCTCTACATGGATAAGTGTAGCTTTAGTTCCCCAGGAAGAAATAATTACCAAGATCCAGAGACTCCATGTCAACCACTGTGCATACAAACTTCATGAATGTCTACACAGAAATGGTGAGAAAGGTTTGAAGCCATTTGAAGCAGAAACATTTGGAGTCCAAGTGTTGTTTGTTGAGTATTTGTTGATACATTTCCTGTCCTAGATATTCAGAGAAAGATTGCCCATATTTCTAAAATATGCCAAACAGCTGATTAACCTTTAAACCTGGATGGTTACCTTCCCTGTTCTACAAGAATAACTCCTTGAAATTAGTTTTAATGACATTATAAAAGTATGGAGTAGTTTATAATTAACTTCTAATAGGTAGCTACATGATTTGGAAAGGTTTAATAGATTCAATTAAATTACTTAAACATTTACATTACTCTAAACATGCGTTATGAAATTAGCATGATCCTAGGTTTTATGATTAATTTTAAAAAAACCTTTCATGAATGTAGATAGCCTTTTGGTTGAAAGTTATGTATACTTTAGTAAGTGTAAAAAGGTTAATGCTTGCACACCTTTTTCCTTAGGAAATGAATGTGGTTTCCTCCGCAGATGTTTACAGTGAATGGAAAAGTTCCTGCCTGGAAAGAATTTTACAGAAACAGTTATTGACAGAGTTAATCCCTGACATTTTTATCTTCATTTGACCTCTTGCTTCTGTGTTAAGGATTAAGGAACTGAGCATGGCTGTTTATTTTCCAGCCTTCTGGCAGGTTGCTGCTTTCCTATATGAAAATAAATAATTTTTTAACCACAAGGGACAAATAAACTGTTCCAAACATTACAGGTTTGGGTTAAAAATGATTATCATCAATAAAATTTTTTACTTTCATTTACATTTCATCTGTCCATGGTAAGAGCAGCTGTGGTACCACCTGAAACCAGAGAGATGAAAAAATTAGGTGCACCACTGGAAGAAAACCTCATGGCACGAAGCACAAGCAACATGAGGGATGAGTGAGTTTGGAAGTATCACTGGATGTTCTTTTGTGAAGATCTATATGTCTAAAAAAGTAAGGCAAGAAATCCCCAGTAAGAGTGGGAGAAAAAGGTATCAGACGCTGAGGTATCATATAACAGTCCTGAGAAATCTTGCTGGGATCTCCTTCCTGAGCTTGTCAGGTTAGCAAAACAGATTCCCTGTTCTTGGGATCCTGCTGTGTCCATAACAGAAACAGTTATAATCAAAGTTATAAAAAGCACTCAGTTTTTTCTCCCCCAAAGTGGCTGAGTCAACAGAATGATGCTGTGAGCCAGGAATTCAGGCAGAGCTCAAGAAGGGTTTTAAGTAGCCATCAACATGGCCAACATGGCCAACATAGCCAACATGACCTCTAGCTCAAGAAATCTCCAGCCACTGGTTGCCTGAACATATTCACCTTATCCTTTACCCCCTATTCCTAATCCATTTAGGCATCTATTAATAGGCAATTATTAAAACTAAGAAAATGGGGAAGATTAACTTCAAGGGTTTTTTCTGGAAGTTCCTCAGTTTTATCCACTTTCTGAGTTTATTTAAAATAGATAAAATAGCATCACAGGAATCTCAGCAGTGTATTGGAGGAGACAGTTTGAAGTTGTGGTTAATGACTTAATTTCATATCACATGATGAAGTACTTGACTTTTTTTTTTAATAATACAAAGGATTACAAACGCAATAGACTTCATTTCATGAGAGGGAAGTCATACAAATTGGAGTTAAGTTGGATTTTGGCCTGTTAAACTATAACTAAGGTCTTCATCATTGCTTCTTTACTTTCATTTTCTTAAATTTTTTGTGAATCACAATAAATAGTAAAATGAAATGTGAAATATGCACACACAAACCTCCTCCCTGTATTTAAGTTTGCCAAGTAAGCTCTACAATGAGAGGCTCAAGGCATTGCTACATTTTAACTGTTATATTGCACTATGCATTTAATTTGTTTTGTTTTTTTTTTTAATGTACAACAATAGCTCCTAAAAAGAGGGTCAAATTATACCAGGTGCTTTTATACAGATGTGCAATAAAACAAGATTCTCCATTCCTTAATCTGGGGTGATATAGCTTGGATATGTACCAGATCTTCAGTGACCTGCTGAAGAATAACTAGGTTCAGAGATTGGGCTGTGACTGAGTAGGACTTTTGAAGAATTGATTGAAAAAAATGAGGTAAAAGCAAAGCTAAAATAATGACTGAATACTCAGAAATAATCATGTTTCACTGTATTTGTCTTTAGGTAGAACTATGGAGTGTGGGTGGTCTTGGCAAGCTTTGAGGGGTTTACCAAAGTGTAACTGTTAGATGGAGAATATGATGGAGAGATTTTAAAAACCTGCATGTCAAGTGAAGAGAAAGAAGTATTTTAAATAAGATAATATAATAAACTATTTTATATGGATAAACTAAGATGTCTATCTGCAAGGTGCTTTGGAACTATATTATTTTATATTAACAACGTAAATGTATTTTGCACTGCAGTGCTAAATATAATCCAGGCATCACACAAGCTGTTATGCAAGCACCCCATTCATTTGCCAGCAAATGTCAGCACTGGCCCCACAACACCCCATGCCCAGGGCCTCTCTTACACAGAGAATGCCAATTGTACTGAACTGTGGGAGCACTTACACTGTAGAGAAGAGGCTGAAATGAGACTCACCAAACTTATTTTCACTTGAGATCAAAGGCAGAATGTGAGTTCCACTCTCCAGACATCAAAGACCAGCACAGAGCCCACTGTGCCACTTCGACCTGAAATTATGTCCTTATTGTGTACAGTGGGAAGTTTACAGCTTTTATCTCAAAGTGCAATGCAAGAAATTCAGCTAGCTAAAAATAACTAGTAATAGTAGTAGTAGTAGTACTACTAGTGGTAATAGCAGTGATCATTATCACCATCATCTGGACTTACCCAGTAAGAGCACTGCTAATTAAAAGAATTTCTTTTTTTCTTTCAAGATTTCAAGTTACATATACTATGAAAATGATTGAATAGAAAGACTTTATTCACAGACAGTAAAATCAATATAATGGTCTTTCTAATAGAATTTAATCACACTCTGACTTAATTGTCTCCTGGTTTTACCAAGTTTCCTATCAGAGCTGACTTCTAGTTAAACCTATTTTACTAAAATGAGGATTATAAGCCACTGCACTTCTGTTTCAACACCCTTTGAAATCATGAGGTGTCAGGCAAGTGGGGAAGCAACAATTCCTTCTCTTGATGTAGTTAATGTTTTCTCTTATCCAACATCCTCATTTTCCTGCAAGTGGGTGCATTGATGCCAATGTGAAGACTTCACCAGTGCCACCAAGGAAAGCAAGTTAGACCTGCAGTATTTTGTTCTCCAGAGAAGAAACGATTTTGATAGGTTGGTTTCTTAAGTTGGAGGAATGACTACAACAAACATGGAGCCAGATGATGCACAGGTACAAATCACGCACTTGCCCAACTTTGTGCATAATTTTGACAAAACACAGCAATGTGCTGTTACTTTGTTATGAGGCAGTAAAAGAAGAGTGAAGAACATACATTCTTATCTAGTCCAAAGGCATTAAGACTTTTCTTCATTTTATTTGGAGCACCTTGTGAAAAATGTTCAGTAGAGATGTGTAGACTTAACTAGAGAACTATCCTACTGGGAATTTGTTCACAGCAAACCCCTCTGAAGTAATGAGGCCCCTATAAGCCCTAAGACCTGGGGAAAAAAAAAAGTTAAGCAATGCACTGATCTAATAAATTTTTCAGTTCCTAACACACCCCATGAAATATAACCAAAGACCCAGGAGTTATCATAAACAGTCAGTCATGCATGCAGAATAGATAGGCCACATTTGACTAATTTCTGCTATATTCCTATACCATGAATATGAATCCTTGGTGAAAGACTGTCTGAAATTTTTGGTGAATACTGTGGTGAGGTGAGCACCACTGATGTCCAGTAGGCAGTAAAGGTAGGCTGTTATCTGTATGTGGGGTGTGACTAAAGTTATAAAAGGTATATCTAGACTAGATAACTGGCACACAAGTGTTGTGGTTTCCTAAACACCTGTACTAAGTATCTGGACAGAGTAAGTTGCATCTTACTCTGTCCAGATTGATCAATAATCAACCTGAGTTTTTTACTGCAGAAACAAGAGTGTATGGGGCAGACAAGGTGCACAGAACACACCTGGGTCCAACAAGCTTGGTAGAAACTGTTCCAGTACCTGAGGCTTAGATTCAGTGATATATTATTGCCTCTCTCATCTGAAATCTTTAACTCTGGAAAAGCTACAAAACAGAAGACATATTAATCACAAATAGATGTACTTAAAAACTTCCTTTCGATCACCATAGTGTGTGCTACCACATGCCAACTTTTGACATTGTAAGCTGATGGTACAAGTGGTTACTTTATGGTTCACTTCCAACCTTGTTGCCTTGTGATCATCTGAGTGGTTGGTATGGATTTGTCTACACTGACCATTCACCCTTCTCTCTGCAGCCAGGTTTGACCCAAGGCCATAAATCAATGCTGTTAGCTCAGCTTTTTTTGAACAAGTGGATGCACAATATACTGTGATAAACAGCTGTAGCTAATAAAAGACATACGATAAAAAAGCACAAAAACTGAATTGAGTCCATAGTAGTCCAGCCTCCCAAACTGTGAGCAACATGCATTTTCAAGTAGCAAGCAATAAGTTATGATCACATTATGCCCACCCTCACTGCATCTGGGCCCTGAACATATTTAAATACTAACAAAAAACTATTTGAACATTTTAGTATATGAATGTATGAATATAGAAGGACACAATATCTTTAATTTATCCTCAACTACTAGAATTTCAGAAAGAAGCTATTCAACCCTTGTTTTTGGCATTAGTCTGTTTCTATGATTGTATTTTATTAAATTTTTATATTGCAATATTCCTAGAAAACTCAATATTTATAAGGTGCCAGTGAATTAAGACTACACACAGATTTTCATTAAAATTTTTTGTGTTTTTCCTGTCTTATAAAAATAAATAAACTTTTATTCAACTGGCCAAAATATGGCCATTCTGAATAAGAATACAATTCATCATCTAAGTCTCTCTCTAACAGTATCCTTTGTCTCTCTGATATTAAGCTGCAGTCATTGCTTTTTGCAAATTTCCACTCTTAAATGCCTGTACTGAAAAGGTACTGAAAATACTTTGTTTCTTTCAAAACACATCTTACAGAATAATGAGACCTAATTCCAAAATAGATTTTTCATAACCACAGGGTTACAAATACTAAGCCTGAAGATGGAAGTTTTACAGGAAGGGGCATAACTTCAGTGCAAGGAGAACTGCAGTTCGAGAAGCCCTAGGCTCCAGCTTGGGTTGCAGAATAGATAAACACTGCCACTGTCAGTCATGGTTCTCAGGACTACAGCCAGAGCAGCCCTCATGGACATTCAAGGCAAGATACATGGAGAAACTGTGTTTCCCAGGGAAAAGGACAGCCCTTTCAGTCACATTCCAGTTAACACTGGGATTTGGGTTAGAAGTATGGAGCAGAAACTGATCATGCAAAAAAGTTGTTACATAGCATGGTGCCTTTTCACATCACAGTGGATGGCAAATCAAGGCAGTCACACTAAAACATATGGCTCAGAATCTAAGCACAAAAAGGGTTTACTTGTGTAGGAACAAGACCCACATCTGCAGTCGACAACAGGCAAGGCAGGCTGAAGTTAAATAAGTTGTGCTAAAGTCAGCTGAACATACCAGTTAGTAATTTCCCATCAGAAAATTGGTGACAAGTAATACACAATATAGACAAAAGTGCCAGAGCCTCAGCTAAAATAAACAAAGTGGCACAACAATAGATTAGTTGTAGTCTGACCAGCTTTGCAAGTTTACTGCAATTCAAAATCCATGATGCTTTGTAGCTCTATGCCAAAAGCTCTAGAATAGCTCATTTTAAATACAGTTTTAAAGTGGGTGGAAAAATTCTTGGTGGTCATAATGACTGCACCTTCAACAAATGAAAGCAAAAGTTATTTTAATCTATCACGTTAATCCCACACTAAGTTTTGCTTTCTTTCTAAGTAATATTGTTTTAACACTTGTGCCAATGGAAGCCTTGCCAATATTTTCATAAAATGTTGATAGGTTTTGCCAATATTATATTAAGAAGGACATCTAAGAAATGCAAACATTTAGTAGACTTTTATGAAAAGTGATGTCTGTCCAGTATCTCATACCACTGGATAAAAAAAGAAAACAAACCAAGAACTAGACCTCTGGAGTACATTCAGATTTCATATGACAAAGAGACTGACTTTTTGTCCTGTGAAATAATGAATATAAATTATCATCATTTGCTTTCAGTCAGTCAAATGTGCTCACATAATCTCTTCATGATGTCCCTATCATGAAGCCCTAGCAATCTACAAGACAGCAATAAAGAGACATGAATATAGATAAAAGGAGGAAAAAATAAGGGTGATCATACTGATTTCTGTGAGACTAGCCAGGTCAGTAAACCCCTCCAGTGAGTACATCACTTTTTCCTTCCCTTTACTGTCTTCTTTGTTGCATGACCGTGTGCTAATTTAGAACTGGTATGTTCTTAAATGTTTTTCCAGAGAAACAGAGACAGTCACACATAAACAGTTGTGATGTTCTCAGAAATCTCAGCAAAGAGGCAATGCAAGTCAGCAAAGAACTGAAATGGAGGACAATTCTAATGCAGAGTGAATCCTAGAATTTCAATTTCTACATGAATAAAAGAGGCTTGGTCTGTAAGCCAAGGTGAATGCCAGTGCTTTGGAGATACAAATCCCTCAAAACTGCAAAGGCTCAGCCTCTAAAGAAAGGCAAAGGAATGGAAGAGCTTCATCCAGCTCCTGCCCATGTCCTACCAACTCCTTATTCAGAACAGAGTACCTGGGTATAATGGCTTGATTTTTATGAAGAAGCCAATTCTGATGCAAATTTTTCATGCTTTGAAAAAAGTGGGAAAAACCAAGGTTAAAATGTGAAGTTTAAGGTTTAATACCTCCTCCGAGACTTTTATGAGCATTAGACACCACAAATGATTCTAAGTGGAAAGTTAGATTCTGATATTCAGAGCAAATGACATAAAAAAATACTTGGCTTAAAAAATGCAGCAATGAGTTGATGAGGGGAGACTCTGGCAGAAAAGACATGAGATCAGAAGCTCAGCATTACTGAAGAGATGGTAAGGGTTGCAAAATTTTCCCTGCAAAAGAATACAGGCAGTTTGTCTTTTGTTGCCTGTAGAAAAGGAAGCTTTACAATATGAAGGTGTGAAATATATTAAAGAACAAGTTCTGTGTATGAACACCATCTTAAATGGATATAGAATGAATGTTTCAAGTCTGTGAGAGTCAAAACTCAAGATTTGTTTTCACATGGATGAAAATAAAAGATTCTTCACAAAAATGGAACCTGAGGCTCTAGAAAGAAGGTTGAGTTCAACACAGTTCCCATCTTACAGTCTTCAAGGCCAGGAAGGACAGGGATGATATCATGCAAATATAACAAAGAAAAATGAAGGGGAATGGTTAAGAATTGTTTGGGACATTCTGAACTTGCTGCGGTATTGAGTAGCCCTGAAAATGCTGGAGAAGAATTTGAGTTTAACTTAGAGTGGAGGACTGAACCTGTGATTCATTGGCATCATCTCATAGCTGGAGTGTTTGCAAAGATCCACAGGAGGGGAAAACAGAAGTAGGATTAAGGGATGAGTCCTGTGAGAGGCTTGGGAGGAAGGCATGCAGGGTCCCAAGGAAAACAACAGCAGCAAATGTTCTTTGCACATATTGTTGTAACATGTTTGAAAATTCCAACTTTTGCTTACAGAAATACAATGAAACACAGCTGACTATAAATAAGCTATAATATAGTGGTAAGAAGATGATTTCCAAGATCAAAAGGACGGCTTTTAAATAAATTTGCTGCAGTATTTGGATCAGGCTATGAGCAACAACGCAAGCATGGCTGTCAAGCACTCATGATATTTGATATTATAGAGGTTCTTTTCTTTTGGGCTCTTGTTTCATGTCTTCTGGTGTCTCACTGTCTCTAAATTATTTCTTACCTCTTCCATTAAGTTTAATCTAGCGTAGTAACACTTTCAATTTAGTTTAGACAAAAGTTATATGAATTCCTTAAACTGAGTATGTTGTTTCAAGAACTTTACAATAGAAAGAAATACAGAATTTTTACTCCGGTCTGTAGAGGTAAACAGAGTATTAAAAGTCATGGTCAGTAAATGTCTACTAAAAGCTGTAAAAGCTTTATAGATTACACTAGTTTATTATTTTTTAACTTTAGGATATTTCAGTAAGGTTTTGTGCATTCCGTGGCAACACTTCCTCATCCCTTTTACACACCACTTCCACCTATTTGAAATACTTACTCTGCAAATGGCAGACTGTGCTGAGCATAGTCATGATCTCTTTATTGAAACCACATAGTTAGTTGATGTAGAATGAAATTTCAGTTTGCTCTGAAAAGTAGAATAAGTTCGGCACATTCACAATCAACAGTGAATACTGTAGTTATCTGACATGTATTTAACATACCATGAATTGGTAGCAACCTTTAAAACACTGTATTTCCAGTATCTCAAGCTGTAGGAATAGTTGGGATAGTCATTCTCAGGTTGCCCTCTGCTGTTTGAGGTTAAAAAGACAAGGCATGTTTACAGAGTTGTAAAAAGGAGTTTGGTGGAGGGAGGTAGATCTAGGACTGGAATGGAAAAAATTAAACTTGCACAGACGATTTGTATCTTTATATAAAATCCATTCATTTTAAAAGGAGTAGACACCCTCTGAAGTGTTCACAAATGAGCAAGTGTAGACAGTTAAGAAATTTAATATTTTTTCTGTGATTGCAAAACTTTTACTTTCCTGGAGAACCATCAGCTGTAGGAACAAATCCTGCAGTTGTATCACAATTTCTCATCAAAATCAATGCCACAAATATAATTCTTAGAAGTCTGAACACTCAGATGAAATTTCTGGCTTGAAGCATTTGACCTGAGAATGTGGCAACAAACACTGACTTCTTGAGCCACGTGCTTCTTGAGCCTCAGCAAAGTTCAGTGATTTATCCAGAGATTTTATAGTTGCCTAAAGAATCAACTGACCTTTAACATTGCAGCCAAGGGGAAATCAAATTCATTTGGTCCAGAATGAAGAAGAGAGGCTGGATGTGTTCTATTTAATGGAACAGAAGGGCAGGGAGGTCCATTGGTTGGTAGTAGCTGTCAGACGTGGGATAAACTCACTTGCTGGCCCAGCAGAGTGACTGCTGGCATTCAGAACATTCTACAGTGTCTTCCTTCTGGACAGAAGAAGGTCTCAAATGAAGGAGGTTTTGTATTCAATAATACTCCCAGGAGACTGCAATGCTGGTTTTTTTCAAGTGCTTTATTTGGGCATGCTGATTTGCTGATTATATTGCTTGTTTCTTACCTCAGTGTAGATGTAAACCTGTCAAAGTTTGTTTTTTATTTAAGGAGAAAGTAACAAGAGAAGGTTTAGTGTGCATTGGCAATGGAGAACTAGTGGGAAAAAACTTTGGATGGTTTTGGGTGATTCAGGTCTGTTGGATGAAACAGCGAAAGGAAACATGTTTCTTTGGAAGAGTTTATTTATATTTGGGCTATGAAAAAATCGAATTATTGCCACATGGCATCACAACAAAAAACAGGGGGGCAGGAGGAGGTTTGAATATCTCTCTTGTGCATTTTCTTCACCAGACTCATTTAAGTTTCTTACACAGCTTTTTTCTTCTATTTGTTCTGTATGCCCTTTGGATATCTTTATTGCTTCAAATTATAGCTACATCTTGTGACCTTAACTTGAGCTTAGCACAGTTTTTGTCTAAGGCTGTGTATGTTTAAGGTCACTATCAATTAACTTCGATACAACACTGAATTCACATCATAAATTCAAGAGAATATAGTATGCAGTTTGCCTCTAAAATAACATTCTGAACTGACCCAGATGTGCAAGAACAAAACTCACTGACTCTACAAGAACAGGTTCTGGGGTCCTTTGATCTTAGCCTCCCCATTTCTTTTCCAAACATCTTCAAAGGGCTGCCTATCTGAAATGAGAAGTTCACCCATCCTTATTTGTTGACAGACTGAACAGGAAGGGCACATGGAAGCCCTTCTTATTTTATTGTTTGATTTATTTAAAAAGCAAAGGCAAATGGTCTGACCTATGTAACACTGAGATCCAGGACTTGTCAACACACAGCTCAGTTCTGTATAATGGTAAACTCAGAGGAGTAAATAGCTATAGATATACACAACAATTGTTTAAGTGAGTCACAGTGCAAAAGTGATTTTTTTTCATTTACACCCTAGTAATCTAACACAATAAAATTCCAAAGTGGTTAAATTTTGTCTGAATTGCCCATGTCACTTACAAAAACATGAAATACAGACATATCTGGGAATATAGAGAAGTTCTTGTTCATTGGAAGTGGCAGTATCTCCAGGATTTTTTCAGGCTATTTGAAAATCTGAAGGAAAAAATTGTGAGCAATTGACATTTTTAGTATTATTCATAGACTGCTGATTCAAACCTCTCAAGCAACATTGCAGATACCCCTTAAGTCTATAAAAAAATTAGAAAGCAATTACTTTAGATAATTTCCCCAAAAGCAACAGAGTAGAAATGAGTAGTGAGACTAAAATATTATGTAGGGCTTGACCTTCACAACCACACTATGTACTTCTTTATAACAGTTCAGAGTGAATATGGTCATGTTCTTATACTGTACAGCAGTTCAGAGACTCATGAATACTTTAAAGTGCATTTATTTCTGCCACATCAGAATCCTTGAAGTGTTAGTCATTTTTTCAACAGATGTTTTATATTTTCAGTCATTTTACAAATAAGAAGACAGCCACTTTTCTGTCTTCCAAGTTGAGTACAGAGGCAACCAGCTTCTAAGTGTGCCTTAAAGATATTAAAAAACATTAAATTCAGATTAAAATAAGATTAAAGCCATTTAACAATGTTACTCTTCTGACTCTCAGGAAATAAAACAGACATCATCATAATGGTAGCTCTCAGATGTGTTTGTGGAAAATTATTCTTCATGGGAGACAAAATCCATTCATTTATGAAGTTTCAAAATATTGGGACTTCAGAAATGGCACCTTCACATCTAAACACACTCTGAAGTTCACGTCCTCACCAACTGTCCAAGAGTTGTGAGACCACATCTGGAGTATTAAGTGTGGTGGGAAGCTCCTCAGAACAGTTCCTTAGACTCAGGAACAAGTCCAGCAAGGGCACTGAGCCAGTAGGCCAGAGAACAGTGCCCATGAGCATAGGCTGAGAAATTGAACTTGCTCAGCCTTTGAAGAAGATTAAGGGAAGACCTTATTGCTGTCTACAAGTTCCTGAGTAGAGGATAGGAACAGTATGAAGACAGACTCTAGCAAATGTACAGTGAAAGTGAGTCAAGAGACGCAAGTTAGGAGCATAGAAAGTTCTGCTCAGATATTAGATTTTTTTTTCTATTAAATATTGGAAAAGGTCATCCAGAGAGGTTGCAGAATCTCCATCTTGGAGATGTTCTGAATATAGCCCTCAGAAATCTGGTCTAGGTAGAACTGCTTTTAGCAAGAGATCAGACTGGGTGACTTCCAGAGGTCCCTAACACCATAAATTGTGCGATTCAGTCAGTGATGTTCTTCATCCACTGTTGTTGTCATTGTCTGAGAACCTGGGCATAGGTTCTTGTCCTAGGTTGCAATATAGATGTATTTAAGTATTCTATTACCACCAGCTGTGGGCCATTAGCTGTTATCAGCTGCTAATGACCCACCCTGGATGACAGGCAATGGGCCATCAGGGACCCACTGTGTGACTCATGGACTTATCCCATTGTGGGATGCTCTGCCCAGGAGGGAGGAGCCAGGTGTTCCCACCTGGATATAACCTGGCCTTGGAACTGCCTGAGCTAGCCCTGTCTACTGGGTTCCCAGAGGACCAGAGCTACCACTGGATCTTCAGCTGGAGACCAGACCTTCACAGGATCACTGCTTCAACTGGACTACTTCAGTTGGACTGCTACTACCACCCTTACAGGGTGTTAGGTTGTATCTGACTTTGTCAGTGCTTTTCCTTGTATTATTTCACTTATTTTTAATTTCAATCTTGACTTGTGATCTCCCACTGGTTTGTTTTCAAACCAATACAGTTCTGTAGATTTGAATCCTACCAGATTGCAAAAGTATATTGATACATTCCAGAGAGAGCTCCAACTGCTTTAATATTAAATGCAAGCCAGCAAATACAACCTCTACTGTTCTGCAATTAATAAAGGATTTGCTTGTTCTGATGTACAGTCTCAGGAGACACCTTTGCTTTATGGTAACTAAATGGGCAAAACACCTGTCTACTCCTTATAGAAGTCTGTGCAAGTTCTAAAAATCAATGGTTACTCAAAACTCGAGATTTGTTGACTATCCTTCAGAACTTCTAAATTCTCTAGTGCCTTACATGAGGATGTAGGTTGGTTCTAAATTGCATTTACCATTGTTGGGATTGTCCTGCACAGAGCCTGGATTTGGACTCCATGACACTTTTGTGTTCCTTCCAACTCAGGATATTCTATGAGAGAATTTACCTTCTCTCTCTGAGAGCTGGTATTACAGACAGAACATAAAACTCTTCACATTATTTATTTACTAGAAATGCCCCTGGCAGTTTTTTTCATGCCAAAGAGCACTCTCTCAGACAACATCTGAGAACAGTTTGAAAACAGCATAGAGTATAGGAAAAAGAATATTTAGCTATTTGTATATAAATTGTGCCATGACACATTCCCTAATGTCCTCTTTGAATTGACTCTTAGTTGTTTTCATGAGTATAGTTTGTCGTCATATGGACTATTTACCCACAAAAAAGGAGGAAAACCTGATTGAGTGCCTTTTGAGCTCTAGGTATATTTTATCCATGACTTAGAAACTAGTCAAACACTCTGAGAATATTACACCAATGCAAAATGCCATGGCAGATTAGTTACACCAAATGAATGTTAGAAAGGTCCCAATGCAGTCTGCCCACTGCAGACAACAGAAAGATTCATACTGGCATTGCCAAAAACTTTTAATTAATTTTTTAAAAAGTGAAAGGTAGAAACTAACTAAATATATAAATGGAAGCCAAGAAATAGAATTAAGAAATACAGAAAAGAGTGATAATACTGAAACCATGCAGCTAACTAGGGAGGTTGTCAAAGGCACAAGAGTAGAAATTCCTCAACAAAACTTTAGTTAAGTGCCAAAGAATGTGTATTTATTTCACTCATGATGACAAGTTCAAGGCATCTACACAAAAATAAGATGAGTGCCGAAAGATGAACTGTGCATTTCATCTGAGGAGTGTGGATGCTGTTCTTACAGGAGGAGAGAATCATTCAAAGTTGTTACAGACAGAACAATCACTGCTGTAATGAAATGATGTACAACAGGCCAGAGGCATACAAAAGCTGTTTCTTTCAGGAGGATAATTAAAGGCCTTTTCTGTTTCAGAGCTGATAATAAAGTTTTCTATATTGAAAAACAGCTGAGAATCCCCAAGCACATTATTGCTGCGTATTTTATCAGCTCCTTCCCTCTGAAAGAGGGGAATGTTACAAATAGATACAAGAAGTTCCCATTGCACAAGTTTATTTTCAACATGACTTAACACTCAACATCATCTTCCTCACTGTACACAGATGGTGACATTCTTTCTGTATTTACAAACTGTATTGGTTAAGTTCACGGGGGGACTAAAGTGTTTGATTTGGAGGCATAGGAAATTCCAGGAATTCAAGATAAAAGTAAGCTATTATACACTAAATGTTCATTTATAAACTGCTGGATGGCCTCAGCATTCCATCTGGCCCTCCACACTAGGGCCTGCTATGGGACATTTGGACACAGACACTAGAAAAAATAATGTTTTGATGGGAATAGGAACGAGTTCTACTTGTCAACAAGAAGTTTGGTTTCATTTTGCAGAAAAAAGAATGTAACTGTATCTGGAAATGCTCTTAGGATTTAAATGTACTTTAGAAGTTATAAGGAATAATGATTATTAAAGAGCCCTCTAAACTAAAACTACCAGGGAGTACATGGACTTAATGAAGACCTGGTTCTCACAGGCAAATTACACTGGACTGAAATGTGATGTTAGAAGACAACTTGAGCGCCATAATTTTTACTGTAAGAATAAGTCATTTTACTTTAGGTTCAGATTATTCTTAAACTCTAAATTATACTAATTTCTCATTGAAGTAGGCTTTAGTACTACAAACTCTTAAGAAATTTCCAAATTTACACTAGTTCTATTTTTATGCAATATTTTCAGAAAGCATGACTTCTTTTACGATTCCCACTCAGTTCCCAGAAACATCTATTTACAAATATTCACTAAAGATTTTGATATATTTGTATATATATTTTGATATATTTGTATATCTGATACAAATATACAGGGTAAAAAGCAATCTAAAACGGAATATTTAACAAGTATCTTTCTTCTGGCGTATTTGAATACTGAACTACCAAAAAAGGTACCTTGTCATCTTGAAGAATATTCTAGTCCTTCACTGATGAGACTGGGGATGGATCTACAGTGAAAGACTTCCAATATTCTGATCACCAATTCTATGAAATCTTATCGAATTCCAGATCTTTAATGCTACTTTTGATTTCATATTTTCCATTGCATTCACATACTGTGGAGGAATAGAAAGAAGACCTCAGATAAATACACAGAAAAAATAAAAAAGGCAATATTGCAGAACTACTCATTCCAATGCACTTTGTCTATCATCTATCTATCTATCTATCTATCTATCTATCATCTATCATCTATCTATCTAATCTATCTATCTATCTCATGAACCATCTGAGAATTTGTCTAGATTTCATCTCTAACCACTAAATTTAAACCCAGAGAGGGACAGTCACAAACTCAGCCTATGTTGAACACTGCACCAGGAACTTATACATCAAAGGCCTTTTGTAGATAAGATGTAAATCCAAGTCTAAGTTTAGAGTTTTATTTATAATTTTATTCTATTTTTTCCCTTCAGAATAAAATAAAGCCCATTTAGTAGAAAGAGCCATAACAGCATCCCACTTCAGGGACATGTACTCCTGTAATTAGTAGCAGGAAAATCTGGTACTTAAGGGTAATTGGCAAGATAAAGAGTCATGGAAGGAATCTCTCTTTGCTGCTTACTGAACAGAGTTGCCCATTCGGTTGAGAGATAGTAAAGTTATTTTGAAATTTTATATTACTGTAATAAAAATACATGATAAACAAGCTTCAGAAGTGTTTTGTTTCCCGATCAGGAACAAGTTTTGACACTAAGAGAAAGACATACATGTTAAATTGGCCTAGAAAAATTCCATCCCAAAAGCATTCAGTAAGTGCATAGGTATTGAGACACAAATAATGAAATCAGTAAAAACTGTGGACTTAAATCTCATGTGCCCAGCTATCTTAAAAACAAAAGCTCCAACCCTTCTCTTTTTTTTAACAAATGATAGATGGGGCTCTGAAATCACCCTATGCTAAGCAAAAGGAAGCTGAAAATTTTTAAAATATCATGGAATTTTTAAAAAATTACCAAGACAGAAACAAAATCTAGGCAATATACACTCATTAACTACTTAAGAGTTACTTGCAAAGCATGTTTAAATCTTTGGAGGAGCTACTGGAAAAAATGCAAAGCATTACTATTAGAAGATGTTAAAACAGATGTTCCCCAACAATTTGTCACAAAAATTTAAAATATTTTATAAAGTTCATTTATTTTTTCAACAGTCTTTGAAGTACAGAATAACATTTTTTAAGAGCTGTGATTTATAGGCATACTGTTTTATTTGGATTGTTTTGTAAATCATGTGGGGCTTTTTTCTGCTCTTGTAATGTGACAGCTTAACTCCTCTCTGATGTCAGAACAAACTGAAAAAAAATCCATAAACAAAGGAAACTCTCTTTAGACTTGTAAATCACAAAGAATACGTTGGCATGATCAGAAAAAAAAAAACCAAAATCAAAACCGGTGTGCAATTTCACACTTGCTTTCTTTTCCAAAGTCTGATGACTGGAATTATATTAGTTCATTAGAAGTAAGGACCTTACAATTAATTTACACAAAACTGATATTAAACACTGTAATGTGAATAAGCTGGGCATATCTAACTGGATGTGATATGTGTACAATACATCAAGTATTAATCACCACCTGGTCCTGTGTTGGCCAGGGGTATTTTCTGGACAATTAACCAACTTTTCAGTGGTTTATTAAATGTGGGGAGACAGTCCTCCTGACATGTCTGAGTCCAGAAGCAGTAGGAGAAGTTTTATGAACCAGCCACTGCTATCTTGCTGCACCATCCACACTGGACGTGTTTAGAGTTCTTGAAACAAATTCCTTCCTCTTGATGATTTCCCGTGTTGGTGAATATCAATATGGAATTGCCATTAGCACTAGAACTAGATGAGTTTTTAGCTTCATAGATTTCCTGATGCCAACAAGAAAAATTATTTGTCTCTTACAGGAACTGAAGAGAAAGTGCTTTAAAAAAGACATTTACTGTTAATTTTTTAAATAAACCCTTTGGTTTCCCTTTTTTCTTTTTTTTTTTTTAGCAATCAAAAATGCCTTTAACTGTTGAAAACCCTCATTTTTTTTTCCAAAATATTGTCTTCAAATTAAACTTTTATATCAATTTACAGTTGTGCTGAGTGTTTCTCAAAATTGTCATATATTTTCCCCAAACCTGACATAAACACTTTTATTCACAGAGGTCTAGCTAACAAGGTCTGTGTTGTACAGATGCAATGAATTATATATATATATATATCAATTACACTAATTAACAATATTAATAAAATCTGTGGCAAATTGAGTGACTTTTCCATTTCCATTTCCCTTAATTTGTAAAAGAGTAAATATTTCTTTTCATCAGTAACATAACAGAGCTTAGCCAGGTCTTGACAGAATTATTTGAGAGTTTTCTTATCCTTTTATGAGTCCTCTTTACAATACTTTCCCTAAAGTGTCTGAGGAGCATATTGACTCTTCTACTGAACAGGTCCCTGTAGGAGTGGAGCAGCAATTTAGGCTGAAATATTGCCAGGGTATTATGCATTTGCATTCTTTTTGTCAGCAAAAGTCCTGGGTCCTGAAAAGTGATAGTATATCAAAACTCTGGTCTGCTGTTCTGCAAACAGAAGAAAGAAGACAATGCTTTTAATAACCTACTGGAAAGTCAGTTGAGGTCACAATATTAGTTAAAAAAATAGTTAACACCTATAGTGAGTAGCTAATTCAATGACAAGGAACACAGAAAAGCCTGAAAATCTGTATTTGTAGAAATCTTCACACAGCTGTAAAAACCTAATTTATTTAGGCAGACACCGACAAAACTGTTAATTATTCAAGAGTTGGAAAGTTGTGAGAGAGAAAAAGCCTCCAACTGCACTTCATACTCATGCGCTGTTATGAATTCAGAATACACTAATCTGGAAAACACGTCTAAAAACCCAAATGAGTGGCTACACTCACATGTGTCTGCCTCTCAGGGAAAGTTCATTGCCAGAGGAACATAGGAAGACCCAGAATGTGTTTAGATGCTGTATTGTTCAGTATGCAGAGTCAGCTTTAAGGGTGCACCAATCCAGGCATAAAAAGGGTTGAATTTACTCTTTCAAGTACATACTATAAAGTACCTACACTGGGGGATCCCAATCCAACTGCTGAAAGCCTATACCCTGGAAATTGAGATGCTGAAACAATGAAATGGTTTCAGTGATTTTTATGAGTAATCATAAAACTGTTGCTGTGTTTTGCTTCTTTAATTCTACACTTATTTTTACTATTATTACATAAAGGATATTTAAGGAAAATACATGGGTGAAAAGCACCACTAATAGAAATCTTCCCCTGTGTCTATGTAAAATGTATTGTAGATTGTATTCTTTTTCTTTTGGGGACTAGTTACCTTCTAAAATACACATTTCTAAAAATTCTGTAAGTGTTTTAAATGAACATTTGCATGCTCCAGTTTATTCTGTACATCTGGGATCTCTTTAAACAGTCATTTTTTTATGAGACCATGTGGAGAAATGATAGTCTTGTTTGTACAACATTGCATTAAAAAGAATGCATATGTTTGCTTCATGAAAGGAATTAAAAGAGCCCAGGGATGCTGGAGTTGAGTGAATGATCTGGTTACTTGAGATTTAACAATTCTTGCTATTCACAGCTGTCAGTGTTGCATGTAAGTGTTATATTCCCCATTGTTTCCCAACTCTTTGTACTTTTTGTAAGATTAATACTGGTTAAAGAATTTTGTAAGACATACAGCTGGTAATCAACAATCTATGATTAAAGAAGTTTTAAAATGTACTGGATATTCTAAACCCTTTAATTCTTCATTTACATAACAATTTGTTTTCATATTTTCCCTAGGAAGTTTAAAACTGTAATGTAAGAAAAGGAGAAAGTTTCATTTCCTCGTTAAAATTTTCCGACCACTTCAATAGTTAATCTGAGTCTGGAAGAACAAGTATTAGCTGCTGCCTGGGGAGCAAGAAAATTGCCCAAACAATTCCAACAACCGTAGCTTCAAAATATGGCCCAGTATGGAAGAATTTTTCTATTTCCCAACCCTGAACATCAGCATCACCACTGTATTTCCAAAAACCCAACAGGAAAGGAGAAGATAGAGGGACCTGCACAGGAAGGAGAGACAAGAGCATAACAGAAACTTCAGCATTTTTTCTCACAGTATCATTTTGAGGACAAAAGGGAAATAACAGAAATTTCAGCCAGCTTTCATCAGCAGACTTCCTCCTCCAAATTGTTAGATCTCATTTTGGGATGTATGAAAGGATAGCTGAATGGATGGATGGATGGATGGATGGATGGATGGATGGATGGATAGATATTTTTTCTGTTGGAAAAAATGGAAAAAATAGAAATATCAAAAATAGCTAAACTATCTCTGTGGCAAGTCAAGATGAGAAGTGATAACTTTATTTAATTTCCTCTGTTTTCTTGTCTGAAATTCTGACAATGACTTTGAATTGCAGGATAACAAGTTTTGGAACTATGGACTCATTTCTAGTGTTCCATATTAAGCTCAAGAAGAGCAATGGTTTTGCTTTCAAAAAATAAATTTTTACTCATGTAATGGAGAAGATCATTGCATTTCCACATCATATTCATGTTTTGAATGCTATAACTGCCTATGTTTGCAGAGTTTGAAACATTTGACTTTTCCCATTTGGGTATTAAGTCATTCTCAGAACTCAGCAGAAAAACCCTTTGTAGCAAAATAATAACATATTTTTATATTTTCTCCTAAAACTAACAAGAAGAAATATGAGGAAAAATTGTGTAACTGTTCCTTTAACCACTGTGCAGAAAGTCAAATGCTTTTCATTTAACTTGAGATATTTCCAGCTTTTTCCACTGTTAAACAAATTACCTAAGAAAAAAAGATTTCCTATGAGTAACATCTCATTAAAATGAGATGTCCTTGAAAAGTTCTGCTGGCTTTTACAAATGAGTAAAGATCTTTTTAAAAAGGATAAGCAAAATACCAGAGCTGAAGACAATCCCAAATCAAAGGAGCCAGACCTCAGCAGATCAGCAAGAGATTTGAGTTCTGAAAGTCATCACACTAACAAGGACTCACAAATATCTTTACACGGAGCAGTGAGAGCACACTGTTGGAAATCACTTGTGCAAGAGCCATCTTAAATCAACAGCATTTGCACTGAGGCTGGAACACTAGAAGTGTCACTTTATGCTTTTGTTCGTTTGGTGTCCACTCTAACATCACCAATTCTGCAGTTATATTGTAAGTACAATACTGTTTATGTAAGAAATGGTTTTTCTAACAAGTATTCTGATGTAAATTCACAGAACACTCTGAGCTGGAAGGGACCCACAAGGATCATCATATCCATCTATTAAGCAAATGTCCCATGCAGGGACAAACCCACAGCCTTGGTGTTATTAGCACCATGCTCTAAACAGCTGAGCTCATCCCATGATGTAAGTAGAGTAGCACTTAATACCATGTAGGACTATTGAAGAACATGTTTTGTATTCTGTTCATTTTCTTCTATAAACACAAAAATTAGAGTCAGCTGCCCATTTAGTTTAAATTAAAAGGATACATATCACTTTTATGTTACAAAAGAAACCAGATTATTTTTTAAAGAAATAAAGAAGCAGCAAGTTATTCCTTCAGTTTGAGGAAGATTTGTTGCAAATGCACAAACCAAAATAATTTAATGCAACCACTGCTAAGATGCAGTATATATTGTTTCATTTCTCACACAGCTAATTCTGGCAGATGGTAATTATCCACCCCAAAACTACATATGTCTTTAATTATCTCTTTGTCTCTAAATCTGATATGATTGCCAGTAATAAAACTCAAACTAAAACATTGTAAATATATTTCATTATTATTATGAGGCATTACACAGTTTTCCTTACCTTGTGTTTAAAATACAGTTCTAGTATTCTTACAAATTATTCTGAGATTTTCTTTCTTGATTTTTCTCCTAAGAAAAGCCCAGCTTGATAATGTTTTGTGAGACTGGATGCACTTTTAACATGAAAACAACAGAATGCAAAGCTGATTGAAGTCAATGATGACAAAACTAAACAAAACAAGTGCAGATTGATTCAGCTGGGATGCTGTCACCTCTGCATGTGGCTGCCTCATCGAGAAAATGTTTGCCAGTAAAATCTGGTAATAGTAGCAAAGCACACACCAGCACTGGCTGCATTCTAGCAATGAGGTAATCTTTTCAAAGCAGTTATCTTCAAGCTGTCAATGAGGCCATGCCTGCAGCAGTGCCTTCTTTCCCTGGCTTTGTGAAGTGCTCCATAGCTTTCCCATGTTCCTCTCATGATGACCTTAAATAATCCTACTCTCACCACACAACTTGTCTTTCTCCTGGTGCCTTCCAGCAGTGTATTCTTTTGTCCCTAGCAGGTGTTTGTCCAAGCAGCAGTGCTGTGGGAGAGCTGTGGCACAGGAATGCAGCAGGGAAAGGCTTCCCTGCCCAGATACCTGAGCAGTGAGCAGTGGCTCCTCTGAGACCTTGGGCTGAAGTGCTCCCTGGAGGTGCTTTCTGGAAGTTTGAGAACCATACGTGCATGACGGGGTGAAACACAATCCCCAATGGTCTACAAACCTGCCAACGAAGTTATGATCAGTTTGCAAGAGAGAGTTGGATCACTTCCCAAACTGTGCGATCATATTATAATTCCGGTGAGGAACAGGAACGTTGGATTGTCATTTCCTTTCTCTGATGAACTGGGACAAAATTGTAGCCTTTAGTACAAAGAGTCTGCAAGACACCTACTTTCTCTCCATCTCCACCATTTACAGTCAGACAGTACTTCCCGCTGCTATCCCATGAAGTTTGTCCCCTGTATTCCCAGCAGAGTCACAGGAGCAAAGACCCTGTCTAATTCTGCCATGCACATCTTCCTGCAGGCTCAGTGAGATTCTCACCTGTCAGTAGCAAATGGAAAGCAATTAATTCAGAGTCCAACCTATCCCTCATCTGTCCAGCCACACTTCCAGCTGAGCTAGGAAGCATTTCTCTTATCAATATACAGGAAAAAATAAAAAGGCAGAAGAAATGGTCCTAGCTGTACTTTCTAATGGGGAGATGAGTTAAGGGCTCTTTTCTGACTTAGTCCAGTTCCTTGAGATGATGTTAGCCAGTATATCCACAGATTTTTGCTTGATATGAGATGTGGAGCAAAATATGCAGGAAACAGACCTTCCATCTTTCAGAACGTTTCCTCTTGTGCTGAAAAGAGGGATAACCAACATCGATAACCAACATCCTTTGATTTTACATCTTGGTGCTATCCATCAGCCAATTGTTTCTCTGTGGAAACATTACAATCCATGAACTTTATAGCTGTAAAGATTTCCAAATTTCAACAGTATCCTCTCACTATGTTGTGTTTAAACTTGTCTCTGAAGTAGGCATTTTTGAATATTTGATTTATCCTGACTTGTGTCATAACATTGAAGTTTGTCCTTCTTCTCTTGATGCCTGCCAAGGCTTTTCTCTTGCTTAGAACCAGGTATTCTGTTTCTTCTGGCCTCCTGCTTCCCATCTCTTTTGCTCTTTCACACCTCTGTAACAAATTTCTATACCTCTGGAAAACCTCTTGATTGTCTGTGACTCTCTTAACAATTTCCTTGGACAGCTGCTCTGAGACTCTTGATCTCCCTGGGTTCTGGCTTTTGATTACTTCTGGCATGGGATGGGAGGAATGACGTTCTCTCCTCAGTTTTGCGTAACATTTTTAAATGAGAAAATATAAAAGAAGCATCCTTAAACAAAGCTTTTTTCATTGTCTGAAGCTAGACTCCCCCCCCAACTGACTTTCATATCTTCTTGACATTGAAAAAGAGAGAGCAAAGACAGAGATTTTATAAACTCTCCTCTGGCTCTTTCATGTTTCCTCAAGTACATTATTAGGTGCTTGTCCAAGCAGGCAAGAAACAAACTGGATCAGTGTAAAATAAAACTTCATATTTCCTGTTACCCACTGGTGTATCCTTAAGGCATAATTATTGTTAACTACTTAGAGCAGCCAATGTCCCTGCTCTGGTCTAAGCTCAGAAGACAAGTTTTTCTGACATATATGATATGTGTGCCCTCTGCACCCACCCTGTGTTACCAGCATGAACAAAAGTCAGGTTGTGGCAAAAGTCAAGAGGGCAGAAAGTGAGGAAAAAGCATCAGCTTCAGCTTTCTGTAGACAGGTCTCAGCGTCAGGCTGCCAAAAATATACTCAGCACTTTAGGGAGAAAGGCAATCTTTTTTGATTTACATCTGTGTTTAGGTTTTGACTTGTTAAATTGAATTGAGATTTAAGTAAATGGGATGTAAAATTATATAAAAGGCTTTTCCTTCATCCATCATTTACCATGGATGCTATTTTTTTTCTTAATTAAAGAAGTATGGAAGTCTCATTAGCTAGTACTAAGGTAGCTGGATTGTAGGTGAAGCAAAGGTCTTAAAATAGACAAATCTGACCAAAAAGAAAAGAGGAAATATTATTACCAATATTATTATATTGATACCATATATGTATGCAGTAAACATCATGAGATACATCTACCCTCTGTTCCAAGTATTTTTGTTTCCATAGGAGAAAGATCGAGGCAGAGATCAGGATTGCACATAATAATACAGTATGATCACAACCCTCAGCTTCAGGAGAGCAGACTTTGGCCTCTTCAGGGATCTGCTTAGAGAAATACCATGCTATTGTGATAATGGCTGCAAGTTCCCCACACCCCTTTCTTAACGACTGTACTTGTCACCTATTGTCCTGCCTTCCCTACTCCACATAGTCCTAGCCACGCCCCCAGTTTTCCCTATTGGTTCCTGTACTCCTAACTCCGCCCCTGTACCTCCCCTGTACCCAGAGGTCACTGGGCCTGTGTGCTGTCCCTGCCCCTCTCTGTTTCCCTATAAAACCCCTTACCCTCCGCCATCTTGCTGTCTATGCTCCACGTGTGTTTATGCTCCACATGTGGCTGTGCATGTGAGGCCTTCGCCCTCGAGGCATCTCTGCCTCGGGGAGGTCGTTGGCCTCTGCTGCACCATGCGAATAAACATCTTCCATGGACACAACGCATAGACCCTCCTCGCCTCCTTTATCACCGCCGGTTGTGGAAGCAGACGAACCAGAGCTAGCCTTATGGCTCCCCAGCCGGTGAGAGCGCAGTGTCCAGCCCTGGGACAGAGGGTTTGGAGCACTGAGGCGCTGAACCGGGCTGGGTAGAGAAGCTCTAGGGTAAAGTCTGCTGCAATATCCTCTAAACCGCAACAAATGGCGCCCAAACGTGCGGCAGAAGCCACCCTGGAAAGCATCCCCCTGCAGCCGCAACTGCGGCAGGGGAGTAGTCGCATTTGGGAAGCCATTTCCCTGATGAGAAGCTCGCATTCAGCGAGAAGACTGAAGGGGCGGCTGGTAGCCTCTGGAAAAAAGTTGCGCTTTTCAAGGAGGTTGGCCGAACGGCGGTGGACCATCCCGAGTGCTTTTTTTTTGATTCTCCGTGCTTGGTAAGCCCTCTGGAAAGCCCCTTGGGAGGGGAGCCGGTGAAGGCCTGGTCGGCTTGGTACGGGGGTCCCTTTTTTCTTTTTAGTTTGTTCTTTTTGCCTCGGGGTGGGTGGAGGGTTAGAGGTGGTGTCTTGTCGAGGTGAAGGGAGTCACGCTCCATGTGAAATCTCGACAAGAAAAAACCCACTTCTAACAAGGGGAGACCTAAGTTTTGTGCCCCCATTTTGGGAGAAGTTTTTCTTATAAAATTAGACATATTTTATAAGGAATGGGGAATCAGCTGTTCTGTGGGAAGTTTTTGCGCGCGAGAGATAAAGTAAACTAATCTGTGTTTTGTTTTATTTAGTTATCTGGCAGTGAAAAACCCTTGTTCTCTCCCTAATAAGCACCTTCCCCTGCATGTATCCCCCAACATGGTGCCGGCCATGTGTTGGTGGCACCCCCTCCTCCACCAGCTCGTGCTCCCCCTCTGTCCCTCAGGAGACAGCTGATCATACGTTTTGCAGCCTCTCCCGTCCCTTTCCCGGGTTAGAACTGATCACTCCAACTCGAGATCCCTGCTAACCTCCTTTCCTGTGCCCCAAACCTCAGCTGAGCTGACTCCACGTGTTTTCCAATATGGCGCCGGCCGCATGGTCAGGCACGCCATGTTGTCTTCTTCCCCTTGAAATTTTCCCGGGCTTGCCGAAGCTCCACCCCCTGCATCCCTCGTGTTCCGTTGTAGCCCCTCCCCCCGCGTCGGTGGGTGCTCCCTTCGGTTACAGATCCTTCCCCATCTGAGTGTTTCTCTTCGGTGCGGGCCCCTCCTCCCATCCTCTCAAGTGTTCCCTCTCAGCCAGAAGCAGCTATAGCCTGGCCGGGAGTGGAGCCGCACCTCCAGTTGCCCGCAGCAGGCTCGGAGGAGCCGGTGGGGCTGCACCTCTAGCTCCGTGCGGCAGACACTGCCCCCAGAGCCCGGTGGAGCTGCGCCGGAGCAGTCCCTGAAGCTGTGCTGCCGTCTGGCCGTGCTGGGGCCTAGTGGAACTGTTCCAGACCCAGCAGAGCCACAGCAGGGAAGAGCTGTGTGTCACCCAGTGGAGCTGCGCTGCGTCCAAAGTTTTCTCCCTCTCCTAAGCTGAGAAAGACTTCGGTGACAACCCCGTTGCTGCTGCAAACCCTGCCTTCATCTTAGCAGCCCCAGCAAAAGAAAAACAGACTACAAACATGACTACAGTCCGAAAATTCAGCCTGTACTGAATTCCAACATCAAAATCAGCCAGCTGCATCATCGTTTTCCCCATACTCACAGCAAAACTAATTTTGTCATTGCTTTACATTATGTTGTTTTACCATTTTCCTGTTGTTTAAAAATTTGCTATGAAAGTTTTTAGGAAAAGCCTTTCTCTCTTTAATTTAGTAAAAAATGGGGAAATATTGTGATAATGGCTGCAAGTTCCCCACACCCCTTTCTTAACGACTGTACTTGTCACCTATTGTCCTGCCTTCCCTACTCCACATAGTCCTAGCCACGCCCCCAGTTTTCCCTATTGGTTCCTGTACCCTAACCCCACGTGGCCCTGGCCACTCCCTCGGGTTTCCCCTATTGGTTCCTGTACTCCTAACTCCGCCCCTGTACCTCCCCTGTACCCAGAGGTCACTGGGCCTGTGTGCTGTCCCTGCCCCTCTCTGTTTCCCTATAAAACCCCTGACCCTCTGCCATCTTGCTGTCTATGCTCCACGTGTGTTTATGCTCCACATGTGGCTGTGCATGTGAGGCCTTCGCCCTCGAGGCATCTCTGCCTCGGGGAGGTCGTTGGCCTCTGCTGCACCATGCGAATAAACATCTTCCATGGACACAACGCATAGACCCTCCTCGCCTCCTTTATCACTGCCGGTTGTGGAAGCAGACGAACCAGAGCTAGCCTTATGGCTCCCCAGCCGGTGAGAGCGCAGTGTCCAGCCCTGGGACAGAGAGTTTAGAGCACTGAGGCGCTGAACCAGGCTGGGTAGAGAAGCTCTAGGGTAAAGTCTGCTGCAATATCCTCTAAACTGCAACACCATGCGATACTGTCCTGGAGAGAAGAGCAGCCCAGGAGAAGTGGTTGATTTTTGAGGATCACCTCCTCCAAGCTCAAGGATGGATCATCCCTATGTGCAGAAAATCAAGCAAAGGCAGTTTGGAGGAGTCCTGCATGGATGAACAAGAACATCCTGACAAAACTCAAGCATAAGAGGAAATCATAGAAGAGGTGGAAGCAAGAACAGGTGAAACAGGAGGAATATAAAAACAGCCTGAGTATGCAAAGATGGGCAAGACAAACGCTTCTAGAGTTAAATCTGGCAAGCTATGCAAAGAGCATGGACATTGGCTTCTTATCAATAGAAAAATGAAGATAAGATTAGGAGAAGTGTAGACCCACTTCTGAATGGAATAGAGGTCCTGGTGACAAAGGGCATGGTGCCTTAAAAACTGTGAAGAGAGTCACATTCAAGGTGCCTAATGCCTTATTTGCCTTGCACTTCACTGGTAAGACCAACCTTCAGGAATCCAGGCGTCTGAGGCATATGGGAAAGCCTGGACCAAGGAAGACTTACCATGGAGGAGGATCGGGTAAGACAACATTTAATCAAATGGCATATGGAAGTCCATCAGATGTGTAGAAGTATTTGCACACACATTTTTGCAATATTCAGCTAAGAAAGGAAATGTAATTTAGAAACAAGGCTCAACATCTAACATATTAAGTTTTTATTAACTTAGGTGAGGTGCAGAGATAGATGTGTGAATGTGGATTGTGAGGAACCTGCAGCAGATGTTTTGTCACTTTGATGTTTCTGTTGTGCTGCTAAGTTTGGAAAGCAAGAGTTTGGAAATCAGGGAGCCAGAGTTTCTGGAAGAAATTTTTTTTTTTTCCGATGTGAAGTATTTCACGTTTCATAAAAAATTATGTACCTGTCTATGTTGCCTTAAACTGCTGTAAAGGCCCATTTTCCCCACCCTGCACAGCATTGCAGCACTGTTTTCTTCTGTGCCTGTTAAGATGGACAGATGTGCAAAGTTTAAAAGCCGCAACCTTCTTGCATCACCCACATGAAGCAAACACAAAGATCTTAAATGATGGAAAGGACCCTCCATAAATCTGTGCTACTCTCGGGAGATGCACACAACGGGAATGCTCCTGTCGTGGGGTGGTAGGACAGGGAGCAGCAGCAGGAGGAGCAGCAGGAGCAGAAGCACAAGGAGCAGCAGCAACAGCAGAAGGAACAGGAGCAGCAGCAGCAGGAGCAATAGCAGTAGGAGCAGCAGCACCAGGAGCAGGAGCAGCACCAGGAGCAGTGGCACCAGGAGCAGCAGCAGACGCAGCAGGGGCAGCAGCAGAAGCAGCAGCAGGGACAGGGGCAGCAGGAACAGGAGCAGCAGCAGGAGCAGCAGCAGCAGGCGCCGGGCTCTCCGCAGCCTCCGGGCGGCGCTCACGCTCCGCCGCCGAGCGCTCCCGGGATTTGCGTCTCGGTTATTCCCACCCTGCAGGACCATTTCCCATCAGAAACTAATCCTGTTTTCCAACCTGCGTGCTTCTTAGAAGTACCCTGGAAAACTAAAGGAAAACAAAAGAGCTGCGCAATATCTGTACAATTACTCTTATGCTTGGCTCAGGCTGAGATGGAAGTGCCAAGAGAATGGCTTCCCATAGTAACTCAGAATTCCCAATTCTGCATAAGAACATTAAAATAAACACACATGCACACACACGTATTACTGTTATGATCTTATTCAGAGATAAACCTGAAGGGTCAGTCTTCTTTTTATTAAAAATGCTCTCACTCTAATCCATGGGGATTGGGGGTGGGGCGGAAATTAGCACATTATTATGCATTTTAATTCCTTGGAAAAAATTCCTTAAACAAGGTTTCCTGGATTTTTATTTACATTTTATTTTTGTACATGTATGTATGTTTGTATGTATGTATATATTCTATTCACGCAAAACCCCCAAATCTTTTAAGATTTCTCTGAGAATTTTTCTGATTTTTGCAGATCTGACTCTTCCTTCTGTATTAGAGTGGTTCTGGAAATTAAGCACTGGTGGTTTTTTTTACTAAAATATATGACGCAAAAATCTCGCATGTCTATTTAAGCTGCAGACCATTTTTATTCAATCAAATTATATTTGATTTGCCAGGTAATGTTTAATATAAGGTAAGTAGAAATTGTGCTCTATTTTGTGCATAAACTGAATCTGAGTTCACAAAAATTGTGAAGTCCAAACCACCTTTGGCATATGTAACTACTGTCTTTACCATATTTTTATATTGTGGTGAACAAGGAAAAAAGTGTTCTTTCATCATTATTACTTGCACGTGAAGGGCTTTTTGTGATCTAAATTTAGGCAGAATGAAGTACTTTATTAATAAATAGATTTCCATTAAAATATCAAACAATCTTGCTGCCTCCAGAGGATGCCTTTTACCCACTAATTTTCATTTGATTACTCTCAAAGGAAGCAGTGGTCAATTTTGATCAACTGCCTTATTTTCAAAAAGTGTTTATTTTCAATCATTGAGAAGATCTTTTGAAGATTTGTGTGATGTGGTTAAATGTGAAAATTAATCTGTTAAACTTCTAACACAAAACTCTTAAGCTGTTAGCAAGAAGTCATACCTGAATATAGTAGCTGTTAGATAGCAATGTTCTCTTATACCCTGCTGAATACTGACAGGCTGTTTAGAGATAACAGATGGGATGAAGATGAAGACTCCTTTTGACTAAGCCTGAAAGACCAGCTGTAATCTTCCTCCAGAATGCTGACTGTCCTGATGTCCTCCTGTGGAAAATAACAGCAAATCAGTGTAGTGGAGCTAGAGGGCAGCTGATCCAGAGAAGTGTATGATGATGTATTTGGAAAAACAGGTCTGGTAACTGAAAATTACCTGAACAGGACTAAATCTGATAGTTGGGCATTTCAAGAGCAGCTCAGAGCTGGCGTTAGAGCCCAAAGTCTTCATACACCACAGACCAGAAGCTTTAGGCAACTTTAATGATATTCCAGGATATGAAAAGTTGGTAAGCTTTGTCCCTCAGCAAGTACCCACAAGTGCAAGAATCACAGTGCGCAGAAGAGAGTTAATCATTGTGTAGATTATAACAATATTAAAATTTAATACATTTCTAATTAGAAGCCTTTTATGATAGATGAATTCAACAGTAGTTTTTCGTAAAACTTGGGACTAAGGAAGAAGAAATACCAGTCAATCAAAAAAAAAAACCAACCAAAAACTGAGACGATTTTTATTTCCACCTGAGCAAAAATGGCTGTGAGTAAGGGACATACTGTATAGGAATCTGCTTGCTCAAATTGAAAAATAGTAGTAAAATCTTTTCATTCAACTCCTTCAGAAATAGAATTCTGCTGCATTAATAAAAAAATGGCATATTACTCTTGAAACAAAAGAGTGGCAATTAAACAAATGATAAAAATTAAAATCAGGAGAACAGAGACACGGTCAGACAAAGGGGTATTCAGGAAGTCCTAGGAGGTGATGTTCTTGAAACAGCTCCTTTCCCTTTCTCTCTGAAGGCAATTAGAGGGAATGGTGTGGAAAAGACTGTTATAAAAAAGGAGCCATTTCCACACTTCTTGAAGGCAATATTTGACATTTTTAACAGAAGGGGCTCCAGCACAGCTCTTTGCTGCTGCTCTGTCTGCTTCATGCCCCTCTGCAGCAGCATGAAAACCTTAAACTGTCCTTGGCCTTCTGCAGGGATACAGAGGAAGCCTGTTTCCAGGCTTCTTTGAGGATTTTGCCAGGCCTTCTCTGGGTAAGAGCTCTCTTCTTCACATGGGTTGTAGTTCTGCAGTTTCTAAGGGAAATGATGATAGTAAGCTGAAGAACGTGCTGGGCTTAGTTCTCATGTTAACAATGATGAAAACGTTTCTGCTCAGAGTTTTGGAATGTTGTTGCCCTCCTTTTCCTCTGGGGTGGCTTTTTTTCACAAGTGTCTTATCCAGAAGAGTCTGGACAGACTAGAAAGAAATTAAGTGCTGCTATTCTCTTGGCAACATTTGTTACAGGCATGGAGGGCAAACAACAGTCAGTCAAGCCCTTTGAGTGCTACATTTGCTTCCAGTTTACATAACAAAGCAAAACATCTTTTTTTTATTTCTATTCAGTTGTATGATACAGAGAAATCTGCATAAAGTTTAATGCAAATTTTATCATTCACACTGGAGGATTCTGTTCAACAGAGCTCCATACCTCCCCAAAACTTTATACAATTGGAGCCATCTCTAGCTTGATTTAAATATTTACCTCTTGAAGGTTCAGCTTTATTTAATATTACATTTATTAATGCATCCTTGAGCTAATACATCTTTCCTATTGTTTTTGTTACAGTCTTGGTATCTTCCACTACTATAAACAATTTTTTTTTTGTGCAATGTCTGAATATTTCCACTTATTTTGTGCAGAGAGCCTGAATTAAAGGACAGCAGGGGTAGGAGAGTTTTCTGAGCAGATAGCAAGTCAGGGAAAAGGCATGAGAAAAAACACCATGAGCCATGATTGAGGATTTCATGCAGAAACGGAAGATTTTGGAAATGTTAAATCCTTCAGATTTGACAGTTGCTTGAGCATGTAGCATTAATCTCAAGGAAAGATCATAGCTTTACTAAGTATTGCGGCAGACAGCTGATATCCAGAGGAGCACATTTTTGTGTCCCATGTGCAAAAGTGAACAGAGCACTTTGAGGGTGGCTGAACTTCTCCTTCACAGAGTGCACCAATGCCCAGACTGCAGTCTCTTCCATGGGCCTGGTTGCTTTGGGAAGCCTCGACCTTTCCAGATCTACAGATCTCTTGGATGAGAGCGTTAGAGATTCAGTTATGAAAAGTACTGTTTGCAACATTTTAATGACCAATCCAAATCTATGTCCTCTTCACCAACATGGATGGATACACTTCCATTTATTTAGTTTGTTGTCTGGGCAGACAGCAGCACAGCCAGAGGTTTTGACTTTTTCTCATTGAGGTATTTCTGCCATTGACCCTTTTGCCTTGGGAGCAAATGCCTCTCTCTTTTTAAGTTCATGACACAAAAGTGTTATGTAGATGTGGCATTCTCTAGCAATTCTCCAGCTGGAGCTGAACATGTGTCTCTCCCTCAAAGGCTCAGGATCCCCAGAGATTTCCCAAAAGAATTAGCAGAGAGCAGGAGAATGGCTGCACCACTAGATGTGTGGTGGTATTATTTCTTAACATCAAGAAGAGAAATTCCTCTCTTTTCACTATTTTTTGTCAGCATAATCATATCTGGTCAAAGTGATCTGCACACAGATGTCTAGTGAGCAAGAAGAGTGCTAGAGAACACAGAAGCATGAATCTTTAGGCCTTTTTTTTTTTTCCTCCAAAATCTGACACACAGATCTGAGGAAGAAAGCCAAACATGAAAATCTTCTTGATGGGAAAACCACTTCCCTCCGTACATTTCCCTCAACCAACGCACCACTCTCTGGCTGCTTTCCTACACAGACTGGCAGATAGAACTCCAGCTCTGTGCAAACAGGTTTCCCTGCAGAACACTGTGGCCTCAATACTCACCCAAATGACTAATTCTTGAGGAGATTATTAACACTGCAACACCACACAGCTGTGACAAGTTACAGGAATTCCTACTTGTTGAGCCAGCAAACCTGCAGCATCCCCTTGTTCAAGCAGCAAGTCAGGGACTGCAGGAGCTGTGGTTTGCACTGGCTCTGCTGTGGCATGTGCCTCAAGGACAGCATGTTCAGCCAAGACCCCCTTCAAAACACAGGCTTAAAGTTAAATGGATTTGAATTTAATCTTACCAAAGAGACAGAAGGGTATCATCAGAGATCCTGTAACATGGGGGCATTTAAAAACTCCAATTTTTGTGAAATGAAGCATCTGTTTCTGTTCTAGGTTGCCATTACTCTCCGCAAAAAATATTACTAGCTACCAGTTGACACAGATTTTGAGATAGTGAAATGGAAACACTAAATGAGTTCCTTATTAAAAGCACTTTCATTCTTTTCTTTTTAAATGCTGTTTTTGCATTTCTAATCAAAGATTGAAACTCATTGGTTTCTGCAGCATTCTTGCCAAATACATCGTTTATACAATAAATACCTAGAAATATTTGCACACAACCTCAGATAAAATTTCAAGGAAGCAAAGGACCAAAATAAATGTTAAGCTGCCAACAAAACCAACACAGTTAATTTCCTTTACTGCCTCCTTATAAAGGTAACGTTATGCTTTTTTTCAGATTGGGAAAAAAAAATATTGTTGTCTTGTCTGAAGTCCTAATCTGTTCAGGACCTTTTTATTACTTCTCTAATCTGAATGTTGTCAGCAGTTCCCTCAGCTTGGCACTATTTCTCATGTCAAGCATCTGAGGGTATGGAGACTTTCTAAATTAAAACTGCAGCTGTGCTCATTTAAAATACAACTAAAACAGTCTGCCACTATTCTCTATAGCATCACGTGTTAGCTCAACATGTCTTTTTTCTACTCCTACAGACTTTTTGATATATATTTCTGTTTCTTTGATTCTAAGTAAGAAACCATACACATCAGGACCAATCCTGAAAGCTCTCCCAGGCTGGCACAACTCCACAAGCCAGAGGTTTATGAATCACTTTTCATCTGATGGGTGCTAATTGTTCTTTGTAGGCTGCCTTCAGCATTTCCCACAAGACCTCAACAAATTTGAAGAATAGTTTCTGGGAATATTGCAAAACAAATACATTCAGAAAAAAGAAAAAATCATGCAAAGTTGGGACCTCAGCACTATCAAGTCCAACAGTCTATTTCAACCTGTATGGTTGTGGGCAAAGAAGTACAGGTTTGGGGACTTTTGCTGCAGTGCTAACAAACACAAATCTTTGCTTACCAAATTTGCTGAGAAAAAGAACACACACATAAAAAAAAAATTCTAAAAACCCCTTACCACACTCTGTTCCCAGTCTCTATTTTCCTTCCTTCTGGTGTGGATTATACAAAGCCATCAAGATCCATGCAGTGAGATGATGAGCCACAGTCCCTCAGGCATGTCTCTGTCCCAGCATCTGCTGCCCACAGCTGTAGTCCCTCACAGGTTCCTGCACCAGTCTGAGATGCTCACAGGATCCACAGTGTCCATAACCCTTCAGCACAGAATATCTCCTGCTCCAAGAGTGCATTCTGGTCCCCAGGAGCTGCAGCTGTCCTTTTAATATATTTTTTGAATGGAAGCAGCTGAGTGCTCCTGGGTTAACCTGAAGTTTTGATCAGGGATGGTTTTACCACTGTTGACAACACTACTTTCAGAGTCAGCTGGAAGAAGTTGTGAACATCACAGTGGAGTTCATGGCCTCCCCACACTGGTCACTACAACCTCCTGAGACTTTAAACATGCAACTTATGCCACTAGCATGCCAACAATAAATTCAGATTAAATTAGTATATGCTGAAAAATAAAATGGCTGCATTTGACAAGATATTGTGAAGACAGCACTGAATTGTTACCAGCTCTGATATTTATGTCATACTCTTATGCTTCACACTGCCAAATATTTCTCATCAAAAGAATCCTTTTAACTTGTTGTTTATATAAACTAGACATTTAAGTTTCGGGGATTTATTTAAAAAGTTCATTTGCCAATTAACAGATATCAATCTTATCTCAATTCTGGTTAGTAATTCGCAATCGTATCTTTGAATCATTAACTGAAATAAAGAACTCAGGGTATAAATAGTATTTTCTTTTTTTTTTTTAAACAAAAAAGCACAAAAATTAAAAATCTGGAATTTTCTTTAAAAAGCTAAAAAACAATTGTGAAACTCTCAGCCTTCTAAGCAGCAATTTGCATAATTGGCATTGAACTGGCTTTGAATATGTAAAGCATTGAGTCCAAGCCAATGGCTTCCAATGCTGTTGAGAAGTTCATGTTTGCACACATGCTTTCTATCTCTCCCATGATCCTACGATCCAGGATTGGTTGAAACAATACTCTTGGAAAAAAATGTGGGGATTTTCAGAAATTCAAGGGCTTATTAAGATTATACTAGTTTTTGAGTTGCTGTTGTCACCCACTAATGAAAAACTGCCCTTACAATTATTGTTTTTCATGAAGTCAAGAAAAATCTTATTCCCCAAGAAGACAACAGGTTTAGCTACACACACAGAATGGGAAGAAGTAAAGGAGAGCTCATCTACAAGGCCAACTTTTAAAAATAAAATAGTATCTCTGTGTTCCCATTTACCAAGAAAATACTGCCCAGATTCATCCAGGTATCTAATCTTCAGCTACTTGTCTAAATGTGTCATATGCTTCCCTGTATGGCACATAACTCTGCACAACTCTACAGATACAGCTGGTCATAGCCTGTGAAATCTTCTTTCTTCTTAAGATCTCAGAGTCCTGTGCAGCTGCCAGTTTTTGGTTCGATGCATACACCATACCATGTCTCACTGCTGCTGTTAAACTGTTGTTAAAGATAGAAGTAAAACACACATTTTAGATGTGCTTAGCTCTGAGGGTCTAAAGTTAAATAGTGTCTACCTGCGGAGAGACTTCACTGACAGTGCTTGTGAGCCTGTGCTGCTGATTACCTCTGACAACTTCTAAGAGGTTTGAGGGTAGGATTCCTGCTACTTTAAGATCCTACTGTTCTTCAGCTTGAGATGAAAATTTTGGAATGTGTCTGGTTTTGTCTTTATCTGCATCTGACTGAGTACCAGTCTGAATTTTCTCAAAAAAATGGGATAATATTTTGGGACACCAGCCTAGTCTGTATTTTTATAGATTTGCACCTACTCAAACTCATGGTGATTCACTGAAGTCTCCATGGACCTTCTGGGAGGGCACCAAAAATACGAACAAAGTGGTGTCTGAGAGCTTCACCTCACAAGATCTACAGATTCAGCTGCAATATCTAATGAAGCTCTTGCACCTAGGTATCAGTCTCAGTTCCACTCTGAAGATTAATGCAACCTAGCAGTGCATTACATGGTATGCATCTGTTTCTGAGGTGTTGTCATTTACAAACTGCTAAACACAGATGCATTTCCATCTATTTCAATTTTGGTGGATACTCATGGATCCCAACGAGCATGGCTGAGGACAGAGGCTGGTGACAATTGCTGAGGAGCACACACAGTGCTGGCAGCCTGGTGTGCAGGGCAGTGCCAGCTGCAGGTTGAGCTCTGTGTGGGGACAGCCCCAGGCAACAGGCCATGAACTGCTGACCCTTTGCACCACAAACGCCATGGGGACTGTGGCCTGGCCAGGGGACTGGACACTCAGAGGCTCAGCAGGAGCCAGTGACCCCCAGATTGCTGTGGACTTGAACTGTGAGGGTACAAAAGCCCAGGGGTTCCTTTGTTCAAGGTCCATTCTCAGAGGCAGCAGCTCAAGCTGTTACTGAATTTTTCCACCACAATTAAACTATTCTAAGGATCCCCACACCTGAGGCTCTGCTGTGGGGAGCCCAGGGCCCAGCCAGTGAGGAAAGCTGTTGTGACTGTGAGTGTGGGGTGTGCAGCCATGAAGGGGCCTCAGCTCAGATGGTGTGACAGTGACTACCAGAGAGGGTCCTGCATGCTTGAACAGGGAAGTTTCCTTAATAAGTGATGATCCCTGGAATCTGTAGAGAAGATGGGTGTGAACTCCAACGTGTCTGGCTACCACAGTTAGGGTAAAGAAGGCTTGTGACTCAGTCCTCAGCCACATTTCAACTGTGAAGACACATTTATACAAGAATTAAAAATTACTGGCTGTGCACTGTCCTTCTTTCTGGCCATGTGCACATCTAGTCCTTCAGGATGTCACCAAACAAGCTGTATTTCTTTAAAAAGGCCTCTGTGTAGCAATGAGGGAAGATGCTGGAAAATTCTTTTAACCTCAGCACAACAGAGTTTGATCCCTGGCCATGATTAATGCTTAGTTTTGTACCATACAGTGCATAGTAAATGATATGAATTTCCTAATTACTTTTCTAATTAATTGTTTTGATTAATTTTATAATTAATTGCTTTAAATAATCATAAGCAGTGCAATTTTCCACTCTGTCACACGCCACTCTCACCAGCATTTAGCAAGGTTTGTGATAAGCTGCTATTGTGGGAGCACAGTTTGGGAAAATTAATGAAACTCTAAGTTTTACTAAAGCAGCTGTAATTGACCTTGATGTACTTCAATGATCTCAGATCTAAAAGAAGTTAACAAAGCCTGGGAGAGAGATATATTGCTGAAACTGGGCACAAGAAATGCAGAATTTATGGACCACAAGGACATTTTTCAGAAACCCGAGATGAAGAAGAAACTAAGACAATTCAGCAACTGTACTGAAACTGTCTCTCTTTGGGCAAAAGATAAGAAATAAATAAACTGAAAATGTGGACAAATTAGCGTGAGATTTGAGAAATCCATAACCACTAGAAGACAGAACACTAATTAATGAATTATGTAATTTATACCAAATTAACATTAATTTCTTTGTTTTCTAAAATGTATAAATAGTGAAAAGTTTTGAAAGAGTGTGTATGTGTAACTTGGAGTTATCCCCATGCACCCAGCAAGCTGAATAAATTAATGTTGGCTTTTTAACCTATCAAACTAGTTGGAGAGTTTATTTCTAAAGATCTAGATGATCTTTAGGGTCCCTGCCAACCCAAACTATTCTATGATTCCATGATATTGCACTGAAGAAATCAGAACTGATCAGCTTTATGTTTCAAGTCCTATTCCAGATTTTAAGAAATCTATCCTAGGATTCAAGACTGGTCTTGAATGACACCTTGGTCAATAGTCCAGGCTGAAATGCACACCTTTTCCTCATTGTTAGCAAAGAGTCCATCAGCATTAAATGATCTTTATTTGCTCAAGAAGGCTTCATCTATATTTTCTCTGTTCTTTCCCATTTTAATAGGGAAAAGGCAATTTTATTATAAGGTTACTTGTGGCATGAAGTTCTACTGCAGAACTGAGTTCTCCATCTCCTCTGTCTATTCAGCACAGTAATAGTAGCATTCTGCATAAAACCACACCAACATTCTTCAATTCCAGTATGGTCAAAAATCTCTATTTTTCTAAGTGGATTTGGAGGCTTCCCAGAGAATACATCTGCTCTTTCTTCTTGCATCACACGTCAAAGAATGAAGCTGACCAGGAAAATAATAAGAATTATATATATATATACACATATATATATAGAATGCATGTGCTACCTACTTTCTCTCTCAGCATAACATCTGGATTTTCTTCAGAGTGCTTGGCTGTGTAACTTGGAAATAAATGCCAAAAATCTGCAAGTCAGCTGCATACTGCAAAGCATCTGCAGCTTAGGGCTTGTGGGAATCCCTTGAATCATGGCAGATGAAGCAGGATAGGAGGGGAAGAAAGAGTAGGCAAAACCCCCAAATCCTCATGCTGGACTGTTTGCATGAAAGAAAAAATAAAACCAAAATGAGAGTAAAAGTGAAGAAATATTGCCTCATTCAGTTCATCAGGATTGCAAAACTCTGGTCACATACAGAAGAAACACAGCTTTGTTCATCTCATCACAGATCTTCAAAATGCTTCATTCAGTATTCACACATCTTTATCACAACTGCATACAAAATTAAAATTGAAAAATATATCTACCACATCTGTCTTACTGTTGCCAACTTTCCACAAGCTATCACCTTGTCATAAACTGTCATGGTTTTAGTCCAAAGTCAAATACACCTTTAGGTGATAAAGACCTTTTACATTCCCTGCTAAGAGCCTTTATCAACTCTCCCAAGAGGAGTGGTCGAAGATTTTGATTTTAAACAATCCCACTGAACTGGGATTGAACTGATTTGAATTTATAAATTCATTATGAACTCAAAAAAGGGCAGAAAACCCATTATCTAAACTATCTTAGTAGAGCAACAAACACTACATTCTTTTCCATAAAAGCTTAAAAAAGAAGCTCTGACAAGTCAAACCAATAGTTTAATATTCTGTCTCCAACAGTGGCAATGGGCAATACTGTGTAAGGTATGAACCTGAGCCATTATCTGCTGTCCATTCATCTCATACTGTGCAGCATCTGCAGTCACTGGATCAGGGAGGTCCATTATATTTACCTATTCCTGTTTTTGATTATGGCTTTGAAAGGATACATACTTCCCTATTCCTCTCATCATCTGTTTATAGACCTTTGTCCTTGAATTTCTCTTTAACTCTCTCTAGAGAAAAAATATCTGACCACAAAATAAATTACTAGGATCAGCCTTAGAGTTAGAAGTCACATGCCCTAGCCAAGAGAATATGCAGACTAGAAGACATTTATGGTAGAAAAACTGTTCACTGCTCCTGCTGAAGCCAGGCTACAGCATAACAATGAATATGAGGCCAAAAGGAGAACACCAAACCATGATAGAGAAATCCTGTGGCTGCACTCCATGTCCCTGAGACTTTTCATGTACCTACCACTAGACAACTAAATAAAAGACTGAAATAATTCTGGAGCAAATATGAGGAGCCCCCTTGCAGTTGTGGCCCTTAGCTTCTGTAGATGGCAGCCAAGTCCACTCAGAAACAGAAAGCTAACATAAAGTCTCACTGCAGTTTCTGATAAAAAAACTGAACTTCAGGGGATAAAAAATATAACTGAAAAACTCCAGATGAACCCCCAAAACTCTTATTTTTCCTGTAAAGCCCCATTAAAGTCTGAAGGGAAGCTAAGAAATAGTTGCAAGCCAAGACATATCTTCTAACTGCCACTGTTTGCTTTCTTGAGCTGAATTTCTATTTTGAAAAGTGACAGGGGTAGAACAAACCAGCCTCACTTTCAGTGTTTATTCATTGGTGGTCTGTGAACTGTTCATTAGCTTCATCAGTATTGCCCAATTAAAATCAACGGGGTTACATGGTTGTCACTGAAGACACAATTTCAAAACAAGGAGGCTGGGCAGCATTTCTGCAGCTGGTATGACCACAGATATATTACTGGCCCTTTAAGTAAGTATACAGCTTCACTGGGGTTGAAGACATAAGTTCATTAGACATAAACAGAACTAGTTTGCATTAAAAAAAAATCAATTGAAGTCTAGAAGAGTTTGGCAGTGGGCTAAAGGCTGGGCTCACTTCGGATGCTCTCTCTAGTCAGACTTGTCTTACAGTTTTTCACTTTTGAGAGGAACTGCACTTCAAATACTGAGCTGTTCTTCTCCCAGATGTCCTGCAGATCAGGCTGCTCTAATACTTCCTAAAGTTAATGTCCTTTCCTCAGTCCTGGACAGAGGCTTCTCATGAAAGAAACGATGCCAGGTTCAGCACAGAGCTTTCGGTAAAGAACTAAACAAAGAGCCGACAGTGGTTTCTGGGTTACACTTTCAGAAGGGTACATTTTGTTCTTCTTGGGGTCAGTCCAAAATAACTTCAGTCTAGAGCTTACTGGAATTCATGCTGGCTTACACCATTGGAAGTGAAAGTGAACTGGTGTCAAAAGACAAATACATTTTGTTGGTGAAGAGAGAGAGTTTGAATAAAAAAAAACATCTCATACCCTCTGGTAAGTGGTATCATCAGCCTTCAGTAATATCACCCACTGAAAAAAGCATGGCACTTGTGCCAGAAATATCCAGTTATTTTTATTCCATATTCTATTTCATCATCATAACAAAGTCGAAACACTGAATTTGATCTTAATCTGTCTGGAAAAAACCTGCCTTCTCATTTTATAAGGTTTCAACCAGGATTTTAGTAATATTTTTGTTTTCAATAAAAATAGTTAACATGGTGCTTAATTGATTTTTGTTTTGTTTTTAGCTAACTTGGATGAAAACCTATTATTTCTGCTCTGCAATTTTGTGTAACTCATACTGATAAATGGAGACACAACATGTAAGCTCTGTAAGTATTCCCTATTCTTTTGCAGACATCTTTATATTGAGCATCCAGATGTAAGAGGAGAACAATTTCCTTATATGACATTTGTAATATGGAAGGTCTGCATTACCTTAACATGGAATACAACATTGGGGTTTTTTTTTCCCCCGGAATAAACAGAGATATATAACAATAATTTCTCATTAGCAAGAGCAGCTGAGATGCAATGAAGACCAGTCAGCCACAAAATAACTGCTTTAAAAATACACCTGGGGTTGTTTTTCTTTTTTCTTCTTTTTTTTTTTTTGTTTTGTTTTGTTTTGTTTTTAATTTAAAGACAGATATTAGGAAGCCAAGATAAGCTAAGGCAAACTGAGAATAGAGAGATCTTAAATACACAGTGCAGTGTGCAATTGTCTCTTCTGGGAAATGTGAGTAAGATATAAATAGTGTATGCTTTTGAAAAAGCCCTTTCCACTCATCATAACAATGTAACAGCTTTTTTAAACCAATGACTACAACATATAAAGTTCTTTATCCTCCTAATTTGAATCTTTTGTAGTTAAAAATAAATTTCCAGTAGTGAATCATTAAACTAGGGCATAAAAGCCTTGTGAACACAAAAGTTCCACTGCTCTGAAACCTTCTGCTGTTTGAGAGAAAGAGATTCAGCAGAACAATAACAGCTCTGAAAGGGGGGAAAGGCATTATCTGTACCTGGTCAGTTGCTTACCAGGAAAGAACTAAGATCTTTATAAGCCCACTTCTAAGAAAATTAAAAAGAAATAAGAGGCACCCGTGGGCACAGGCTGTTTTTATGTTATCCAGCTTTGAAAACCTGATCTTCACTTTATCAAGAAACAGTATCTGAAGATAGGCAGCCCTTCAAGGCAATCCTGTTTCAACCAAATATTTGGACTAGCTGATCTCTCAAGGTCATAGATTTATCAAATCATAGAATATCCTAAGATGGAAAAGACCCACAAGGATCACTGAGTCCAACTCCCTGCTCCTCACAGGAGTACCTAAAACTAAACCATATTACTAAGAGCATTGTCCAGACACTCCTTGAACTTGGACAGGCTTGGTGTCATGACCCCTTCCCTGAGGAGTCTGGGACCAAATGCTCTTTCAGTACGAAGCCTTTTCCTGATGTCCAAGGAATCATCCTTTCCAACCTCCAAGTATGATCCCACAAAACCCCCAGTGCCATGAACACATGGAGAGAGTCCACCATGCAAGGGCAGGATGTCTAGGACAAAGGAGGAGCTACACTCAAGGGCATCTGCTACTTAGGGATGAATTTTTTCATTCTACACTTCCAAGAACACTAAATGTGAAGGTGACTGGTACAGGAGAAACCAATGTATGTCTAGTGCTCAGTGTCTTTTCAAACCTAAGTATCAACAAAACAGTTGTTTGGAAATCCTTCATATTTTTCACTCCAGTGGAAGAAAATCTGCACGTACCCACCTCCTCCAGTTCTTCTATTTGTATGCAATTCCAAAGGAATACGCTATTCGAATTTAAGAGGACCAAAAATATTTTACTCAGAAGCTTGTGACACCGTTTTATTGTATTTTGTAGCATTCTTTCCATGACATGCCTAATACAATATTTGTAACCACTACTGAAAGGCTTGAATGAGGGCATTAACTGCACTTACAGCCAGATTTGATAACCAATAAGCAAACAGACAGCTACAGTTCTTATTGACTTTTTTTTTTGAAGTGAGCATTTTATGTCCAAAATAGCATCCCAGAATTAGAACAGTCTAACTGTCTATAACATTATTATGTTCTAGGTAAATATGAACACACAGTGAAAACCTGACAGTTGAGTGGAAGTCCACAAGCAGTTGATGGAACATTCATATGTGTCTAACTACTGCACATTTCGGTAGTAACACTTGTCGTAGCTAAATACAGATATATTTGTGCTTACAGATGCTTTATTTCCCCTGTTTATTTGAAAAGCATATAACCCATGAAACTAAAACTGGTATTTGTGGGATTTTTCTAAAGTACGTGTCAAAAAGAGGTTTGTGGGGGTCTGGGGTCTGTTTTGCTGTTTCATTTTTTCTTGTAGGTCATATGCAAGTTTTAGTCCTAAAACTGATATAATTTCTCTTAAGTGACAGCCTAAACAACAGGCACTTTAGTGTAGGCTTTCCCTGTCAAGTATCCAAAAATCACCTTGAATTCTTGCCCAGAAATGCTAGATTACCAAATTATACATCCTGAGCCATTTTAATGTCCCATAGAGAAAACTGTCTCCACCTCTCCCCCACAAAAAATATCCCAAAGCAAACAACAGCTGCAAATTAAATTTGTTAAAATTCTACAAATAATCAGCAATACTGGGACAATGGTGTTTTCTATATTTTTGAATGGCTGACCTCACGTAACTTTTATTTTGTTTCTTCCTCATTCAGGCATTTTTTTTTCTTATGTGACTGCATCTGGACTAACTGAAATAAAACACTGTTCATTACATGGGGAAAAAAAAAAACAAACTACACATACAATCTTAGATATCAAGAACTTTACAAATAATTTCTCTCCTGACACTCAAAACTTCTATCGTCATTGTGCCTTATCTTAAAAAACATTAAACTTCTTTTTCTGAGACAAAATACATGGGGGCTGAGACAGTAAAGAATAGCAGAAAGGATTTGTGGGTTACTAGTCTAGCAAGTGTACTTCAGAGCTGACACCCCATTGTGAGGGTCAGTGCAAGGTAGTTTTGCAAAGGAGTGTGCTTTGTAAATGGGAAAAAGAAATCCAGTTTGTAACTATTGAGGAACATGAGAAGATACTTAAAACATAGCAAAAAGTAAACATTTACTGGATTATTTTAAAGTATATTACTAGAACCAATAGGACATACCTTTAAACATGTAAGAAGTATTATACATAAAAATGCATAGATGTACAGTAAATATGTTCATTTATATGTAGACAGAGTAATATGTACACATAGAGTCTGTTGTGCTTCATGAGTCTAAGCAGTGAATCCTGTGGAACATTGTCTTAAAGCAGTTTTATTATACAACTGTGTCAACGTAGCAGGTGCTGAGAACAATGTACATTAACACTAACTAGGTAAGTCACATCCATTTACTCTTGAAATGTACAAATATAGGAAACAAAGGCCATAAATGCAATAGTACCTCCAAGACTTCCTTTTTTTCCTTCTTTATTTAAATATGCACAAGTCCACCTACTGGTGCTACGTAGGTTTCTTTCTTTGTCAACACGTTGACCAGGCACTCAGAACAATATCTCTGATGCACTTCAGGACCACTTCCACTGATCCAACTCAGTGCACGCCTGACCTTGAAGTCTTCAGGTCAAAAATGAGAGGAAAAAATAAAATAAAAAAATATATAAATAAAACAAACAAGCTTGTGGGCTTTATCTTCACAAGTTATTTGCCACCAATACTGTCAAAGCAGCTGAATTGTAGTGCATCCATGGGCAGGAGCATATAGCAGCTTTTGTGCACTTTGCAAAAAAATACATTAAAGAAAATCAAGTCTTTACTGGCTTGTTTTATCTGTTGCTAAAAAGATGCTGTGCTGCTTCTGAGCCCTTTCCATCAAATTCTTTTTCTTCTTTTTTTTGTCCTTCGTTTTTGCTGGCCTTCTCCCTAAAAAAAAAAAAAAAGAAAAACAAATAATAGCAATGAGACAAGTAGAGAATCCAGAAGTGATAAAAAAACCCAACAAAAACAACTCAGTGGCACAGAAATTATCAATAGGGACCGCAATGGTAATGCTGTCTAAAGAGCTTCAATCATCACTGAAACCAGAAGTTTTCAGTGTGATACAAAAGGAAGCAGGATCCCCAACTGTCATCACTTGTCCACGGGCACAATTTTTCTGGTATGAGTAACCATGTTGATGCAGGCTTCATTTTTGGCAGGGTAAGTTACACAAGCAACGTTATGCAAGTACCCAAGGCCCAGAGCCAAATGAGTGTGCAGACTCCTCACTCACTGGAAGCTGGATATATGCCTTAGACCCTTGTGTAAATTTGCCTGAGTGAGTAATCCTATTTAAGTCATGCCCAATATATCTGTGATTTCAATGAGAAATTAGGCACTACAGCCCAAGTACTTGGTTGGATGTCATCCTACATGCTTTGGCAGAGACAGTACCACCTCTGCGAAGAATTGTTGTCATTGCTTATTAGTACATTGTGCCCAATTCTCACAGTATATAACTGTGCAGAAATAAAAACTTCATTACATGTTTCTGTCATTGAAAGGTCATTGGAAAATGAACAAAATTGGGAAATAAGGATCAATTCAGAAAAAAGTTTACAAGCTTTTTGAATGAGAAAGCTTTTCCTGTTTAGCTCTAATAATAAATCAGTGCCCTTTGGTTATCTCAGCAAAGATAGCATGGACAGAAAAAATGTCAGATACAAAGGCCCTCATTGAGCAATGCATTACCTTTTAAGTATATGCTTAAATCCTATCAAGTCTAGTAGGATTTAAGGAGATGACCAAATGCTGTCAGATGTGAGAATGGTCAGGATTTTCTTGGCAGTATCATATACTAAAATACGTGATCAATGGTAAAAAAATAAGGTTATTAAACTCTAGAACACCAACTTTGTAAACTTTCAGGAGCACTAAATGAACTTAAGAAGACAGTAAAAAGAAATTCAATTAGCAGATTACATAAAAATGTGAAAATGCAATTTTCATCTACATTGTCAGTACATTATTAATTGGAACAAATGTTTGCCAGTCAGGTTTTTTTTTGCTTCCATATTGTTTCTTAATTAAAAAGGCCCAAACCAGTGCAAAGAGATTTTCCTCTATTTGATAATAATAGTGAATAAATCTGACTAGAAAATTATCAAAATTTGTGATTCATTACAAATATAGGGTTATATACTTGAGGTTACACATTTGTAATACACTTTCTAGGCTACTATTCTCTAGGAAATATTGGAATACTTGTATATAAAATAAGACAGGACATTAAGGTAATGAGCACATGAGTTTAGTCCATATTAAAAATCATAAGGGTCCTTGGAGTTTAATTCTGCTTCTCATTAAAATCTGGCATTAAAGTTACTATGGCATTTTGCCATTTTTAAATCTAGTTAATCCTACACAATAAATCCTCAGTCCAACCACGCATTAATCAAAGCAGCTTTTAAGTTAAAACTCTTTAGTAACAGTGTATCTAATGACGAGGCACACCTAATGAGGTCGGAGGGAAGGAACACTTGACACAAAGTGGCATTACAATAAGGTGTTTTGAATTATAGAAATTTCCATATAATTTTTTTAATGGAATTCTACTAGTTCCTACATTGTAAGGCATCAGAACTTACATGAATATATTGCTCAACACTGTATTCTAACTTGCACTTTCTATAGTCTAAATTTTTTGACCCAAATCTTTGAAATACTTACTAAGGTGGAGTAGATGAGGGAAAATAATATGAGTGACCAATTCTGCTGGTCAATTGAGTCCCACAAGACCAGCAGAATCAATCAGAACTTTATTGGAAATTTGCTGCCCAGTTTGCTCAGTGATTTTACCTTCTGAGGTTTTTTACTAAATAGAGCAATCAGTAGAAAAAATATAACCTTCAGTGTCTCATCTAGTTTCTCAATGACCTCCTCCAGAGAACTAGATTAATTGCTTACTGTAAGTCTAGATAGTGAAAGATCCTGTTGTTTTTCCTCTAAAAAACTTTGAAACACACTGATAAAATGACACACAACACAGCTGGTATCTGTGCCTAAGACTTAGAAAGTAGCTACTGCAACATAAACATCCAACCAAACGGCCAGCACAGTCCCTGTATGATATCCCTAACATAGAAATGAACTGGAGTTCAATGATTTGATCTGCACTGTGTAATGAGAACATTACAATGCTTGTGCTGCTCTGCAGCAATTGTCTATGTACCTGCTTTTTTATTCCAAGGGACACCAAAGGCAAATTACCTTCTTTTACATTTGCTGTGGACTGGCAACCCATGCAGAGGCAGCATCCCTGAGAACTGATAGTTTGTTCTTCTGTTAGGAGTTCTTTGGCTGCTCACTATATCACAAATTGCCCTGCTCTACAGATTAAGTTTCGTTATTTTCAGGACAATGTTAAACCACACAGAGAAAATCCAGATGATCTGGTGATGCTAGGGGTCCCAAATTCCAAATGTCATTTTAACCAGAAAAATGAATATAAAAGGTATTTCTTGGCTAACTATCAGTTCCCATATTGCTAGTAGAACTCAACAGAGATTGGAGATTAGCAAGAAAAAAGTGGCTATAAAGACTAGAGTTCAAACAAAGTATGCTGCTGAAGCACCCATGCATGAGAACTTTTATTAAAGGCAGATTTCAATTACAGTGCTTATTCTATCAGCAGAAGTGCAGTGAGCAGAAGTACTTCCTGAATATCTTGCTGTAGACATCTTTTGAAGAAAATTATGTTTATGATATGCAGAGTAGATCCTCTGAGAGGATCTGCAAGCCAAGCTATCCCAGTTCCCTGACTGGAGGGCAGTGGGACGAGCACAGCCGATGGAGGAGAGAGTCCCCTGGGGTCAGGATGGCAGCAGCTACCTCTGCTCTGTGTCGTGGGTCAGGTGTGGACAACCTCATGTGTAGGGAGTCCTGCACAACCTTCCCCACACCTTGCCACACTCACTTCTTGCTCCTTAGAGCGAGAGCCCTGACCCTGATTTCCTCTCTCCATAGGAAGCAGCAGGGCTCTGCTGTGCTTGGCTCTGTTGTGCAGTTGAAAAAGAGTGGATTTTTTTTAGCAGCACTGTATTACAGCCCAGAACCTACTGTTGCACATAGAAGGTAATTCCTGACTGAAGCAAATGAGGAAGGTGAGCAAAAGGACTCTCTCTTTACAGGGATTTTATCACTATCAAAAGGCTATAACGTTACTGTGCAGAACAGAAAGTGACAATACAAGAGAACTGAGAGGGATTTCTTACAAGGAAGGACATGTAGTGATAGTGCAAGAGGAAATAGCTTTAAACTGAAAGAGAGGAGGTTTAAATTAGATATCAGGAAGCAATTCTTTACTGTGGGGGTGGTGAGGCACTGTAAAAGGTTATCCAGAGAAGTTGTGCCTGCTGCATCCCTGGAAGTGTTCAAGGTCAGGATGCATAAGGCTTTGAGCAACCTGGTCTAGTGGAAGGCATCCCTGCCCAAGGCAGGGGGTTTGGAATAAATGATCTTTAAGGTCTCTTCCAACCCAACACATGGTATGGTTCTATGAATATCTGAGTTAATAAGTCTGATCCAGCTACTTTAGAAACCCCTCCTGATCAGAAACAGTGTCTAAGCAGGCAAACAATCCATTGCAGCTGCCTAGGATCCGCAGGCAGCACTGATGTTTTAAGTGACATTACATCCTTCCTAGTGGAAGGATGCTCGCCTGCTTGTCATATGGCAGATAGCAATGCACCTTGTTTCTGCTTTTTGTGTTATAGGTCTCCAGATCAGGGCTCACCTTCAATCTTTGTTTTATGACTGCTGACTTTATCTTTTTTTTTTTTTTTTTTGAGACTTTAATGCTAGCAGCAAGGGGAGCAAATACAAATAATTCATGCAAAGGACAGGATATATGAGCACTGTTCAAGTTACTATAGTCTCACATTTATTTTTGCTGTGTTTTCCTATGCATACTAACTACATAACTAGCTTTTCCTTGAAAAGGATTTTTTAATCTCTGACTGTCTAAAAACAGGCTCCTTAATTTCTGTTATCAAAGTCAGTTCTGAACATGATTTACATAATTTGTTTAATTCTCTGTAAAGTCATATGTATACACTAAAATGTATAGGGCCCAAGAAAGATGTGAAATGTAGTTGAATTCAGTGTTCAATTACCTATCAAATAAAAGCCTTGAAAGCCCTATCTATCACCCTGCATCTCGCATTACTGGTAAAGCCATTAATTTAAACTCTTTAGTCCAATTTTTAAAAATTCAGTCTTGCAATTCGCTTTATAAATTACCAGTGAGTAACACTTTATTTTCTAAGTAACTAATCCCAATGTGTGGTGTCTTTACAGTGTTACCCATTAAATTTTTGTTTGGACCACTTAGTTCTGGTAGGTAAATGGGCAACTAATATGCTATGCAATGAAATTTTATTATAACCACAACTTCTAGTGGCAACATGTAAGTAATGGTACAATAACATAGAGGTAAGGATGCAACTATGACAAGAATGAAAACGAAAAACAATATGCCAATATATACAACAATTATCTGTATACCAAAGAGTTACAGCTACAACAAAAAAAGAAACCCAAAAACCTTAAGTTGGCTCTTGCTGGTCCTTTTTCTTTGTTTTATGTTGCTTTTGTACCATTTTATCAGTGTTCCTCCTACAGCTCATGCACTTGTGTTCAGTTCTCTGTTTTGTCTCATACCCCAAGCTGAAAGGTGCTTGGAAACACTGCATATTCCTTCTGGATGGACCCACCTGGTTAATTTGGGATACACATTACCTAGTCCAGAAGGAGCCTTTATCACCTTCTACAGCTGCAAAGGCAGCTTTCTCCAGACAGAATTTGGTCAGCAGATTGCTAACACCCAGGGCAGCCCTGGTCCTCCAGAGTTAAGTGGCAGCAAATGTATTCACAGGAACTCCCAGACACATTTCCTGAGATCCTTGACTGAGCCAAACAGCACCAGTTCAGTGTCTGAACTGTCCTTCATCTGCTGGATAAACACTGCTGCACATACTGCTGTCCTAACAAATTCTGTTCATTGGGAGTTTCAGCAGAGAAAGCACAGTATACAGCCACAGGAGGGCAGCAAATTTAAAACATTTAATAAAAAGGAGAAACAAAACAAAACAATCATATGCAGTTTTATTGCACTGTGTAATTCCCCCCAAATTTTCAGTGGTCTCACATACAAATCATCATACTAGAGCTATCAGAATGCTTAATACTTCCTTCCTTACTTAAATGATTTTTCTCTTCTATTGATGATTACTGAATGATGGGATTTACAGGTGTCTGCCTGATTCCCTTCCCTGGATTTTCATAAGCGGAATTTTCACTGCAAGCAGCAAAGGCACATTGAAGTCCTGAGACAACAGCAGACCCTGCTAAATACACCTTTTAATGTTTTCTTCCCTTTCATTTATCCTTTTAAGAGCTAAATGCCACATGCTTGTACATCATGCTCCTACAGCCGCAGTTCTATCACAGACCTCATGTGTGGCAGCATTTCATCCATGTGGGAAGCTAGAAAAGCTTTTATCAAGTCATTTCACTGAAGGATGGCAACATCAGGGAACTAACGACAGCAGTGGAAAGATGATAGAGATATTCAATGATTAACCAGTCAATGAGATCAACTCAAGAGAGACATGGCAGATCATAGAATCATAAAATCATAGAATCATAGAATCATTAAGGTTGGAAAAGTCCTCCAAGATCATCAAGACAAACCACCAATCTAGCACCATCACCCTGTTTGCCACCAAACCATATCACAATCACAGAATGACAGAACCATTAAGTTGGAAAAGACCTCTAAGATTGAGTCCAACCAATCACCACATTCTTAACTGGACCATGGCAGTAAGTGCTATGTCCACTCTTTTCTTGAACACTTCCAGGAATGGTGACTCCACCACCTCCCTGGTATAACAAGCCTTTCTGTGAAGAAAGTCATTGTGATGTCCAGCCTGAACCCCCCCGGCACAGCTTGAGGTGATGTTTTTCATCCTGTCACTGGTTGCCTGGGAGAAGAGCCCAACCCCCACCTGGCTACATCCTCCTTTCATGTAGGTGGAGAGATTGATAAGGTCTCCCCTGATTCTCCTCTTCTCCAGACTGAACACCCCCAGCTCCCTCAGCCATTCCTCATGAAAGCTTCTGGAGGAACTCTCTCTGGCAGGGTGTTGGTCATGCAGAGATCCACAAATGTCTCATCACTTACTTTCCATTTGCACCACACATCAAACTACACACAAACACTGACTGCAAAAATCCAAAAACCAAGCAAACACAGAATTCAGTCCAGAAATTATCCCCCAGAAATAATTTCTTTCCCAGGGTTTTCAGTTAAAAATTCTGGATACTGAAACTGCCAGAGAAATGCACAAATAGTTAAGAAATCTTATAAACACACACTCAATGGAAAAAAAAAAAATTCCTCTGCTAGCAAGTTATCCTCTCCCTAAAGCATTATTTACAAACCAACACTGACAAATTGCCCACAGGAAGAGAACATAAAGTGCTTTAATAACTTCACAAACCACACACACCATGGGCATCTCTACCAATGTCACCTGCTACCGAATTCAGGACAGTTTTCCTAAACCAGTTTGAAGTGTGGATTTTTTTAATTCCATAATATTTAGGCTGAAATTGGCTGTGCTCAATATGTGCTGTAGGATGAATATGATTTGGAGAACATCAGCCAAAGTAAAATAGCTTTTTAGACAAGGAGTGAAAGATATTTAGTCTTGGACAGTGACACTGGAAAAGAAATAAGGTTGAAGAGATGGAACAGAAAGGGTCAAGTGTCAGAAACCAGTTCTTCATTTTCCTGGGTGAATTTCTGATGTCATTTGGAAAAGTCTTGTGAACACATATTTGCCTGTGAAGACACCAGAAGGGATGGAATGTTCCCACAGAGTACATCAGCTGCTCACAATACCATTTCAAATCCCCAAAGACCAGAGTGTGTAAAGGTGGGTTAATTAACATTTGCAAAGCACTGAAACATGGTAACAATGGACATCAAAGAAAGTAAGGCATTATTTAATCATTCTTCCCTCATTTGCAAGGGCTAAATAATGTTGAGCAATTGAGGTCTTAGATCAATTCCTGAATAAAAACAGGAAAAACCCATACCATAATTATAGACACCATCACAACAGATAAAAATAAGAAAATGAAGGCAGCAAATGAAGCTTTGAAATACTTGCATTTGCAAGCTTACTGGTCTTCTTTTATTCTTTTTGCTGCAATACTGATAGCTAATAGTATAAATACATTATTTCCAGCCTACTGAAATTAATAGTAGTCTAAGAAGAGGAATTCTCTTATGCAAACACAGAGTTTGATGTTTTGCGTACATTCTGGTCTGTTTGATGACAGATTTCCAGATGGAATCAGAAAAGTTTCTGTCTTGAGTAAACCTTGTTATTTCTACACAAATCATTACAAAAGCACTCAGTGCAAAGCTGATCTGAGTGATATCCTACTCAGTTCCTGACATCCAGAATCCTGATAGTTTATTTTCAACTTAATAATTTCGCAACTTTAGGTAAGTTATTATATCTATCCCAACCAACACTTAGCACTGCATACACTTGGTGTTTGCATACACCAGATATCAGCGACTGAGATGAAAGCTAATTTAAAAGATTCAAAGACTAATTCTTCAACTAAAAGAAATATCAGAATATCTCAAGTTCCTCTATCTAAATCCTGCTAGATTTTTGTTTTGACATACCCATTAAGAAACCAAAGGTATTACTATTTAGGACAAGAATAAGCACAGTGAGGTATTCTTTCTCTCCCAAAGTACACATCTATTTCTCATCTGGCCAGAAGACAAACTAACTAAGCAATACTTACATCTGATGTTCTTTTCTTCTGGACAATATAGAGTACCACCAGACATTGTCATCTGTTTAAGAAATACTGATTCCTACACAAAGAATGGAATTTACATGTCACAGCCTAATGAGAGTTCAGTAGATTTTCCTCTCAAGTTTAGGGAAAATTAATTGGGAAAAGAGTCAACTTGTACAGCTGAAACCTACTGCATTTCCCACAGTGCAGTTTTCCAGAGTATACAGTAGGTGGCAGTGAGGTATGAACTGAAAATTGGCTTCCACTTCCAACATTTCCTGGAATAATATTACTTTTTGTTTGTAGAAGTACATATTCATGAATGAATGAATATAGAAAGTGAAAGACTAAAAATTCACACACATGCTCAGAGAAGAAAGCAAGAGGAAGCATTCTGGGGGAAGAGGAAAACTAGTAAACTCAAAGGGGCATGGAAATTCTATAAAACTCTCATAGGAGACGCATGTTTAACCAAATAGTATTGATGCTCAAATGTTGGATCCCATTCTCCTCTCAGTCACAGTTGCATAAAAACAGGTGAGTCTCCATTGTTGCCAAAATGTTTGGCTAATGTAAATTTAGCTCAGAATTCAAACAACATGAACATCAGTTGCATGCAGGGTATTCACTATTCTTATCTTAATCAACACCATGTCAGATGAGATACTTTGCAAGCAGAGCAAAGAAAAATATTTACAATGAAAGGTTTGGACTTGTTTATTTTCCGTCCTTTTACAGAGCAATATAAAGCAAATTTTAAAATAATTTTAAAAAATGTATACACTCTCGAGAGTATGCATGCACATATAAAAGTATTTTAACTATACAGGCAACAGTTATATCTAAAAACTAATTGGCTTGGATTCCTCTAAGTTTGGCTGGATACTAATCTGACTTTTAACTCCCTCTGCTCACTATTTCAAAATGAATTCTTAATTTTTCTTCCAGTTTCCAACTGAATTTAATTAATTTTATTTTTATCTCATCACATTGGGAGTAAAAAGTTAATTTTATTGCAATAATATTTATTTGTGGCACCCCCAAGGTTTAATTTCTTACTGGAAATTGCACTTTATTCAATTAAGGGCTTCTTACTGAGAGGAAGATTACACCAAGAAGCTAATTTTTTTTAAATATGTATTTTCTTCTGTGAAATACTATTTAGCTGTGAAGGGTTAGTCCTTTTCTAATTCCCATTAGGGATTCAGGTCACATTGAGGAATAAATTTGCTCCAGGACCTTTTCATTTTTTTTCTTCTTTTTTATAACTGAAACAGCTCAAAAATTATTTTTATTATCCCTTCTGCTTCTCTTCAAGTATTGTGCAATAAATCCGATTGATGTTCAGGAAAAAAAGAGGCTAAATTAAGCACCAAACTAACTGACAACAAACTAAAGTACAATCCAGCAGGAATACTCCTTCTGAATAATAATTGAAAGTGACTATGAATGTATTATTTCTAATATGGTGTAAAATTATTGCCTCATTCTGCTCCTGTAGCAAGGAGGGTACCAGATGAAGTGCTGTACCTGCACTGCTCACTGACACTTTTTGGATTTACACTTGCCTAGGTGCTCAGGATATTCACACTGCCTAGCTGAATTTGGCCAGATTAGTCTCTGCTTATCTGTAACTTCAGAGGTATATATGGTGTACACCTTTCCCCTCTCCTCAGACATTTGATCAGACCAATGATCTAAATTTAGCTTTGAGGACTTCCCTCTACCTGTACATCCCACACATTACAGCCACAGACTTCTCCACAGTAATGCTAGACCTGCTTTACTAAATTCAACAATGCTAGAGAACATCTCCAGACACTGTAGCTCAGTTGTCTGTCATGTTTTGACCTGGAACAGCTCCTGTCCCTCCCAGAGAGGCAGCACAGGCCAAGGCTGTTCCTGCAGGCATGTGCCTGGCTTGGGAGCTGTGAGCCAAGCAATATGGATGTGGACCAACCTGTGCCACTCAATGCAGTCCAGGTAATACCCAGGAAGTTTAGTGAACTCCTGTAGAGATGGTCACCATCTTTGAACTGTGGCCAGTCAGGTTTTAAGGGATATCCTGAGTTACATGGCTTTATTCCTAAGTTACAGTAGCTTTCTTGCTGGATTAATGAGCAGCACTTTCCCAGGACTGCCTATGAGGACCTAGTACTTCATCCCTGCATACCTTTCAAAAGTCTGTAGATTAAATTATAAATACACAGCTAGCAAAACTAGATAATATATGTCTCTTCTAGAATGTCCCCTCCTCTGGACAGCTGTGAACTTGTGTGTCCCTTCCCCTGGACAGCTGTGCACTCCCATGTCCCTTCCCCTGGACAGCTGTGCACTCCCATGTCCCTTCCTCTGGACAGCTGTGCACTCCCATGTCCCTTCCTCTGGACAGCTGTGCACTCCCATGTCCCTTCCTGCACAGCTGCAGGAACACCTGCAGCAGGGCAGTGCTGGCTTCACGTACAGCAGCCATGCAGAACTCAACAAAGGCTAATCTGAAAACTCTTTCACTAAACTGAAATAAACCCGTGATGATAAATTTATCCACACGAGCTATTTCACATGCTTAAATCCTAAATAACAAGTATGTATTTGAACCCTAAGTGCATCAGTGTTTAAGTACACTGTACCTAAAAGCATGTAATTTTTCTATTCAGCACTCACCTGGAGAACACAACAAAAAAAAATGCTTGTTTTCCTCTCCCAGAAGTAAAAGGCTGATTTGTTAGGGGAATCAATGTATTCTCTGCAGCATCTCTGTTACAGCAGCCTAGCACTGTAGATGCTCTCAGCACCACAGCAGGCTGTCTTCGCCTTCAGATCCCCCTCATACACACAGCAGCTGGATACACACTTGGCATCCCATGATATAAGAAGCAATATAACATGGTGTCCAATAACACATATGGAGTGGAAAAATTAGGTTCTCTTCTTATTCTGAGATATGTCTGCAAGAAAAACATTACGATACTCTCAACCATCAGTTTAAACAAAAAGTCGAAACTGAACTGGAAAACTAAAGTTTTTTCTTGCAGAAATATTTTAAAGTATATATTCTCTGAAAATGCAACTGAAAATGGAAGGAAAATATGCGGATACTTTATTAAGAAAAAAAGAAAAAGAATATGTGGAATAAATACAGCATGTAGCTTAAAGGCTACTTGCCATAAAAGGCTTTTCCTGACTGGAAGTTATAGTACAGATGTGCTTAAAAAACAGATGTACATCAAAGACTGTTGATTAGAAGCACAGAGAGAAGTAATTATCAGTTTTGGTTTTTTTTAAAAAGAAATTCTTTTTCTAATACCAATAAAACCCTAGCATGTACAGAATGATTCTAAGGGTTTAATTAACCATATGAAAAATATAAATGCATATGCTATTCCTTCTCCACATCATCAGATTCTTATGGCTACTTTGGGTGAGCTTCTAATGTATGTGAGATAATGCCTTCATTATTTGCGACAGTATTAGCTTAAAGACTGAAACCATTTGAGATCTATTTTTTGCTTAGAAATGCCTGATGCTAATAATTCTTTGTGCACCAGAGGTACTTCCACAAGTAGATATTGAGGCTGGCAGTCAGAGAGAGCCCAACCTGGAATACAGTACAGCAGCACAAACCACAAGCCTTGCTAAACTAGTGGCCAGATGTAAGCACCATATCTTATTAATAAAATCAGCAAGCTGGTGTGGTGGGTGATGTCCCTGACCATGGCAGGAGGGTTGGAACTAGAGGGTCATTAAGGTCCCTGCCAATCCAAATTATTCTATGTTTACATGAAAATAAACAGGGCCAGAGCACAGCCACTGGCTCACTCCTCTTCCATGGGATGGGGGGAGACAATTGGAAAAAAGTTAACATTCATGGGTTGTGATAAAGGCAATTTCATAGATCAGAAAAGGAAGGGGAAGTAACAATAACAACGATGATGATGATTATGATGATAGAATACAGAAAACAAGAGATGCACAGTGCAATTGCCCAGCCAGTCCCTGAGAAGCAGCTGCCAGCCTCCAGCCAATTCCTCCCATTTTTGTTGTTCAGCATGATGCCATATAGTTTGTAATATCCCTTTGATCAGGTGGGGTCAGCTGTCCTGGCTGTGCCCCCTCCCAACCTTTTGTGTCCCCTCCAACTCCTTGCTGGCAGGGCAGCATCACAAGCTGAGAAGTCCTTGCCTTAGTGTAAGCACTGTTCAGCAACAACATGTAAGTGTGTTATCATTATTCTCATCCTAAATCCGAGCACTGTACCAGCTACTAGGGAAAAAATTAGCACAAATGTATGACTTTGGCTACATACTTGGACTGGCTGATAGTTTTCAGTGCTGGAAGGAGCTATTAATGTGGACCAAGCTCAGCTAAGTGATTATCAGCTTCTCACATTGAGGTATGGTTGATCTCTACCAAATGCTAATTATTTCATCATGTTAGCAAATACTCATTTCTTGGCCAACACATTCATCACAATCTATTCCATATGTTGATTTAAGCTGCCCTGTAAGATTAATAGTGGATGACAACTGGATTGTTTAGGGTGTGACATACTTATCAAATTAGTTACAAGTATCCTCTCAATTGTTTATTTTCTCTACTGAGACAATTAAACCACTATTACAGCCAGTTTCCTTCTCTCTAACTCAGACTGGAAGTATTTTCTTCTCCTCATTTACCAGCCTCACGAGATTTCTTTCAAAATCTTGTCGGAATTTATTCTCCTTCCAGTTATTCATAATATCTTCCAGTATCCTTCTATGAAGCCAAATAATTACTTACTCCCCAACACTATCTACTTATTCTTCTTTAAACTTCTTTCCACGTGTACAGGCTTTAAACATGTGATTTCTGTTGTTCTTCATTTCTGTGTAAGTAAACTTTAGATAATAGTTCTTTCCTCAAACCTGATTTTGACAGGAAACATAAAACATTAATACACAGCTGAAAAGAAATATTTCTACTACAGAATAAGCATTTCTTACTGGTTTACCTGTCAACTGCAGGCAATTTAAATCTGCACAATTATATGGATTATTACTTAGAAATTGCCAGTGTTAGAGTTTGTCTCTGTCAGAACAAAGGAAATGTCCTAGGCAAGAGTAACAAAGCCAATTGACTCTCATATCTCCATCATGAACATTCACAATTTGCATTAATCATTATTTACATGTAATTAACTGAATGGAAAAATCCTGCCACCAGTAATATAAGCATGATATCCAGAAAAAAAATAAGTTTTAACATGCATATTAGGATGTAATATCAACATCATACAACAAGTTACAGACTTATTTATATATTTAAATTTTCATTGATACACAGCTTTTCAAAGGAAAATATCTTAGACATTTGAATATTTCTAAAATATCGAAAACAATTTGACCATTTTAAACTATGGATCTACCCAACAGACAAAACACACAGAAACATTTAAGAACGATTTGTAAGGTAAGTGCAACAAAGCAATTATTCATAGTCAGGAAATGTGTCTATTTAGATTAAGTGATCATAATATTATTTGTTTCCAACAAATACAATTCTCTGATCTTTAAACAATACATTATTTTGATTTTACAAGTTAGATGACTGATGTATTTTTGAATATCTGGATAAACATACAAGAGAAATCTTTGTGAATCAAGACTTTCCATGCCAAGTCTCAACTGTGAGGGATTTTTTATTATTAAGTATGAATTCCTGGAAAACATGGTTAATCACAGAAAAATTGGCAAAATTTTCACAGTATTTGCTCTAACAGGCACCACCGTAATGGGCTGCAGATCTATGAACAGGCCAAGAACAGAAGCTAAAACTAACACTGAAAAATACAATATGTTAAAAACTGGGAAGATATGGTTTTCTTTTTTTAAATTATAATAGATGGGATTGATTTCATCCATGATTTACATAATGAACAACTTAAGTAGCCTGATCTCATCATTTCTCAAAAACATTGTTTTGATAAATTATTCCTTTCTGAAATTTCATCCAGCAGTGAAATTTTGGTCATGTTTGAAAAACTGATTTATTCTCTTCCTATGCGCAAGAATTACTGCTTGGAAACATAACTGAGCTTTCAAACAACAGATCAGATATAAGTTACTATCGCTAGCACAGTTTTGCTCATTCCATGCTGGCCATAAGTCTTGAATAATCACTGATCCTCAAATTTCACAAAGCCTTAAAAGCCTATGTGCATAATGTTATGGGCTGCAAGAGTCTGCTGGTGGCATCAGAACAAAAAAACGTGAAAGTGGCTGCTCTGGGTCAACCAAGGATCCACCAAAACCACCACTGCAGCATTAGCCCAAAACTAACCCGTCAGTAATGGCATAAAAGTAGGACAAAGATATGTACTCCCTTTCACAAGAAGCCTCCAGCACACTTGAGGCCTGGCATGTCCATGGCCATATGGAGGCTCTCACTGTAGCAGGGCTTGGGAACAGGTTCCTGCTGAAGAATATTTGTCCTGATAGAACCCTTGTAAGTGGGAGCCTCAGCCTGTCTTTCCACCTCTCAGTAACTTCTTCAACACCTCATGATGCTAATTCTGCAAGTCTGGTTAGGGCCATGTAACTATGACATTTTGGCTCATAATTTTTCAGATGATAATAGATCAGGACAAACTTCTTTTGCACAAAAGGGAGAGATGACTTTGCATGAAACTCAAAGTGTATGAAATCCAGGCTTATCAAAAAAGCACGAGACATGCATTGAATGTGCAAGTCTCACAGGTACTGCCTGAGACATGAGAGACCAGAAACAAAAAAGGAAAAGATGAACTGCTATCTGAGATTAGACTAATAGAGAGTGGAAGAAAGAGTGGAGGTACAGCCCGCCATGACAGTGTTTTCATGCTAAAGTCAGGGTATTTATTATCTTATGCCCTGAATGCCAGGTCCATTCCTGAGATAACAGGTCATGAATTGCCTTCTTTTCCAATGCCCACCCACAGCATCATGTGGCCATCAAGATGCTGCCACTTAAAAGCTTGTAGCTCCATATTGTCTCATACAAAAATGTGTGCATCACTCTGTCTCTACTTTAAACGCGTTACAAACCATGCACATAGTGCCTGCATTTCAGTTATCCAAGGTTTACTGCTATAAAAAATAATTGCATATTTTTGCATGTGGTTTTCAAGTACCACAGTTTGGAAAGACAGGCCCAGGATGGTAGTTACAAAGCATGAAAGCATGTGGAGACATTAATTTCTGATAAAATGACTGGTTAATAATCGTGTTACAAACTGGCTACATCAGACAACACACTGAAGTAAGACTTCTATCACCTTTGGGAAAGAAAATAGAAAATTATTTCTCTGTGATTAAATGGGGTCAGAAAAGAGAAAGGCATCTGTTAATATTCTTTGCTGAGGCAAGGTTATTCAGCCAACTATTGTGCTAGTGCAAATGGTAACAGTTTGTTGCAGATGTGCAGTGGAATATAATGCAGCCAAATCCTCTGGGCTTTTTGAAGTAAGAAACTATGCACAGAAGATGCTGGCGGGATTAATAACTATTATAAAAGAGAATTTTAAGCACAGTGGCCCTTGCTTCAACCACCAAAATTGCAAATGTTCAGTTGTAAATGTTATTTTGAGAAGATTAAGATGTAGGTTGACTCAGAAAACAAAGTCCAAGTGGATAAGGGATTTCAGGCTTCTATATTGACATTTCAAGGCAGACAGATTTTTTTTTAGGTTCTAATCACTTATTATAATGATTTTAATTATAATTGTAGCCGAGAGACAGAGATAGAGGGACTACAAAATAGAGGAATTATTTTAGGATAGTATAAAAGAGACACAAATATCTCAGCTGTAAGAAAAGAGAAACCAGAGTATAGCAAAAAACTACATTCTACTTTCAGCTACATCAAGTATTCTGCAGATATTTTGCTGGCATTATATATCCTAGGTAAGTTTTCACTATTTTTTTTTTCAATAGTGCTCCACAAATTTCAGAAATTTTCTCTACAATCACCCTCAATATTCCAGAGAGGTTTACAGCTTCCCATCAGTCATACAGTCATATAAATTGCCCTTCCCTGGTAAAGCAATGTCCTCACTCGGACTAAAATGTCAGGTGCTCTAAATTACATAGCACCAAAGCACATGTTGCATCACTTTTTTTTCTATTAATAATGGAGAACCATATAATTACTTAAAAAGCCATGAATATTTTACCTGTGGCAACATTATTGCTTTCTAAGATAGTATAACAATTTTGATTAATTTACCATCTCTTCAAATTTGAACTCAAACTATACATATCAGAGAATGGCTGAAGCTGGAAAGGACTTAAAACTTAAAAAGAGAGATCATTTGGTCCAACATCTCCTGCTCAAGCAGGACCTTGCAGAGCCACTTGCTCCAGACTGTGTTCAGGTGGCTTTTGAACATATCCAAGGAGGAAGACTCCACAACTTCTTTGAGCAAACCTGTGCCAGCACTTGGTTGCCTCACAGTGAAAAAAGTGTTTCCTGATATTCAGAAGGAACCTCCTGTGTTTCAGTTCACACCCATTGCCTTGTTTCCACTCTCCCTTCAGGTATTTACACATAATATTATGTTTCCCCTGACCCTTTTTCTCTCCAGGCTGAGCAGCTTTTCCTCCCTCTCAGCTTTTCCTCACATCAGAGATGCTCCAGTCCCTCTAATCATTTTCACAGAACTCTTCACTGACCTCTCCAGTATGTCCATGTCTCTCTGGTACTGGGGAGCCCAGAGGTGGACACAGCACTCCAGCTGTGGCCTCAGCAATGCTAAGGAGTAGGGAAAGATCTCCTTCAACCCACTGGCAACATTTCTCCTCCTGCAGCATAGAACACCATTAACTTTCTAGGCTGTAATGGCACATTGCTGGCTCAAATACATAAATATATTGAGATTTCTTATTTAAAGATTAGAAAAATATATCCCATTCACTTAGATTACCTATTAAATACAAAATGGTATCATCACCAAACATCAAAATTATCAGTCTAGATTATTTACATCAATTTATTTTATACAGATTGAAAGATAGCTTGTGGAATTGCAAGAGTGAATTAAAGCATTAATGAGTAAATAAAAGAGACATAGAGAGTGGAAACCTCTGTTTATTGAAGAAAAATAAAGTACAAACATGGGCAGCAGAAGTAAACCAGGGAAGTGGGGAGGAATATAGCTAAATGGAGAAAGGTGTCAAAAACTGAAGGAAGAAGAAAGCATGCTGGGGAACCAGAGGTATTCTGGAAAGAGTTTTGAAAAGTGTTAAAAGCCTAGTAGTCATTAGATACAACCAAAACCACGACAGAAGGAATGACATGTTGACATTTAGGTGAATTTATATTAAGTGATGATTTTTATAATCACCCACCAAATGAAGTACTTAATAATTTAATATAATGTTTTGAAAATTAAACATTGTAATTATTTTATGGAGGGCAGAAAACTCACATCATTATGCATGTCTGATAAGCTCAGCAACTTCAAAAATGGAGGTTTGAGTGAAGCTACAACAATTTAATGAATATTTGAAGTGATTTTCAATATGCACTGTGCCAACACCTGTGTAAGAGTGTATCTATCTTTGTTAAAGCATCTTGAGTGGAGAGCTTCTCCCTCAAACAAGAATATCAAATTTTATTTCAATACAGACTGAAAAATTATGCAGGATTTGAATGGAATATTATGAAATAGTATGAATTTTCTTTTTCCTCCAGGGACTTAAGAAAACATATCAAATTTTTTTGTGGTTATGTTAGAAAGCTAAATAAAAAAATTTTAAAAATACCCAGAAGTAGAAATGTCCCAACAAAAATGCACACTGTGAACAACAGCTATGTCTCCTCTCCAAACTGCATTATTCCATTGAAAATCATTTATTGTAGTGACCAAGAAATGGAGTTCTAGGGTTATTTAGTAGCCACATCTTGACATGTAGAAAAATAGCTGTATATCAAATATCACAATTATACACAACACAATAGCAATACAGTCATGCAAAACAAAACACAATCCATTAACCACAATTTGAATATTTTCATATGCTTCTGCAATTCCTGTTTTCAGCCAGTACTGGAAGCTCCAAAATCCTGGAAGAAAGTTTGTTCTTATGGCATGATATTGAGAGATTTTACATCCCTTTTTAGTGGTAAGATAAATTAAATCATGGTCAATAATTTTTGCAATGATATAGAAAGCTAAATATTCTTGAGATCATGGTTAGGATCCTAGAGCTGTGGGTTAATATCCAGACTGTATGCAAAGACATACTGTGCTAACATTATTCCAAACTTATATGTAATTCACAGATAGCTTCAACACAAAAAAACTCTATCCTTCTATTCCATCCCTGGATTTTGGCCTTGCAAAAATAGGGTATTAAATACCTGAAAGTAAATTGTGTATATTTTCACTGATACTGAGCAATTCCAAGAATAGTGCAAAACCTTTTTTTTTTGCCAAACTGTTTCAAACTCCCATTTAACTCCCATTTCTAGAACAGTCAGGGAGGGTTCCTTGCAGAGTGTTCAGCACATCTGAACACTCAGTTATTTGTCTCATTTTGGGCTGATTTGTGTAACTGCAACATAGACAGAAGTATTTCTTAAATTAGGACACTGCTTCTGAGAAAAACAAGAGAATATGATTTTATGGGACTAATTGCAATCTAGCATTTTATTATCTTAATTTTAGTGTGGAGAAGTATAAGACTACAAAAATCTCCTACCATGCTCTGCAGTACCATTACTTTGGTCAGAAAAGACTAACTTTACGATGAGCATTTTCACAAGCCCCTGAGGGATTTAGAACAGCAAATTCAACTAGAAATCAGTAAGGCATTTTGAAAAAAGCTGAAGAAATCTTTGAACACACTCATCCCTCTGAAAAACACTCTGCAGTAGCAAATGTTCAAAAGTGCTCAGCACTCCGTAGGGCATGATAATAACAAAACTGTTATGGAACAAACATTTGAAAGCCTGAACAACAGCAGCTGTGTATTAAAAGAAGCACCAATAGCAAAAGATTAAAATTATTCTAGCTGCAAGCATCTTCTGAAGTTAGGAAATACCAGCAAGCCTGGAAGCACAAAAACATTTTTAGTTCTGTGCATGTACACATACATTTTAGTATTAACATTACATCTAAACACATTACTATTATCCCAATCTCTCTAATGTGGGGATGTTAGCTTTTGGGGATAACACAGTAAGCTTGACATATAACATGATATATACCAAACTTAATCAGAAAAATCTAAGCACATACAAAATCTAAGTTTCCATATCTTAGCTAAATGTGTTGAGTGGTAGAAAAATTAAAGCAGAATAATAAATGTTGGCTCCTGAAGTACAGTAACTCAGACAAAATTGTGTCTACATTTTAACATTATATACACAATTAGATACTCAATTTCCTGGTATTTTTCCATCAAAATAAAGCTAGACTGTAATAAACACTGTGTGAAGCCTAAAGCAAGGAAGATCTAGATCTGATTTTTATTATCATTATTTTTTATAAATCTGGCAGAAGAACACTCCAAAACTTCCAAACTAGACTGAGTACTTCTTGGATTTATTTTCAGAAGTGTAAGATCACCATAAGTACATTTTACCTCCTTTTTAATAGGAAAATATCTTTGGTAGCAAAGATGAGATTATGGAGCTTGTTTAGTATTAACTTTTACCAAGCATAAACAATGTTTCTCTGAGTTACTACTGACTCATATGGCTAATGGCAGTAACAATTATCACTTCATTTTCTTTGAAATGGCTTAGGCTTGAAACCCTCCACACTTGACCTTTGTGACAACTCATGACTGTAAACAATCAGCAAGTGCTTGCTTTCCAAATCTCACACCTGAGGTAGCATGGTGACATCACTGCCCTTCAACAGGCCTTTAAAATGAGCTTTTTAATTTTAACTTTGGCTCAGATGAACGCCGTATTCACGTGACCACTACTGTAATAAGACAACTTCAGTCAACACAGTTTGAAGACCACAAGCAGCATATTTAAAAGAAAGCTACTTCTTACTAGCAGAATGTAAATAAAACTGAAGATTCAAGTATTTTTATCTGAAGCAGGAAATTGCTGTGCTTAATACAGGATTTGGAAAGTCTGACTGTATCACAACTGGGTTTCATGCAATCTCTTTTTGGACACACAATTATACCTATTCAAGACAAATGAAACTGCTGACAGGAATCAAGGAAGTAAATTACCAGCTATTATTTTGCTCAGTCACAATGCATTGCATTAGCTCATTTTTTAGAGCTTAATAGAGAATATGAATTTCTAATCTTCTCAAATTAGCCTGCCAGATCATTGCATTGAAGTGTTCCTTCACTAATAATACTTGATTTTTGCTGCTGCTAGGTTTTAAGTAAATACCATGAAAACCAAAGGTTTTCATATAGAAATACATCAGAGTTTTCACATGAATACCTAAATGAGACACAGTGTTTTAGCAAACATTAAAAACTCTAAATCAGCACCTTTAAATATGTTCCTTTTGGGATTGGGTGTCAGGTAAAAGTTTGACAATCACACTGAGTCAAAAATCATGAGCCAGTTGCAAGTAAAATTTAAACCACTGGATTTTAATGGAACAATTAATTTCCAGTGCTTTTCATTTAATTTTGGTGTTGAAACATTCAAAGTGTCCATTTTCTCCAACTTTGCCTGCAGCTATAAAGTTCTGGAAAAAAAGCTAAAACATTAAAAGTATTATTATGTGGTGGTTCCAGCAGCTGAGCTTTAAGAAATCAGGAAACTAGTGACAAAAATTACACAAGAAAGCAATACAAGGAACTACCATTAGTGTTCTCATTACTACTTTATTCTCTAAATTGATTTAGGAAGTAATAAGGTAAAGCCTTTTCATAACAATTCCTACAAGTGATACACTGTGACTTTCAGAGTTCAAAGAGTTCTGCTGAAGGAAGTACCTGAGCTTCTTCACAGTGCCCAAAAGTGACAAATATTTTTACAGATTTCAGGGCATTTGTTCCTTTCCTTTGGCAGCTGAAGCATTGCCATGCAGACAGCATTAGAGTTTCCCTCTCTAAAAAAGTGTCTTTCCAAAATCAGTCATTTTTGATTGAGGGAGAAGACAAAAGTTCACACATCACACTGTTCTCAGTAAGAAAGCCTTCCTTACTCTTTCATCTGATATTGTCTTGGAATGAGACAATTAGAAAAAATACTCATTTTTGTACAAGTGGTACAAAAGGTAAACATACCAATTCAATTGCTAGTGAGCTGACATGAAGCCTCTACCAGTTCTAGAGGATTTACACAGCTAATTGTCCAGCTAGATGAAATTTTGGTTCACACAGAAAAATAAAACTCCTATCAATAAATCCACACCCTTCTTTAATAGCCCTGAAAGATGATACAGAGATGCTGACTTGAACGACTTTCTGAAAAAGAATAATAATTTTTGAGTGGTTGTTTTGAAACATGTTGTTCCCAGCTTTGAAGTGCTCACACTGATGCAGGCAGTTAGAACTCCAAGTCCAGCAACACTATTTAAACTCTTATTCTATACTCAGTGGCTGTGGAAAGTGTATTTTTTTTTTTAATAATTTCTTCTAGGACAATATTCACTGAACTAGAGAGAGGTTCTTAAATTGCTCAATGAAGAGAGAAGGACTTTAGTAATATTCTGGTTCCATTTTACATTCACTTTTAAGTTCTGAGATCCCATTACTTTGTGGAACAAGTAATAATTACAAAACAGATAGATTTGCTTCTCGTTTAAACCCACCAAGCAATTAAATTTTGCTGGCTTCTGACTTTTAGCAATAACCATCGAGAAGTTCACACTCATCAATGCTATGAGAGATAAATCACAAATCATCTATAAAACACCACCAGCCTATTCCAGATAAGTATCTTATCCAAAGAGCTAGGAGTTGAATGCTTTATAAGCTTGAGTCACAGTCTGAGATACTGTAAACCTATGACACTGTAATACAAGGGGGAGAATGTTCTCTTTCAAAGAAATGGAATTTCTTTTATCTCACTGAAAAAAAATAATTCAGATGTTTGGAAGAAAACTAAGAGAAAAGTAAAATATTATTTCACAACATACTCCACCCAAAAATCATTATTCTGGAAAAGACGTATGAATCAACTTCTTTTTAGAGCTTGAAATTTTAAGAACAATTACTCCTTTAATTAAAAAACTCCAGTTGAAAGAAATATTCAGCATGTTATACAACCTTTCTCAAAACACTTTTCTGGTTTTTGGGTCATCTCTGAGTTCTGCAGAAATAATAAATCCTCTTCTCTTTTTCCTTGCCACAGCTGCAAGAAAAAAATGAACTTTATCTCCCAGGATTTTTCCATTTATATGTCTAGGGCTCATGATCCACTGGCTTCCTCTGTTCTCAAAAAAGGAATTATTGCAGCCTACGCTCAAGCTGGCACTGGATTGCAGACACGATTAACAAAGTCTGGTGGCAGAATAACCACATGCTGAGTTCTGGGAATTATAGCTGATAGCATCTATTCATCCCAACGAGAACACATATAGAATCACCTTCAATGACTATGAAAAACTGATTCTGACCTTACATCAGAATGTCAGTAATTTGTATTATCACACTGACACAGTCTGTCAAGATCTTGAAACAACTTCCGTTTGCTTCAGGACTCACCTCCATTTTTTCTGCTGCAGTACTTTCTTTTAGCTAGAAACCTTCCACCAGTTATTCCAGTTGCCTAACCAGAGCAATGACCTGAAGCCTGACACAGGACTTGCTCAGTAGATATTTTTCATCTGTCAAGTTTCTATGGCCCAGAAATTTCTTCAGCCATCAATTCTCAAATACATCTTTTTTCCCTGTTGTAAATACACTCAAATAGTCCTATTCACATTCACTCTTACTGCTATATGGCAGAGTTGCAAACTGATTTTCAGTGCATCTCCCCTGCACAATGTTGTGTAATGCTTAAAATTATCCTCTATGTTTTACCAAATTATGTTTTTTCTTTGCAAACCTTAACAGAAGTTTTTCCTTCTAGTTCAGATATTATAAGGAACAGATGGTAAATGAGGAGGTACCAAAATAATCTGGTCCATAAATTTAGGGCAAAAATAAAAAGCTGGAATTTCACCATCTTTTTGGTAGCTTATAAAGAGCTCTGTTTTAGAAACACTTTAGACATTTGTCATGTCAAGTAGTAGATAAATGTAGGAACTTTGTCAGTATTGAAGATACTATAGTATTAAAGATAGATGCAATCTAGCTTCAGGGCAGCTATGCTGGATCTGATCAAAGCTGCTTGGCACTTGCCTCTAGTCAACAGCTAACGTTTCATTGTGCAACATTAAAAGCAATGAATTAAGCAAAAAAGTTTGACAGTTTTTATAGTATTCTTTCTACTGTGCTGAACATTTTTATAAGTACAGTTGGCAAGCCATTCAAAATGCTCACATTTATATCTGACAGAGAAACAGAATAATTGAAGAGTTGCCTGCCGTTTCCATCAGGAGTTCACTGTAAGGAATGCCACAGTGTTAACATGGGATATTGATGTCCCTGGAAATCCCTGTGATCTTATGCTCTATGATAGTTCAAGCACCTGTGCTGGAGTTGCAAGTCATGCCCCTTGTTTGCAATTTTTTAAGTTTTCAATAAATCTGACATGCTGTAAAGCACCTGCTTTGGTGTCCTACCGCTGCTGCTCTTTGCAAATAGATACCTCTGACTTGGTACCAGGTTTGCAGGAATCATCACCCTTATGTGTAGGATCAGCTAAGAATGCCAAAGAATGCTCACAAGGAAACCAATTACAGGCTTAAAATGGACAAATATATGAGCAGCCAAGCCAATCAAGTTCTGTAAGAAGAATAGTCTCAAAACATGATCTAAACGTTTGCTATTGTGTCTGCAATATTTCTACAGAGTAAACAGATGTGCACAAGATAAGACTGAAGTGTCAAACATGAAGGCACTGCATAAGGCTGTATAAACTCAGCCTCATTTGAACTCCAACAGCCTTCTACCTAATTCACTCTGTATAAAGACACCCAAACTGAAAAACTCTCACATTAAATGGCAAAGATGATGTAAGATACTAATTCAGTGGAGGACACTTTAAAACAAACTTTTTGGGGCCCCTTCAAAATCTAAACAGTGCTAGTTTAGACACACAAAATAAATATGTTTAAGATAGAGGACTTATTGCACAAAGGGGCCCTGCATTGTGTTCATCATAATCAATACTGCTTCTGTGTTTGATCATATGGAGTAGAATGTTATACTGACACAGGGAGAGTACTGAGATACCTCCACGATATTGCATTGCTTTTTACATGTTACTACTCATTTTAGACTAATTTATTCTTAAGACTGTGCTCAGAAAATTATTTAAACCTACTCCTTTTAATGGGTACAGTATCATGTAAAATCAATGCAGAGTGGGGATGCCCTGATCATCATGAGCAATTCTTGCTTTCTATTGCTCTTTTCCTTTTCGGGTTTACACTCCTTTACTGAACACTATCTGCAGTAATTTTTGTAGTTCTTCAGAATAAACCAGGAATTCAAAGTGCTCAAGGGGAAGTTCTTTGCATTCACCTCTGAGGTACAAAGCAAAATGTACTACAGGAATCAATGGTGCCTAAACTTTCCAATCTGAGATAAAATTATAACAAATTATCTCAGAAAGCTCTAAAAATACAACAACAACAACAACAGCAACAACAACAAAAAGGACAAAATCAAGCAACGATTAAAAAAAATAGCAGCAGATCTTTTCTTCTATTCCTCTTCTTCTGCGGTTCACGAGAGGTAAAGATGCAGACATATCTAGAGCCTTTCTGTGAAGGACTTTGACAGCACAGCCTTAAAAATCAGTGCAGTTGTCTCCAGCCTAGCCCTAACACTGGTGATCACACAAGTGAGAGCAGCTGGGGAGATTGTTTCTTCACATATTCCCTCCTGGCACTCCCCCTTCACTCCTGTAGCCGTCTGGTGCAAGTTAATTAAATTAAATCTGGCCTGCAGCAGAATACTGGAAACTGCTGCATTTAGGCATGGAGCAGTGTGTCCTTCCAGAGTCACTGTGAGCCTCTCTGTAATAACTAGACAGGCATAAACCCCACAAGAGGATTAGTCCCCCAAGTTAGCACTCTGGATCTATGCACCCATAGAGCAAATCACAGTCCTTCATCCCAAACACAGAACCTCATGACCTGAAAACATTATATCTGCACAGCACCATGCCAGATCTAATAAATCCTGTGTCTCAGCAGGGACCATTAACTCCTGCACAGCATTATGCTGACACTTTTAAACTCTCCATTTCTTGAGCTACTTTATGCAGCACTGTCTTGGGAGTCTCTGAACTACACATCACTGTAGAATTGCACACTGTTTTTCTGATTTTGAAAGGCATTGGAAACCAGTCAGTGAATCAACATTTGTGGATAGGTTTTACCTTCTACCATTGACTAGCAAAGCCATTAATCAGGACCCATACAATTGTACCTTCATGATTTTTTTCTGCCTAAAGAACCAAAGAACGGGAAGAAGCCATAGCTCTATTTCACAGATTCTTCCCTCTCTCCTCTTTCCTGGGCTCTTTACCCCTCCACATTTTCCCTCTCTGGCTGTAGGATAGAAGTAAACAACTTCTGCTGAATTTAGCCTGGAACCATGAGGTTCCTTTCTTAGGCTACCTTAGGCTGCCACTGGCTATCAAGCAGGCAGGCCACAGAGTATTCAAAATGATTCTCCAGAATAAGAAAGGGTAGAAACAGGACATCACAATCACACATGCTATGAAGGGTAGAGACAGGACATGACAATCACAACAGCAGTGTAATGAGCTCCTGTGTTAACAGTCAAGCAGCTGCAATTAGCTGGTGTACACTGCTGGCCTACTGCAAGTGGGAGTGTGATATATACTTAGATAATTTGAATTGGTACTGTAAAAGGAGTTTGCACATGATTACTGGATCTGATGGTCACCAACACAAACAATCATTGCCATCAGTGACACCAAGACTGGAGGAAGCCTGGGCTGCCATGATCACACACTGCTGGAGCTGGAAATCCTCAACAATGTGGGTCAGGCAAAGAGAAAAGTGAATTTTAGGATAACAAAATTCCAGCTGGTCAAGGAATAAATCAGTAGGACCTCCTGGTCCTATTTCTATTAGTCAATAATAGAAACCCCTGGAAACTTCCCTCAGGGTCAAAGGAGTAGAACAGAACTGGTAGAACTTTAAGGATGGTTTCCATAGAGTGCAAGAGCTCACAATTCCCAGGTGTAAGAAATCAGAAAAGGAAGGCAAGAGAGCAGCAGGCTGAGTTGAGACCTGCTTATCAAACTAAAGGCATGAAGGAAATGCACAGGCAATGGAAGCAGGGCCAGGTATTCTGGTAAGAATACAGGGACGCTGCCTGGTTGCATGGAGATGGAGTCAGGATGGCCTAAGTGCAGGTGGAGTTAAACTTGGCAAGGGACCAAAAGAATAAGAGGAAGGGCTTCTACAGGTGTGTCAGACAGAAAAGGAAGGTCAAAGAAGGTGTACCCCTTGATGAGCAAAACTGACAAAACAAGTAACAGATGAGGAGAACACTGAGGCACTTGACAACTTTTGTGCCTCAGTCTTCACCAGCAACCTCTCTTTCCACACCACTTGAGTGAACAGACGGGAAGACTGGGAGAGCAAAATCCATCCAAGAGATCAGGTTCATGACCACCCAAGGAACCTGAATGTGCATAAGCCTATGGAGCCTGAGGAGATGCATCCCAGAGTCCTGAGGGAATTGGCTGATGCAGCTGCCAAGTCCCTGTCCATATCTTTGAATAATCATGGCAATCAGGTGAAGTAGCAGGTCACTGAAAAAAGGGAAACGCTGTATCAATTTTTAAAAAGTTTAGGAGGGAGAGCTCTGGAAAATACAGACCTATCAGCTTTACTTCTGTGCCTGAGGATATCATGGAACAGTCAGGATGTGGCCCTTGTATCAATACTGTGAATACAAATACTATCTGTATAGATTAATAGGTTTATTATTTAAGAGACTTCTGTGCAAGGAAAGCCTTACTGAACCTTTTAAAAATGAGGAAAGCTGATGCTTTCTAATCATGCCACACCTGAAGCAGATGGCTCTCCAGACCTGTCATACCCAGGCTTGTGCTTTGGCAGAGGATATGCAAAAACTGTGGATATGCAAAGACTGATTGATCCTAAGGGAGAAACATATAATCTCAGACAGGTGAGTGTTTGCTGGTTTCTCTGCTGTGACTGAAATGGCTGACACTGTAATGTACAAAAATAGGTCTTTGGTCAAGAATCAGAAATGAGTATGTATATGGCTTTTCCTCCTTCAAGTGGATTGTAGTTTCAGAATGAGCAAAAGACAAAAACCAAGAGGAGTTCCTTCACAAGGGTATGCACAATAAAATCCATCAAGTACCTTTTATGGACAAATTCAATCTGTGCACTTGGATCAGCCACAGCTCTTTTCAGTATTTCCATGTGGATTAGCAGCTGGCTCTCCTTCAGTATTTTTAAACAACCCTGAATTGCATAATTGCCATGGGACCATTCTAACTCATACTCTGGTCATTTACGAGGATTTACACTCTGGTACACTCAGTTATTCATTAAAACCAGATAACTCCCACAGGAGACACAGCATCACTCAATATTCATGCTACTTCTGAAATATGGTATACTTAAAGAAACACACATGTTTAAAGTACTTATCTGGTCTAAGATATAATAATGGCAATAAATAAATTGGGCATATTATCTTTTAATGATTGGGAAAACTATGTTAATGTCTTCCCAAGAAAATAGTTCCTACTACTTTAATTAAAAAAGGAGGATTGAGGGATAATTTATATTGAGAAGGAAGGGAAAAATGCACTTGAGTTGGCTTTTCTGCACTGCCAGTAATTCCCTCGAAAGCCTTTAAAAATAAGTTGAAAATGTATCCTGCCAATATGATAAAATAATACATAAATTTCCACAGGCTGAATCATCCTGATAAAGTTTGTAGAAATAAAGCCTTGTACTCAGTATATATAGTCCATTACAAGGTGCTTTGGGCAGTGGTACTGAAGAGGAAAACTAAAACAGAAATCAAATTACATCAATGCTTTTCCACAAAAGTATTTTGCTAATGTCATGAAAGGTACCCTCTAAAGGTCACTTTAGACAGATTTAATTTCTAGTTTATGCATTTTTAAATTCTGTTTCACTCAAAGAGACTGAAGTCTCTTAAAAGCTTTAAAATGTAACCCATCAGTTAAAAAAGCAAACCAAAACCACACTTCACTACAGCAGCACTCCAAGGACATTTAGGCCAGTTATATCTATCTAAGCTAAGTTGCAGGTTTCAGTATAAGTAATGCATTATTTCACTGCATTCACACAAAGCCACAAATTTTAATAATTGTGGTTGTAACCCACAGTAATATTTACCCAGACAAAAACGAGCAAAAAAGTTTTGTAGGAGCACAGTGACACAGTAACAAGCTGCCTCAACTCCCATGCAAGAGCCACCATCCCATTTTCAAGGAAAATACAAGCCCAAATGCTGAATAGTTACTTAAATTACCTAAATCTCAAAAGGGTTATTTTCAATAAGAGTTGATATTTTTTCAGGGCATTTAATTCCTTAACTGCTTGCTTTAACTGATCTGATTTCAAACATGGAGGAAAAAGAGGAGGATGAGTCAACTCACCAGTCATATCTTGTTCACAGAGCTTTAAGAGCCATCTCAACCTGCAAGCAAGGTGATGCAAAGAGGAGGTATTCCTGCAAAATCTGCATGTTGGTCCCTGATGGATAGTATGTGGTTTCAGAATTGAACATAAGTGCTACTCAAACTGACGTTCAAGTTTATGTGGCTTATAAAAACTATTTCTAACTACTTTTCAAATATGAGTCTGATTGGATTGCATTTTCCCTTTGGAAAATAATTAAGGAATGGATTGCTCCCAACAATGTAATAGAAAAATAATAGCAATTGCTTAAAAGTCTCCGTAAGTTTATACTTGAACTCACTTTAATGAACATGAATCAAATGCATGCACAATACAGTTATTTGCTCTCTTAGCTCAAAAAAAACTCACAGGAAATATCCATATAAGTTTTTGTTTCTAAGAAGAAAGATTGTAGAAAATATGATATTTTAATGCAGAAAAGAAAAATCAGAGTTTCTTGCTTTGAGTTACTTCATAGTATGCTGTCACCTGAGAGGCATATTGCCTAAATTTTATAGCAAATCTAAGAAGCATCAGGTATAGAAGTGCTCCAATACAGGCACATGCATGCATGTACATCTCATGGTCAATGAATGTAAATGTCATGAAAATGTAACTGCAGATTTGTTGTGAGTTTTTATATTTTCCACTTTGAAACAAATAAAACCATCATTTTTCCTATCATTGGTCAATCATCATATCTGAAAAAAGCATGAAGAGGGACACAACTAAGACCAAAAAAGGGAAAATATTTAATGTCTGAGGATTGTGAGAGTAATGGCTAATCCTGGTTTTCTCACAATTGACCTGATTTGAGCAGGAGGCTGGACTAGATGACTTTCTGGGGTCCTTTCCAACCTGAAACTACTTATGATTCAATTTTCACTTTTTTTATTGATACCAAACAGAGATGAAAACATTTCTGCTCTTCCTAGAAGCCAGTACAAACTTAATTGACTAGTGATGATATAACTCTAGATCCTGCCTATGTGCCTTAATTAAAATACATAGTCTAGTTGCAGGCACCCTCACTGAAATGAGCAGTATTATGTGTTTCATTTTGTTCAAGGTCTAGATTTCCTTTACAATTAGTTTTCACTGGCTGCAGTGCCTTCTGAATGTGATCAGCTAAAGGGTAGAAAAAGACTCACATTTTATACTCACAGCACAACATTCTCTGTACGAAGCAGATGTTGACAATCCAGACAAGCAGAATCTGCAGCTGACAAAGGCCTGTTTCCTGAACAAATGTACTAACAAGCATGCCAGGCTCTGAGGGTTAAGCCACACTATAAAACAGTTCTTGTTTCCTGGAAAGCCTCCAGACTACACTGGACTACTATTTTGTCCCTTCTTGCTCCCACTTATTAGGTTCTTCACAAAATGTGCAGAATGGCCATCAAATAAAATACTCACTAAAATATTTTCTCATTACTATTGCTTTCCCAACCTGCACTGTGTAAATAAGTGGTTTTGGTGGAGTTTACTTCTTGTAAACTGATGCTGAAGTGGGTTTTCCTTCTCTCCTTCAAAAGCTTTGAGTCATGCTTTGTAAATGAAAATTACGGGTTATATTTTCAGACAAGCTAAGGCCAAGTCTTCTTGGCCAGAGTGGCATGCACAAAATACATCAAGGAGGAAAGCCTGCTTGGTGATACCAGGGTTCTAGCAGGCCAATGGAGCCACACTTAATGCATCTTCTATCTGTCTGGTGATCACAAACAAGGGCAGATTTGGTCCAATGCAACTGCAAAATGAACAGAGACCTGCAGAAGGCAATGACAGAGTATTTGTTGTATATTCTGTATACTACAGTCTTAAGATACTGATAAGTATTGTAAATCCTAGTTTTAGTATTACACTGATAAATAATATTCCAATGTCCTAAAGATCCATACAATACTAAAAAAAGTAAGATCTGTTTGTAAATCTTGTAATCTTTCCCTAAGCCATGATGCTTTCTGTTTGCTACCATCCCTGTTCAGATCATGCCTCAACCTATAAGAGAATCTTTTCTAAATAGGATCATTTTATTTTATGTCTAACTTGACACACACATTTATGTAATGACTTAACAATGGAATGAAATCCTTAATTTACTAAAAATGTCTAAAAATCAAACTGGGCTTTTCTTTAAGATGTGAAAAGTCACAGCAACTCCAAAATGCAGTTCTGCATTTCTATAGTTCTGCTGATCTTTCAAGGTTTTCTTAGACTGCCATACTGCATTAACTTAAAGTAGAGGTACACTGTGCTATGGATCTTTTAGATCCTATGCATGATTTTGAATTTAGAAGTGTACAGCATTCAAATAATAACCAATAAATTAAAAAATCAGCACTTTGAACCAAGCTTTTATCCTGGTTAAGGCTAAACTTGGAAATGCATGAAACAACAGCTGGCATTACATTCAAAACATTTCACATACTTTGCATATAACTTCAACAGCAATAAAATAGGCCAAATGAAGGTATTTCAGCACTATAGCAACTTCAGTAAAGATTTGTTTTGCTCCTATTCCCTACAACCAGTCCAGCTTTTCTCTCATTTGGAGTAGAAGATACCAGAAATTCTGCAAAGCCCAAACAGGAAGAACAGTGTTCTTTCAGCATAAACCCAGAGCATGTTCTGCCATTCAGACAGAATCATTTAGACTGGTCCTCAGTCCAAACATCTGTCTCAGTAGGATCAAGACCATTCAGTCCAGATTGTTCAAGGGTTTGTCAAGTCAGGTCTTGGAAACTTCCAAGGATGGTGCCTACAGAGTCCCCTGGATTAATCCAGCTGAGTGCTTGACAATGCTCATGGAGGAGGCAACAGTTCTTGCTGTTCCTAGGCCAGCCTTTGCCACTTCAGGTATCTGTTCTTGTGGCAACACAGCATGACCAAGAGGAGGCAGAAAATATGGTGGTTATGTTTACTGAGACCCACATAGAGAATGTCCCAGCCTTGACTCAAAGGGCAGATGGTGTTGTTTGTTTGGCTTTGAGACAGACTACAAGTGCAGTGTATAAATTGAGATCTCAAAAGAGTCCTGGCTTACAAACTTTTCAACATTGGGTACTACAAGGTTGATGCATAAAAAAGCTCAAAAAGTGTGATCAACCAGCTGATCACAAAGATCATTCACCAAGTTCCGGTGTTATATTTATTTTGACTATTTTTTGTTTCACACTTATGAGGAAAAGATTCATTGTAACTGAAAGGAACCTCACAAAATTCAACAAAGTGCAAAGTCCTTCATCTGGGAAGAAAGTACTCCTCAAAAAAATAAGCACTGGATATGGACTGGCTAGGCAACAGCTCTCCTGGGAAGGTCCTGATGAAACTTGAGCTAAATATGAGCTTTGTGCCCTAGCAGCAGCAATCCTTCAATCTGCTGACCTGTTAATACAGCCTGACAGCAGATTGAGGGAAGTGATCATCTCCCTTTATTTTACATTCATCAGTCCACATCTGGAATACCATATGCAGCTTTGGGTCCCCCAGCTCAAGAAAAGAAAGATATTGATAGAGTTTGGCACAGAATCACCAACATGGTCGGGAAGTGTTTGCCCTGTGAAGAGACACTGAAGGAACTGAATTTGCTGAGCCTGGAAAACAGAAGGCTTTGCTGAGCTAGAAGGACTTGGGGGTGTTTGTGGATGAGAGGCTGGACATGGTCCAGCAACGTGCACTTGAAGAAATATTAGTTTGGCATAGGCTAATATCCAAGTATCAAACAGATAGAAGAACTGCAGTCTAATAAAAACCAAAATAGCAGAGAGCTGCTTTGCTTGCTTGTGTGACACTTAGTATGAAAAAGCAATCTGCAGGTTCCTGGAGTGTACAAACAAAAGAGGAGCAATTACTGAGGTGAACATGAGGAATATAAAAATAAGAAATACAAATAAAGTATTTATAGCAAATATATGGGAAAACATGAAGAGAGCAAGATTTATCAGTCTATTATACATTTCTGACTGCTGATTTCCCCACTAGTTGTAACGTGATCACTCTTTTTTAAGAATTCAGGTTTTCTCTCTTTTTGAACTAAAGAGGAGAAAACTCCTTACCAGGAAGACACCAGCATGGGTAGAAGGTGGCCTGAACAATCCAAGCCTCCCTTGTCTAAGTCTAACCTCTCAAAGTAGGATTCATGTTACAGTCAAGCCACAGGGTAATTTACATAACACTAAGAAACACACAAATGTGACATTTCCATATGGTAATATCAGTTAAATCAAGTAGTACTGACAATAAGAAAATATCACAAAGTAACAAATATGAAATCAGTGTTATTCTTATGTTGCTGGCTTCAGTAGGAAATAAGTGAAATCATCTTTCCCTTGTACTCCAGCTTGTATCTCTACAACTCTGCAAATACTGGGAAAGTGATAAATAACTGGACTTGTACCACAGCCATATGGTCAGCTGGATAGCACCTTAAAGACATGAAACTGAAGCAGTTGGTAGGAAAACAGAATTTAACTCTCCTTCTACTGCAAATGTGTAGAAATCTGTTTTGGAAGTTTCCCTGTAGAGTGGACCATAAATAGTAACTGTAAAATGTACAGAAGTGGAAAGCACGTGACCAAAGCACTTTATTTGACCCTGTTCTACCAAAAATATCCTGACTTCCTGTGCTCAGTTTAATCCATCACAATCTACAATCATCTTAGCTATATAATCCAATACTTATTCTCCACATTTGTGTGAGTTTATATACTGAGAACATTAGGATGAAAGGATTTATTAACAACCTCTCAGCTGACATTTACAGGGATTATGGTTCTTCAGTCTCCCACAAGTGCTAACCTTACAATTTTTTCTGTTATTTCCTCTGTTTAAAAGTTCAATTACAAAATTCCTAACATCAGGAAAACACCATAAAGACACAGAATCTCTTCCTTTGCAGCCAGAACCTTTAACCCGAGTCTGTGCCTCCCACTATGTCACAGTGATCAAATAAGCAATAAAACATTTTGAGTGTCTAATGGGGTAACCTGCTAACTAAAATATGATAAAGGAACAGGGTCTTAGACCAGCCCTGCATATAACATAAATTAAAACACACTACAAAACAGGAGCTGTATACAGGGCAACCACTGTGGCTTCCTCACCTGTAGAAATAACCAGGTCTGGGGAAGAGTTTGCCTAGGCACTTAAAACACCACTAACACTCTCCCAGGAGTTTCTAAGGAAAAAGAAGTTTATACTCTGGGAGGTATTTTATATGATAGCACATAAGTAATATTAAGCACTGGTATTCAGTGTGGAGAGTTCAAACCTGCAGTTTTGTACCTATTTATTTTTATCTCTGAAAACAGATGCAGGGAATTCCACACCATGGGAGGAGAGGGCTGTAATCTTTAGGATTACTGGAGACCATGAAAGAGTACTACAAATACCACCTTGAATTTGTATTTGCAGCAACAACTTTTCTTATATGTAGGGGGAGAAAAAAATGCAAATATTTGATCAAAGATCTTAATATGGAGACAACATGGACATTAGGCAATAAATACCCTCACTCTTGGGAAAGCCACTGGTCCTTTAAAAAGATAAATTTGAGATGTAAGTCTTTATGCAGTGACCTAAATTGCTGGACAAGAAAATTTGAAACAACCTATGCCACAAAATATGCCACAAAAATGTATGAATGTTTGATAGCTCCAAATTAACAGAGTTATATGAGCATGCTACAGCATTCTTGAATATTAAGGTCCACGTAAGCACACTTCTCAAACTACAACAATTTGAATAATTTGTATCTTAAATAAATTATCAAGACTAAACCCACATTTTTACTTGCCAGGAGTTTTTATAGAAGGTGGACACTGCATCCATAAAATGCCTCTCTCTATACACACTGGGTACATAACTGACTAAATCTGTACCTCATTATGTTGAACTGAAAAAGTTCTGCAATTTTCTCAAATTTTTCACTACAAGTTAAACTGCATGCATTTGAAGGCAAATGAAAAGAAAGAAAGAAAACACTGATTGGAGATTTTGTAGAACTTGACATGGGCCCTTTTTATTTCCTTTCATTTTAGCAGTAAAACATTTCCTCAGCTGATCTGATTGCTACCCCATTTGGGCTTCAGAGTCTGTTGGAAGTAACTGGAACACTCAGCAAGCACTAGTAAGAGTAGCTACCTTGATGTAGAGGCAGCTGACTAACATTCAAAGATACCATGATACACATGCCATGACAGCCCAAAGTAACCTTAATTTTTACCTTTTCTTCTTCTTTCCTATAGACATGTTCATTTTGCAGGTTCCATTCTTCAATGCCTTTGCAAAGTTTATTTAGGTTGCAGATTAACTGTGCTGGGTGATGCACCCCAGAACCACTCTGACTATGCCCTATGTGTGCATCCATGTGTGTATGAATACAGGGAGGGGCAAAGGGAGGCAAAGTACCTCATAGACTGTCAGCCTGGATAACAGAGAGCTTTATATACCCTTCCAGACTGTCTCACGGTCCTAGAGACAAAAATGAACCTTACACAGATTTAATCCATAGAATAAAACTCTATGTATGACATACATATACACTGGTAGGCAGAGTGTTCAAGCCAAGACAGACATCTTCAACAATCCCAGAACACAAAGCAAACTTATTTATGTACCTTTTCTAAGACTGTTTCAGGTTTATCTTATTCATCATGTTATGGTTTTCCTCAGGATTCTTCAACCCTTTGTTTCTTTTTTTATTTGTCAGATCTCACAGCTGACCCGGCTAGCAGGAGGATGTTGGACTAGAGATCTCTTGAAGTCCATTCTTTATTTAACCCTGTGATTCCAAAAGGAATGGCATCTTTATCACCTGCTGATCACCTACCTCTTCTACAAATTTTAAAACCTGTTCAAGTGGTCAGGATACACAACTGAGAGGTTGAAACTTTCAACTTAAAAGATAAAAAAAACTCTCTACCAGTGACAGGTCTCCAGCTGGGGTCTAAAAAGCCAAGCACAAATTTGTAACTCTATTTCCTTTTTCACTTCAGCATCACTACTTAAGTCTTCCAACATCATGACACAGAAGTCTGAGTATTTATTTACTTGGGGAAGTTGCCTTAGGCTGGTCTCCTGCTGACAACCTTGATATCTATCACTGTTCTGCTTGTGTCACCTCTATCATAGGTTGGCCTTGATCTACAATATAAAAATAAATAACGTGTTCCAGCTAATAGCTCCAGCTAACAATGCCATGTGTAACTAACTTCTTTCAATTTAAATACCTATCACACCAACAATAGGTGTGCCATCTGCAGAGAGGTTTAGAATCATAATCTTTCCTGCCATGTGCAGAACAAGTAGTTCTTCCACCATCAGCATTATTTCCATGCTGAAGCTCAAACTGCAACCTGTTATGGTTCTTTCATGAGGCACCTCTTTGAAAAACCCTCAGTACCACACCAGGAAAAACACAGCATCACATTCTATCGAAGAACTGATTTTTCCCATGCTGAGTGGTTCCCTGGAGTCTCGCTAGACAAACTAGGACTGATGCAGTGTCGCTGGTTTTCCGTCTTGGCTGACAAAACAGAGACAGAACTTGGCCCATAAGGATTTTTCTGGCATGAAATACACTTACCTCCTGGACAATGCCTCAAGGCCATTTTACACCGTCTGGATTCTGCGATGGTTGGACATGGTATTGTGTCTTTCGCTGGCTTCTTCACAATTTGTCTTGTTCTTGTTTCCAGGCCCCACTTAAATCCACATGTTTTGTTATTTCTGCTGCAAGTTCCCCACTCGCTCCATTGACCCACCTCACAGCCTTCTGATAAAGCAAAAGAAAACACAAGTGAGCAATTCTGCTGCTTTGTTTGTTTCTTTCTTTTTTTAATTAGAATACAGTATACACTGCTCGAAAACAACACTTGACAGTTTTAGTATCAGCTGGTAAAAGCTAGAAACAAAATTAAAATCTCTTACACAACCTGAAAGAACCTTTTTAACTAGCATCAACCCGACGAAAAAAATCAGAATATCAAACAGTATGTATATAAGTTATGACAGTCCCAAATATTCAAAAACCCTTCTAAAATAATGAGATGGACTTTTTTTCTCAATCTAATAGATAGTATTTGGTTGTCACCTGGGTTTGAAAAGCTCAAAAGTTCATATTTCCAAGTCCTCTCCATCATGAAACGCAAGCAATACTCTTGAAAGAAAGCGTTTGCTCTGACACAATTCCTGAAATCTTACAAATTCTGAGTTGTAAATCTTCATACAAGGTGATTTTACAGGTAAGAGGACATAACTTTCTGAATCACAACAGAGCGCCACTCCCAATAAAGTAGTATTTTAAGGTTTGGAAAAATTTAGTAGCATTATCAGTAAAGAAATCAAGACACAATTCCTTACTGAAAATTTCCTGATAGGAAATACTAAGCATCACCTGAAAGTAGTGCCGTGTTTGAATATGGCCTGGCAAAGAGCTACTTCAGCAGTACTGCTGTGCTAGAAGACTCACCCACACATTCCATAAGCTCTTCCAAGGCTGCAAATCCAGCGGGACATCCTCGGAAGCAGCGCCCTCTGTGCGAGTAAAAGCCAGTTTTGCATTTGGTACAAAAGTCTCTGCTGAAGCAGGAGTCGCAGTTTTCTATTCTGCATCCTGAATCGAAAGGATCGTAAGGAGCAATGAGACAGGAAAGTTAGGGTAAGACAATAAATGAAGAGACTTATAAAGCAATAAAACAGCAAAGCCAGAAGTCATATAACAGGGAATACTGTCATCCTGAAGTATATCTGCTCTGTAGAAGAAATAGAGGTGACTGTGTCTACCACATTTTCACCTATGTCCTGATCCAATTTTTCTAAATCAAACTGTACCTAAAACCACTAGTTTAGTCATATTTGACTTAATGACATCTTTTTGGAGAAAAAATATTCAATGTAAATTATTTTCATGTGTAAGTAATTTCAATGAAGCTGAGATACAACGAATTATTTTGGGAAGTATGCATGCATTATATGTATTTTCTTCAGTTTATAATTTATTACTGAAAGCAGGATAATTTTCTTTTTTATGAGTTGACCCTATAAATAGTGGATGCTTTCATGTAGTATATCTGATGTCAGTGTCTACATATATGCATGTGAAAAAAGCCTCAGTTTTTCTGGATTTAACTCCTTTCTATAATTAAGACACTTAATCCACAAAAAATAACCATTCTTAAATGACTAGGGCACATAAAGCTGTAACCAATAGCTTAAAAAAAACAAACAAACAAAAAAAAAAACCAAAAAAACCAAACCAAACAACTATTGTCTTTATGAAATACTGTATTTCTCTGAAAATTTAAGAGGAATATGACCTGCAATAGATGACAGACTCAGGCGTAGGCTGTTCAGAAATATCCTATTCCATATTAAAACATGTCAACTTGGAAATGAGCTAGTTATCAATTATTATAACATACATACCTATAAAAAAATACCAGGAGAAAATGTACCAAAGATTAAAAACTATGAGCCGTTACATTTGGAACACTAATGATCACTTTACAATTAATTTTTAAAAAATCTAATCATTCAGCTAACATAATTAGATAAGCTACATTAACTGTATCCTGTCTTCAGCTATCTGAAGCCACAGCAAGAAGCATTTTTTATCCATGTCATGCAACAATATACTAATAATTTTGGCAATTTCTGTCACTCATTTATTCTTCATTTTTTTATAAAGAAAAAAAAAGCACAAACCATAAGGTCACTATTCTGAAATAGGGATTAGTAAATATCCCCAATCAACATTTCAAATTTAGCTAATCTTTATGAAACAGATTTTAATATTTATTCTTGAACTTCAGCAGGCCAAAACAGGGCATCCCACAACACTAAAAATGTGTGAGTGCGAGTCTGAGAGTGTAAAATCCTTCTTTGTTAGCAATAAGGGAAATATGAGGCTTTTTAGATCAGATTTCTTGTGGCATTAGACAATAAATTAAGCAGATTGAATGAAAAGAAAAATGTATATTTCAAGTGCTGGTAACCTTTGCTTGGTTAAAAGGAATGTGAGCATCAGTTTGAAACCTTGCCCTGACAAAAATAATATCTGCTGGCTCTGTTTAGACACAACCACACATGACCTGAATGATATCAACTCCTGTATCCAGCATCTTTCAAATGGGCTTTTAAAACTTCGGTTCATATAAGCAGCACGAGTTTGGCTTCTTGTTCACACTTTAATTTACAGGAAATTCCTAAGAATAGTCATTTCTTCTTCACAGTGGTTGAACCAGCCCCTAAAGAACAAGATCCTGGTCAATGTCTACACAGTGACCCTGCAAAATTACTTCACCAGATTATTGCATTGCAGGGCAAAAACCATTAGGTGAGATGCTCGGGAGATGAACCACAATATTTAATTGCTAATCTGGTTTGTTACACTCAAGGTGTACTGCAAGGATTTTATTAAACGCAATGCTTGAGTCAAATATCCTGTGTTTTTAAATATTCAGAAAAAAACATGTCTTCTTGACCACCCACATGAGACATTTGAAAAGACGTCACCTTTTTTACAAATCCTGTAGTCCCAATGACAAGATGCAGAACGGAGCACTAAAAGAAGAATCAGTATCGTGCGACTCTCCCTCACATCCAAATGACACAACATTTCTTAAATAATGTTTAAACTATTGCTTTCAACAAACATGTTGGGAGTAACATGCTAAAAGCTTTTGTGTGTGTTTGGAAGAGGGACTAAGGGGAAAACTTTCAAGAGAAACTACCCTTTGATACGATACAGACATGCTTGGTGGGTGAAAGCCAGCCTCAATTTACAGAGGGGAATCCCTCCATAAAACTATCACTATTTAACTTCAGAACATATGTGAATACCTCGTATTTAAACATTAAATGAATGAACCAGTCCTCTCTCAGCTTCTTGATCACACTTCAAAATTCCCTTCTTGTTTGTATGTTCTGCTTTACCTTCTACTCCAGTTTTCTTTTGGGTCACAGCAGAGTCTTTGTAATAACTACATTTTAAAAGCTTTAGGAGGGGAAGGTTGGGTGGAGATTTGCACCAAGGAAGTTTATTTTCAATTTTTTCCTATGAATATAAACGATTCCAAACATGAAAGGCCTATTATTTAATCTGTATCACATGCAATTTATGGGAAAATGCTGAGAGTATTAGCAATACTGTAAGAACTCTGAAATTAAAATATTAATTCATCAGAATGATATTCATCATAATGCTTAGGGTTACTGGGTGCTAATCATAATGATAATTTAACTCAGTAATAGACCATACTGTAGCTGAAGATACACTAAGGGTGACAGCAATTCCTTTCTGACATCCTCCACACTCTCAGCTCAAATCATGAAGGTGCTGCTGCACCTAGGCCTTGTACAGACTTTTTATAAAATTTAAATAACCTAAAAAGCTAAAGAAGAGCAATAATCCAGAAGTTAGAAAAGCAAACTACCTAGAAGCAAAATTTTTCCTACTTTTAAAAATACCTCTCTAAATCCTTCTAAATTCCCTTCAAATTAACTAGCTAGCTGATATAATTATAACAAACTGGAACAAGACAAAGCTTATTTTTTCATCTGGACCAGACTCTTGTCAAAATCAATTTTTTTTCTTCAATTTCTCGTGAGTCCAATAGTTTGATTTCCTGTATGATATCAGTCACCAAATGATGCAGTTTGGGTATTCTTTTTACTCCACTTAAAAGATTGCCTATAAATCTAAAACACCAAAAAAGAAAAAAAAAAAAAAACCTAAAGGAAACAAGACCAAATAATCAAGGTAAACACATCTAAGATTTTTAGACCCAAGACACTTGAGCCGCTACCTCTTCCTTCCCTTGTATTCAGTCTACAGTGTCTCATCAAGCATTTGCTCCCTACCCAACCTCAAATCCATTTTATTCCTGCTCAGCATCACACCTCCTTGTATCCCACTGGCTCTCCTACCCTCTAATCACAGCCAGGACCTCTCAGACACCGTAACACTCATACAGAAACTCAGCAAATACAACCTCAAATTTTCTTTCCAGGGATTCCATCTTATTTTAAAATGAGCATTAAAGAATTGACAGATTTATACTTCAAAGGAGAAATCAAAAACTCAGGAGTTCATAATATAAATTTAGTTACAAAATTAAATTTAAATTCAGGTGCACATCCTTCTTACTGTGACAAAAAAAAAAAAAGAAAGAGTATTTGCTTCTGTAAGCAGCTTTTTTTTTTTGTACTATCATTACAGAGTGTGCAACATTACCAAAACAAAAGCTATCTGTCCATTGTAAATTTATCATTAGTTTATAAAGTGATGCAAAATAAGGTGAATTTTAGGGAAATTTAATGCCTTTGAAACTCAGAGAAAAAATGCTCCATACTGAGATACATGTACTTAATTTTTTAACATAGCTTAAGAATAATGTTTACTAGGTTATTTCTCATACTAAGTGCAGAATGATGAATTTTAAGGTCAAAAGATATGTATCACAATAAGAAAAAGAAGCTGCTCACTTGTGAAGTATTTTTACAGATAATAATAATGAAATATCCATATTCTGTATCATTTCTATTGCCACATTGTCCCTTTCTAAACATAATAAATGTGATTTACTATCGATCCACAACTCCCTTCATAACAAAGATATTTTGTAGCATGCAAAATGAAAAAGACAGCTGATCAGTTCCTAGTAATCTTATTAACAACAGTGATTCACAGCAAGTTCTGCTCCACATGAAATGCAGACACCAGCAAAGACCAGTTACACATGGGAAAGCAAACTGGGAACACATGGGAGCATCTGCGTGAGTGGAAATCAGCAACTACCAGCCTAAGAAAGAGAAATGTCCTGAACTGTTCTCAGTGCCTGCAATACTGAGAGTAAAATTATCATATTTTGCATAGAAAAGCTGCAGACTAAAGCTAGGAAAGGAAACATGGCATGGCATTCCTAAATTGAAGGGCTTGGCATTGGAATTGGGCCCTTGCTTGAGGGTCCTTGTGTTGAAGAAGTCAGAGTAATAGATGATGATTCACTAGAGCTAGCATTTTCTTTTTGCAGGTCAAATTCTTTCCACTGAGGCATCATTCCAGAGAAGCCTCTGGGCCCATAACTTGTGAGGTTGGTTATCCTGGGGAGTGACAACTGTTTCTTGGTCCAAAACCCTTAACACTGTTTTTACACACTGAGGTCTGGCTTATAGCATTGTACTCCTCTTGCCTCAGCTCTCTCTGACTCTTCTATAATTTCAGTGATTCCCAGACTGTCCCCATGACCATGACTCTCACTCCTTCCAACTCCTGCTCCCATCCCTCTGCTGCTCACTAGACCAGCATTGGTGCTCAAGATCTAACTTCACACAGCCACCCTGATGTGTCCACTGGCACTCTGCACCAATCTGTCATTGACCAACAACACCTTCTGTGCTAATTCTCCAGAATCTTTTGGTATTTGAACCCCCTGACTGCTACAATTGCAGTGACTCAGTGACTACAACAGTCTCAAAAGGTCATATGCTTTACTATACTGCAAAAGTGTAGCTCAAGCAGCAACATGTTAATGAAGTCTTGCTATTTTGTAACAATATTAAAACAATTCATTACCTTTCTAATGCATTGAATTAACTACACATGTTTAACTAATGCTCAATTTGTTTAAAAGCTCCACTTTACCTTGTTTTTACTGAAGGTGAATGGAAGGGAAAACTACAATGCTGGGCCCTCCCAGGAGAAAGAGGATGAACCTAAACAAATGAAATAGCTAACCAAAGCTGAAGGGACCTGTAATTTCTAATCTCTGAGTGGTTTCTCCTCCTAAAATTATAAAGGTTACTATGGCCACAGACAAAGTTGAAAGGTTCAAGATGGGCTTGATCCATTAATCAGTCCAACCACCAAAGTGACAGGTTTCATCTTACTCTTTAAATTCAGTTCTGGTTTTTCTCATGAGATTATCTCTTGCTGGAGCAGTTTAGTTCAATGTCATTAATTATTAAAAATTTATTGGAAAATTAACAAAGTGTAGCTCATCTCTTGGGCATTCTTCTACAGAAGAGATTCAGCACTTTCCAATTTCATGTCCAAAAGGACTGCATTCTCATACTGCAGTGTTCAAGGTGGAGATCACATCCAGCAGGAAACTCTACATTGATTTCTAGAGACATGCAGTCTCAAATTTCATGATTCACAGTTACTAGAAAAACAGTCTAGAACCACTTAGCAAATTGTAGGCACACATACTTCTTACAGGTAGAAAACAAAATTTGTCTTCAAGTCCTAAATTTTCATCATTTCAGAGCTGCTGCACTTGGCTGTAGTTTTATTGTGTTACATTTGGCATTAACCATGTTTGGCTTTTAAAATCAAGACATTATTTCCCATAAAAATACGTTCTATAGCTTCTCTAACAAAAACAGGCAAGTGTTCCAGCAATAGAATGTTAAACAGCTTTTGTGCCTATAAAGATATTAATAGGGCAGAAATTATTTCAGTTTATGTAATTCAAGCCCTATAACTCCCATAAGGATTTTAATGTAGCAAAATTTTTATTGTTTTTAGCTGAGATAATACTATCTGAGCAATGGAGTCTGTAAACTTACCTAAGAATATCTAAGATCATGTAGGAAGAAACCTATACTATTCTTAAGGACGCTTATTTCAACTCAGCTTCAATCCACAAAATTCCAGTGTGTACACAATGCTTCTTATGTGCAAACGAAAATCCCCAAACCAAATAAAAAAGAAAAGTGATCTATAAATACACCAGTTGGCAGTAACACTAAAATAAAAATATAAAATACAAAAATCATCGTAAGGGAACCAGGTCTGGTCCACAAATGCAGCTGCATCTTTATTCTCATGGGGGGAGACTGTCAAAGGCATGAGGGTAAGATAAATATCAAGTGCTCAACACATGCCAGTATGGGTTGGGAACTTGCATTTATGCTTTTCAAAATCAATCCTGTAATTCAGGGAAAAAGGCCACTTTCCATAACTGGTAAAACAAAAAAAAAAATTACATTAAATTCACCCTCCACCTTCTGCAATTAACTTTTTTTTCTTTTCAAGAAAGGAAAGAATAACTGCCAATACAGACTACTTTGCCTTTCTCACAAGCACAGTACAGGCTAATACAGATAAATTAATCTATTTCCTAAACCTACAAATATATTCAAAAACATTTTTACATGGGGAAGTATTTATAGCCCAATTTTGAAAGGTTTCAAGTACAGAAGTTGTTGAATTCACAAATGTGTTATAAAAATTAAAGCAAAGATTCTAAATTACTTTACAGAATGGGTGTATAAACCATATACTGTCTCATTTAATTCTTTTATCAAAACTTAACCACCTGGTACAGATTAGGCAGCACCCTGCAATATTACACAGCATTTGGGAAAAACACTATATCCATGCAGCCCATGCAGGGAATGGGGAGAAAGAGGTGGGATAGGCTGGGACAAGTCCAAGAATGGCCAAAAGTGCTCCTCATCCAGCCCAGACTGCCACTGGGTGACCTCACATGAGTCCCAAGATTACGTGTGATGTGAAAAGCAGCACACACTTCCTCACGGCTCGGTGTGTCCCTGGGACATGGCACAGCAGGTGGGGAAAGGTGCCACACATTTAACAGACACTTGATCATTGCAGGAAACAAAGAAAAGATATTTCTCACTTCAGGTTCTCCTGTTAGGTGACCTGATTCTGGTTAGACTATGGCAAAAACATTCTCCCCCTAAATAGCTATTGGAGGTAACAGCAATGATTAATAATCCATATGGGTAATACTCCACATATGAGCATATGGAAAAATCGATACAAATCAGCACAACTGCCAGACAGAGGTGAAATAATGTGAGATACCAGAGCACTCGTGGATTTTAACAGTTATGCTTCTAGGCAAAAACATGCAAACAGGGAATCTTGTTGCACATTAGCAGGTTGTAAATTTCCAAATAAAATGCTTCACTAAAAGTGAAAGGTTGTTTGTTTGTTTTTAATAGTACATCTGTTTTATTAAAATAGCAACACTTACATATTAAAGCACGTCTGGTGTGAGGTGTCTGGTCACCTGAAATTTGTGTGGGAACAAAAAGTATGACAAGAAGCCCACCCATATATTAGTGTTTATAGTGACTGGTATCTACATGCTAAATCATTCCTAATCCTTTTTATTTTCATATAGTCAGAATTTGTTTCTTAAAACTAGAAATATCTACTAAAATCATTTTTTTCCTAAATTACCCTTCTAATTATAGCAATAAGAACAATAAAAATAACAGCAACAATAAAAAAATAGGTCAATTCATCAACTGTTTAATCTGCTGAATGTTATTTATCTCAGAATGAGCTGGGATGTTCTTTAGCAAAGTAGTTTTATGATGATTTTGAGACATCTGTGAGAATATAACTCTGCTCCCCAACATATCATCCTAAAGACTCAGCATGAACTATGGCCTTCCTACAAAAGTGAATGTTAGGGTTCAGAAGATAACTCACTTGAACATCTGTTCATATCTGGTGTTCGCAGTCCATAGTACCCCGACGGGCAGGAGTGCAAGCATTCACCATACTGCCTCATCCCCTCTCTGCGCAGGAAGAAGAACAACTTGTGCTGGCATCTGATGCACCCATTATCCTTCGAACAAGATAAGCAACCTTTGCAAATTGGATTTGGTCCATAGTTAGCTGCAAAATAAGAAGATAAATTACACTTTAAGATCATTGAAAAGTATTTTGGCTGGAGGTCCTCTATCTTCTAAAGTGTTACTCATCTTTTGCATGACTACAAAAGGTTTCAAAAGGAAGGTTCTGGAAGTGCACTCACTTTCAGGCATCTGCACTAGCACTGAATAAAAAGAAACAAAATCTCAACATTTTTTATTGTATGTATGGCAATTTAATGAATTTACACATGTTTAAAATACAGGCAAAGACAAGCAGATACAGGCAAAGACAAGCAGATTCACAGTACAAAGCTGAATAAAAATGCAATGCTGAATTCTAGTTTGAAGCTGGGGACATAAGCACACAACAGCAACACTTGAAGAACTTCAGCACTCTGATATATGCATGTGGAATGAAATGCCCACGGAAATCAAGCAACACCACTAACACGATTTCTGATTTGTGAAGTGAGCAATATTGAGAGTACAGAAGTCTCTGCAGAACAGGTACAGCACTAGTAATGTGTGCTGTCTCCTAACTCTCAGGGTCTTAGAACAGCTGTCTTCTTGCAGACTCTTCTTGATCTGAGTATCAAGACAATTTTTTCCATAAAAGAGTTGCAGTTTTAAGTTCTAAGAGCCTTTTTCTACAAATTTTTACCCAAAATGCGCTGAAAACCATATGCACAAACATTATCCAAGGAGCTCATTTAGTGCAGATTACCATTTCAAGTCACCAGCTGCTGGGGATTCAAGTCTATGTTCTGATTTTGTTAGATTATTTAATTTTTTTCTTTTAAATTACTTGGCTGTAACACAAACTTCAGCCACATCACTCTTTGTTCTTATGAGTTTTTATTATCCTGCCTTTCTGCAGAGTTGCAGAACACTCCTTTGTCCCCACGAGCTGTCAAGTCCTTCTCAGGTGCTGAGTCAGCACACCAGCTTAGCAGAGGTAGGATGGCCCATGACATTTCTGAAACTAGCACAACTTAACAGGTCTGTTTTAAATATTAAATTGGCTACAGGACTTCACAGAAATTTTCCAGTTCAAACCTGGTTTACAGAAAACAAAAGAAAAATATTATGCAACAAAGGAAAGTGTCTTTGGGGTCACAAGAGGTTTTTCATAGAGGCCACCCAGAGAGCAGCTCATCAAATGGGCCTATGTTTACTTGTTATATTTTTCAATATTTAAGAGTATTCACACCCTAATGTAGTGATCTGGTACTTTTACCTTGTATGGCTGGTTAATTGAGGTTGTTCAACTGATGACTTCACCAGCAGAGTCAGGAAAAAACAAGGAAAAGCCCACCACCCTCTGGAACCAGTAGCTGATAAGCTTTACTCTCACCTTCACACATCTGCACACCACATTCCAATTCCTTCTCTGCTCCCACCCCCACACAGGACTCACTAAGTTCAGCATGACAGCACTGAGCTCCAATCTTGTACAAATAATCCTAATGGGTGGCAGGCAGGACAAGAAGCAAAGCAATCTGGTGTGAAATAGTTGTCAGTGGGACACTTTCTGAGTGTTGGAGTCTTCTGGTACCAGTCTCACTAGGTGACATCCTCTTGATGGGAAAAGCATCCTTACCCTTCACAGTGTATGTATGATGCTTCAGCACTCTGTTAACCCTTTTGTAATGAGACACCCTAACAGACCAACTGCCTCACACTACTAAGCCAGTTCCCATCTCCTGTGGCCCAAAAGACTTGAGATATAACTTTTCTTACAGTTCATCTTGTAACTATTTTCATTCACAACCCACTTCTTCAAAGACATACAAGAAGAGAAACAAACAAATGATGAGCTAGGCATGGATGCATCCCTCATCTCACTGTCAGCAGGGACTGCCTTACTGTAACCACATCAAATAATATGTGACCATGTACTCCAAAGCAATTGTTGCTTAACACATGGTGGGCAATCCTGCAGACTTCTGAATTCCCTTTTAGCTTCCTTGGATCTCACTCTCAGTAAAGCTTTACCTCCAGCTTATTCAAGGTCCCTCAGAGAAGCCTGTATTATAACAAAAGAATTAAAAGCAACAAAGCAAAAGCAAGGATGCAAGATCCCTGAATTTATTCACAATTCCGAGTGTTTTTGAAGTTCAATACAGCTGAAATCCTATATATGTTTTTGACTCAGGGCCAGGCCAATTGCTGAACAGCATGAATATAGCTAAAGGTTTATACATATCTATATATCCAGATATATATCCAGATATATATATATATATATGGATATTTATGAATATAGATAAAGGCTACACACACACACAGACATAGCTAAAGGGAACAAAACAGCAGGCCTGCTGGCAACAGACAGGGCAAAACTGTCACAAAGGGGGAAAAAGGTCTTTGCACAGGAGTTAGCAGGGCTCACTGAAAGAGCTTTAAATAGATTTGAAGGGAAAAAGGTTAAAACAAGGCTCACTAAAGTCTGGGAGCAGCACACCAATGTCTGAGGGACAGGGTGCTAGCAAGGTCTGTCAGTCTGCCACCTCAGTGGAAGTAGGGATATTTTGGTTCTCTAGAGCTTAGTGATGGGGAGGAAAGGGTTGAGTGTTCGTAAGAATGACGAGGAAGGCCAACAAGGCAGGTGTCATGGTGGGAGTCTCCAACAAACCACTCAACCAGGATAAAGAGCCAGATGAAATATTCTATAAGTAGCTGGGATGAGTCTCACAATCACTCACCCTTGTTCCCATGGTGGATTTCAACTTATCAAATGTCTGCTCGAAATACAACACAGCAAAGAGGAAAGAGCCTGGGAGATTCCTGGAGTGTGAGGCACATAACTTCCTGATGTATGGCTGGTGAGGGAGCAAACTAGGGAACACAGCTGCTGAACCTGTTGTTTGGAGATGGAGAAAGACCTGTGGGTAATGTGGTGGTTGGAGTCCACCTTGGGTATAGTGATCACCAAATGGTAAGTTTTTGGGGGCACATCATTCTCTACAACTACCTGAAAGAAAGTTCTAGCAGGGTGGAGTTAAGCCTCTTCTCCCAGGTAACAAGCAATAGGATGAGAGAAAACACCCTCAAGTTGGCCAGGGGATGTTTATACTGGATATCAGGAAAACATTTTCCTTGGAAAAGATTGTCAAGCCTTGGAAAAGGTTCCCCAGGGAGTTATTCAAAAGACGTGTGGATGTGATGATTAGGGACATGGTTTAATGGCAGCCTTGGCAGTGCTGGGTTAATGGCTGTACTCGATGATCTTAAAGGCTTTTTCCAACTTAAACAATTCTATGATCTTGTGGAGCAAAAATTAGGCTGTGGAGTAGATACATACCAGGTGTTCATGTAGGTCCCTTGGCCACCTTCTGTCATTGAGCTCCATGAAAATTCTGAGCTCATGGCCACGAAATATGTCTGAGTTTGACTCTACCAACTTTTTTTTATTACTGCCACATGTTACTCTTCCCAAGCACCTTTTCTGTCTATTTCTGGTATGATGTCTTTATTGATAACTTGTTTTCTGCAGGCAAATTTAATTATGCTGACTCTTTTGGGCTTCAGCTCCATAGAAAAGGAGCTAACAGCATAAAATTATCTTCCATTATTCTGTGCTATTATTTGTTCAGGAAATGGATGGTGCATCTTTCAAAGCTTAAGGTTAACTCAAGATATATGAAAGAGTTCAGTAATACAGTAATTCTGTAAATTGTATAGGTTTTCAAACCTTCTGGATCCCCCTCCTTCTTCATCTCCTGAGCAGCCTTAAAAAAATTATTTTTATTTGTATACCTGTGGGTTTTTTCCCCTTTTATAGGAATGTTGTGAGATTCATAACTTGCAAACTGCTCTGAAATCCTCAGATATAAGGTATATTGTATTTATTGTTACTTAAATGAGCACTTATTTAACCCACACTTTGAATTTGGATAGCAGTATTCAAAATTACCACCTAATTAATGGTCTCATATTGATCCTAGCCCTTTTCTTTCTTTAGCACATTAAGATATTGAACATCACTGAAGAATTATAATGGTAAGGGGATGAAAATACGATCTGTATGTTGCAATGTAGAGAGCAAACTTTGTGAAAGAATCTGAAAACTTCCCCCTGTGCTGGTTAGGCATCAAATTGAATAATTTCTGGGTAATTGGCATATGGTAAGTTATTGTAAATTGCATATCACTGAATTGGTGTTCTTCCACATTGTTGTTGGTCATATCCTTTTCAGAGCTTCATGGAAAGCTCTGACTTCTGCAACCTTTCCATTACTTCAATTTGTCCCAAAGCCAGCGAAAATCGTGATATGTTCTCCTAATAAATTACCTGGACAATGATTCTATAAGTTAACAAATCAAATGCCATAGCACTGGTTTTGGTGTCACATAAGCATGCCATATTGAAGATACCCACTTAACTGTCCCTCTTTAGCCCCTATATACATAGGCTATAATTAAATCCAATTAAATCCTCCCTGCCTCAAAGTCTTCCCTTCCCATCTCAGTTTCTTAACACAGCAAATTGAATGTATTGTTATCACATACAGCTTTTCCAGTTCACATTTATTGCTCTCTGAAGAGGAAGTGAACGCCTCCACATTCAACAGAAACATCTATATATTTCCTTTTAAATTTCTTCATAGCTTCTTTTTTTTTTCCCCTCTATATTAGCCTGCAAGAAAAAATAACAAGCTTATAAAACAGAGTCTATCACATTCCAAATTACTGACTGCATCACATGCAATGTAAAACATCATGCTACTCATCCTTATTTCAACCCTGCCTGGAACACCCTCCTCATCTCTGTGTGCCATGCAGGCAGGTTTCCTCCAGCCAAATCCCTCTTGGAGATTTGCTCCTTCCACAAGGCCCACAAATGTTAACCAGTGTCAGAGTGCTGCTGTCGTCACATCATAAAACTGAAAATGCACACATGCTCTAAGTTAGCACCATCCTCTGGCTCTCAAAGCACATGATTGCCCTGGTTATCTATTAAGACTGTAAGGTCCTTGCAGCAGGAGTAACATTTTGTACAGCCACATAAGTATGCACACAGGTGTGAACACTGCATAGAAACACAAGCACACATCTTAATACACATAATGTATTTTCTATTCCTTCTGCTTCTACAGCTATAATATATGGCATCTCTGTAGTTAAAGAAAAAGCATTTACAGACTTGATTACCCATGTAGTGTATTTTAAATCTGGTATTAAATTTGCCAAGTTTGAAAATGTTACTTGAGAGCACAGACTAGTACCCAAACACTGAATGAAACACTTCTGAACCCTAAGGGTGTTCAAAGTTTCATGGTTTGGATCTATATCAAGTAAAATCAAACGTCAGCTAATTATTTTAACTCTTGTCTTGATCAAATGTATTTAAGCCACATTGTTGAAGCAGTTTTAAGTGAGTTGTTATGACTATTAGAAATCACAAGAGAATCAACAGTACAAAATGAGTCTAGCCTGTTCCCCACAAGAATACAAGTTGTTCTGTAAGCAAGAGAACTTAAAACATTTGATTTTCTGTGATCTTACTGTCCTGCAGCCCATACCACAACTGCTTCTAATTTGTGTCTTTCTAGGATACCCATTTGTTGGGTGTCACAAAGCTCTTTTGAACCTGGTGCTTCAGCTCACCACGAGAACCTTCTGTAAAAACAAAGCTGAAATGGGCATATGAATCCAAAACCAACTGGAGAAAGAGGAGATCCTGGCAGAGAAACAAGCAGTAGAAAAGGTAATTCCCTAAACATTTCTTTAGAGATCCAGGCTAACATGCTTACTATGTCCCTGATATAATTTCCTATCTGGTCACTGTGTCACTCTTTGGCAGTCTTTGGTCTTTTGAACTTTCTGAATTCAGAAACTGGGCCTGCTGTAGCTTAATGTACCTGCAGTCCCCTAACTGGACTGCAGCCACAGCAATACTGGTAACTGGATTTTAGTGCAGATGTAGCAGAAATGTCTCCAAGACAGATCACTGTAAACATGAGATGTGCAGATGGGACTCAGAGGTGAGGAACTAAAAGACCACTACAAGCTGCACTCAGTGCAAAATATTACATTTCATAATCCTGAATTCAATTAATGCTGTGAAGAAATCCCAAACATATCTCAATAAAATACACTCGTGCTTAGCATATGTCTTCAGGGCACCAAGGGATGGAACAAAAAATACAGCCTTACAGACAAACCAATACTACATAATATACCAAGGTACCTAGGCTGTACCACTGTAAGCTCAGTATAGCTGGAAAACATCTGACGAGCTATGAAGAGAAGCTGGCCAAGAAAAATACCTATTTTTCATTAGAACTCTGTAAAAGCAAAAGCAAGTTTTAGGCAGAAAACTTCAATTAAGAGAAAAAAAAATACTAGTCTGTTTCTAGTAATTATCTTTAAAAGAATTTAAAAATTCAAGGTCAAAGGGGATTTTTATGAACAATTAAGCCAATGCCCTGTACAAAGAAACCACAGAACTTCTGCTTTACTGAAACATATCATTTAAGAAACCATTCAATCTTAATTTTTAAATTGTCAGTGGTAAGGAAACCACCACAACCTTTGTTAAGATATCATAGGGGCTAATCACTCACACTGTTGAAAATGTGCAGTGGAATTTTGAACATCAAGGACCAGCCACTGGACCTTTTTATATCTTTGCCTGCCAGTTTGTTAACAGTTTTTCAATGCTTTTTTCCCAATGCAGACCCTCTGATCAGGTCAAGTCTTCTCATGGGTAAGATAAACAGACCAAGATTCCAGAATGTCTCACCGCAAGGCAAAGTATCCAGTCCTTTGATCAATCCCTTATAATTTTATCAACAGGCTTATGGATACTACAAAAAAGCTCAGCATTGGAAAAGCATTTATATCAATGCCAAATAAAGAAGTGATACAACTTCTCTACTTTTCCTAGATTTTACTCTCCTGAAACATTCATGTGTTATGTACGTTTTTTTGACCACAAAGACACCATTTCTTAAGTACCATGTTGCTCTGGGTAGGAAGCAGCCATTTTTTTGTTATACAGATCACCCAGTGCTTCTCAGGTCACTGGCCCTTCACCACTCAGGATCATTTTCTCTGAAGCTGTCCACAACTGAGAAAACCCACATTCCCCACTCTTCCTCTGAAGACAGGTTAACTGTAGGGCAGCATTTCACTTCAATGCATTTAGTATAAATCTCACCAAACTTTGCTTGTAAGTGAGCAATTTTGCCTGGTTATTATGAAACCATTTCTTCACTTCCTTTGGAGGTCTGCATTGTATTTTCAATATCATAATTTTATGCTTAAACTACTCTCACTTACCAGCTCATTTCATTATCTCATTATTGACATAATGTCCTTCTGGTTATTCTAGTGTAGACTTCCAAAAGACTTGTCTTCGTTCCATCTATACTCAAAAGACAATGGCCTTTTGTTCCATTTACAAATCAAAACATTTTACTGTTGCTACACAGCTATCCAGCTGAATACATTCAGAATTTTCTGCATGGTTTCCACCCCTGTATGACATGGGGAATCACTATGAGGATCAGTTTGATATTATTCTCCTTGAGACCCTGGCAAGTCTCAAGAAATCACCTACGTGTTGAGATATTTTGCAATATTTAGTGACCCAAGGCATTAAGCACCATTGTATACTAACTACCAAGTTCAGAAGGCTACCAATAAAATGACATATATGTTGGCTTCAAGATGCTTGGTTGCTTAGATGTTTTGAGAACATTACTGATTTTCTTTCCAGCTGGGATGAACTGCTACTAACAGAGGCATCTCAGCCATCTTTCTTCATTTGATCACCTGGAGCTTTTAAAGGTATCTCTCATCGTCCACTTACTGGATACCTACTGTCATCTGGAAAAATTTAACTACTTTTGTCCTCCTGTTCACTGTTCACAATCTACCAATCCTTACTTGCCACAACTCGACAGAATGCTACTTCCTTCTTCTATTTGTGATGTGAATTCTCCTCCACTATTTCTCTCCATTTAGTTCCCAGACGTTTTCTCTTCCCCTGAAAATGAAGCAGTCTGGTTGCTCAGGCCTCTTGCATTCCCCCAGTGTTCCCCACTGATGGTATTTGTCTTTCCAGTATGGAAATCCAGAGCTGTCAACAATTAACATTTTATCCACAGGAAGTTCATTCTGTTTACTCAGAATTTCCATATCAGGATGGAAAAAAAATACAGAACATCTGTTGCAGGTCACAAACAACACCCCATCACCTGCCTTCCTAAAAAACAACCACAGAAATAGACAGAGATAGGAAAGTGTCATACTCCCTGTTGCAATGTCCTAGGAAATATTAGCTTTTATCGATATTTTCTGTTCACAGATTCACCAGTTTTATTTTAGGTCTTCCTGCTGTGACTGAGAGTAATTTGGCACACACACTCAAAACACTGGTGATATTGGTAAAATATCCAAGCATCACAACCATAGAGTGTACTCAGAGACAAAAAAAAAGGTAAAATAAACTAAAAAATGCCCTCCTCCATTGTGTTAATGCAAACAGGACAGCTACAGAGCCTTTTCAGAAAAAATAACCACAACAACCAAGCCTTGCCAACCAACTGGTTCACAAATACCACTCACAGGTCATTTATTTTGAAGCCTAGTTCTCCACCCATTCCCCACCAAGTACTCATATTTAGTATTCAAAAGTCTTACATGATGCATATTCACGTGTATGTTGCCAATGCCATTTCTGAGTTTTAATTTATAAGCCAATCCATTTTAGATATAGTAAGAAATTGCATTACTCCAACAAATGAACCAGCCACATCCTTTAATCAACTAAAGTTGTTGATTTGTAAAATCACTGCTCCAGTTGTCATCACACTGAGAAGGGTCCTTCCAAGATGATCCCTGTTTTATCTCCTTATGAGTTAAGAGATTGATGCTTTTTTAGAAACCTTATAGTCAACAGTACTGAAACATGGACAATACTTGCCCACTGCTGCACTGTTCGCACAGCTCTGGGCAGGTTTGTCTACTCCAAATCTCAGAAGGCTTTTTTCTTATCTGGTGTCTTCACTCTCTGTAAAAATATTCACGATACAAGCTTTGCATAAACTCCAATTGGGTTTTAGGATACTTTATAAGCCCCAGACAATGTGATGAAATGTCAGTAGCTTCATGTATAGTAACCTCAAGAAACTCCAATCATAAAACTCAAGAGGACTTTTAACATGCAGCACTTTTGAGGAATAACTTGTCTTCCAAATGTTTTTATTAGATTTTATATTAATTACATTTTCTGCTTTTACAGGTCTATAGAGAAAAATGTAGATACCCCCCAAAACCACTCCTTAAAAGAAGTTTCTGTTCTTCCTCAAACCCCAGCAATTCAGAAAGGGAGGAAGAGCACTACAATCATTACCTTTGGCAACAGTACAGATTATTGATATCTGATGAAAACTGCACAAATCAACTGATGGGACAGAGGCCAGACCCCCAGTCTGCTCTATCCCTCAGATCTGCCCCAATATTCAGTTCTCTCTGAAATGCCTTTCATGCAGTGACAGGGCTCTTTTGCCTTAGTGACTGTGGGCAGATGGCTGGGGGTAAAACAAGAGGAAACTGAGGAGTTACATTCTCACAGAAGTTGTAACGGTATGGAAATTACAGGGTGAAGTAGTTGCTGCTCCCTGGATGGAATGTGGTTGGCATGCTCCACAATGATTCCCCACACATGATCTGCAACCAAGAGGGAAGGAACCGAGGGTGGAGCAGGGTGGAGACACTCAGCCAGGCTCTGTAGGCATCCTGGCAGGGAGGGGAACTCGATGGTGCTTTGCAGCTGATAAACTGCACAGCACCTCTCAGCCAAGGGAGATAGGAGATGTCCTGCTGCTGAGCCAACAACTGTGATGAAATCACTCTCCTCAGATGAACTCAGTCCATTATAAGCTAATTATAATATTAATGCACACCTCCATCTAAAGTTACCTGACTCCAAGATATGACCACGCCTCCCTGAGCATGTGCTTTTTTTTTTTTTTTACTGTATCTTTAAAGGCAAAGCAAGATAATTTTACACCATTCAGTAACAAAGGCATGATGAGAGCCATTCAAGCTCCATCAAAATATAAAGAAAGAGTAAGTTGAGAATGGGGAAAAGTTGGGGGAGACTCCATCATAACTGCTGGCATCAGTCAATGGGCTGAACATGCCTTCTCCCCCATAGGGACTCCTGCTGGATAAGAGCCATACTCTGAATGCACTCTGAGTACTTTTATTGGGGATTACAGATATTGCTTTGGATACATTTTTGCAGTCAGATCACTGGCAATCCTCAAACCTTAACCTGTCATAATTTCATATTAATAAAGAGTGTTATTCTGTAACTGTTCATGTGAGTCCTTACGGGCACAACAGTCAGGTAACATACTCAAATAAAGTGGGAACACACCCTGAGGGGTCTCCTTTATGCTGTTGGTTCTGTCCCTGCCTAAGTCAATTGAAATACCCCCTGATCCAGCAGGGCTGTTCAGTGAAGGGTCCCTCTAATGGGACACTGATAGACTGGTTGGCACAAGGGTCTTGGCTTTTGTGGGATGATGACAGTCAAACACTAAGAGCCAAGGGAATCTCCACTTTTCAGGTGACAGTGGCCCAGCAGGCTGGTTTCAATTAAGGGACAGCTACATCTCCCTTCCACCAGGCCACCATGCAGTTACTCACCTGTCTTGGCTCTTTTGCAGACAGTGAAGCACAAAGGAGTGTGTCTACTGAGGAGCCTGGCTGCTCAGACAGGGAGTTCTGTGCCTGCACAGAGCTGACCTTTAACCATCTGCAGCAGAAATTGTGGGTTTTCAAAACCAATTGCTGTGTCCTCCCAAACAGGTGTGTTAAAATCACATTCCTCAGCTGAGGCTTTATCTCTTTCTCAATTACATGTATTATGTATGAGGCATAGGAGTTCCTTCTGTGCTTTGTATGTGGGAAGAGACATGCAGGGAAGACAGTGCATGAAAATCACCATGTTTCCCAGCTTATTTCAAGTGGGAATTTTATTTGCCTTCCATTGAAAATCAATTTCATTGGGAAGCATGAGCAGATGCTCAAACAGAGGCTGGTAGTTACACTTCTAATACAGAAAAGTAGTCATGTTTCTTCTAGAAGCTAGAAGAAATCTAGAAGTCTAGAAGCTAGACTTACTATACCTTGGACCAACTCTTTCTATCTAGTGCTGGCATGAAAGCTGCAAAGGGAAACAAAACTTAAAACAACAAACATTCCTTTACTCTTTCCTCATAACACTATGCTGCTGGGGAGGCCTGGCCAGTGGAGTCCACAAGGCAATGTTTTTTCTCCTCTCACGTGGTTAAAAGTTACTTGGACATAACTCTCAGACTTTTCCATTTCAGATTCCCATGCTACAGTTATTTAGAAATGCACAGGCTGCCACAGCCTATTCCTTAATTACAAAATTGCACAAAAATGAATTTTTCCCATTTTTCTCATATGATATGCCACTATCTGATAGCACACTCAACAGCAAATTTCATGCAGCATATTGCTGCTGCAAATCAACATCTGGGACACAAATCCTACTGGAAAAAAGTCCCAGGCATTTAAAAAAACTTATTTTTTCCAAGTCTTTTAATATCTAGAATATTTCAGCTAGCTGCTGTGAATAAGATTCATCTTTAGCATGCAGGTGAATAAACAGAGATTTAATTTTTTCCCTTTGATGGTGGGTTTACTTTGTCTTCCATTGTAAGCTATAACTTTTCCAAGCACTGAAAACTACAGGGATACAATGTAGAGGCATTCCAACAAAAACACAGCTCCAAATCCAGATCCACCCAAACCACTGAAGACAAAACATTATTGGCAGCACTGGAGCTATAGATGTGAAGATCCAGAACACTCTGCTTAAGACACAAAGCACACTGACATACAAGAAGGCTTTATGCATGATGGGTGATATTTCACTTTACCTTTTCATACTTTTATGATATTTCACTTTACCTTTTCATACTTTTACTGAATTCCTAAAAAGTAGAAAAGACTGAGGAACAGAAAAAAAAGTACTTAAAGAAGGAGTTTACACAAAGCCTTTCTTTTCACTTCCTGGAAGATGAAATGAAACATATTTTAGAAGTCATAGATACCAAACTGGGACTCCAAAGCTAAACAACCCATACAGAAATTCCCGCAGAAATAAACAGAGGCAAAGACTAAGTAGTTACTTTCATTGTTACATTAGGTACCAGTAAACTAATGATGACTCCTTAACTATTGACAGTCACATTTTATTGTTCAACAGAAGTGGCACATAAAGGAAATGACAAAGGAAACAAATAAATGCTTGATTGCAATTGTAAATGTGTAACAGTGAAGAACATGCCTGATTTCTCCAGGTTATAGAGCAGTGAATACACTGCTTAAGGTTTCATAAACACCAAACATCTCAAACAGTGAACAACAAGTTAATGGAGGTTTTGCTTTTTTTCATTTTTAAGAACACTATTAAACAGAAAGAGAAAGTGCTAGCCTCTAGGAATGAAGAAATTCAAGGTTTAGATAGCTGTGAATAGTCTGGAAGATTTAATGGCCTTAGATATAAGTAGCTAAGTAGGAAACTTTAAAATGCATGTAAGATTATATTCACAGTGTCAGAAGTTCTGCAGAAGAAATGTTGCACAGGTCTTTACCTCAAGAAAAGCTCTGGCCTAAGCTCCAATGAGGATCTGTACAAGTAGATTTGCCAGATGTCCAAGCCTGATGGAGGCAACCTGAATTTCAGGTTAGGCATTACAGGTTGAGAATGATGTTTGGACCACACAGAAGTAAAACTGCTCCTCACAGTATTGCAGAGGACTAAGCTGGTAGTTTCCTGGTAGATATGATTTCTCTGAAGAGAAACTGAATTGAGTGCTATGTAGACAAAGCACTGCATTTCCTCAGAAAAGCAGCTGGCAGAGAGTAGATCATGATTATGCCTGAACTGGAAAACTGATAGCACTTAAAGCTCCAGGTTGGTTTCTTGGGCTGAATCCATTACAATTCAAGTTGAATTTTTGCCAAAATTCTCCTAAAGCACTAGGCAGAGAAAATACTGTCTTATCCTTGCCCAGGAAGGAAATTTAAAGCCAAATGGATATTGTGGTTACTCCAAGAGTTTCTCAGTTTCAATGAGTCCAGGACTCCAAGTGGCATCACAAGACTCCTGAACAGTTAAATGAAGGCACAGCCATTTCAAGCCCCAACCAGACAAAGCCCAGCTAACCTGGTCTGGTATCACACCTGACCCTGCTTTGAGCAGGAAATTGCTAAGGGTAGTCCAAAGTCCTGTCAGAGAGGTCACTTCCAGGCTGACTCACCCTGGGGTCCTACGACCTACATGTGAACTATCACATTTCACTTTTTGCCTAAAGAAGGAGGCAGTTTGAGCTGCCTCAAGTGTATTCAAACAATACACTTCGATGGGGGAGGAATAGACAACAAAGCACAAAGGGATATGCCAAGTTTTCTGGATGTCCAGGTATATTCCTTTATACAGGAGGTCCCATGGAGCGAGACAAGTATCAATGAATGAAATAGAAACAAAGCATTTTGGAAATGTGCTGTAACTGCAAATAAGGTGATAAAAAGTGTATTTTCACATTTAGAAGTACCCTTTTCCACACAAAGTGAGACATCTTAAGAGACAAAAATTGCTCACCAGAGGAAAAGACCTATAGGTAGCAATGCAGCTCAGCTCAAATGAGATTAAATTCAGGAAAGAACAAGAAAATATCCACTACTGGCCAATAACCCACACACATTTACCCCCAGAGATACCTTTTGAAAAGAGCAGAGACACATTAGTTATAATGACACATAGTCTCATACTTCAGGGCCCAGTCAATAACCTTAAAAGGTTACCAACTTTAACATGCAACCAGCAGATACAGTTTCCCAAGAATGAAGGAAAATTATTTTTCTTCCTTGGAATGATCAGAGACTGACCATAATGATGGGGAAATAATATGCTAGATCAAAACTTGTGTCTAATTTATATATGTCTCCAACATACTCAGAGTCAAGCTAGTTATCAGATTACATACAGAAAGGGATTTTCTTCCATCAAATCAGCTCAGACTTGCAGCATGTGGCATGGTTTACTAGCTGTCTCTGTTTGGGCAATTTTCATTTAGTTAATTCTCACTTTTCCAAGGATCCAAAGTGTTTTGTGGCTGCTTGGTCTCTGCTGCAGTCTGTGACACACAGTTTAGTTACCTTTGAATTGGAGTGCCTTGTGCACTTGTGTTTGAATCTTTAGTCTGCGCACATGTGAGTAAAAGGTAAAAATACTTGTCAATGTATTTTAGTACCAGTCCTTCCTGGTCATAATAAAATAAATTATTATATGCTAAATAAATCACATTGGTTTTTATTCCCTTTTATTACAAAGGCTGTATCTCTGAGACAAGAAATGAACAAGTTAAGGGAGCCCTCATCTTAGGATAAGACACACCTAGATTCAAGCAATAATTTGGGCACAGCTGTTTTTGTGACTTGCATAAATAACTTAGCCTTTCTTTCTCTTTCCTCTTAAAAGTGAGATAATAGAACTTCACTGTCTCTGAATAAAAGGAGGGTCAGTGACTAAAAGTAAGAAGTTACATGGGCTTATATTTTATTTTAAAAAGAGAGAGAGTGAGGGAGAGAAGAGTTCAATCTATTAAAAACAAAACTGGAACATTTCATAAAAGAGAAATGATTCCTCCAAAGTTCTCCCATCAGCTCTCAAAACATTTCATCTTAGAAATCACCAGATGTAAGAATTACATAAGCCACTGAAAAAAACAGCTATTGAAAAATGCACAAAAAATTCAAATGAGACACTGAAAATCTGGCAGCTAAATAGATATTCAAACAAGTTTTTATTTTCAACATTGGAGTCTGTTCAGTACATGAACAAGCTCCAGTCATTTCAACCAAGACAGTAGCAGCCAGGAACACTCCAGTTGTAAGTCTCCTGGTACACTTTCCTGAATGATGTGTTTGTTGGTAGTTTTCCAGAAAGAAAAGGTGGTACAGTATAGCCTTGGTGCAACTATGGTCTTTAACTCAACTTGCTAAGTCATATGATGATTACAACTCTCATTACGAGATTTTTTTGACTCAAAGTAATCAACTGGAAGAAAGAAAAATCTCTTCCCACTGAAAACAGATGATAAGCATTTTCTGTAACGACAGACAAAAACTCTTTAAGAATTGGACTTAAGAAAGCCTGTGGAGAGCCCAAATAACATCATCTGAAAAAAGAAAACTGTAGCCACAGTGTTATTTAACAAGAGAAGCCTAAAAATTAGTAGTACCAAACATGCTTTCCTATTCATTTGACCAAAGGACTATATTAGGACATAAAAAAATTAAAGAATATTTAAAAATTTTTAAAAAAATTTTAAGAGGAAATTAACATTTTTCATTCACAAAATACATGTCAAAAAAAGCCTTCCTGTGGATAGGTCAGGGTTCTAAAACAAGAAGTCAAAATGACTGAGAAAAAATTTACTTCATTGCATGTGAAATGAAAGCTTGTGTCCTGGGAAGCAGAGTGCATTCAACTGACCCCTAGTACACCTGTTTTCTTCACAGTTGTTTCACAGGAAGAAAGCAAAACATTTAAATGCATTTCTTGCTTTGTAGGTCAGACTTAGCTGAGTTCCTAGTTTCTATGATTTTTAGGGGGTATTTGTAACATATAAAGCTGCAGCTGAGAATCAGAAGGACATTTCCATCTCTACCACCAGAGACATATTTTTAGGAAGTCATAACACTTTTTTTGACTCTGAAAAACATCATTAAACACATTTATATTTAAATGTATATTTGAACATTTTACTACTAAAAATGAAACCTCAAAATACATAATCTCTATGGTATTGGGGTTTTTGTTTGTTTGCTTTAATTATTTTTCTGACATCGTGACACATACAAAAACCAGGCTATCCTAACCTGAAGTATATATTTTTTAAATTGAATAAATTATGCAGTTATAGAATACTCTTTGAAGTAAGGTTCTTCTCCAAAACGTGACTGCTAAACCAACACAGTGGTGTTCCACAGCTGAGTCTCAAGGACTTGCCAGAATAGTTTGTTCAAGTTATGAGCACGTGTGTGCATATATATATGCACATATACACATGCATTTATATTCCCTGCCAAAACCAACCCTACAAAACAACTAATTAAACAATGTCATAAAAAGGGTTTGTATTTCCCTCAGAGGTTTTGTACTCCCTATGCTTTCTATTAAACCACTTAAAAAACATGGCCTTCGTAATTAAAAGATGTAAGTAAAAACAGAATTTTGGTTGCAATCTTATTTCACCATTCTTTAAATATACAAGAGTTTTTTGTCACAAAGCTGACTTTGCAAAGCCAACAAGACAAACAATGACCTTTTAACACTGTGCAGCTAGAATGACAGAGAATGCATGCAAAACAGTCCCATAGAAGACCTTATCTTATAAAATATTTTTTTATATTTACAAGGTTATATTATCTATTTTTTTTTTATTTGAAATATAATCATAATGCCTCAACATAGTACTATTCACTGTTACCACAGCACTTATTTTCAGCAGCTAAAAGTACAATGACTAAGACACAGCATAACTTAAACGTGAAGCAGCTCCTAATTTTCATGTCCTCTTATGCCTAGTAAGTAACATCATTATCTCCTCACAGTCAGGGTCATGGGACAAGATTCAATGGTCCAACTCACTGAGATCAAGCACCTGGCATCAGTTCCATGAAGGGAGAAGGGTGGAAGCGTCCAGCCCTCTACAAACAACAGCTGTCAGTGCTTCCACATGGAGCTGTAAACTCCAGACTATGCACCACTGCCTCCACACGGAGCCAGAAATGAGAGATTTGTGATTACATTCAACCCTTTACCTGCCTCCAGCTACTACCTCTTTCCACATGAGCAGTAGCATTGGCTCATGTGATTCTGATCCTGAATTTGGGGCAAACCAAAATCCAAGTTAACTTTGGGCTGTTTTCCTTTTAAAAAAAACTTATCTTACATCTGCCTGAGCATAAAAGGAAACAGGTAAGTATCTGATCACGATAAAATATAGATGATTTAGAATTACCATGGCAAATGGAGGAGAGATTATCATGTGTGATTATCAGAGTCAAATATTTCATTTCAGCCAGAGGAGAAAACTGGATCTTGAAAACTACTTGCCCTCTCTGCAAGATTTCTGTAGGGGTTGTTTGCTGATGCAGTGCAGTCAGGTCAGACTAGGATTCTGGCCAAAACCTATCAAATCTCCTGCAAAGAGGGAATGAAAGGCAAGGGTAATGGGAATCTATACATAGATATATAATGGCACCTTACTAAGCCCATTCTCTCCTCTTCCACTCCTCATATATACATATCACCATTCCCCACAGAGCTGTTAAACTCAGTGTATAACCCCTTAAATTACTATAACCATCTGATTTTTATAACTTCCCACTCCAGGCTTTCATTAACCCCAGACTCACTTGGTGCCAAGTCTTCCTTCCTGGAGCACCAATGCTAGGTGTGGAGTCCAGCTGGTGAGTCAGGGAGACATTGTAAATTGGAAGAATGTGCTGGAGCTACTTAAAGTTGTGGTGAACCAAAGGAAAAGGACCAATTGCACAAAAGATTTAGGAAATGGATAGAAGGTGTTAAACTATCTATCAAGAGCCTAATTTGTGAAATGACATCCAGAGCACAAGAAAACCGAACACTAAAGACAAACCAAAACCATCCATCCAGACCTGATTCTGCACAGTGACCCATAAAATCAGACCTTGAACAGCCACCATGCACCTTTCATCATACATTTCCTGACTACTAGAAATGCAGCACTGACTGAAAACAGCAGATTTCCCAATCTTGTTGATGTGCCTCTTATTTCAAAGCTGCCAGACTTTAATTGCTTTCCAGCAACAACCTCATATGGCATGCCTTGGCTGGGAACATATTTTTATAGCCAGTTATAGCTCCCTATCTCCAAATGGAAACACTGACAGGTTTCTAATTCCAAAAATATTATCAGGAACCATAACAACATGAGTCTGGTTTAAAATATAACCTGTGACCTGGAAAGTAATTCTTAACACTGTGTGTTATAACATTTTGTGTGCTTTTTCAGGGTTGGTTAAATGAAAAAATTAGAAGCTGAAAAAGAATCCCAGGTGTCAAAAGAACAGTTTTCCCTCACTCTCCACTATGGTCCTCACTGAACAGCTGCCTCCTTAATCTCCAAAGTGGAGAGAAAAACATAATTGTGGCATATACCTGCACAAAACCATTGTGCTATACTTAGCTCTGCTTTGTTGCAAGCACCGTAAAACACATTAATTTTATTTTAGCTTTTAAAAATTATTCATATGAGGAAAAAAAGACAGAAGGATGCATGAAAAATTTCACAGAACCACAGAATCATTTGGGTTGGAAGAGACTTTTAAAGGTCATGTAATTCCAACCCCCCAGCAATAAGCAGGGAAATCTTCAACTAGAGCAGGTTGCTCAGAGCCCTTAACAATCTGACCTTGAATGTTTCCAGGGATGGGGCAACCACAACTTCTCTGGACAACCTGTTCCAGTGTTTCACCATCCTCACTGTAAAAAACTTCTTCTTTATATCTAGTCTGAATCTACCCTCTTTTAGTTTAAAACCATTATCCCTTGTGCTATTCCAAACACCCTTCTTTATGTTGGGGGCCCCAGAGCTGCCACTCTAGTTTGGATCTCAGCAGAGTGCAGTAGAGGAGCAGAAACCCTTTCCTTGCTGGCCACACAGCTTTTGATGCAGCCCAGAATATGTTTGGCTTTCTGGGCTGGAAGTGCACTTTGCTGGGTCATGTCCAGCCTCTCATCTACCAACACCCCCAGGTCTTTCTCAGCAGGGCTGCTCTCAATCTGCTCATGCCCCAGCCTGGATTGATACTGGAGGCTGCCCCAATCCAGGTGCAGCACCAGCTCTTGGCCTCATTGAACCTCAAGAGGTTCCCATGGGTCCATGTCTCAAGCTTGTCTGGATCTATACGGATGGCACTCCTTCCCTCAGGCATGTCACCCACACCACTCAGCCTGGTGTCTTCTGCAAACTTGCTGAAAGTGCACTTGATCCCACTATGTCAATATTGAAGATGTTGAACAGCACTGGGCCCAGTCTGGGCCCCTGAGGGCCACCACTTGCCACCAATGTCCATCAAACATTCAGCTGTGGACCACACATCCTCTTCACAGCACTGCAGAGTTTATGTACAGACAGCTCTACTAGCTTCTGAAGAAGTTGCCTCAAAACCAAACTATCTCACATGCAAAATTATCCAATTACACAAACTCACACAAAATGTTCTGGTTACACTAACTCACTCACAAGATAAACTTCTGGTGCTGCTCATTTGACAAGAGTATTTCATTTTGCACCAAGAGCAGGAGCACACGCCCTTGGGAACTGGCATCACAGGGCTTCCCAGGTACTCGCGCCCTTCCAGAATATTTAGTGGGCTAAGGGGAAGCCCACAGGGCTCAGCACCAGGACACATCAGTCTGTCTGCCCACAGTGCCTGGGAAGCCAGCAGAGCAGCCAAAATCCTGACAGCCCTGGAACGCCGTGGTAAAGTGAGAGCTCCAGCGCACAGGAGCTGCGGCAATCACCACTCCAAGCTCCAGCCTCCACAGCATCTTTCCCGACTGAAAAATATTGCCCCAGGGAAGCCCATCAGACTAAAAGGGATTTATATGCCAGTGGTTTCTGCAGTAATTCCAAGATGGTCTAGACTTAGTTGCATGTAATGATCTGCTGACTGACAATATTTAAGTACACCCACATTTATTTGTCGACTAACAATCTCCCAGCTATTGTGTTCAGTAGTGTCTCCCTGACTCTGGAAGCAGACAGGCTACAATACAGTGCAAATATATACACAGTGCATATTTTAGAACCAGCTCACTTCTTAACCATATCCATTAAATTTCACTTTGTTTTACACTCCTCTTTCTTGCTAGAAGACAAAAGATACAGAATTAAGGAATTCTGACTTACAATCAGAAGAAAATTATAACTATTTCTAGATAATCACCTTAGAGCTGAAACAGCACATAGGGGAACACAAATAAAGAAGTTACCTAGAATATATGTTACTGCTAAACTTACTGGTGTAAGACTAGAGAACACATATTTATCAATACAGTCTACATAGAAGTGCAAATATCCATCTCCTTTTAAAAGCTGTCTGAACTCTGTTTTCCTTAAGAAAACAGAGCCTTAATTATAGTTTCTTCCAACTGTAACACTCTTAGCTCTTAAATCCTTAGTTTTATTGCCAGTAGTTAAAAAGTGTATAGTTTCTGTCCAAACAATGGAATTGTTTTAAAATATAAAGAACTTTGTCAAGAAAATTAAGTACTTTAGTACTGCCAAATTACCATTTCAGTCTCCCACTCACCTCTCCCCACTCCATGCCACTGAACTAATTTTGGAACATAACACCTATCGTGCTTGGCTTTGTCCCAGACAAATGAACTTGAAATCATAATTTATCATTTATGATGCCTTTTAAAAAAGCATTTGGCTACTGAATCCCAGTCAGATTCCTTTTTACGAGAGTTTGCTTGAGCAAACATGGCTTTAGACACCAGGAAAACAATTTATACCAAGAATCAGAGTAATATACCAAAATGTTCTGCAAAAGTAAGTGCACACTCTGTATGTAAATGATCAAATATATGACTAAAACTTGTGGGAAGTATTTTGATCATTGCAGGCTAGAAACAATATATACTTAAAAAACCTTGTTAAGTAGAGGAGTGGGCACACATACCACAAAAAACATACCTTAGAAATCTTCTGTTTATGTTAGTCAACTAATGACATATGCTTCATATCCAAAAATTGTTTAAAAAACACACAAACAGCACACAGCAAAGGAATACTGGATGCAGACTCTGCAATGTTATATCACTTATAAAACAAAATCCTTGAACTAGAAACTGCATTACAGCCACTGATACCTCAGGAAGCTGCGGTTTGCAGCTTGGAACACTTCATTCATGTATTATTTTTAGGAATGTAGACATCTAAATAAAATTTTGTAGGGACACAAGGTTATCTAAGGGTGAAACTTAGTTTATCATATTCAAAAACACAAGAGAAAAGGAATAGAGAACAATAAGTGTTTACTGGGACAGTCTTTTTGAAGAATGTGGTGATTAGGAGAGAAAGAAAAGCTTGTCATAACTCTCTCAGTCCAAGTTGTGCTCTTAGAAATCTGCACCACCACAAGGCTCGGGAAGAGTTTCAGATAAAGAGATGGTAGTTTCAACACCACTTCTTCTCAATAATCAATTTCTACCCCATAAATGGCTGGTTGAGAAGTAAGAAATGCCTTGGTTGATAATGAGTAGGCTGAAGAGTTTTTCTGGTTTATTATCAAGCTTTTAATTTCTTCCTAAAAATCAGTGCAATCTTTCTCATAGCCTTATTCTGACTGATGGCACAGGTACTGCCAGAGTTTGCTTGTCCTAGGTTGCAATATAGATGTAGTTAAGTATTCTATTACCACCAGCTGTGGGCTGTTAGCTGCTATCACCTGCTAATGACCCACTCCGGATGACAGGGACCCACCGTGTGACTCATGGACTTATCTCATCCCATTGTGGGATGCTCTGCCCAGGAGGGAGGAACCAGGTGTTCCCACCTGGATATAACCTGGCCTTGGAACTGCCTGAGCTAGCCCTGTCTACTGGGTTCCCAGAGGACGAGAGCTACCACTGGATCTTCAGCTGGAGACTAGACCTTCACAGGATCACCGCTTCAACTGGACTACTTCAGTTGGACTGCTACTACCACCCTAACAGGGTGTTAGGTTGTATCTGACTTTGTCAGTGCTTTTCCTTGTATTATTTCACTTATTTTTAATTTCAATCTTGACTTGTGATCTCCCACTGGTTTGTTTCCAAACCAACACATTGCTGCAGAAACAAACACCTCTAAGGCCATCAACTGGCCCATCAGAAACCTCTTTGTTGTACCAGCATCAGCTTAAACTTTGCCTTTCCCCATAAAAAAAGTTTCAGACAAATGCTGTCTTATCAGGTCCTCCTGCAGCATCTCTACAACCACCTAGCAAGGCATGGATCTCTGTGGAAAGACCTGCATTAGGTCCAGAGAGAATTAGGCATACCTCAAGAAGCAACAGACTCGAGCATTTGTATGTCCAAGTACACAATTAAATGGGTTCTGTAGCAGAGAAGCAGGTCACATCAAATTTTTACCCCAGAGGGCCATAAGATTGGCTGGTCTGTGGGCACATAGGAGCATCAAGGGCATTCAGGGGTTCTAACATGTTTGTAGGGTGATCAGCAAGCAACAATTTTACAGGAAGAGAATACGTATAGGGGAAGTATAGACAAGAAAATTTCAAAAATTAAAATTAATCCATCACATTCACACCATTTTCCTGCTATTCCACCTTGAAAATACTACAAGCAACCTTAGTCCAGGCCAGTATACATTTGCCTTGAGATCTTTACTTAGGTTCTTTACAGTATGAGATGCATATTAACAAATGAGAAGCAGAAATGCAGTAACAAGGAAGCCCAGGTTACAATTCAATAAAGTTTTGAATGCTGCAGATAGGATCCCTATCTTTAGTTCTACTTGACAGTAAAATGGCAATTAATTTTGTGTAGTAAGATGCTTAAAACCACTCCCACTTTTATAATCCACCCCCATAGCCTTTCTGCTTGGCTCCACAGTCCAGCCCTGGTTGATGGAGAGGCTGTGGGTTACACATTTAAACTCTGTACTGAACCAGTAGAACATTTACCAGCACTCAGCTGATTTAGTCATTTAAATCATAGGAATTTTATACACTTTGGGGATTGCCTTTCCTCTGTTTGCATTTTGGAAACTGTGCCATTCCCACCCCCATCACTCCCGCTGTGTACAGGAAGTCACACTCCTTTTCTATCAGTGGGATTTTGTGCTTGTGTGTGTCTGTGTGCCTGTGTCTGCATCCAATGTTAAACCACTTCCTTAGGCTCCAAGGAACGGTTCTTGAAGAAGGTGGTGTGCAGAGCAGTGCATGTAGACCAAAATTCTGATAGAAAAGGAAAGATAAAATAAATGCCAAGGAAAAGACAGCAAAGAGGTTTGTTAATAATCTGTTTCACAGTGTTGGCTGGCTTCAGGTCCTACTTACCCCAGTTCAGATGCACAATTGACAATGGATTATTGGACTAATTCTTCGTACTGTGAAAGTCCTCTCAACACTTTAAGAGGTGCTTCAAATTTTGAATGTTGTCTAAAAGTCTGCAATTCCATGCTTACCTCCTAAATGTCAGCTGCCATTTCTGCATGCTGTTGGGACAGACAAGCTAGAAAGATCCAGCTGGAAGTTAACAAGCTGAATCTGGCTCAGTGCCTTTTCCCTGGAGGAGGCAAAGCAGCCAGCTGCCTCTCGCACAGCTGGGCTGGGAGCATCTGCCACCCCCCAGCGTCACAGCCTCAGAGAAACCTGAGCACTGCAGTTTTCTCAAGTGGAAGAAAGGAGTCAGCAAAACTACAAGTTGCTGTTTATCAGAGGGGCAATGAAGAGAGAAGCAGAAGAGGCTGGCCTCCAACAAAGCTCAAGATTGCCCTGAGCTTCTGCTGCTGCTGTCTCCCAAGAAGAAGCCCAAACCTAGTTCATATGCCCAGTGGTTAATACCAGACCACCTCAGGCTAAATAAAAACTTGACCATGAGATCTCCCATGCTATGTTACCTGTAAAGTCCTCAAAATGGAAGGTCAAGAAAAAAGCTTATTGGAACCAGATTAGAAGGCTGGAATTATTAAATGCTATGCAAATCCTCAAACCTTCCCTCTTGCTTTGCAGTAGCAAATTGATAGAAAACACTTAGCACAGCTCAGAGAAATCTTGAATGTTTTTCATCACTTTGGAGAGGAGTCTCACAGTGGCACTCACCTGGAAAGGCAGGGACTTGCCAGGCTCTCCCAAGCACAGAAAATGTTACTGGAGTCCTCTTGGGCAGCTGCAACATCTCTGCCCATTCATCAGCTTTTCCTCAAAGGCTTGCGCAGCTCAGGAGATCTCCCTCCAAATGCCCTTTCTGCATAAACTGTTCCACCAGCAGAAATTAACAGGTTATGGTGAAGTGGGATTCGGGAAAAAAATAAGTTAAATATCCTGAACACATCTGAAAAGGTCACTTTGATAAAGAGGATTGATCAACCAACTGATTTTTTAATCAGTCTCCACCTGCTGGTAGATATGTTTCCCCACTGCAATACAAGAGAGTGCAAGGAAAAGTACCTGACCTTAGAAACAGGAATTAATACAAATTCCACAAAACAATGCCCAGGAAGGAAAGCTATACATGCACACACACTCAATCTCTGTGGCTGAACAGGTCCACTACTTACTAATAGAGATGTGCTCTTCTAGGAAAAGGGGAGACCATGATTCAGCATGACTAAAGAGAAAAAAAGGCAGAAGACAGCCCAGACTGACAGGGACTCTTACTGAAATACCTCAAATCATTTCATTCTCATATAGAGATAATGACTGAAAAAAACATGCATTTAGTAAAACAGGGAGAGAGTTAAATATATTATTTTTGTTTCAAAGTAGCTTGGAGAGTCTAAAAGCAGTTACGATATCACTTTAGTCTTTGAACTGTTTAAACAAGGGATTAGTCTCATCTCCTTTTGGCTGCTGCTCTTGCAGAGCAGCAATCTCAAAATATCATGTATCAAAATAAACCAATAAAAATGCATCCAAAAGTGAAAAAGCTCATCCAAATGTATCTAAGTGTCTTTGGCAATATCAGGCACACACACAAGAGAGAACAGACTGGTTTTTGATAAACTGATACATAAACTTCTGGCTGTATCCAGAAAGTGCACAAATGGAAGATCCTGGCATACAGCTGGAGGAAAAAAAAAGAAGTTAATGTTTCTAAACCACAAAATAACATCTGCTTACATATGTGGTGCAGTTTTAAGCATGTTCCTGTGAGAGCTCCCATCTTTACACACTTATTGTGCAGAGCCTTTCCACAGATTAAGAACAGCAACTTTCTGAAGAAAGCACCATCACAGAGAGACAAGGCTAAATTCTGCTCAGCTCTACTGGTAGTTGGAGGAATTCACTACCAGCTTAATCCACCTCGCTAAGGAATCTCACGGAAACAGTTCCAGCATGGTGAAAATGGACAGTATACTGACACTCCTTACTTCCAGTGGTATTGAAACCAGCCTTGTTTGACTGGATATTTAAAATGAGTTATGTCTGTACACATTTGAATTTGTTTGGAAACACAAGTATGGAAAGTAATTTTCAAAGTTCCAGCAGAGTTTAGGAATATAAGGTACCAAACAAGCCCACTTGGGACAAGAAATCAATCAATTAAGCCACATCTTGGCAATCAATCACTATTCTTCCACTTGACATCAAGGAGCACCTGTGTCCTCCCTCCTCGACAGCTGAAGCAGCACAGATGAATAGCCTAACCCTTCCCTAGCTGCACTAAGTAACAGTTACTAACAATTACTAACAGTAATAATAGGTGTTTGAAGAAGAACTAATTAATCTAATGATGCGTGAGAAGCTGAAGACATGCCACTCTAAAAAATCTTACCTTAATGAACAGGTGCATACAAGCCTAATACATTCACCTACCTGTGACCAGTAACTATGCCATGAGCAAAATTACACACTCAGTTATATGGAAACAGATCATAAAATGGGAATTCTCAGTCTTCCACTAAAATGCCATTGGAAATCCCTATTTTTCCTAGTAGGGAGAGGAAAAAACCCTAACACTCAAGAAGCTAACTTAAAATTCCTCATAGAAATAAAAATTAATTTGTTGAACATATTTTCAATAAATCCTTCAAACCCATGAAACTCAAGTCACACCAACTCTTAAAGAACTTTTAAAAAGCATTTTACAAACTCCCTTTGATCAACACTGGAGACACAAAACCCACCTACAAGGTCAGCTGTAGAGAGCATCAAGAAATACAGGGGCCACACAGAAGCACTTGACTACACAGACAAAACAAATACAATACATATAAGATTTCAACACATTTTCAAGTCTTTTTAGAGTTGGCAGAAAAATACATATTCCCTTGAGTCCCATTGAAACTATAAATTTTACCCAGGTCTCAGCTTTGAGTCTGTTGAAACAACTGTGTTTTCCATAGTGTATTTTGTGTTGACTACAAATGTTGGAAAAAAAAATACATATACTCTTTCCTTTTTAATTTTTTTTCTTTTTCCTCTTTGCTGTCCAAGTCAGTAAGTGAACATAAGGGACTATACAAAGAACAAACTACTAACATTGACTAATGGAAAAGGCAGACAGAGCCTAACCTTCAGATGGCTACAGTTAAATGAAATGGGTCCCTCTCTAAACTTTAATCTAAGCCAATGTTGTACTTTGTTTGCTGTAATGCTAGCGTGCTACACTTCAGGGGTAGGTGGAGAGACACTTGTCAGTAATTCCTGTTTATTAGGCAGCAGCTCCAAAAACACCTCATTTGCATAAATATTCAACAGAAGAGATTGAAAAGCTGCAGTAAAATGCAGATTATCTTGCCTATTATTTCCCAAGAGGTTTGAAAATAACTTTTTGCTGTAAATTTGGCTAAGAACTATGCTTACTCAACACATGAGTTCATAACATCTCCCTGAAGTTGCCTCTAAAGATCCCTTTTATCACAGTTTATTAATCACATTTAAAACTCCTTAACCATGTAAGAAAATTACTTTGGGCTTAAATTTCAGTACAATTACCTTTCAGTGGCTGAATTTCCAGCTTTGAGATTTAAGGGGATTTTCTGGAATTTAATGGTTTTTTGTATGTTTGTGCCCTTAGCATTACTGTACTGTTATGCTATAGGAAATGAGGCATTTGTACTTGGAGAACACCAGCTTCTTGTTAAATTCAATCAGCAGACAAACAACTGTGCCTTTGTCACAGAAGCCCAAGTTCAAATGCATAAGGATCAGATAATGAAGAAAAAAATAACCTTGTATGACACAATATGCTTTCACTTTATTTAAGAAGTGAATGCACAAGTATCTAAATCAGATGCTCTGGAACCAAAGCAGTTTAAATGAGTGTATTTTATAGTCTAAAATATGCTTAAGCAGTTGGATGTTATAATAGCATATACCACATTAAAATTAAGTTAAAATCAGATTCTTTCTGTAGTCTTAAATATAAAAGAGAAGAAAAAAAAACAAAACTGAAATAAATGGCCTTAAGCTTCAGAAATAATTTTAAAATTTAAGGGAAGAGGGGTTAAAAGAATCAGAATTCATTTTCAGAACCAAATTACCATTTCAACATCCTTGTCTTTTATGTTCTGAATATGTAACAGGAAGTGGGAATTGTCAGAGGTATGTACAACTATGCCTAAATTATAGCTATAAAGCCAGCTAGCCTAGTTGTTAGAGAACTTCTAGTTAGAACCTACTCAGATTACATGCAGATAATAAAAAGAATTAAGCTAGGAAGCTGAAGGGGTTTTGTGCCCAAGTTATTTAAACGTGAATCCAATTACTGAAGTTTCATGGAGCAGCTGTCTCACTCCATTCAGCTTCCCCTAAAACAAAGATGATATGGCTGTATTGCAGTACTGAACAATCCTGAATTAATTTGGGCAAAAGAAATCTCTTCTACAACATTCTGCTGTGGGAGGGGGTGTGGAAGAATCCCTTTCAGCATAATAAAAATGATGATGATATAATGAATAATTATTATGGGATTTTATAGCTGGAAGGCATGGTAGTTATTTCAAAGCCATTTGTAACCAACAGCCTTATAAAAAGCTAGAATGTATTACATATGTGCAGAAGGTAACTGCAAGTGTGTATTCAATCCAAACATCTGAAATAATGAATGTATGTTTGTTACTACAGTAACTACCTCTTGATGAAAAATAAGTGAGCTTATGAGTAACTAAATTAATTAATAATCAGCTCTTTTTGAAAGGAGAAATGATGATTTATAAATAAACTTCCATGAGAGGAGACGTCTCTTGTCCTTCTCTGACAGCTGTATCATTCCCTTCCAGTAGCAATCCGTTTTTTTGGTGAAATGCAGAACCTCCAAATGGTGGTATTGCCAACACTTAACATGTGGGAGAATGGGATCCTAAATAGCTAGATTCTGGATTCCTGTTATAAATAAAAGAGCAAGCAATGGCATTTCTTTCTTTTTCTTTCTTTTTTTTTTTTTTTTTAAAGGTCTGTAAGGGAAAAATAGATGAAGAAACATAAGTTTGCAGTCAGTTTGTACAACAGCCTTGAAATGCATGGGCTACTTTACAGACCATGAAGAACTTTTCAATTTTTTTGCTTTATTTCCTTCCTTTATAGAAATATTAGCAATTACAATAAGTTTTGAGGAAACTGTTTTACTTCATTATCACAAGGCAACACTGATATCACTCAAAAGTGGCCCATATGCCTTTTCTGTTTCTCCAGAAGTTAAAAGTAGATCCCCACTGCTGTCACCCCCATATAGCAAAAGAACATTTAGTTTGTTAAGTGATCTGCCTGTTTTGATCTCAGCCTGTAAGCTTTATTATCTTATTTCCCCTGTGCCATTTTGGTGACGAAGAACAAGGGAGTGTCTGGGCAGGCATGACCTCCAGCCAAGGTCAGCCAACCACACTCAGACTGCAACCATCCTGAGATGAAGTGTGAATATCCATGTGAACTGGGGAATTGGGAGATGCATCTGAACATGGGGTAGTTTGAGGGGGTCAATTATGTGTAGTGAAACACCTCCTATCAAAGTCAGTCTACTTTTTTTTAAAAAGCTGAACAGTTCATTGAATTAATAATTCAATATGAAATAAATTTCAAATGAAAGTAATAATAAATTGATTTTTTTTTTTCAAAATATTCTTGGAAAACACAAAGTTTTTTTGTAGAATTTTTAATTTGGACACCTCGAGAGAACATATTAAGAACTTCAAGAGCATGCAGTAACTCCCCTGCAGGTGTTCATGTACGTACAAACACACACATTTACACACACTATTCTGAAAAGAACAGATCATTTTAATTTAAAAACAGAAGATTAGATTCCTGTCTATGCCCTTTTAATGGAGCCATGGCCTTTGTTTTCTACCAAAACCTGTTTGTCTCCTTAGCGTGCACTTACGCAAATGTCCAGAATTCCTGCAATCAAGTTCCATCAATAGTTTCTGCCCCACCTCTTGAAGATGTGCTGGTGCCACTGGGCAGTTTTGATCCACAGAGCTGCAGACCCAGGTAGGTGTGAATAAAGAAGCTGAACATGCTGATGTGGTGCAGGTGTGCACATTCCTCACCAGTCTGTGCCCAAGAGGTGCAGTGAAGGAGGGCAAATTGCTAGAGTTTTGAACATGCTCCCCATGGGAGTATTGATCAAGAATCCAGTGATCTAATTTTCAATGAGAAAGGAGGAGCTAGGTCAGGTAGCACACATGTACAGTCATTGGGTTTGGAAATATCCCCAAGTGTAAGTACAATTTCGGTGGGGGAAAAGTGAGGGAAGGAGATGCAGGCCATCAAACCACTTAAATAGTGTGGCCTGAGGCTAGCTACCCATTAGTACCTAAGCTATTTATAACTTAAAAGTCATAAATATAGCTGTTTTATTAAAATGTTTAACCATGAAACAACTTTTAAGAAATAGTTATTAACATTTCAATATCAAAAATTATCACTGATGCAGGAAGAGTGCATTCTGTGTTCATATATCTATTCTTTTAGTCGTTATTCTGAAATGGCACAAACTGAAGTATACATTGAAATCATTGTTTTAAAATGCAAGTGACATACTTGAAAAGCTGCTGCTTGCTCAAAATTAGTTTTTCCTCAAGAGCAAGGATATTGCATTTCAGTTTCCAGGAATTTAAAGGGACAATGCAACCAACACTGATGCCTGCTCATTGTTACAATATAAACTATATTCCTGTTAGTTTGAATCCATTAATGAATTAATCTTTGTCAGAAGAGTGTCTATAAAGGAGTTTCTTAAAAGACCCCAAGGACATTATAGCACTGATGGTTTACCATTATGTGGTATAACAAAGTTTTACTTAACCAGTTCTAAAAGCAGACATATGGAGTCCATTAAACCCCTCTCTTTTTTGTGGTGTAATTCTGAATAGCTGTATTATACTACTTATTTAAAATATGGATTGTAACTTCCACCACCAATTAATAAGAGTTCTACACAGTGCATGCAATTTATAAGATGCACAAACTATGTCATCAGCACCTAAAATTAAACACTCTTGAGAACTGTATTTCAGTTAACTGTAACAAATAGAAGATTAATGTGATGAGATCCAAATAACTTTGACACTAATTAAGTCAGGGACACACACTTTAGTTGCTGCTGAAGTCAACGAAGAGGTGCTTCCCCTGTAAATCCCCTGATATTTTGAGTAGTTTTTCTTTCTTTTTTTTTTAATGTATACATTGTTATCCTCTGTCACACATGTATAATCACACTCCACCACAATATTCCCAAGTAAGGGATTTCCATTTAGTTCTCAAACAAATATTTTAAAAGAGAATCGCACATATGAAACTAATCAACTCAACTGATTTCCCTTCCACAATAAAAAATCCCTTCCTCACTCTTCCTTCCACTCGGTGCCATATTCTGCTTCCTTACATTAGCCTCATCTTTTACCACCTTCATTTCCTTATTTATACTCTTTAGGACTTCCTGATCAAAGTGTCTAGGCCTGAGTCTTACCTGTGGATCCTGAATTCAGTGGAGTTCATCACAAAACTACAAAATGCCTTGCATTACACCTTACTTCAAGATAAGGGCTACAAAAGAAAAACACAAGAGGCAAGGAACAAAGTGCATGCTCAAGATTCAAGGAACCATGTTCTTGAAAGGCATCCTACTAAAATAATGAACAGCAAGAAAGTGAAGGTAAAGAAATATTTAGAAAAATATAGCTGCATTGCACTTGTACACATACTTATATATATATTTTTATACAGCCTGTCAATCGGAATGTATGTCAGTCAAAATCACAGCAGAGAGTAATTAAAAATGAGCAGCACAGGAAGACTTGTTTATCTTTATTCATCCCTTTATTGCTGGGAAATATAGTTAAAATGCATCAGATTTAGTAAATTTCTCAAGTAGTTAAGAAGGAATATTTTCAAAGTCATAAATGGAAGTAAAGGAACTAACTTCCCTCTGTTACTGAAAACTACAGATTTTCAAGCTCATATGACCATCAAATTCAACTTAACATACATTGAATACTAAGAATTAGGAGCTTTTGCTATGAGTTCTAAGAGAATCTGAGAGTCCACAAATAAAAACTCACCCAGATGCTGACCATTAGAAGTAGATACATTGAAGAAAATAGGAGGGAAGAAAAGACCATATACTCCTGGCACTGGAACAGGTTGCCCAGAGAAGTTACAGATGCCCCACTCTGGAAGTACTCAAGGCCAGGGTGGATGGAGCTCTGAGCAACTTGGTCTACTGAAAGATGTCCCTGCCCATGGCAGGGGGGTTGAACTAGGTGATCTTTGAGGTCCCTTCCAGCCCAAGCCATTCTATGATTCTGTGATTTCAGACTGATTGTTCTCCTTCCAAAGCTACCCTGCTGCCTGTGAAATGTTACAAGGCCATGAAGACAAGGATGTGCAATGTTTTTTATTGGGCAGATCCACATCTCATTGAGCCTGTCATCTGCTTGCTTTAGATCAGGAGGAGACCAAGAGGAGGTGATCATCTCCTGGAAGATATTGGTGGTTAATAGATATCAGCACCTGTTAAACACTACAAACACAGCTAGACTGAGGTAAATGTAAGGTTCCCAAGTAAATGCTTAATCAAGGAGATACTATCACCTGCAACTTTACAGTGACACTTGTGCAGCTTTTGCCTTCCTGTTTTGGCCTCATTGGCTTATCCTGAATGTGAAAGAGAAAGATCCTCTCCAAATGAACCCAAGAAAATACTTTACTTTGAAAAGCATCTCTTACACTTCATCTCCTTTCTCCAGTTATGAAGCATTGGATATTCATTCAGCAATCATATAACCAAGAATTAACAATCAAATATAAAACACAGCAAATGTTCTCAGATGAGTCACTATACTCTTTACATTCTTGATTTGTTGGTTTCTTTGCTGAGCAATCATCAGTTAATTACTGGGCTAACTATAGAACACCAAAATAGTTTCATCGGCTCAGACACAGCCACGAAGGAAAGAAAAGATTTCTCATTTCATACTTGAGTTAAAATAAAAGTATACATAATCATAGTTTTCCAGAGATCTCATTACAACTTTGCTTCAGCTATTCCCAATTTTTGACACAAGTATGTCCTTAATGTTTTTGAGAGGACTGCAAAGCTCTATTAACTAACGCCATAACCCCACCTTCAGGGTACTCTCCAAGGTCTTGTAATACATTCGAGCAGATTTGGGTTCCTTGGTTCAATATCTGGAAAATTCCAATAGATCAGGTAACATTACAAAAACAGAAACAGTCCTTCTACAGAACATAGGGTACAGCTTTTTTCATTGTTTTTGCACCCTACACACATAAAGTGAGCAAGGAGTAACTTCAAATGCTACCTTAGATATTTATTGGTCTTTTAACCAACATTAAAGTCTACCTGGTGGACAGAAGAGAGTTGACCAGCATAGAGCACTTTGGGATTCATAGCAAAGATCTCTCTTTAATAGCAAAGATAACCAGGGAAGTTTCTGGAGTGTCCTCCACTGCATCAACAAGCTGTTAAAATCATCATTTTATCAACACAGAAATGTATCTCTCCCCACTGACAGTTGTTCAAATGGCAGAGTACTTGCCAAAAAAGAGACTGGCTTTTGTTCAAAGAAAACAATGCAACATGGACAACAGACAGGCAAGTCATGCTGCAACAGCAGTTTTTAAAAGTAGCAGAAAAAAAATAAAGAAAACTAAACTTTATCTGAGGGTTCTAACCTTTTTTTTTAAGGAACTGTAAGAGGAATATTTACTACTGTTACAGCTACAGGTACGGCTGCTGGTGGATATTCAGTTTCCAATTATTTGTTATAACACAGCTGAGAGCAATTAAACAGTTTACATATGACTGGTAGGAGCCCAGTGCACATTATGTGGACCATCAGGTCCTGCAGCCTAAACACAATTCTTGATTTAATGGATAAATGAATTTTGCTAAACCACTTCAAATACAGGAATGTTTTCTCAATCTGTGTGCAGGCTGTTAATATATTTCCATGAAGTCTCATTCCAAAGAGATCACAGCACACTTTGTCAGATCCAATAAAAACTGCACCCCAAAATCCCATACCAATGAATTTTGTACTATTTTCTGTGGCTGCTTGTAAGCTTCTAGACTGACATCTTGTTTGGCGATCATTTTTCTTTTCATTAAATGATACTTTCTATGATAGTTGTCTGCTTTTCATGAAAAAGGGCTTTTTGTCCTATTTCTCTGTCTAACCTCAACCACCAATAGAAAATACTTTTTTGTTTTTCTCCACCAAGTACATTGATTCCTTCTCTCTTTTTCCACATTCTGCACTGTGGAAGCATAGTGTTCTTGGTCCTAAAGGAGAGGTCAGAGGATTAAGAAAGGGACAGAGAAAGGCTACAGTTTCACTGTATGTCTTACTGCTTGATTGCAAGTGCCATGGAAATTGTCTTAATCTTACAAAAACCAATAATGAAGACCTGAAAATTCTGCTATGCTGTCTTGTAAGAGGAAGGAAATAATATAGCAGAACACTAATGCAATACGCTAGTTTTGCTGCCCCATTAAATCAGCAATTAATTTATCATAATTAGGTGATCTCAAAAGAATGTCTCCTCCTTCATTTATAAAAGGACTGGTCTTTCACTTATGTAAATGTACTAAAAGTCTGTCTGGCTTGGAAGCCAACACAGAGAAATATCTTCAGGACAAACTCCATGGTCTACTGAAAGGTAGAAAGGTAAGCTTCATACAAAACCATGATGGCTTTGAGTATAAACAATATGATCTACAGCACACACTGGGTCTGATGTATTCCAGGTGAAAGAAACTATTTCAGGACAACAGGCCTCTTTATGGACTTCAAAAACTTTTGAAACATCACCAATCTCCACTGTGAGCAGTTGTCCTGGGGTCCTGGCAGAGAGACACTAATGGGGCCCAGCAAGGAGCTTAAGGCTTCTGCTGAGGTGGAGGGGAGGCAGAGCCTGAGCTGAGCCCTTCCTGCATTCTGCTCCTGTGCTGCAGGAAGGGCTGGCCAGGGGCACAGTGCAGCAAGTGCTGAGGGACAGTTTGTGTCCTGGGGCAAGCCCAGCTCAACAGAGTGGGATTTCTGGGTGGGTGAACATCTCCTGAAAGTAGCTGTGAGGTGTAAGTCCATCCCCCACACTTTGTGCATAGTGTGGGAGTTTGGCTTGATTTAATCTGGCAAAGAGGATCTGAAAAGGGGTCTAAGCTGTCCTTGGCACCAGGTGAAAAGTTTGTTGAGGGTTGGTTCCATGTAGGCCAGGGTTCTGAGCTCTCCATGCTGAGGCCGTGCCAGATGAGATGCAAAAAGGAGGCTGGGGAGCTGCTGGACAATCAGAGAAATCCGAGCAAGTGTAGAAATGCAGTCGAGTTTAGCAACAGAAATGGAAGAATCATTAATACCAATGATAACTTGCATATTTCTTGTAGCCATTGTAAGAAAGCATTGATACTGGCTGCCCAGGGAAGTATTTGAGTCACTATCCCTGGAGGTATTTAGAAGACATGTGGATGGGGCACTTAGGGACATGGTTTAATGGTGGACATGGCAGCGATGCGGTAACATCACTGATCATAGAGCTCTTTTCCAAGGTGAATGATTTTACGATTTAATTATATATTGAGGACGCTTGATCAATATTCTCTCTTTCAGAAATTTCAAACAGAAGTCTAATACCTTGACAGTCCAAGAGGAAAACAGTGCATGGGAAAATTAAAACTGTGTTCAAAAGGCTTTCAAGCTTCCTTTCCCTGTGTGTGCTCCCCACAGATAAGATACACACATTCCAACTTGGAAAGCAGTGTTTGGAGGTTGACTTTCCCCACTAAGAAACTCATTTATTGGCAACTGAGACCATTATCATCACTTTCAAAGTCCTCACAGCAGATGCTATGGTGTCATTAGGAATTTATTCTTTCTCACCTTTTAAGTGATCTGTGCAACTCTCTGATTAAATTTGGGAAGGAAAACCAGTCCCATATTAAAAGATCGTGGTAAAACAGAACAGCTTGGATTTACTCCTTCGTAGACTAGAATTACTTTTTATTATTCCCAGTGTAAAAAATAAGCCACTGTCCTAATGCCGGAGTCTTTTTCTTCTGTAAGACTAACTGATGAATTCTTCACATATACTTTAGTTTGCCCGGATTCTTGATTCAATGAGCTGAAGGTAATAAAGGTCCTATCTATTTAAGCTGTGTCCAGCCACATGCAACAGGCATCAACACATAATGTCAAACAATTGAAATTTCTTGTCTTTTGCTCTTAACCCCAACATAAACCAATAGAAGATGAGCCTTGTCAACAATTTGCTAGTTGCTTAGTACACTCCAACCATCATGTTCTAGACTGCACACTACATATCTGGTTGGCATTAAAGTGCATAATGAAGAACATATTTACATCCTGTATTTTTCCAATTTTAATCACTATATTACAGGCTTAACAGGCTTACAGTTCATGTCAGAAGCCAAATTGTTCTAATAAAATATGAAGCATTTATCTACTGAGAGGCTGGAAAGAGCAAAGTTTGTTTATTGCCAAGTCTGAAACAATGCTAACTAGAGCGTGTGTTACTTAATCTCATTCATGCCCATAAGATTTTACATGCTAAGACTAAGCTGAGTAAATAAAATTCAAAAACTTGAAAATCCCATTCTCTTATTTTTATTGAGCATTAGTAACAAGCTTGGCTCTGTACTGGAAATAGCCTGTTTTCCAGCTCACTTCAGCTACATCTAAGGCACCTAAGGCTTTATTATAATCTACGTAAGAGGTGAAAACCACTGGGCAAATAAGCAAAGGAGAACAGTCCTACCAGGACTCAGGAAAAGCACTGGATAAGCAAAGTCTCTTCACAAATATATCCAACTGTTAACAGCATTTCACCTGGTACTTGTAAACCCAATGGTGATATTCTCATTCCACCCAGGTCAGCACAAGATGAGCATTCATTTCACTGGGCCAGCATTCTCCCTATATCTTTGCCCTAAGGAATTTGCAGAGCAGTTTAAGCAAATAGAAATACCATGCTCTAAAGTCCAAGCATGAGATTTTGACCACTGTGTTGCTGCTTAGGAAGAAATCTGCCAAAGAACATGCCAGATAAAGGCACTAAAAGAAAATATGTAATGCTAAGGAACAGACCTTCCAAGTTCTAGACATGCAAACAAAAGAAGGTATGTAGCAGAATGCAAGCAAAACCAAAATACTAGACAACAGAATTTAATTTATTTCTCAGATGTGCAGTCTTCACCTGTAGAGCTGTAGAGCTGCTGCAAGGCTATGCAAAGAGCAAATATCCCATTTTTCAGAAAAAGAAAGGTCGATACCGGACATTTTCTGAACAACTTCACCAAGGTCATATATGTTGAGAATTAGGAAATGAACGTATGTCTTCTGTGCACCTGAAAGAGTTCCTTACCATTGTAGTTATCCTGCCCCAAATATTTAGCAAAACCGAACATAACCATTGCAAAACCATAATTCACTCTAAAAAACCTCAAATTACTAGATTTTTAAAAACTTAAAAAATCCGCACAAAGTTATCTTGCAAAACAAAAATGAATCAATGAAACCATTTTCAATAAGGACAGTTTTTTTCAATGTTGGGTACAGGAAGCTAGTATTTCAAATAAATATTGAATTTTCAATAAGCTCTAAGAAAATGCTGGATTTTCAGGCAAGACAAAAGAGTTTATAGACACTTGGACAAAGAGTGAAAGAAGAATAAATGTTATTTATGCTGCCATAGCAGCACATGACTGATAAGAGCAACAAAACAATTTAACTAGAAAGGGGAAAGTAGAAGAGCAGGATAGGTTCTTTAAACACAGTGGAGAAACACTGGATTGAAAAATTTTAATTTTGAAAATATGAAAGTATCTAAATTAGAGAAAGATATATGAAAAATATAACTCAAACTGAGTATTTCCACACTACACAAACCTACACTTAGCTGCACGACATCACTTTAATTCAATCCAACATCAGTGGGCCTTACATCCTGCTTGTACTCGCCACATTCAGTCAATCTCTCTATTGTCAACTCCAGGCATCAGAGTTTGAGACTTCAAAGATGATGGATCAGACTTGGAAATCTTGAACTAGAACAGATGGAGCATATTTGCTTTTCAGATACATATAGCTATCTCCACATCTTGCAGGAATGCCATTAAAAATGAAATTAAATGTAGTAGCTTCTGTATTTCAGATCCACTTAAATCACAGCAGGCTGAGTGTCATCCTGAAAAATAACACTTAATTACTACAGGTCTTTTTTAAATTCAAATGAGAATTCCCTTATAAAGAAAATTTTAAAAATGTATTAAATATACCTGTGTACTCTGAATGCCTACCATTCAGTACATGTCAAGCAGAAATTAGAATTAGTATTTGGCAAGGGTCTATTGATTTTTTTTTTTTTTAATTGTGTGGAAATGAAAATATAGTCTTAAAACCAGACAGGTCATGTATTTCTGAAAAACTAAAAGCTACTTGGCTGGCATTACACAGATTATGTTTCCAATGGAGAATGCAAAAGATAGTGATAGAGACTGAAGAAATAAAGATAGTGGAAGCTCTGAGGAGGCAAAGACAAAAATTATATATCCATTTTATATTCTTTATACAAGAAATACACATTATTAATGCACATTTCTTAATTTTGAGAATACCTTAAATTTTAAAAGCTATGTTTCCATTTTCAGATAAGTTAAATTTAGTAAGGTGTTCAGCTTAGTAACTCTAACTGTGGGCCTCTTTGAGACATCTTCATTTCACATCCCAGTTCTGAGGTACCTGATAATATAGTTACCTCATTCTGGAAGAAAATAAAACTTTTTTTTTTTTAATGAATACATAAATTCTTCATACAACAATTAAGTCAGACTACTGCAAATAACTACTTGCAATTGAAAAGTTCCATCCTTGTATCTGAAAGTGTAAATATCAAGATAAACCCCACTCAAATACTTTCAGACACCTAGTAATGAAAAAAGACAGTAATTTCTGCACCCTGCAGAACACTGCTGCCATCATACAGGTTTTGCTGTCTCATCTCTGGGAGATATGACAGCACAAAACACTCCACATCACATAGAGCCAGCACTTTTTAAAGCTCCTAGATCATGGCCATGGATGCAATGTTCTACATGCTGGTGTGTGCTCAGTCAATAAACTCAGAGGCAGGAAACTTATTTATGAGTTTATTATCCTTCATAATAACCATATAAATGCCTAGAGATTAACACTCTAGGACCTCTTAGCCATGCATATCACTGATAAAATTTAAACTGCACTGTGAAGGAACACTACCCTCTACACCAGAAGCTCTTAGGCACAGAATGGAAAGACAGGCTTGCAGTGCCTACTTAACTGCTCAACATTTATTTAGAAAAACAGAGAGAAAAAAAATTGTAGACACACATGCAAAAATCCATTATGGGGTGGTGGGGTAGAAGAATCTGCTTTTAAACATACTGACCAGCTCTGTTGGTAAGAGAACCAGGCACCTTGGATTCAAATTTCATGCTCTCACCACTAAACCACAATCCCTGCAGAGCATTTAAGTAAAGCTGTAAAACGGAACATCAAACAGCCAATTCAAAGCTCTAGGATGTACTTGAATATTATCAAGAGCATTCAACTAATCAGATTCCTTCTTAACTAAACATACATAAACAAAAGAGGAATTATTCCACACAGTAGAATATCATGAGGCTCTCTACATGATTACTGCAAGGAGAGAGTGTTTCTGTTACAAACTAGGAATGACTGACAAAAACAAGAAAAAAACACAATAGCATGCAGTGATGAAATAGAAGTCAGCTATGTTTGTGGCTATACAAGATGGTTAAATCTTAGTCACAATTTCATAACTTAGTGGTATGAGATGTAAATGCAAAAGAAGGTTAACTCTAAATATTTCTGACATTAAATAATTGCAATATAAGTCTCTTGAAAGACATGTTATTCCTCCAAAGCACTGCATTTCATTGTGTGCTTTTTCCCATTACATATCCACCAGACTTAACTGGGACTTGAGGTTCTTTTAAGAAAGGTCAAGCTCAGAATGGCATGTGCTATACTGAACCTCACAATAGTCTAGAACCAGTTACCATTTTGTGTAGAAAAAGAAATTTCGCAATGAAAATTTTATGTGGAAATTGTTATACTGAGCAAAAGCATTTCTCACTCCAGCAGCAGTCAATAATGCTTTAGGTTAAGGTATTAGAAACCTCTTGCTGGTAAAGGAATATCCATCTCCCCACTAAAAGTATTCCCAGTCTGTGATACTCAAGTCTATATCTAAAAGCATGAGTTGAAGCAATTCCTCTAAAAAAACCTACAATCTTAATAAGAATTTTTTTATTTTTCTATTGCTATATAAAAGTATTATCTACTTTACCATTTAATAGTCAAACCTCAGATTTAGCAGGAATGGCTACAGGGGCTGCTGTGGTGAACATCTGTCTAGTTGCATGATGTTGGCACAATCAATCATTTCATTTTCTTCAACCCCTATCCCAATTCTGTATCAGACTTGAGTAAAAAAAGGAACATCACTTATGACTTGTATACTCAGAGGTCCTAACCATCCCCAATTTTGATTCTCTTTTACTATATTTTGTAACCCCAGGACAACATTTCTACACCTATAAGAGACATCCATCACTTCAGAGAGGTGCATGGGACAGCATCCTGAGAACTCCAAAACACTATCATGAAACAGAAGAACACATGATTTTCAAAGACACAATCACAGCAATCATGTTATTAAAAAGAAGGTCACTGGATTTGCTAACATCACATAATCAGAAAACAAATACCATGGTGGATGAAGTACCATTGCTACTAACTACTCCACTGGGTCTTCTCTTGGAATTTGAAGTGCCAGTGCATGAATTATTGTTTTTTTAAGCTGTCCACATCTATGGATATGAACTACACGTGTAGCTGCTTATCAGCTAGAGTGCATACACTGAGCTCCCAGCAAAGATAAAAGCAACAGAATGCAGATGAAAAAAATGTTGACTTTAGTAATTAGAAAAGGCCAGCTGCAGCTAATAAGGAGAAGGAATGTTAAACTGAGACCTTCTTATTTTATTTTTTTTTAACTTACTACAGCTGAGACACAGAAGCCAAGTATATCACTGGACTCTTTCACTCTATGACTGCTGGTAGAAAACTGCATAGAAAAACTACTGCAGTTGATCTGGTAGGAACACAAGCCCTAAATGGAGGTCTTCGTTCAGGTCAAGCTTTGGCAAATTCTAATCCTTCTCAGGTGACATGACATGTATTCGACCACATCCAATTGATCTCTTCAAATATTTTCCTTCCTCTCCTCCTTAAGTCTTCCAGAGAGTGTTTAAGTAGCACAGACTAATGTTATTTTACCCAATGAGCCTCATGTTACATCATGCTCAATATACAGTAGTTTCACTTAGCAGCTGCTTGGAAAGCCATTAGAGAAAACAATATGAAACCAAGTCTGTGTTCAGATTCAGGTTTAACAGAGTTACATTTCACCCCTTTTCCAGGCTGAAATAAACCCCTACACATTGATGCCACTGCTAATTACAATAACTGAAATGAAAGTTGGATGCAGCAAGATTTTTTCCAGGAGCCCGATAGAAGAGCTAAAAGTAATTAAAGAGTTGTCAAATACAGCATTAGCAAATTGACAACAATACCCCAGAGCAAGCACCACCTCAAGAATATCCTCTATGCTTGAGAAAGATTGACATCATCCCCAGATTTACAACAAAATAAGTGAGACCAGAGTTAGGTCTCATATCTTAATCATTACATTCACAGTGCACTCTTTGGTATCTGTAAATATTTGAGAGAAGAAAAATGGGGGAGCAAGGAACGCATATGATGCAAAATTAGCGTGATATAGAACCTTATTTTTATGATAGTCTGTATTACTACTAAATACCAAGAAGCCTCTCTGGGTTGATTTTAGTACTCCAACAACGTTAAGGGGATTGAAACTGTACATGACTCAGTTACTTATCCTAAAGATTCCTAAAGAGGATGTCTGTTTCCTCCTCTCTGCTGGCTATTACCAAAAAGAAAGAAGCAGGCACAAGCCAGGTACCCAAGACATTTCCAAACCAGCTCTCACAGAATAGCTGAGGTGAGAAGAAACCATATGGTACAATTACCCTGTTCAAATAGGGCCAGATAAATGCAGTTGTCCACATGTGGATGACTTCAGAGCACCTCCAAGAGCAGAAACTCCACAACCTCTCAGGACAACACTATTCAGTCCTCAGTCACCGGCACTGCACTAAATGCATCTTTCACATTCAGAGGGTACCTCCTGTGTTCCCATTGGTGCTCATTGCTTCTTGCTCTGTCTCTGAGCACCAATGGCAAGAGCCTGGCCCTGACCTATTTGCACCCTTCTCCCTTCAGCTACATTGATGAGAACCCCTTTGAGCCTTCCCTGGGCTGAACAGTCCCAGCTCTCTCATCCTTTCTTCATAGCAGAGATGCTCCACTCCCTAAATCATCTTTGTAGTCCTTTGTTGAACTCTCTCCAATATTGAGGATCCCAGAGAAGGACACAGCACTGAGCTGTGCTTCACCAGTGCTGGCTAAAGGGGCAGGAAGGATCACGTGCTGGCAATCCAGAACACAATCAGCCCTCCTTGCAGCAAGACAACATTGCTGGCTCACATTCAGCACAGCATCCACTGCATCCCCCGGGGCTCCTTCTGCCAAGCTGCTTTCCTGTTGATAGTCCCCCATTATAGTGATGTGTGGGGTTGTTCTTTCCCAGGCACAGGACTTTGCACTTCTCATTGAACTTTGTGAGGTTTCTTTTTGATTTTTCCAGCTTGTTGAGGTCCCCTGGATGGGGGGGTATTTTCTAGAATACTGCTGGCACAAGATGCAAATAACAGGATATTTTTAGCAGAAGAACAGACAGTATCATCCTCTTCTTGTTCTCAAAGTTGAGCAAAACTAGATTCCCCTTGACAAAATACAGAATTCTCTGTATTGGGTTGCAGAGACCATGTAAAAGAGATGGCTAGAGCATGTGCAGCACAAATGCAGAAAGATAAGAGAAAAATTGCTGTCTTTCTTGCTCAAAGAGATACAGATGAGGCTGAACATTCATCATGAAATGGATTAAATACTTTTATAGTTCAAGTACACACCCTCAGCACAGAGGGGCTACATAACCCAGTGAATGTAAACAAATCTGAAAATCAAAACTAGAGATCAATACCCAACCTTATCCCAAACCACTAATAACAAGGTTATTTTATTCCACTTCTTCCTCTTCATGTATCAGTTTTGTTTACCTGAACCCTTCAAAAGGAATATATATTTTTTTCACTGCTTCACATCTGTACAGTGCTAAAGATACATGCTGTGTTGAACTAGGTGGTCTACAGGTTCTGTTTACCTAAATATAAGATTTTGCAGATTTGCTTCTCAGTTTCACACCACACATTTTGCATCAAAGCAGTTCACAGTTTTTTATTTCCATAAGAATCTATATAAAAAAACTCAAACCAACAACAACAAAAAACAGAGTAAATGGGAGTCAAAGTAAGCTTTAGAGCAAAAAAAAAAAAAGTTTCTTTAAACACTACAAAAAATGTTGGTGAGTCCTCTCATTTTAATTCCTAACTACAGCCATAAGCATTTCCTAAAACTAAATTCCAAAGCAACTTTGAAGACCACGGATGAAATTCAGCAAACTCTGAGACTAATAAAGGAGTTATGATAAGCACTTGCAATTATGCACTTGCATTATAGCCAAAAAGGGAAACCATGACCCAGTGTCATCTCAGCATCAGCAAAGATGCTGCACTCCAGCATATTGCAATAGTGCTGTAAGAAATAGAGTTGGAAGCCAAAGCACCTGTCTAGAAGCACCATTTCAATTAGATGCTTACATTATTTACATCCCTGCTGCCCATGATATTAATATTCCACACTGGAAAGCTGCTTGGTATTTATAGAAAAGAGGAATTTATTTTCTATACCATTTTCATTGATGTATACATGTATGAACCACATGTTTTATATGTGGAAAGACTAACAATGAAAGCAATCCCTCTGATATCCTGCAGATACCCTCTTACCAGGGAGGCAGAATTTCCAGCGCTGAACCATGTCAGATGAAACCAAACATATGATCTACCCATGTACAATCCATATTTGCTGAACAACTTAAAAAAGACCAAGACAGATACATGCAGGCCATGCATATTTTGCATGGCCAAGCAAGGAACTTAATATGAACTCTCCTGTCATCAGCTGCTGCCACAGGAGTAGATCACAATGGCAAAGGCACACAACTACCCTACTCCAAAAGGTGCCTTCCCTCAGATGTCCCTCAGAATGTCAGCAACTTTTTTTACAAGTCACCGCTCAACAAAGGAAGTGAGAGAACACACCATTTTGGAGAAGACAGGAAACCAAATTTAGAGGTAAAACCACCTGCTGAAAATGCTCCTGATGAAAGTAAAACATGTAACCTGATGTGGACAGATAAACAAGCAAACCCTCTGTGAAATGCTCTTTGGATTTAGATTTCTTGCAAGAGTGAAGTGTCTCAGGTCAGAGACTATTTGTAAGTATTTCACACAATAACTGCTAGAAGAGTTAAGCAAACTAAAACCAGAAGCTGCTGTGTTGTTGTGCTGTGAACACAACCTAATGCACCTCATGTGCATCACAGTGCTTGTCCCAAGTTATAGCTACTCTCGCTCAGTCAAAACTGAATCTGCGACCATCACATTATTAATATGCACTGTGTAAAATGAGGTGTAGACTAGGTCTGAACTAGCTCTCATGAAAGGCCAAAGAACATTTCTGCTCTAGGAAGGAACTCCAGGACAGATTTCTGATTTCTGCTCTGGCAACCTTAGTCCAGAGGTTGTTATCTAAGCAGGTCAAGCACTCCAGGGCCCCACCTCAGCTGGCAGCCTTAAGCACCATCTCAGTACAGAATAAAGCAAAAGATAATGAAACTTTAATTCCCATTCAAAAGAGTCCCAGCCACATGCTTGCCAGGAGAAACACTGTTTGAGTTGGAAAGTTTATAATAAAAACATATTGTATCTACAAAAACTTTTGAGTAATTCCAGAAAGATGAAACAGCGACTCAGTAATGACTATCTTTACTAAGCACAATTGCTGTTTCAGTTGGTTCCATCTTGCCCATAAAGTTTTAGTATGGACGTGATGGGTGTTGCCAGCACTGCTATACACGTGCAGATTAATCTCTGCATGCACAACAGTCATTTGTCTGATGTGGCTACTTTGGGGTTTTCTTGGTATTCCAAAGGTGGCAACCATACGGCTGAGAAGATCATACATTATGCAGAGTATATGTTAGTGTGCAACACATTTCAGCCAGCATTTCAACTCAAAAAAATAAAATAATGTTCTTGGATCAGGAAGTTTATATTTCATTGCAGCACTGCAATTCTCTAACACAAATACACTTGTCCCTTTGCAGTGTAAAAACAGTACAAGTATATACCAAGATAAAAAGGGACAAACACTGTCTTCATTGCTGCATTTGGTCTATTTTGGAGTTAGTGCTCGTGCAACTGTCCAGTGATTAAAAAATCCCACCAACCTAAAAGCCAACATCACAAACACTACTTATCTTCCAAGTCCCTTCCTCCATCTCCCTACATCTATGTTTGGGTCTGTGTTTCATCAAGATGGAGAAAATCTTGACAATTTTCACAAAAAACATAGACAAATGTTTCTGCAAGGTAAATTTGACACTCAGTCCCTAAACCACATGCTTTTGATTATTTTAAGATTTAAATCCTAGAGTGAAAAAAGTGTTTTAAAAAACAATTGTAGTAGAAGTACTTTCATGACATTTTGGATCTATGTTAACTACACATGAGGTTTCCTATTATCCTCATCAAATAAGATGCATAATTCCACTGAAAGTGTGTGGGAGGGGGCTGTTTGAAACAATTACAGAACTGTACACCTCTTCTAAATATTCTATGTGTAACCTGCAAATGCTACATTTCCCTAGTTACAGTCTTATGAACATCCCATAAAATTAACAAAAAAGAAAGGAGACAGCACAGCATTCCCTCCGAAAGACAAAATTTTAGAGACACATCAAGTATTTAGGTAGAAACACAAGGATGAGACAGTGTGATCTCTACACATCCAGAAAATGCTAGCAGCTGCTTCAGGGACCACAGTTTGACAGACAAAGGTCAGAGACATGTGTAGCTGTTTCAAATCAAAGTGGTAAGACATAGAAATTCCAAAGTAAAGACATACAACTAAAGTCTCAAATCCTTTTAGCCTCAGAGGAAAATATCATGATACTCCATCATTTCACAGGAGTTACACTTGTTGTCTCCATTCCATGTTCAGAACACGAGTTTCACTCCAACTAAATATTTTGAAACCGTATCATGTATAAATACCAATTATGCCAATTTCTTGTGATTCCTCCATCCCACACAGCCCCCTCCACTGCAGAAACTTCATTGGAAAGGTAACATTAATTACAATGTTGGCAAATTCATTTTTTCACTCTCGCCTCTCCTATGTTTGACACTGTTGCACCATTTTCTGCCTTTTGGGGGCTTACAGAGACCACCACCTTGATCCCCTTCAACTTCATTTCTCCTCCGAGTTTTGAAAAGTATTAGTGAAAATGGACAGGATCCAAATAAAGAGAGCATAAAGTGGCACAGGTAGGATTCAAGTCAGACTTAAAAGTGACCTTACTGCCCACAGATATGGAAAGTTCAACAAGTGCAACACCAAAGTTTGATCAGTAAGTGGTCTTTATGGGTGGTGCTGCCTGGACAAAGCCATCGTGTAGGCAGGAAAGAGCTCTGCATCTGCCTTATCATACTCACAAGCAAGGTCCAATTGACACTTCAACACCTCACTTCCTTAGATGTATTAGTTAGAATTCAAGTATCAAAAGGTGATACAAAGCCCGTTCCATGTTCTACACCAAAAATTACTCGGTAACAGGATTTAAACCCACCACTACTATCCCAAAGAATGATAGATTTACTCTTCTTGCACAAAATTACTTTGCAGCACCACACTGACACTCACCAAAGAATTACATCTGCTAAACACGTACTACAAATACAATGAGTATACAAACCATGGCAGCACCTAATTTCGGTGTCCAAAGCAGTCCATGATGAAAGGATCAAGCTGTTACATTTGTGCATTATCAACAGCCAACACATATGAAGTCATGCTTTTCTCTAAGAAAAGGATTAGCAAATACTTGGAGCCTAGACAAATACAGAAGGTTCTCCAACTGTGCCTAAACAAAACTTTGAGGTGAAAAGAAAGGGCATGCTTAAGGAATTCAATTTATTAAAAAATACCTGCAACTAAATCAATCTCTAATAAAGGAGAAACTAGAACTTTCAGGGACTGCATCTGTTAAAGTTAAGAGCTGTATTAACATATAATTTTAATATAGTTGGTGGATCCTTTCTAATTGGGGACTGATTTCAGTTCAGTTCAGGGGCTAACACTGAAGACACGTACAGCTGAACAGAAACAATTACAGATAGAAGTAATTGAGTCATCTTATTTTCTATTTATTTATTTAGATTTATCTGATGAAAGGCAGGCACCTACCCTAGGATGTGTTAAATTGTACCAACAGTTTGATGGACTGCACCAACTAGCACTACACCAATTATAAAAGAAGATGTAGACCTTCATGTTCCAGATAGTTATCTGTAGTCAAATGAATCCCACCCCAGAGTTCATAGTCAAGGATGAATTTTAGAAATAATGTTACCGTGAGCTATAAGCTTTCAAGTTGGATGTACAATGCTCTGGGCAACGTTTTCAGCCTGTGATGATCTGCAGGTTTGACTAGACAGTCCTTCTAGTTAGCTAAGGTTTTTGGTATTAAAAAATCGTTAGATCAGGAATGAAATGCAGACCTCCATAGGATAGTCATTCTTGGCAGAAAGAGAAAGAAAAAGCCAAACAAAGAAACAGCCTACAGAAAGACCACTGTTTATGTCTTTATTCTTTGAGTTTTGATAGCAAGCAACTCTTCCACTTCCTAGCTATTAAATAATTTAATATTTTTCATTAAAGGCAGCTTATGTAATCAACACCGTGGTAACATACTTTATCACAGTTATTATGCTGGCCTGTGTATTGTAAATGACACACTGAACTGAGAAACTGCGTTCTTGCTATTATCACCATAGTGTCCCTACATTAGTGTAGAAATTCACTTTCAGTATCTGTCATGCATTTTGAGCCACTTTAGTGAGTTTTTAGCCAAGCCTTAGAAAATATATATTCCCTCCTTCCCCCAAAATGGGAAAACATAACGTTAAACCAATTTTATCAAGTCTAATTGGTAGTCTAATTAACACAAATCTAAGTTCTTCTTCATAGTATAAATCTTACAGCAGGTGTTAACACAAAAGGATGTACACATAGACTTCAAGGTCTGTTCAGGCACATCCACCTAGCCCAGCATCCTAACCCCAAGTTATCTACAATGGAAGCTAAAGGGATGGATACAGGCAGGGAAAAGCACACACACAGCAACACTGCACCAGAACATGCTGCCCAGTTCTACTTTCTACAATAACAGTTGGTCTTGGGACACCTAAAGGTGTCAGATGTACAGGACCTGCTCCAAGGCCCTATGATTGCTAAAGAGGGTCATGAAAATACCAAGCCCAAAAGTATATCTTTTAAATATCATAAACAGCACAACAAACTTGAGTTGAATCAAACACCTAAACTTAAGTGTCTGTTTCAACAGTGAATCCTGCTTTTGGTGTTTTGAGCATTTCTCCTGCAAATCTTCACAATTCGTTTGAGCATTGCTTATCCTCAGTAACACTGTAGCACTAGCTAGCTCAGTATTCAGTCATCCACACAGAAATTTTTACTTCTGGCAGTTTAAAAAACTTTCTCAGATCTCCCCAATAATAAGTGTAAAACAGCCAAGAGTTTAAAAGTTTTAACTTTTCAATGATTACAGTGTTAGGACATTCCAACTGCTGTAGTAACTGTGTATGCATAAAGTAACCATGTATGTATCTTAAGTAAGTCTGAGGAAGAGAAACTATACTCCAAAGCATTTCTACTGATGATGAGTGCCTGGAAAATTGCCACCTGTGTTAGCACATCTCAGTTCTTTTACAAGTCTTGTTACAAGTAGCTAATGTCACCTGAGGAAAAAAAAAAATGTACCTCAAAGCATAGCTTTCACATAGGATTCTAAGACTTAACCCACAGACAAAACGTCAACTGTCCTCCAAACATAAAACATGTCTCAACCTCAGAGGAGAACAGAATAACTAAAATATTTGAATCATGCTAGACAATTAAGATATTCTTTGCAGTATGATTTTTTTTGAGATAAATTACTCTTCAGGAGTTTGTATAGTCCTTGTAAAAGTAGGTGTGGTGTTTATTTCAGTCAAGTAGTTCCAACACAGGTTCTTTTTCCCTAATGCTCAAATCATCTATCTTTCCCAAATCCTGACCACACAATCCATCTGAGGCGGGTTCCAAGTTTATCCCAGTCTCAGGTAAGTACCTTGATAGGAAAGCTAAATCACTATCCCCAATATCCAAGCAGGTTTTCCTTCTAGTTGAAAATCCATTTAACAACTTCCTATATTAATAACAGGTTTGTGGTCAAGATTCCCAACTTACACTAAGATGATAGAGATTCAATTGACATAATTTTGAACCCACTCACTGTGCCCCTCCATATATGCATCTTCTTCTGTAAACATTGTACAGAAAACTATACTGAGGACAGAGAAACACTTGGGAAATTTCCATCCCCAGGTATTCCTCCTGTTTCTACCTGTGGATATTTTGCCATCACCACTGTCACTTAGTATTCACTCATTGCCACAGGTATTCCACATCTATGTCCCTCCAAAATAGTGTGTGAGCATCTAGCAAGTGATTAGGTACGCGTTCACCTTAGCCCTCATGACACTCCATGAACAGGAACTAAATGGAAAGACAAGTGTTTTACAGCCACAGGTTTTGAGTTCCTGGATATAAAAACAACTTCTGGTTTAATTATTTGAATGTGTCCCATCCACATCTTTTATTACTCCAACATTGGTCTCACCAGCTGTAGAGCCCCCCTGTAGACTCTTGAGTCTTTCCATCAATGCAGGCACTACTATCATAGTGACTTCTTTTTCCCTCAGGGAATTTTGTTAGCATCTATTTTTTATGGCTGTTTATAATGATCCCTGTATTCTCTCCTGTCAATATTTTTGCAGAATACCATCATGCCTCCCAGAGAGCAAGCCTGAGGGTCTTCATTTCTATGCACCTCCATTTGGATTTGTGGTACTCTTTGGAAAAGTTGTTTTCATTATGTCCCAAGGACAAGGGGAAAACCCACTGGTCTTTCATGCACCCAGTGATATCCAGTGAAATGCTAAGACAAAGTTGCCCATATTATACTGACTGCTAAAGAGAAACCTGAAAAAGAGATAGAAGCTTTCATTGAAGAAGGTTTCCAAGAGAAACAAAAAAATCAAGTTATACAATTCAACCAAAAAAAAAAAAAAAAGAAAAATTACACTAAACCATCTGTGATATTATACCACTGACCTTTAAGCTAGGTAACCCTTAAATAGGTTTTCAAATGTCTTCGACAGGAAAGACAAGGAGGCCCAAATTACCTGCTCAGAGCAGAGACTTTCAGAGGCAGAATTTGGTGGGGTGTTTTAAGGAAAAGTAAGGTTCTGTTCTCAGCAAATATGCAAAGCAATATTTTAATGAGCTGGAAAAGTAACTAAGAGCAGCAGTAGAATAAGCAGAGTGTTGATTGTTACATATTTTTCAAAACAATTTTAGTGAAGTGACACTGACTAACAAAACACAAATCCATACCAGGTAGAAACCACATTCTAAACCCTATTTTTTTATTCCGCTTCTATTGAAATGTTGCAAGCCTTGGTTTGGGAAAGGGTTGCAAGCAGATGGTGAATGAGGAATTCTGGAAAGCTCCCCCCAAATTTACTTAAGTCTTCTTCACTAGAGTATTCTACATCAGCAACAAATCCACGCAAACGCCAATGCAGGCATATATACTTAAAGTTTATTGCATATTTAGCTGCTTGAAAAAGATCAGCTACACATGATGTTTGCCCATAATTCCAGACTGAATGCAATTGATTCCTACCACACAGGAGACTTAATCCATGCCAAAAATTGTATTTCATTAAGAAAACGATATTATGGAGCATCTGAGATCATGTAACAGACAAAACAGAATGCCAGAGAAATTTTAACTGCCAGTACCCCACAGTGACTGCCTGATTATTTGCAGATGGGATATGGAAAAATTGTGAAATTATTGGAATTTTGGGTCCTGTACGAAAGCATTACTTCAGACTGGATGTGTCATGGCAAATGTCTATTATAATTTGAATACATTCTTAGATTTTGCTTTCTGTGCTTAGAACTGGCTATGCTTACTTCTTTAAACTTATTAACTGAAAAAGACTGCATTCTTCAAAGCCCTAAACAAAACCCTTAGGTGATAGCACAAAACACTGCCAGTAAGTCAACTGTCAATACCAATCGTATTTATCCAATAATTAAACTAAAAACTAATTTAAATCAATCTCCTTTGGAAAAGCCAACTGTTCAACAAGCACAACAATTGGTCTAGGATCAATCAGTGAACATGAGATCAATTAAAACCAGCTTAAGTTTTTGTAGGAGGACAATTCACACAACTTGAGTTAGATGTCTATTCATTTCAGTACTCCCACAATGCAGCCCTTAAGCTCTGTTGTAAAGCAGAAATACCACTATCACCCTCCGCTGTCTAGCCAGCACTCTAAGTAGTTCCACATTTAATTAAAGACACAGTATACCCTTTGTTAGCACAGATAGTCTGGTCACTTTAAAGGACTGCTATCGTTTTAGCCACACACACATAAATTAAACTCTGGAAACCATCTGTTGAAAAACCATCAAAACTAAACTGCTTTACAATTTTATTTGTACCTATTCTGAAGGTGACATATGCATGAAAGTGCAAACTATTTTCTTCTCACGGTTTTATTACTACTTGTAGCAGCTTAACACTGGAGATGTTAAGTCACTCCCCTTCCAAATAATACCACTGAAAGTGCAATACTTTCAGAAATAGTGATCTCTCAGTAGCTTGAGCCAGCTGATTTTCAGCTAACTTTACAAACGGGAAGGGGAGGCATGGCCGAAAAAATAACAAGGAAGAGGGATAGAAAGATAAGTATATATGGATAATAAAAAAATGTATAAGGTGAAGCTCCCCCCGAGTCCGAAAAAAATAAAAAAATAAAAAAGAGCGAGCTGAAGCCCCGGCTAGGCTGCCAGGCGGAAGGCGCTGCAGTAACCTCTCCGTCCACACGGGAGCTGTACTGGCACATCGCACCGCTCCGGCTGCCGAGCTCCGGCATCCCGACACCAGCGTTCAGCGAAACAGATGAAGCCCCAACGCACCGCTTATGGCTTTTCCTCAGAGGGATCGGCACGTTTTCAGCAAAGCTGGCGGCACAGAAATCCCCCGGGCGCTGGGCAAGGAGCGGTTCTCCCCGCCGCAGCGGTTCTCCCGGCGGCCAAGCCCCGCGGGAGCGGCACGGCAGTGCCGGAGGATGGAAAGGGAGAAGTCGCCTTTCTGCCTCGGAAACGTCCGCGAAAAGCAGCCTCAAAGTCCGTCCCGTGGACACGCGAGTCTTAACTGCACGGGGTAAAAGCGATCCCCCGGCCGCCGGGAGCTGCTGGACGAGCAGCGACGGCGACATCAGCGACGTTCCCCGCCCGCCACGGCCCCGCCGGCGAGACCCGGGCTCTGCGGCCCCGCGGGGCAGGACACGCCGTGGGCGCCGTGCGCCTACCGCTCACATTGCCGTCCCCGGCAGCCCCGCGCTCCGGCCGCTCCTTTCCCATCGCAGCTCCCGTCCACGCCGCTCCTCCCGCTCTGGCCCGACCTCCCCAGAAGGAGGGTGGCGAGCAGCCCCGCGGAGGGGTCGCCACGCCGGCACGGCCCCGCGCCCCCGGGCTCGCCCCCGCTGCCGCCCCACGTGCCGGCCCGGCGCTCCTGGAGCCGCAGCGCGGCTCACCTGCCCGGAGCGGCCCTTCCCCGCGGGCGCTCCCGCAGCTGCTCCCGCAGCTCCCGGCCGGCGTCCCGGGTGAGCGGCCGGCGCCACTCACCTCTCTTGCTGCGTCTCCAGCGGCCGGGCTGGCAGTGGCCGTAATCCATGCAGTTCAGGATGATCAAGGCAAAGGAGAAGAGGCGAAACTGCATCCTGGGCCGCTGGGGTGGGCAGCCTCCTCCGGCAGCAGCGAGGGGCGGCGAGGTCGGCGGCGTGCGGGGCGAGGAGGGGCCGGCGGAGGGTCGCGGGGCAGCGGCTGCCGCTGGGGACCGCAGGAGTTTACACGGCTCTCGCCGCCCTCCTCGGGCGCTGCGAGCTCACCGCCGCTTCCAGCATCTCCCCAGTGCTGCAGGGAGAGAGAGAGGGGAAAGGTTTGGCCCCGTGTTCTCCAGGTCCTCCCCTGCTCCGGCTCTCCCCAAAATCAAACACACGGAGAAGAATCACAGCCCGGGTCGGAGCAAGAGCGGGGCCGCGAAGCGGAGTCACCGAGAGCCCCAAGCGCGTCCCACACCGGCGAGCGAGCGCTGCCGCCGGCCCCGCGCCCCGGACGGGCTGTCAGCCCGGGGACAGCGCTATTTATCCCGGCGCGGGGCGCTCCCCGCCCACACGCGCTCAGGTCGCGGGCACGGCGGGGCGAAGCCGTCCCCCCCTACCTCCCGCGGCGCGGCCCCGCGGCCACCCCGTCCCGCCGCCGGGTCCCGAGCGCGGCTCCGCGCCGCGGGGCAGCCCCACGCGGGCCGGCCGGGGCGCGGGCTCGGCGGGGCGGGCGGCGGGGGCTCCCGGGCACATGCGGGCGGTGTCCGCGCCGGGCCCCCGGCCGCCCGCCTCCGCCCGCTCCTTTTATGCGGCGAGGCGGGGGCGCGGGCGGCGGGGCCGTGCGGGCTCCGCGGGGATGCGCGGCGGCGCGGGACCGCGGTCCGTGGGTGGTGCCGCTGCCCCGGCCCTCCCGCCGCCCAGCCCTGGCGCCGCCCGCCCCGGCCCGCGCCCCCGCCTCCGCCGGGCCCTAACGCCAGCCCGGCCCGAGAGCCGCTGATGCTTTTGCCTGGAGGCTCTTCCTCGGCGGGCTTCTCCCTCTCCCTGAAAAGCCTCCTTGTCCTTTCTCTGCCCTGCTTACAGTTTGGGGAACCTACTCCTCCTCACTTCTCTTCCTCTTCTTTTTTTTTTTCCTTTCCCTTTTCTTCTTTATAATTATCGCTTTCAACCTCGGATTTAAGACCTTGATTGATTTATTTCCCCCCCCTTTCTAAAATTTGACCTCACACGTTCCAAAGTCTCTTCTTTGAAACACCACTTTCATTGTCCTGGCAAGATGGCTCTAGAAGCCCTAAAGTATGACTTCAGCGAGTGACTTGTACTGGTTTCTAGCCACATCTCTACTTGGCAAAGGTATTGCACAGCTAGTAAAAAGGGAATCCCAAAAGTACAGATAAGGAAGGCTGAAACTGGGGGGAAGGCAAGAGTTTCCAAGTGAATTTAGTTTTGATAGGGGAGAGTCTGTTAATTCCTCATAACATCCACTACACTGACTCCACGGTGCCATTTATTTCTCTGCCTCTCACTCACAGCCTGCTCCCCAGCACTGCAGGTATCGACAGACCGTGACTCTGCTTGTGCTGCCCTTCCTATAGCTCCTGCCCTAATGAGCCCCGTAGGACCTGGGGCTCTATGGAGCAGGTGCAAAAGCTGGGAGGCAGCGTGGCTCTGGCACAGCTGGTACAAAGCCAGGTCTCATAAACCCAGCTAGATCCAGGATCCAGGCTGGATCTGTGCTGGGTGTTTCTGCTCCTCCTTCTTGCCCCCTCCCCCCAAATCCCCCGCCAATAATTCTGGTGCTGAAATACCTGAGCTGCCTCGGGATGGAGCCAGCTAGGTTCTCACAAAAGCAGATGTACTCTTTCCACAGCAGAGTTGGCCTTAGAAAGAGCATAACTGCATTCATGTGGCACTGTGCCTGAACTAATATATTGTGTTAGACTCAAGCTGGCTTTTCATCCAACAATCTAACTACAGATAAATGAGGTCTGACTGTATGGTGTTTACCATACCATCCAGAGACCTCAGAATTTTTGACCACATTTATCATATAATACTCTTCTAGAGCAGAGAAGCATCAGTATCATCAGTTTCAAGGCTGAAGACTGAGTTACAAAGAGGGTAAATAACTTGCCTGAAAACAAAAGGGGTGTATGGGACAGTGTCAAAACTTTATCTTGAGTTTCCAAAGCTCTCAGATTTTTCTCTAATCCCTGTGCTGGTCTTCTTTATATTTTTCTAATGTACAGTAATAGCATCATACTAGTTTGATGACTAGTATCAAAAGCAAAGATTTTTTTAAAGTCACATTACAGTAGGGATTGAGTGCATCCTCAGCAAATTTGCAGAAGACACCAAGCTGAGTGGTGCAGTTGCCACACCTGATGGACAGGATCCATGCAGAGGCACCTGGACAAGCTCGAGAAGTGCACATGTGGGAATCTCAATAATCATCACAAGACCAAGTGCTGGTGCTGCACCTGGGTTGGGGCAACCCCAGTGTCAATACAAAAGCAGCACTGCCAAGAAGGACTTGAGGGTGATGCTGGATGAGAGGCTGGACATGACCCAGCAATGTGCACTTGCAGCCCAGAAAGCCAAACGTGTCCTGGGCTGCATCAAAAGCAGCATGGCCAACAGGTCAACAGAGGCAATTCTGCCCCCCTACTCTGCTCTCAGGAGACCCTACCCAGGGTACTACATCCAGCACTGAGGTCCCCAGCACAGGAAGGACATTGACTTGTTGGAGTGAGTCCAGAGGAGGCCACCAAGATGATTAGAGGGATGGAGAACTTTTCCAGGAAAACCTAAGAGAATTGGGCTTGTTCAGCCTGAAAAAGAGACAGCTTTGGGGTGACCTAATTGCAGCTTTCCAGTACATGAAGGGACCCTTACAAGGAGAGACGTTTTACAAGGGCCTGTAGTGACAGGACAAGACGGGATGGCTTCAAACTGAGCAAGAGTAGCTCTAGATTAGCTACTAGGAAGAAATGTTGTGAGGGTGGTGAGACACTGTAACAGTTTTCTAAGTGAAGCTGTGGGTGCTCCACCCCTGGAAATGCACAAGGCCAGGCTGCATGGGCTCTGAGCAACCTGGTCTGGTGGAAGGTGTCCCTGCCCATAGCAGGAAAGTTGGAACAAGATGTTTTTAATGTCTCTTCCAATCCAAGCCATTTTATGATTCTATGGCATAAGAATATTTTCTGATACAAAATCTTTATTTATTATTAGTCATTATGGGGTTACAGTGTGTGAGATGCCGCTGTGCTATGCATAGCACCAGTACCTTTCAGTGTTGTCATAATCTAAGAATTACAAAGATGTGACCTGTCAACTAATTATCACAGACCTGAGAACTCATTCAAGGTCAGTCTAGCTCAGTGTCAGTGGCATCCAAGTGGATTTGTGTGGCTAGCACAGGCTTTTCCCATGAGAATTTTCTTGTGTTTTGTAAATAAAGATAAAGTTTGGATGTCATTGGAACAGTGTCCCAGAACTTGGACAGTGCAGGCCTGGCCAATCAGGCCTGGGGGAAGGCTTCTGACCAACCAATCTGGGTGACTTTTGAGAACTCTATATATATGATGAAATCAAAACAATAAAGGTCATTCTTTCTTGCCACTGAGAACTGGTGCCTTCATTACTCTGCCAGCTGCTCAACAGCGACAGATTTGGAGTGGAGGCTAAGGGAATGAGTGCCAAAAAAAAAAGGCATGTATATATGTGGTTTGTGGTCTTTATTCTCCCCAATCTACTTACACAATGAAACTTTTCTGTAAAACTTGTTGCAACAGAGGCCATAATTTATTTTAGTGAAGTGTGTTTACTGGCAACTGGAGCTCTCCAAGATGTGTAATCCCTGTATCCACTCTAATTTCATGTGACAGGTTGGGTACCCCAGACAGCTAAAAGTGAGACTTGCTGCACTAGCAGTGTCTTTATAATATGTGCTTACAATATCCTGGTGCAGAAATAAGAAGTGTATCGGCACCCTGGAGATCCTCCCAAGCTCTAGTGCCAGGGAGAGAGAGATCAGACTCCAAGAAGGGGAAATAAAACAAAGGTGTTAACTACACTTTTGTGAGGACTCCAGGAACTGATCTCCTTTACTGTTTCAGGTCTACAAACTCATATTCATGGGGCTTTGACTCTACAACAGTTAGCTAGAAGTGAGTCTTGGAGTCCTTTGTGCAAACAGTGATATCAGGACCTCCCCACTTAACACAACTCCACTTCTGGAAGTGTCTGAAATAAAAGTGTAAATGGGCTTTCTGGAAGGTGTCCTGCTGGCCCTGAAGATGACTGAGGTCTCTCAAAGTGTTGTGTCAGTTCCCTGGAAGCCAAACCAGAGTCTGCAAAGCCTAGAACATGTTTACAGTTAGAGGGAAAAAAGTCAGGGGCCCTGAGAGATTAAAAATCAGAGGAAGGAAAAGTTCTGGGCTGAGTTCTGTAGGACATGATTGACTTTTGTCTCTGCCGCTTCACTTAAATTAACAGAGAGGAACTGACTGTAGGTATGGTACCTCCTGTGTGCTGCAGCTCTAATGAACACTGAACTCATTCTAAGGCAGGCTTTGTCAAAGTAAGGAACTGGGAAAATTATCTGAGCATGTTCAATTAACAGAGTCATAGAAAGAATGCTTTAGTCAAGGCCCAAGTAGATGATGTGGCAATGATTGAAATACCAGCTGATGACAGTCTGGGCAAGAGCTTTAGCAATGGGGATGGCTAAGAACAGGTGTATTTTACATAGATTATTCAAAACTCTCAGCAGCCAAATCAATGTATTCAAATAGTGCTGAGATGATTCATTACACATTCTTTAGAAATCATATCATTTTCTAGAACTAAATTTCAGTTCATAGAAAATTAATTTTTATGTGTTGTGCTCCACAGAGGTTTCACTGACTGTAAAAGATCTTACCTTCTACATTTCAGCTGTATTAAAGCCAAAGCGCTGCTGCTTTTGCAATATAAAGTAATTGTAATTGAATCTTTCCATTCGTTATTGGGCTCCATAGGATGTGATCTGTAAGTATCTTAACTTCAGCATCTTAAAATGAACAACACCAAGCTTTACTTTGAAAGAAATTTATCCATATTCTTATAGCTGGGCAACTCATTGCTACATGAAAATCGTGATCTTTCCTAAGATCAGTATCTCAGCAATAACATTTAAGTGTTTGCAGCCTTACACTGTAGACAAGATATATCTTGTGAAAGAAATGAATGATTCTGACAAGCTCTACATTTAACCCTCAAAAAGAAATATAATTATATACAGCCCAGCTTCCAACGTCTTATTCCTAAGTAAAATTTTACCTTCTTTAAATTCTTAAAATACCCTTAATTCATTAGTTTTTGAAAATGTCATCTGAAATAATAATAACAATAATGGAATATTGTGCTCAGTTTGACGTCTCCCAAAACCAGAGCAAGACCACAGGAGAAAAATGTTTGGTGGCTGGAGCACTAGCCTTTGAAGGAAGGCTGAAGAAGCTGGACTTGTTCACCCTGAAGGAGAGGATTTAGAGACTGAACAGTTCCTTTCCATATCTCCAAGGAGGTTACTGAGCAGGAAGTGCCAGGACCCTTATGGAGGTGCTGGACAGAAGAACAAGAGACAGTGGTCATGTACTGAAACAGGAGAGATTTTTGCTGGGTATAACAGAAAATAATCTTCCCTCTGAGGATGAATAAGAAGTGGAAGATGTTTGCCCAGGGAGTTGTGGACTCTACTTCCTAGGACAAGGCCTTAAGCAGCCTGGTCTGGCCTCGGCTGATCATAGGTGCTTTTAGCAAGAGGTTGCACTCAGGACCTCCCAGGGTCCCTGCCAACCTTCATGATCTGTGAATCCTGTTGTCCTAGGTTACAATACAGATGTATTCAGTATTCTATTATCACCAGCTGTGGGCCATTAGCTGTTATCTCCTGCTATGACTCAGCCCTGATAACAGACAATGGGTCATCATCAAGGACCCAGCCCATGACTCATGGACTTATCTTATTGTGAGATGCTCCACCCAGCAGGGAGGAGCCAAGCATTCCCACCTGGATATAACCTGGTCTTGGAACTGCCCAAGTTAGCCCTGTCTACTGGGTTCCCCGAGGATAAGAGCTACTACTGGATCTTCATCTGGAGAGCAGCCCTGCCACAGGTTCACTGCTTCAACTGAACTACTTCATTTGGACTGCTACCACCACCCTAACAGGGTGTCAGGTTGTATCTGACTTTGTCAGTGCTTTTCCTTGTATTATTTCACTTATTTTTCGTTTTTCCTAGTAAATTTTAATCCTGACTTGCAATCTCCTTCTGGTTTGTTTTCAAACTAATACACCTGTAAAACCCCTGAGCTCCCAAAACAGGCTGAGAAGACTGCCCTGTGCACCTCTAACACCCATGTATTTTCCATTCAAACCCTGGGGAGATCAAAATATTATCATCTTTCTGACTCTTCTCCCTCTCTGAAATAGGATCAAACTCCTCAGTTTTTTACCTCCTTATGCAGACTTTACTCGTGCAAATGCTTCTAACTGTATCCATGATCATTTTGCCTAAAGAACAAATTTGTGAATTCATTGAAGCTGTATGTTTTTATGAAGGGCTTAGAGAAGCAAATGGAAAGGAGGGATAACATCTCTAAAATAAATTCTGTAGCTCTCAAGTTAATTTTCAATTCCTTCTGAAAAAAAAAGGAACAGAAAAAGTAGTAAGAAAAATATATTCTAAATGGTGTATATCCTCCTTTCCCATTTGGACTGGCACCAGATTACTAGTTCACTGCCAGCTTTAGACACCATATTTCTCTTGGAGTGTGTAAGAGCCAGTGTGCTCCTGTGTGGATACTCCATTCTGAAGGTGAGAGTTCAAATTCCAGCCTGGCAGCTGCAGAAAATCCACTTTTTTTTAGAGAATGGTGATTTCAGATTGCCAGCACATAGATCAGAAAATTACTGAAAAATTAATGTATACCAAAGTTCAAGCTTTCTGTTTTGCAACGCTTTTCAAGACACTGTAACTAGAGAGGAGGTTTGCGACACACATATAGGGGTTTGAATTTGCTCTTCTATGGCCTCAACAAAATGGCTTCACAAGGACCTGTGGAATGCTAAGATGAGATGGTGAGCTGGTTTTTGCACAGTTTTTTAACAGAGATTTTGCATCACGTGCCCTAAGCTTTATGCAATCATTGCTTTATCTCTCAATCACACACAAACCCACCCACACAAAATCACAGAGTAACTGACTTTGGAAGGGACAATGGAAGATCATCTCTTGCTCAAAGCAGAGCTAACTTCCAAGTTAGGTTAGGTTGCTGAGAGCCTTCTCCAGCTGCATTTTGAAAAAGTTCAAGGTGGAAGATTCCACAGTTCTCCTGTGTGTCTTCCTGTGCTTGTCCACCCTCATAGTGAAAATATTTTCCATGTTTCCAGAGAAAACTTCCCTTATTGCAAGTTGCGATCATTGCCCCTTTGCTTTTCTCTGTGAATCCCATCTTCTTATTACCTCCCTTTTATACCTGAATATATATATCTATATATTTATATATTGAATTATATCTCTAAGAAATATGTATTTTATATATATACTAATGATCTATTCTGTTTTACATGTATGTTTACTTTTTATTTCTACTTTGCTCTTCCTCTGTTGCCTTATCGCCCATGCATCAAATGGAGAAAATATTTAAGATATTTCTTAAAAATTACATCCTTGAGACTAACCCAATCATTTTGAAATATCTACTTTTTTTTCCCCCCACTATTTCTGTTGGTTGCAGAAGGATGGGGAGTGAAGATGATTGTACACCTGTAAACACAAAATTGTTACCACAATGAGCAATGAAAATCAAAAGTGGCTCTCAAAATCAGGAAAGTAATAAGATGGAAACTTTTTTATTGAAATGTCAGAATTTGCAGATTATTTTCTTGCAACAGAAGAATTGTTCAGCATAGACATATGTTGTACTCAACATCTTTTCTTAATATCTTCTAATTTAGTAACTGGCTTTGGAGATGTCTTGCAAGTACAATTTAGAGACCTTTACTATTTAATGTTAATAAAGGCTAAGTGTTAAGGGTTGTGATGTTAAGTGCATGTTTTCTCCAGCATATTTATTTAGCAATAAAGTGATTGCAATACTTGTTGGAATATACAAGAAGTATCTCTGCCAAATGATAATAAAGAAGGGAGTTTAAAAAGAATTTTGGACAGTTGAGAATTTTTAGATAAAATCCTGGTAATTTATGCAGTTAATCTACACTGAGTTTCAGAAGTAAAAATGTCTCCAGTAATAAAAAAACCACATGTTCAAGCCACTTTTATAATCTGCAGAATATTGTACTTTTCCACTGTCACATCATTGGATACTCCTTGTCTTATATATTGAACAAACAGCCCAGGAAAACAAAGCAAAAGAGAACCCATGAGCATTTTCTCTGAACCACTGTCACCTCCTTTAGCCCAGCTCAGGAGAAAGCTTGGAGCAGTAAGTGATCCTGCACTGAAGGGGTAAATAGGGGCAGGAATAGGAAAGGGGAGGATGATCTCTGGGCACTTGGGATGCCAGCCCCTGACATGATCTTGTACAAATACCTAAGCACAGAAACAAAGGGTTTTGGTGAAAAGACAACAAAAGAGCTTACATTCAGTTTTGTCAGAGGAATTGTACAGATGTAACTGAGGACATATTTTCAGAATCTGAGAGCCACAAAATACAGCTTTTAATTTTAAAAAAGTGCAACAAACCACAGTAGAATATTGTTTTGCTTGAGCTTTATACCCTGCCAGTCATGATGGGAGTTGAATGTCAGCTTTTACTTCATTGCAAGTTTTTGAGAAGTGTACCATACCTTTCTTCTGGAACCAAAAGACTCATTTCTGTCCTTCTAGTAAAACAGAGATAAACCATAAGGGGAAAAAAGTACAAATTTAAGGTCATCGTTCTTCAGAACAATTCTTCAGAGTAAAATTAAATTAGAAAATAGGGCAGAGAAACTGTGATGTCTGCCATTTCAACAGTACCCTAAGGGCTGAGAAGTGGACTGCTGGAGCCAAAAGCATGAACCGCAGTACATAAGTAGTTGTAGCCTGTAACCATGCCTATCTTCTGATGATCAGCAGAAAGCCCATAAATCATGGTCCTTAGGGAGGGAAAGGCTTAAATAAGCATTAAAGGACTCAGTCATGCACTGGCAGAACAATACATATGATAATCTAGAAGATTTAATTTCTACTTTCTTTTGGACTTCTTTTTCTCTCCACTGAGCCCTTTAAAGCAGAGGAGTATGCAGGGCCATGCCAAATGCAGATATTTCACTTTCCTGTCCCTGAACTCAATACTGAAGTTTTTTGTCATCACTTTGAGAGATATTTTCAGATCATCTGGACCTCTGGGTTGATTTTCATTATTTAATGTCAGCTTCTCTCCTTGGGGGAAACACTAAGTTTGGATTTTTTTAGCTAGCATGAAAATTAACAAAAGGAATACTACAAATCACATGGCTCAGTCTAAAAACAGCTACTGATCATCTGCAATGCACTCATGACACTCCCAAACCTTCCTTCACCCCAGTGCTGGTTTGGCCTACAGCTGGCAGCTGAATATTTTCTGACTGATAGCTGGCTTGGTGAATACAACTAATAATATCTTTGGGCCCAAGTCCACTCCCTGCTGTTTAGTACTTCTGGGCAACATCTTGCACAGTAAGCAATTGTTGAGGTATCAAAATCCACATTTTATCTGCCCCTCATGAGGGATGCAGAAGGCTGTGGCTGGGACAATTTCAGGCAAGGGATTTTTAAAAGGGAATTCTTCTTGTGCTTCTGCTGCCCCCTTACCAAGTGTCACCTTCAAAACTTAAGATGCTTTATAAATATTAGGGAAAAATAAGATATCTTGTATCTTATCCCTTTTATATATATGTGATAGAAGCTGGGGGCTCAATCCCTGAAGAATTTTAAGGCTTAATTAATCGAGTAGAACATATTTGAATATCTGCAAATAAATTTCACCTGAATTGCTGCACCTAAATAAAAAATGGAAATAACCAATAATAATTTAAAAAAAACTATCTTGGCTTGCTTCTCAGCTGGAGGCTTGGAACTCTGTGGCACCATTTAGATTGATTTCAAAGATCCTGGAGGCTTTGCTTCTACCTCAAACTAGCAAATGTGGAAGGCTGAGACCTTCTCCAGCAGACCCGTTCTCAAACCTCAAATGCAAAACAAGCATGAAATGTGTATCATTATTTTCAGTCTATGGCCCTAGCTCTGCCAGCGTGGTTTATCAGACACATTCTGAGAAAATGTCCAGGAATGGTGTCCTTGCAAAACCACAAGCTGTGGTGACTTCTTTGTTAGACAGTGACAGTACCCTAACACTACACAACTGACCATATCCCCTCATTTGCTTCATGATACCAAAATCTACATCTCTGAATGTATCCTAAGTAATTGGTAGTGGAAGGCAGGATGGGGAGCAAGTGATCCATACAATCCCAGGAAATCAGGAGTTGTTAGACTAGGAAGAAGAAGGAGAAAGGAGCCTACATTCTAGGAAAGATCCATGCACGGCTTCCTGTTTTCTGCCCCTCCAAAAAGATTTATGTATATGTTCATCAGGTACTGCATAAAGTATTGCATTGGAAAGGGGGGCTGATTGCCCCCAGCTATAAATTGCCTTTGGAGCAATCAGCCCATGACAAACTTTGTCTGCAAACAATATCCATGAAGTTGCTGTAAGTGAAGGCAGCAATGCATCTCTTGATGATTGCAGACAGGGAAACACACAGCTACCAGGGCCTGGGGAGCAGTAGGTGTGTGTGTGAATGTACACTGAGGCTGAGGATGTTCTTGAGCACCCATCTCTCACCCCCCAGCTGAGTGGCTCAGCCTGTAAATTACTGCACAGAATTGCAGAATCACAGAATTAGCTGAGTTGGAAGGGACCCACAAAGATCATTGAGTCTGACTCCTGGCCCTGCACAGCACCATCCCCAAGAATCACACCATGTGCCCAAGAGTATTGCCCAAACACTTTTTGAACTCTGTCAGGCTTGGTGCTGTGACCAACTCCCTGAAAAGACTGCTCCAGTGCCCAACCACTCTCTCTCTTTTTCTGATATCCAACCTAAACCTCCCCTGGCACAACTTCAGGCCATGCCTGTGGATCCTGTCACTGAGCACCACAGTGAAAAGATCAGTGTCTGCTCCACCCGTTCCCCTCACAAGGAAGTTGTAGCTGCAATGAGGTCTCTCCTCAGTCTCCTCCAGGCTGAACAGACCAAGTGACCTCAGCTGCTCCTCATATGGCTACCCCTCAAGGCCCTTCACCATCTTTGTTGCCCTCCTTTAGGTGCTCTCTAATAGTTTAATATATTTCTTATATTCTGGTTCCCAAAGGTGCACACAGGACTCGAGGTGAGGCTGCCCCAGTGCAGAGCAGAGCAGAGCAGAGCAGAGCAAAGACAATCCCCTCCCTTGCCCAGCTGGCGATGCTCTGCCTGATGCCCCCCAGGACACACTTGGCCCTCCTGGTTGGACATGCTGACTCATGTTCAACTTTCCATTATCCAGGACCCCAGCTCCCTTTCTGTGGCACTGCTCTCCAGCATCTCATTCCCCAGTCTGTCCATACATCCAGGATTCCCTCATCCCAGGTACAGAATCTGGCACTTTCCCTTGTTGAACCTCATTGGTCAGTGAGTGCCCAGGCCTCTGATTTGTTGAGGTTTCTCTGCAGGCCTCTCTGCCTTCAAGGGACTCAACAGCATCTCCCGGTTTTGTATCATCTGAGAACTTGCTCAGTGCTCCTTCCAGTCCTGTGTCCAGGTAATTTATGAAGATGTTGAAGAGCACAGGGCCTAAGATGGAGCCCTGTGAAACCCCACCAGAGACAGGTCACCAGTCTGATGTCACCCCATTCACTGTAACCCCGTGTGTCCAACCCATGAGTAAGCTGCTCACCCATCACAGGGTGTGTTTATCCAGCTGTGTGAGACAGTGCCAAAGAGAGACATGACCTCACAAGGTTTTTTTTTTAAAGAAAATAATGGTCTTCAATCTGTTACTTGACAAAATGGCTGTAGATAAGGGCACATGGTGACTGTATTTTTCAACCCCCTTCACTGGTTAAAGCAGTATCTCCCTTGTGGTGGCTCTTTGGAGAGCAGCAGGGGATCAGGACATGGCTCACAGGCAACTGTAACCCAACTCTCCAGGCAGTTTGCTGAGTAGCTCCATGGAGCAAACATGAGTCAGCTTTTGAGCATGTGTGATGGAAGCAGAGATGTCTGGATCACTGGCTTACAGCTACCTACGGTTTCATGACTTCTCAAAAATGCCCTTCACAAGTCAATGATGAGAGAGTGGTCAACACATGACCCAGCACTAGCAGTGTTTGCTGGGCCTCATTCAGGTGCTCTGACATGCCTCAGGCTGAGGTGTCTTCTCATTCAAGTTAACCCATACCAAGATGCTCTGTACTGGTATCTGCTTCTCTGATGCCACTGATGCAGCCAAGTAACTGCTTGCTGGGTCAGCCAAGGAGGTTGTGGTTCTGTGAAAGGTTGTGTGAATATTGCTTTGCTACCTCAGGTTATTATAATTCCCACGTAACTCTACAGATTTTTTGAGAGATGTTTGATGCTTAAAATTATGACCATCTGCAGAAAGGGTGTGGAAAAGAAAGACAGGGAGCACCACATAAAACCAGTCTAGCTAGCTAAGTTTTTCCACACTCTTTTTTTTTTTTTTTTTTTGTAATAATAAATGACTGCTATGAAGGTTCATGCACTTGAATTATCATATTTGACTTCTCTCTGTGCTTGGATGTGATCTAATTGGAGCAAAAGCAGTGAGCACAGAAGATGTCTAGGACCAGGATGATAGGATCACAGCATTTACTTTTGTGAGGAAACTCTATCCTGCTTACTTTTTATTCGAACTGACCATTGCCTACTTGGAAGAGGTCTGGAGAAAGGTAAATGGCATTGTCCATGGAGGGGACAGGAGCAGGAACTCTTGCCCAGCCAGCAGCAGGGCATTCAGCAGCTGCCAAAACAAAGGAAAACCACAGCTCACAACTGTAAAATGAGCTATTATTAAAAGGGAATATGGAAAGAGGGAAGAAGTCTGGAAAAGCTGATGCTAAACTTAGGGGGAGGGAAGGTAGCAAATCATCCTTTTTACCAGTGGCAATAACAGCAATAGAGTAGGAGCATGAAACTCTTGGCAAGACTCAGAGCAGATTTTTCCATTCCAATGATGTTTTTCTCACTCTCTCTGGTCATATATCATTCTTACATTAAAGTTTGCTCCCGAAAAATGCTTTGCTCCCAAAACACCCTTTGCTCCTGTAAAATGCAAAATGCAAACTACCTTTTAATGAAGATAATTCCTCCAGGATCCCTTCCAATCATGTTTGTGCTCAGGGTGTGACTCAGATGTTCACAACAGAAGCAAGATACTACTCCATGTTGAGAGGGGGCATCAAACCAAGCTTTCTTTCAGACCTGCATCAGCCTCAGCCCTAGCCTGTCCTGTTCCAGATTCCAGCCACAATCATACTGGAATTGCTGGGAGAAACTCATTTGGGACATTTCCAACTGTTGTTCTTGTGTGTATGGCTTGTACTAGAGGAGATTTGAACCTGTGTCATGACAGCCTTGGAGAATACCCTCCTAGCAATTTCCGGGGCTTGGCTTTAGCTCTGGCACAGCTGCATGGCCATGCCACAGTTTTGTATTAAATCTGGGTACGTTGCAGTTTTTGGTACTGGCACATTTCCATTCATTGGTTTCATGTAGAAGGAAATTATCACAGAATTGCAGGATGGCTGAGGTTGGAATGGACCTCTGAAAGTCACCTGCTCCAACCTCCCTACTAAAATACCAACAGCTGGTTGACCAGATGGCTTCTGAATATGTCCAAGGACCACTCTGGGTAACCTGTGTTTAACCATACTCACAGTGAAAAAGTGGGGAGCTTTGTATTCAGACTGAATTTAGTTTTTTTGCTTTGTGACCATTGCCTCTCACCTTGTCACCAGAAACCACTGGGAAGCCTGGCTTTCTCTTTTTTGTCTTTTTCATCTCTTCCCACCAGGTATTTATTTCTACACATGGATAAGTTCCCCTTGAGCCTTCTCTTTTCCAGACTGAACAGTCCCAGCGTTCTCAGCCTCTTCTCCCTGGTGAGATGCTCCAGTCCCTGAAACATCATCCATCTGCTGGGCTCACTCCAGTTAAGTCAATGCCTCTCTTGAACTGGGAAAATGAGTGGTAGTTCTTCTGAGCTGGCACAGAAAGGCCAGGTGAGAGGGACACTTGTCCTGAGGTGTCAGGTCAAGATCTTTTGCCTGAGGACAAAAGATCTGAACCTGGTTGTGGACAGCCTAATGAGGCTGATAAACTGCCTTGATCATACAATCCCAGATCCAGCAGAACAGAGGTCATATAAAAATTATATTACAAATATTATTTTAACATCTAACCTGGTAGTGTTATTTACACTGAGGGAGAGATTTGGCTGAGGCAGCTTAAGCATGTTTAATTAAATGCCAAATTGTCAACAACTGTTTTTCCATTTGACACTGCAACACACACAACATATTAATTTTTATTATCTGCTTTTACAATCTTCCAGCAAGATACTCTGTAAGGGGAGAGTTTTTCATAAAAGCAAGTAGTACCTTAATAGAAAAAACACACTAGAGCTGCTAGTGAAAATAATTTAATATTTTTAATTTTAAAAAGTATATTAAAAACTCAAACTATGTACATCATACCTGTCCAGTGTGTGACTGGGGACAAAAAATCCTGCAATACTGTGTAACTTGTTCAAACAAACAGTAGAAGAAAGCCACCCTTTGAGTCAAGTACCTGAAGTGAGCAATTAGCATAACTTTGCTAAGAATGATTCCTGTTGCAGATATGTCATGTCTCAGATATCACTAGCTGATACCTCAGTTAAAATAAATCCACTTTGTCACTTTGTTTACACTGCTGGAGAGTTTTCATTATACCAAAGGCTTTCCATAAACTGCATCACAGTTTATACAAGGTATAGGAAGCATCTGTGTTGGGGTTACTGGGTTCCCAAACAATAGATTATTTCTTTTTCTTAGATATAGCTGGTTTGCTTTGAACAAAGCATTGATTATAAGGGAACGATTATCAAACCTGCTAGGGCAGACCTGATCCAAAAATCATTTAGGAACTGCATAAATAGAAAAGCCCTCCATGTGCCCTCTGAGAGGTGAGAGGTTGAGGTTCAAATCCTTGTTCTAAATCAGGAAAAAGAGGGAGGTAAGTCTGCTGCTGAGCATCTTGGGCACGCACTGAGGCTAAGAGCTGACAAATAGCTCTTCATCTTCTTTCTTTGTTTTCCTGATAGGACAGATCTCAGACAGTGCCCACTGTGTAGGATGGACTCCAGGAAAAGAAACACATCACCTCCTGCAAAGCTCAGCCTGCATGCATGAAATTGGGAATTTAGCCATGTGGGGAATTCAGAAGTTTCAAGGGTTAGATTGCAGCTGTAAAAGGCATAGCAGGTTTAAATTTTGGATGTAGGCACCTGAAAGTGAAAGGATTTTGTATCACTAATTCAAACTGTGGAGTGATGACAGATGGGGTAATGGCTTTCAAAGACATTCCCCACTTACTGTAATCCCACTGCCTGGCTGAGGAAAGGTGGTTGAATACTGTGTTCTTACACATTTCTGCCCATGCAACTAACACATCTCTTCCTTCTGGTTTCTTTTCGTATCAGTAACTTTGGTTGAAACAAAAATTATAAATGAAGAAAATACCATTCTCTCAGTCTTAGAAGATCTGAGTAAACACTGCAGGAAACCTGTCACAGACTTGATGTCAGACATAAAAGTATAAATAGCTATGCTGTTCACTTGAAAGCAAGACAATTTTGGGAACACACAGTGTGCCTAGGACAATACTGTTGTAGGAATAGAGCACATCCTTACTTTCTGATATTTACAGGGCAATCCAAACATTGCTATGGTTTAGAGGATTTTTAACACATAGATTAAGTCTGTCCTGCAAGTGAAACTCCAAGGGTAAGCCAGCAGACAGGTGCTAGCAGGGCACTGGGGGTTTGGGATTCACCATGAGCTGTGCACACCTGCTGAGAACACAGAAGCCTTCCTGGGATTCCTCATCTGCACCAAGTCCCAAAACACAGCATCCTCATTGCTACTGATATCTTTATGAGGTAGCTTGAGGCTATTTACTAAAACTTTTTGGGGTAGATCAGGAGAATGTGAAGAATGGGCTTAAGGCCCTAATTTTTCCCTGAACTTTATACCTTTTCCATTCACTAGTTTGACAGATGCCTGTGGAAGCATCATGTGGAAGGATCCTGAATGCAGGTCTGGAATTGGAAGCTCCTGACTAACAAAAGTTACATTTCTAGTTCCATATTTCAGGCCATTTGACAGCATCAAGACACACAAACCACCTATAGTGCTTGGAACAACTATGCTCTGGAAATTTTTATCCTCATTTTAGATCAATCTAGCAATAATAAATTGATTCTTAAGGTTCCTGGCAGGCTGCCCCAACATGAGAAGCATTCTATCCCCCTGTTGAAACAAAGGATCGTTCAGCCAGACTTCTCCTCTAGCTCAGGGAGGTTTGGACTGCAGTGACTTCTTGCTCTCAGCCATCCCCACATCGTGTTATTTATTTGTGGCATTTTGTATAAGAGCTCATGTGCAAATTAGAGCTTGGAGGCTTTGTCCGATGGATAGCGAGAGCTGCAGTGTGCCATTCCCCCAGTGGCAAGCCTGCTTCCCTGTCACTTAATAAATCACCATTCCAAACACAACAGAAAAAATATAAATATGTTGGAAATTTAAAATTGGATCTTTTCTGTCATTCTTCTCTCATCACAAATAAACCAAAAAGAAAAGAAAGACGCTTGTGGTACCAGCAGCCTTTGGATTGTCATAAATACTAACCAAAACCTCCAGTAAGCTGCCAACCAGACTACTTCCCTCAAGTTTATTATTCCATTTCTGTTTCTGCCATTTAACTCCTCAACTGTAATATTTCCATGCAAACAGCGTGGTGTGTCCAAAATATCTTATCTTACATTAGAGAGAAAACAAATTTTTCCAGGGAGGACACTGTATCTTTTCCCCCATATGGTTACAACTATGCAAATCCAAAATGGTTTCCCTCTTGGCAGACAGGCGGGATTCCTAATGAGCCAATACACAGAAAACAGATAAAATTAAGAGGCAAACAGCAGAGCCTGTTTTATCCTCTTTCTCTCCCCATCATGTTTTATCCAGGGTTTACATCCCAGATATTACCACTAACACCAACAGATATTTAGAAATTACATTTCAATCAATGTCAATGTGCCCCATGCACTGATGCAAATTTAACAGTTCTCCCCCATATTTGTGGCTATCTAGAATTTTCATCTTGTCCGTATCACTGTTCTTATTTCTTTCTAACTTTGCCTAGTACTTTTTGATTTTTCTTATCTGACAGCTTCTTGTCTCTCTCTTTTCCATAACATGCTCTATGTTGTTGTGCACTGTCTTTGTACTTTCCCCAGGCTCCTCCTCCATTTGCCTTCTCCTGTTTCTTTAGACATCTCTTTCAAACACACGTCTGGAGTAGAGGCTTCTCCCATTTCTTCCCTTCACATCCTTTCTCTTTACTCCTTCATATGCGTCCATAACAATTCCTCAGTTTGAGAGCAATACCGATGGAAAAACCCACAGGGGGAAAATACTGCATCTCAAATTCCCTTCTGCTTTGGAACCAGCAATGTTGAGTTGATGGTTCCTGCATCACAGATATTTAACTAATGGATGGGTGCCACTTGTTACCTAGGTGGAGCCTTCCAGCTGATAGATAATCCCCTTATACCCTATTTACTTTTCTCACAAGAGTAGCACTAACGACAGAGGGCTGTGTTGGCTCTCTCCATGGGACCAACTCAGAAGCTGTAGGGGAAGTGAAGATAAAGAGAACGGGGTGAGGTACTGGAATATGTGGCCTTAAACTAACACCACATATATCTCTTTGTGGCTCCCTCAGCCTACATGTTCAACAGTCCTGCTTAGTCTGGCTCTATACATGAGCAAAACACATACATGATAGCTCATTAATAATGTTTAATATATAATTTTTCCTTTTTTTTCACAAGGAAAAAAATTAGTATTTTATCAGCTTTCAATTCTGTTGACTTCTAACAAGCTTTTTAGGGGGATTTTTTCCCCCTGAGCTGGTGGTGAGTTGGAGTGAAGAAAGGAATTCAATAAGCCTGCAGGCAATTGCTGTATTGGCAGTGAGCATTGCTTTTCATTTTGGAATTGGCATGAAGGCCCTCCAAGAAACATAAGCTCCCCTTTTTGAGAGAATTGACAGATAAATTATATACACAAGATGCAGTCGGATACTTTTTGGGGGGATGAGGATTGAGTAAAGTCAAAATGGAAAGCTCATTTCACATCTGGGGTATTCCTACACTGTACTATTGGCACAAGGCACCTTTGATCCGATAGGCTCCTATAGCACTCCTGTAAATGTAGCCAAAATTTGAAATACGGCTGTCTAAACTAAGTTCCTCAATCTATAGTTGGCCATAACAGTAACAACTCCATAATCACAAGTGTTTGACCTCTCATAAATGCTGTTTACTTGGCAGGGACACTGCAAATTATTAGTACCTTTAAGCTGTGTAATTTTAGCTTAAAATATATATTTGTTGAAAACCTTCATTGGATTTGTCCAGGAAACTAATATCTAACCTTGTTGAAAGACAAAATAGATCAGTGTTCTTGTTACTTTTAAGCTAATTTGAACCTCTTGGAGACTCACAGAAATTATCTGACACTTCCCATTCTTGGTAACATTTGCTTTATATTCAAATCATACACCATATTGGATTATATTTTTTTCTGCTAATAATTTCCAATAAATGTTTTCAAAGCTTTGGAAGCTGACTGCCCTGAGTGAGTTTCAGATTCTTCAGGCAATATAAGGCAATATGAAGTGTGGAGCAGGGAAGAAAAGAAGCTGAAATAAGCTTCTTCCTGTATATGCAATAAGGAAGGCAGAGCACTAAAAAATAGTAGTAGTTAGGTCAAAAATAAACCTACAGAAAAGAAGCAAACAGGTTGTTCTCTATTCTATACAGTGATCAAACTTCAAAATTTCCTGTAATACAAACTTTTTGGTCTTTTCCAGAATTCATTAGGAAAAGGGTTGTTACATCAAGAAAATCATACAACACAAGGTTTGTATAAGTCAGAAGGATGAGCTGCAGTTTGATGGAGGATAAACTATTGCTGTCTAAAGGTCATCACCTTTTGCCTCTTCAAAAATACATCAATCTGGCATCATGGGAGGGAAAATGATCCTTAAAGCAGTAGAAATAGGGGGGAAAATTTAAATTACACATTATGTGAACAATTATTATCAAATAACGATGGATTTCTGTGGGCCCTGCTGTAAAATATGAAAACAGACAGAAATAATTAAACCCCCAAAACTCCAAAAAGGTACTTCTAAGAGGGAACATAAAGAATACATTTCTTTGCTCTGAGATTAAACAAGAAATCTCTGTCCAAGCCATAGGTAGAATCTTAATCCTTTTACAGGCAGCCTTCAGTCACAAGGTTGGTACTTCTATATGTTCAGTGAATGGCTCTGACACAGCAGAGTATCTCCTTAAATACCATCGCTTCTGATCTCTTCAGCAAAACAATTCAGTCTTCTCAACATCGGTATAAACAGATAGCTGTCTTAAACGAGTGCTTCCACATGCCTTGCCCAGGGTTATTATTAGAGGAATATAATCTGCATGTTCCCACCTCTTACAAACTCACACAGTGCAGTTTCCAGCCTTTGGCCACTTCAGCCAAGGCAATTGGAGCTGAGCAGCATGGCCAGCACCTTTCCAAACTGCTGAGCAGCATATGCAAGCTCTCACAAGCATCCCATTATTTTAATAACAAATTCTTACATTTACAGTAGGTGTTCACTGCAACAAAACGTTTAACTTACTGAAACAAGCTCAAACTTTTGTTATTTCCATTAAAATTTCTCTTCATGGCCAATGGAGTATATTCAGGCCTGCTTAGCTCCAGGAAGATGAGATCCAACACAACAATCATATAATTCACACTCCTTTTAAACGCCTTAGGCTGTGGAATGTGTATACTGCATTATGATTTCACCTATTACTGAAGTTCAGCTTTGTCCAGTGGCCATAGTGCACATATGAACACAAATCCTCATACAGAAGATACTTTGGGACATTGTGGATGGAGTAGTTTAGACTTTTGTACTGGCACAGTGCAGACAGCTGAGGTCTGCTATGCCTGGTCTAGTCTGCTAACATGCAGACTATTCTTTCACAAGGGGAGATAAGGATTGTTCATATCATTAATTCAAAATATCCTCCTATCACTGAGGGTACACTGAGCAAGAAACAAATAGACTATTTATGAAGATGTGTGTGATGTGAAGTCAAGGAAGGTGTGGATATGTGGCTTATTCCTTTGCCCAAGCTGCTCAGAAACCATAGCCATCAGAAGATGTGAGCAACTTATTTACAAAGATAGTACCTACCTCCAATGTTCTGCTGAGTTACAAAATGATAAAGGAAAGCCAAGTTCACTTTTCAGCCATGCTGTGCTCTCAGCACTTTCTGTTGGTCTCCTACGTTTGCTTATTCCTCATTCTGACTCACAACAGTTCCAGCAGTCAGTGCTCTTTGTTGGCACAACAGAGTCTTAGGCTATAAAACCTACTGACGACTTGGAGTAGAAAACATCTGCCTTTCCAAGCTGCAGGTGGGGTTCAGTTTAAGCTTTTATTTTAATGTACAGCTCACAGGCATCTGATTTTGCGTTCCTCCTGGATATTACAGGTTACATAAACAATTCCAGGGAAGATTAAAAGTCCCTCACTCCATTCCTCTACTCTCACTTGCTATAAAAGGAGCCCTTTACAACAAGCAACACTGCTGCCTTACCACAGCTCTGCAATTAAAGATCCTAAAATGGCTTTTACAGGCCTAATTTTTGATGGCATTGCTACAATGGGAATTGAGAAGACATTTATTGAAACTATTAAAATTTTATTAAAATAATTACAAACATGGAAACACATCTCTAAAAAGGACAGATGAAATATTTTAACCTGTAGAGAATTATAGCTTTACATGTCACAGTCATTCAAAGAGAAAACAACAATCTTTAGTGTTTACAAAGGAGGGAAAACATGATAATATAACATTGCATTTGCTCAACAGATTTACTAAAAAAATAAACAAACATAATTTTTAAACAGTCCTTGGAGCAGAAGTACAAGATTTCCCCATCTTCCATCCTTCATCCCCTCTCCCTTCCAAAAACTAAAGGAGAGGGAAATCTTAAAACAGTCTTCCTCTCCCCTTTCCAAGGCTTCTTTTAGCAGTTACTACAAATATTTTTTTGTAAAAGCAAAGCCAAAACAAGAGGCATGAAGTAGACCTTATGTCACATAATTTAGAGAACAACTATTCTTGGATGTTTATAAAATATTGCTACTAATGAGATTGCTAAATCTTAATCAATGAAGTTATGACAGAATTTGCAATTGTCATGCTTGAAGAAAGTTTCATGTATTGCCAACCTACTGCAAACTCACACTCTGGCCAGCTTCACCCTTTGCAACAAACCTTGCCTTCCCCCTTTATCTCTCCCCTCCCCGTATAATTCAGTCATAACTGCTATTTGTGAAGGTGTCCCACATTCCCCAGGCAAGGAAGGCAGCACATTCCCACACCCACAGTGACAGTCCCAGCTAAGCACACACTCAGCCACATGGAAAAGCCCTCGGGTGAATGCTGGCAGAGCTGAGGGCTCTTACAGCACCATCAGGAGCAGCCCATGACAGGGCTTGGTCTTGGAGATTTAGGTTCAGCCAAGCTTTCCTCTCTGAACAGCAGTGCTGGCACATAAAGAAAAAAAATGAGCAGACTGAATTCTTACTGGGCTGCTGAAAACACAGTAGATTTACTTCATTAAGAAGCGCCTAGAACTAAAGTCCTTCATAGCAACATTTTGAATGAGGCATTGCCCTTTCAGCCACTGAAACCAGGTGAGATCCATCAATTTACACGGATGACTTTCAGAAACAAGGATGACTTTTAGAAACGTTACCTGAAGTGTGTAACAGCAGGAGGGCTTCAGAACACATGCACTCTTCTCCAACTATAAAACCAACTTTTTCATTTTTTGATGAGTGACATATTTTCTAAACTTCTCCTATGTAGAGATGAGGGGTACTGACAGAAGTACTAAAAAGAAATCGTTTGCTTAAAACCCTTCACCTAAAATCATAATTTCAGAAAATTGAAAGCATTACATGCAACACAGTTGCAGGTACCTGAGATGTCACCAGTGAATATAGCTTGCTCAGAATCTTACATCTGTTATGTGATTTCTAGTTCAGTAAACTGACTAGCAAACATTTCTTCTAGAAAATAATGTGAATTATTTTGAAATTCAGTTCTGAAACCCACCTGTGTATTCAAATCAATTGTTTCAGTGATGACAGCACCAGGATTTAAATGCCAGTGCAAATCCAAGAAACTCCTAGCCCATCACCCTCTTAAAAAAAATCAAAACCTACCAACAAAGCAATTGTTTTACATCCACAAGTTGAATAAACTTCATTCTTTGAGCTTCCTAAGAAGGCCCAAATAAAAAAGGAATGACTGTTTCTTTATTGAATGTGAAGGTAGTGAAAGTGTTGGGTTTTTTGTGAACTGCACTGAAACAGTTAATGGGATACCCTTTGACACATATAGGCACTTATTGGTGCAGGAATTAAAGTGCAGAGATGACAAAAAGATATTTTGTGGGTCCATACTTTCACAGTTTTACTGTTATAATTTTAAACAGAAGTTTTACTTTAAGGCTTGTGTACAAACATACACAAAATTCTCAAGCCTAAAAACTTAATGTAACTGACATCTGACACAAAGCTACCAAGCATTTAAGTAGTGCTACAATCTGCATGTACCTTTACTGTGCCTACACAGCTGGCACATGAAAGGTCCAAAACACAGAGAACAGAAAGCTTTGATAACACAGTACTCAGCTCCTGGGATGACACGATTTTAAAACTGTACTTTTAAGTAAATTGTTCCTGTCAAAGGGGAAGCTGTATGTGGGCCCTTTTCCTGCTGTTTACAAAGAAACATTCCAATTTTATCTCATTTAAAAATTCTTTAATTATTACACAAGTGAGCTTCTATGACTGTGTTAACAGGGAACATGGCTATTACGCAATCTGGATTGTTCTAAAGTGACTGTTTGGGGGCTGTAACAATATAGAGTCAATCTACAGAATGCAATTTAGTCAATCCCTTGACAGAAAACTTGGGGAATAAGAAACTTGGCACAGAGCATCTTCAGCCTTATGAAACTGCTCCCCAAAAGTAACTTGTTAACTTCAGCTCCAATTCACTCTTCATCCCCATCCTAGGAACAAATCCCTATGCATAAACTGAGTCCTTGTGCTGCAGACCAGGCTTCTTGCACCATGTTTGTAGTCCAGCAGCAATCTACTTTCAACTGCTTATTTCTACCACTTCTTAAATTCCAGTTGCTTAGCCAAGGAAGGGACCTTTGAAAGTGGGAGTCCAACTCCCTCCTCAAAGCAGGTTTAGATCTATCAGGGTGGTCAGGTACTTCTTAAATCCAAAGGTGGAGACTGCATATCTTTTCTGGGTGACTGCTTTCAGTGCCTGATTATCTTCTAGGTCAAAAAAATAAAAATATTCTTTGTTATTTCCACTTAAATCTAGTTGGATTTTTCCCATCTTTCAATTTCTGTCCATTGCCACTCATCTTGTCTCTATGCACCTTGAAGACACATCTTGCTGTGAATCCTCCCATTGAAGGGACTGAAGACAACGGTAAAAACTGGTCTTGGCCTTAAGCTTGAACATTTTTAAACTGTTTCTCCATTCCCAGTCAACGTATAATTCCAGACAGTAAGCAGGAGTGCTGGCAAGCTAAAACAACTTTATACATACAGATGAACCCCAGAAGTTAAGGAGCTAAGAGGGAAACAGGTACACTATTGGAATAAGCTGAAGATGAGTCATTAGTGTTTCCCCTCAACCTTAAATATGAAACTGTAGGCAGAGACAGTGCCTCTTCCTTTCCAACATCCACATTCACCTCAGTGATCAGTCACTACGCTCTGAAAACTCTGAAAAAGGATCTGTGATTTTCTCTTAAAGATGCTAAGGTATATTCTGCAGTGCAAAGGTGCTAAGGAAAGCCAGGCAAGTGCGAAACCGTAGCTGAAAACCCCAGAAACTTACTAACAACCCTTCAAATTCCAATAGCTGAGCTAGAGTTTCATTCCCTTATGTTTGCATCATTAGTATCAAGAACTTCAGATTTCAGAATGAAAGTTTTAAACCATATCCAAGCTCACTTGTCAGGCCTTTTGTAATCCTCCTCCCAACCAAAAAAAGTACTCCAGAAAGTTTACAGGATGGGGCAAAATTAAAAATGAGATTTCAAATAGGAAAAATTCTGAAGCATGAACACAAGAGGTTTACTGCAATTACTCTACACATAGACTATGTTAAGTTTCATGAAAGATACGGGCTACATATGCCTTTGCTCTTCCAAGCTTCTCCTATAACAAGCAAAAACATGGAAGTGCAGAAGAAGATTTTGGCTTGACAACAGGTTCAATAAATAAACCATGGTCCACATGGTTTATATGTTTGTACCACACACTTTTATTTTTTTAAAATGCAACATTTGCAACACGTAGTAAAAATCGATAAATCCCTTCTTCCAAACTCAGACAGCCCTGAGAGCAAAAGCATCCTTTGGTACAAACAAATCTAACAGAACTGACATCCTACATTTTGCAAAATGTGTTTCAAAATGCTGTAGAATACCATAATGTTAAAAAGCCCCTATATAACATAAGAGTGCATTTAAATCAGACACACACATACTGTTAAAAGTAGCCAATTTTATTCAAATAACATTAGCTCTAACATATAATTACTTTTTCTCAAAAAGGTTTCACATTTATGTGTTGTCTAGTCAAATAAACAGATTTCCCCTCACGGCAGAAGTATTTCAATAGAAGCCAGAGTCTTGAGTAGCCCAGTTAGGTGCCTAAAAAATGAATAAAAAAGGGTTAGAAGTTACTACATTATCTAATAGTTACCAAAATTTATGACACATAAACTTAAAAAATTCTAATACTGTCTATGGATATGAAGTGGGAATGCTGTTAATTAGTGAAGGATACCCTGTAAGATTAAAGCAACTGTTGATATAACAGACACACATATTGTAATTAAGTTGTACAGCTACAGTCCTCCAAGCTAGCAGTTTCGAAAAGGAAGTTCTAGAAGAGTCCAATATAAATAATGGGATAATTTTTCAGCTATATTTTGAAAATAATGGCACACAAGTTTCACGTGACTTCCCATTAACAATAAACTGTGCACCACTGCTTCTCCAACTTCCACCAGTATTTCAGCCAAGCAGTGAGGAGGCTCAATAAAACTTTCAATGTTTAAGCTCTTTGACTGTGTGGTTTGCTCTGTCTGACTTTTTTTGTTTGTTTTAAACATGTATGGGTGGGTCCTTAGTGGACCTGAGAGTTATCCATCCCCCTTACAGTGCTGCTCTCCCTCACAGAGCTTCCCACATTGTAATGTGGAGGGAAGCAAAACCAGGTATCTTGCCAACTTTCTCATTTTCACTGGTTCTACTTAAACCTTTCAATGACTTAATTATATTCTCTAGAATTTCATTAAATGGGTTTAACAGTTAGAGTTTTGCACAACTCCTCTTCCATGTTCCAGTTGTAAGCACCATTCATTCTTCTTTCAATACCACATATGCACTTATAATACTTTAAGTACAACTCACTTGGAAAAAGCACTATAACTACTTTCATAGGTGTCACACTTCATAATCTGCCACTAACAAATGGTGAAGGAGACCATTTAAACAAAGCAGAGCAGCAAATGACAGAAACAGTATGCAACAGAAGAAAATCTAATGATGAAGAGAAAGGCTAAAAGAAAGTAAGAACTACTGTCTAATTCTCACCATAAGAAAGTAAGCCCTTTCCAATATAATTCCTAGTATTAGAACTAGGAGTAGGTACCTTTGGTGAATTAAGGCATAGGTTAAGAATTAGATTTAAATATATCTCTCACAAAAAAGACAGCAAGAATTCAGAAAAACGTAACTTATACCAACCTCAGATCTACCACTCTGGTTCAGTTTCTTCTCAATGTTCATAGCCAACATTTGACTACGAAAAGACAGGCTTTTGGTCTTTTCAATCACTTGTTGATAAGGTGAGACTGCATTGTTGCCCATGACCACATGGCCCTAAAACCCAGCAAAGACAGAAAAAAATTAACATTTGCTCACAATGCAAAGACCTTTAACATAACACTCTGCTTTCAGAACTTTCACAGATTCTCTTACAGACAAGATCAAAACATAATACATGAAATCATCTACAGTTGATTCAGGAACAGAAAGTTGTGATTTCTACTGTTTTTCTTTGCCCATGAAGTAAAAGAAATTTAATGAAAAACTCAACAAATTCACTTGGATTCATCTGGCTTTAAGAAAGAGAGTAGGTTTAGATTAGATTTCTGTGAGGGTGGAACAGGTTGCCTGGAAAAACTGTGGATGCCACATCCCTGGAAGTGCCCAAGGCCAGGTTGGATGAGGCTCTGAGCAATCTGGTATAGTGGGAGGTGTTGCTGCAGGGGGGTTGTAACTACGTGGTCTTTAATGTCCTTCAACAAAAACCATTCCATGATTCTATCTACACCCTTACCAGCTTTGAATCCAATTTGGCATCTAATCGTGCATTTCGAATTAGATTGACAATCCATCTTTCCGCTTCTTCAGGAGTCATATTCAGTTTATCTGCCAACATACTGAAAGATAACAAATTTATTAAATAGTGACAATTACCACAATCTCTGATTTTGGTAAACGTAACTAGGGGTTATGGAATACAAGTCAAACCAACACAAAATCTGGCACAGTCCACAATTTGTATTCAATAAACACTGTATACCTGGGGAGCTTACTTTCATTTCACTGACATTACTTTAAAACTTACATACATGTTCTCCTGTACATCTACCACCCCAACTGCAAATATGAAATTCATATCCTGAAGTATATATACTTACTCTGAACTACACCACATTGCTTTTAAATCGTGACCCGCACAATTTTCCTATGTTCCTAATTAAACCTTTTTAACACAAACATTCTTGGAAAAATTGTCATTCAAAAAATTTCACCACTAACATAAAACCACCACCACCATTATTAAAATCAAAACAAACAAAAAAACCCCAAAAAACGAACAACTGAATTGCTTTCATTCTTGTTTATATGCAATCAGTCAAGAAAGTATAGACTAACTAAGACCAGGAAAATGTTTAGCTAGAAAACTTCACTTCAAATTTCAGGAACATGACCCACAAGAATGAGCTTGGTATAGACGATATGACAGATACATTATGCTCAAACTTCTAGCAATTTCAAGGAAGGAAGGTGGGGGAGAACAGAGAAAGGAAAATTCTTAATCAAACATGCACTCTCGTCCAGGAATAATTCCTCCTAATAGCGTTTCCTGTGGCTTTCCAGCTAACTCCCTCAGCTTCCTGCTGGCAGTTGGCTCATACAGGGTATTTGTAACGCTCATTCTTCCATCAGCTTTCAGACTAAGGTAACAAACATGAGGTAAGGGCTACAGACATGACTAAAAACCCAGCTGGCTACACTGAGTTGCACAAGAGGTCAACTTCTCACCATTTTACAGGGCCTTGCTTAAAAATATTTTTCTCCACCTGAAAAAGTGGTTTTCTTCTTGATGATTATTTGCATCAAGTAAATACTTTATCAACTGTGAGCTCATCTCTCTGGCTGGACTTCTACATACACTTCTTCATATAGCTGTCTCTCCTATATATGGTCTTGATCTCTCCTCTTTCTCTCAACTACAAAATCAAATTCCATTTTTTTTCCCCATAGATAAACATGAAGTGAATAAAAAAAAACCAACAAAGTAACTTAAAATACTGGATTTGCACTGACTCACTTCAGCAAAATAATACAACAAATGGATAACAAATGTTTGAATTTGGAAAAATATGGGGAAGTAAAATCCAACCCCAGTTGCTACTGTTCCTGCAGACCTTTAAATCTGAGTTTGAATTAGCAATTGTGAAGGCAGACGAGAGCAGAAGACATCAGGCATGCAAATTTTTGCGGAATTATCAGTCATCTGGGCAGAACATGAGATACTTTAATAGAAAAAAAGTACAGCCACTTTATTATCCCTAATCAGTGACATTAAGCATTTGACTGGAAACTAAACTCCAAGTACACAGGGGTGTTTGTGTAATTCTCACATTTCTCTTTTAGAAACATTAGTAAGCTTTAGATAAAGTAACTACCCTTCCAGATGACCACAAGAAAGGCTAGTGCCACTACATTGGGGATTAAGCAACCCAACTTTGGGATTACAGTGTGAAATCTCCATTCTTGGAGATAAGGCCTTTCCCAGTTGATTCTTACCTAGGCATAATGGAACACTGCTGTGGGTCCTGCTCAGAGCTGTAATTGGGTTCACAGCGTTAAACCAGAGGACTTCCAAGACACAGCACCTACACTTTCCTTTTTCCTTGACAAAGTCCCCGTGTAATTGGTGGGGAAGAAGGCACAGGTTTCTAGAGAATCACTCCAAGACAGAAACTATGAAGTATTTTACATCACCTTTTCCTATTATATCTACACTCTACTATTAGCTCAGCTGATTTAGAAGTAGTTTTTTAAACTAAAAAGTGTTTTTTGAACAAACACAGTATACATGTAGCAACACAACAGAAAAAAACACCTCAGTGCAAGTATTATTTTCCTGCACAGGTATCTGGAAAACTTAAAAATCATAGAATGAAAATCACAGAACAAAAAGGAAGTAAAAACTTATTTTATATCAACTTGTAGCTTTGAGATTTACATAGATTTTAAATTTTAATATAAAATAACTGAAGTTATCAGGTAATACCTGTCTTTTAGTGAATAAAGAATAAATCTATTTAAAAACCTAAAACTTTATCACACCTTTGACACAAGAGATGACCATCCTCCTGCACTTTGTGGCAACTGGATTCCATTTTAGAGACTCCTTGCAGCCTACACTGAAGCAGCCAGCACCACCCAAAGTGCATGGGATATAGAACGTAGAGGTACCTTCCTGGTAAAGTAACACACATGGCCACAAAAGTATTCTCCATTCTTCCAGAGCAAATGCACTGAAGATCTATCCTGATTACAATTCTATAACAAACACCACTATTCTCCTACCACACTGTTAAAACAAGTACTTAATACTCTCAAGAGACATAAAATACAACTTAGTCTCATACATGTTTGACAGTTCAAGTAATAGTGACACATTTAGATTTACAAATGCACATTAACAGCTTTAATATCAAGGAAAGGATGCAATGGAAGCTGTATCATAGGTTACCACTACTTACCAATATTTCTGCTCTAATTAAATAAAAATTAGTCAATTATAACAAAACAGTATTAATATTTAAAGAATAGTCTACCATTTCAAGTTACAGTTAATTTCAAATGGCAGTTTTGCTGAAACAGTCACAAAAATTTATATCATTTCTATCCTTGTTTTATAAGGAAAATTCACTTATTTGGGTCATGCTGGGGCTAGTGTTATTAAAGTTTTCATTTACCTATAGGGCAAGCTTACTGAATTCCTCACGTGTTTATAGAAGTACAAGCCCATCTTGCATATAGTTTTCTTGTGTGTGCAATACAAAAGAAGAATGGAGGCTATTCAGCTCTTCAATTAAATACACGCACATCAAACTAACTAAAATACATTCAGAATTAACTTCATCTATTACTCCCTATTAAACATGGTATTTCAAACAGCAAACCAATCACGGGGTGATTTGGGATGCATAAATTTTAAGTCACAACTGATAAAGCAACTAGGTCCTTTGGAAAAATGTCAGCTCCCTAGGAGATAGAAGTAGAAAAAAACCCCAGGCATTTATTTCCTATTTAATATAAGGAATAGCAAGTTTCCCACTAACTGCTTTCAAATTCATTCTGAATGCTCCAACAGTACTCATCAAACAATGTTGCAACCATCTACTTTTCAGCTCCAGGATTAGCAGTGGAAATCACTTGCAAACAAAGAAATGCAAGAACTATGCCTTAGCCAAATATTCATTTCAACTGGCTAACTTCTTCAAAAGCAAGTCTGAAATGCACTAATACTTATGCACCTCATTTAATCAGCCCACATCTAATGATTATAACAGCTTGCAAAGAAATTTAAGGCTGATATCCATCATTAAAAACACAATGACCTACTGAGAACCACCTCATTACTGACAATTGATTCCATGTGCAATTAACTTAGGGATATGCTGGTAGGAGTATCCATGTCATTCTGAGATAAATGTCTCAACTCCAAATCTATCACTTGCCTCAGAACACACTATAGTGTTTATAAAGGAAGGACACTGCTACCGATATTTAGGAATCACTCACACGTAACAAGGACAGCCAACTACAGTATTTTCTATCATACTTAAAGTTGAAATATCACACACAGCACAAAAATACTAAATAAGTAATAAACACTAAATAAATGGGAATCACCTACCACAAAATGTGATAAAGCTTGCTATTTTTGCCATAATGAATCATTGGTATGCTGCCCACAGTTTATCAGTATCTTTTGATAGAGACTTGAAAAATATTTAACATACACATTGCAGAGTCTTTGCTCATTGACTGGAGCAGGTAAGAGAAGGAGACTTCTTAAAAAATATCTAGTCTCTAGTTAAAAAAGCTTAAACATCTAGTTTCATTGAAAACTTGCGCTTGAATATGTGCAGTATTCACATCACTAAAAAGAATTTATAAGAAATAGCAAGACACTATTGGGCTTTATATTCCCCAGAAACTCATCCTTAAAAGAACTGTATTTACTTTTTTCTTCTTCCAAATACTTGTTCAAACCCCTTTATGCCTAGGTGTGCAGCTCTCTGCTTAAAGTGATTTTAGACAGAGCATCAGCCCTCTTATAAAAATGACTATTAGGTGGGCAAAAGCTCTGCTCACAGCATGTAGCTCCATTGACTATTAGGACTACATGCTTAAAACCCAATACACCACAGCTGATTAAAATGCTCAAATCCACTGTTGCCCTTTTACATCAAAGCCATTGACTATTTTAAGTTGATACAAAGGATAAAAAAAAGTATTTTCCAAAGGCAATGCAGACAAATATGTCACCTAGTGACTGAAGATTAAAAGTAGTAAGAATCAGTCCTTTCTCCAACTATACGTATCCGTAAGAAAAGCAGTCCATTCAAGGAGTTTGCAATATTAAGACAATTTTCTCTCAAATCCCTTTCTTTTGAAATCAGGCAGTCTAAAATCTTTTCCTCAGAGGACGAGATGCACACATTTGCTCTGCAAACAAGCTAGTAACAAGACTTCGTGGAACTTGATCGATTCAACAGCCTTCATTTCTGCTGTCTCAAGGATCTCTGCACTGCTCTCTATCAGTGAGATTTTTACAGCATTCAGAGTTTTTCACTTCATGTTTTCCTTTTTAATTTAAGCAATGTGGAAATATGGGGAATGTGGCCAAAGGCCAAACAGAAAGAGATCTCAAGCATACACAGTATCTTCCCATTTCGGTTTTTTTTTTTTTAATATATATACAAGAGAGGCATCAGAGCTGATCCATTTGAAAAGTCTGCATTTATAAAATAAATCTGAACAACAGACATATTTGCTAACGACAATTCTTACAGCTGAATCACTCACTTTGTGCCACAGGGAGTAAGATTCTTTGATTTCTATTTTATTAATGAAAAAAGCAATGCGATTCTAATAAATTTCAAAGAACAAACCTATAAGATAGACATGGGTATCTGTATCTACTAAATAAAAATAAATTTAAACAATTACTGTATTTGCAATTTGTATTTACTTAGCATTAACATTCTACTTCAACATGTGGAATTGAGCTCCAAATGACGCCACCAGGACTGGTTATGAAAGTTCCCATTAAATCCAGTATAGACCCAGTAGAGATCTTAAACCCATAACAAAGTTTTAGCTTGGAAGTACAGCTTGTTTGGGGAACTAGGGGTGGTAGAGAGGTTATTTTGAAGTTAAACACAATAATTCAACACTGAAATGTAACTGTAATTCAAGTACATCACATCAGAGCTATAAAACTAGAAACAATACTATCAAAATGAAATTTCAGTTAGGATTTTATCTGCTGACTGAATACTTTACTACTGAAGTTTACCCAGTTTGTCAAACTGCCATCCATGACTGATTTTCTGAACTGACAAATGAAGATGTTCTCTTACCCAATGCTGATGCACTGATGGATGCGACAGAAAGTCTCAAATATAAAGAGACGGGCATTCTCAATGAAGTCCTCAAGGCAAGCCACTAAGAAGAAATCATTCACAAGCACCTGAAAGTGTATGCAGAAAGAGAACATGAGAACAAACACGTGAGCAGAAATTTACCAGTAGACACTGCCAATAACTAAGCAGCACACAGTATACCTAAAAACATTATTGCTATGCTTGAAGAGGTGGAGAAAAAGCTATACTTTAGCAATAGTTTTCATTGTTCAGCATCTTACTAAATTTAAAATGCATGCTAACATGATCACTGAGGTTTGACTCAAAGAGACTAAGGCTGTAACTCTACTGAAGGTCAAACTCTACTGCTGTCCTAACTCTACTGAAGATCCTTTCAATGCAAGATGTGACTCCCCACTCATGTTTCACAACAAAAGGCAAATCTGAGCTTTTCTTCAAGCATTTCTCAAACTTTAATGGAAAACCTTAGCTTAGCCAAACGCATGATTGCCTATTTGCTGCTTCTTCTAGAACTTCTTAAATATAATGTTATTAACAGTAAGTCACATTTCAGCATTATGAGTTGTCAAAAAACTCAACACCATCCAAACAAGAATTAAATTTTATCAGAAAACACTGGCAGTGGAATCAAACACCACTTCAAACAAATTAACTGGCCACTGTGAATTTTAGAGGTCTTTACTTAAAGGCAAAGGAGTCTTATAAATATTTTAAGTCTTACTGTTTCACACTCTCTCAGCTTCTTCTGTGCTCCATCAAAATCAAAGTTAACATACAAGCATTCCACAAACTCTGTGATAGGGTCCCTGTATGTGTAGGACTCCTGTAAAAAAAAATTAGGAACAATATTTGAAATCAAGGCCATACGGTCACGTGAGTTTTCCTTATATTCTTAAAAATCCCCAAATAATAGTGGAAACAAGTGCATACATCACCTTAAAATAAAGGTGAACTTTCCAATTCCTCTTATGAAAGCTACATAAATGTGCTTCCTCCCAACAGTCTGGTTAAACAGCCAGAGGTGTAGTGTCACCTTCAGCATTTACTGCTGTAATCTTTGGGTTAGGAAAGTGCCTGGAGACTAAAGTAGTCTCTGTATCAAGCCTCCAAATTTCATAAAGATATGACAGAATAGTCTTCCTAAATTCTGATTTCAAAGATGACTCCTACACCAAATGCTTCATATTTTAAACTGAATGAGCATTTGATTTTCATGGACAAAATAGCTAAGAAAATTGCTACTTTCTATACATAAAATACTTATATACAATTGTATAAATTCAGATGTAATTAAGAATCCCCTTATGTGTTTCTAATGCATATTTTAAGACACCCTCAATCAATATGCATCAATATCTGCTTTAGCATACAGTAAGATCAACAGGCTAAGGGAATTCCTGAGAGAGAATTTGAAGGATCAGAGTTATTTTTTTGTTCCCCAAAGAACTGTATCTACAATCTCATTATTTAGATTTAAAATTCAGTTTTATATATAAATGTTTTTCACATAAATATTATACTTGTTAACTATTATTAACACTCACTTTGAAAAACAGTCTTAGAATGAGCATCTCTTGAATTCAAAAAACAACAAGTTGCTTACCTATCAGTACCTATCAATACTTGCAAAGATGTTGCACGTATAAACAATCCTTTCCTGCTACTAGATCAGTACCATGTAAGTTACTTCAAATCTATGAAACCTCTACCAGATAGTGATTTAATATCACAAATCATACAGAGTAGAAGACTACTAAGAAACCTGATAGGAGATTTCAAAACCAAAGCCCAACTTGGTATTTCCAAGAGGAATACCCTAACAGTGTGCAAGATTAAACAAAAGCAAGAAGTACTAGAAATTCATATCATATTAGAAGCTCAATGTTACAATCAGATTTCAGATAAAAGATGAGTCATAGCACATAACACTAATTTAGTTTCTTATGCTTCTAATGCTACTTTTTGTGAACATTAATGCTTAAAACCAGATTAAGGGGTCACTAAAATTTGATCTTTGCATTGCTCATGCTTTGCATAGGTAGTTTTCCAAATGACTGAAGTGCATATAATTGACTGCTAGCTTGTAATAACTGTATTGTCATATTAATATACATACACACAGACATATTTATGATTTACAACATTATCAAGTGTTTGAAGTGTAATGGCTTGTACACAAGTGGCATGCTGATTTCAGATAAAAACCCGGACCATAACCTCGTTGACTGCTATCAAGCACAGTTCTTTTATTGCTCTTCTCTGTATCTCCATCCTCATGTAACTGTGACAACAGAACCAATTTCAAGAGAATGCACATCAACTCAAATCAACACACACAATTCAGTGGCTCTGAAATGCAAGAAAGAACCCTTATTCATACAACAATTTCTCATACAGATGGTTGAATAAGAAGAATCAGATCCATAGCCATTTCATATCTCACTGAATTTCCTGCATTTAATCATATAGAAAGTAAGAACTGAGTGCATACTCTATTGTACTCATTGTTGATTTATATGAAAGGAGGAAAAAAAAATGATTCTGTCCTCCACTGACCGATATGCATTTTACTTCAGTAAAAACTTTCACTGACAAAAAACAAGTATCAAAATACCTCAAACCCTAACCCAGGTATATTATTAGAAGAAAGTTATCATGAAGTCTCTATAAAAAAGAGGCAGAAAATACCAGACACTGCTGTCCTTACCTGCTGAATAACTTTGACTAGATCTTTCAGCACTTGTCTGCGTTTACGAACATCCTTATTTGTTATGACTGCAGTAGTCAAATATCTGAGGATATGTGGGCACATTGTCTGAATTGCATTGAGATATCTAGAAAGAAAAAACACAGGTAAGATGCAGAACTTAAAAGTACACTGAATTTGTTGATGACACTCAAATGGGAGGAGGTGTTAACTCCTCAAAGGCAGAGAGGCCCTGCAGAGAGATCCCGACAAAGGAATCAGAGGGCTGGACAATCATCAATTCTATTAAGTATAACAGCAAGTGTCAGATTCTGCATCTGGAACAGGGCAACCCTGGAACTACGTACAGACTGGGGAATGAGAAGCTGGACAGCAGAAAGGGGACCTGAGGGTTCTGGTCAACAAGAAGTTGAATATGAGTCCCAGTGTATCCTGGCAGCCAGGAGGGCCAACCAACTCTGTGCTGGTGGACATCAGGCACAGCATCGCCAGCTGGGCAAGGGAGGGATTGTCCCACTCTGCTGCATACTGCAGTGGCCTCACCTGGAGTCCTGGAGACAGTTTTGGGTGCCACAAAAAAATAAAATATCAAGCTAGCAGAGAGCATCCAAGTGAATGCAATGAGGACTGTTAGATCTACATAAAATAATTCAATCCTCTCACAAATAGATACAGTGTTTTGATTATCATGTTCAGTCTCAGATTTCCCTGAAGAATAATTTTAAATAGCTTTTTACAAAATTAGAGTAGAACAATACCTTCAACCCTGCAGCCTGAAGCTCAACAAGTGTGCATATTTGTCATCTACCTTCAATTTGATGTAAAGATGCCATATAGTAAAACTCAACTTACTGTGGCTGATAGAGAAAAAGGTCAATGATGTTGTCTCTCCCTTTAGGATGATTAAAAAACACGAACAAAGACCAGTGGATGAGCCATGTTCTTTGCTGAAGAGACTGCAGTGGAGAGCTGACGGACTAAGCAAAAATATAACATTGGTTCAATTCAAACATAACACAAAGTTTGCTTGAATACTAATCCATGGTAACCTGTAGTTGCTCAAAATGACATTATTTTGCATTAGCTCCTTGTAACTGTCATCACGCTCAGGTAGAGTTTGATATCCAACTTTTTTGTCATCTCAATGATATGTCTACAGAAAATTATAAGCACAATAAATTTTCCAATATTATATTCCAAATTGTTTGCCAAAATTTGCATTTTGTTTATGGCTAGAGCAGAGATTTTAGCTCTCCAAGACCACCATACTAACCTAATTTACGTCCCTTTTTAATTCTGAACGTTGTTCCTTGTATTCCCTCTTCCCTCAAATGTGATCTAAGAAACTACCTGGCTTCTTCACCTTTTCTGTTTTGCTTCCTTTCCAAATCATCACAAGATTGGCTTTTTTTTTTGTTTTTTTTTGCCATAGACCCTCAGGCAACAATGAAACTCTATCATCACTTTTAGCCAAGAAAAAATAATGTAATTATCTTCATTTAAACCCACTGATAATGGACAAACAAAGGCTCAGCTACAAGAACCTGCATTAGCTCCAGATTTCAACAGCACTTTAAACAGACTGCAAAACAACACGCTGAGGATTAACTGACAAAGTAAGTAATCATCACTCCAAAGAGCATGATAACAAACTGCAATGATTCTACCCTAAAAAAATCTTGGTGTTTAATGAAAAAGTCAAATAGTTTATTATAACCATACAGAAACATAAAGACAAAATTACAGAAGAAAATTTGTTAACACTAATTATCTGCCACACAGAAAAAGAATGACTGAGGGACAAAAAAAAGTACAGTTTTTCAAGACTCTGGCTCAGGAGAGTAAAACTTCCACATCTCAGATATGGCCAGTGAAACTCCACAAGCTGGCCAGAGGAAGACTGAGAGGCCCCTAATCCCTTCAGTTGCTCTGAATTAGTCCTGCAGCCCCACTCTCCCCTTATGCTCTTGGTGCTCATCTGAACTCAGGAGAGTTTTGTCAAGAAAGCTCAACTAGCTGAAAACTGTTTCCAAATACAAACTGTCTTGCATTTTCTGCCAAAAGCACTGTCTTCATGAGATAACAAGGTTTATTTACATGCATTTTATTCTTTACAGAAAATGAATAGTACAAGTATCTGAAATTTAAGCAACAATTTCACACAATGAAATTGTGAGTTTGAGTTGCTCTCAAACTCATCCTTAAGATTTGTTTGTTCATTGGAAATATAATTGAAAATATAGAGGAGAACTTTTTAAGGTGTAAAGAGGCAAGCAATTTGAAAAAGAATGCTTCGTTACTCCTCCATGAACATCCTTCAACTCTCCCACTGCCAATAAGAGTGTATCAAGTGAAAAGGTGGTAACCTACTCCTAAACAAGACTGCAAGTGATTTATAATAAAGCTTGAATACTAGCACCTCTAACCTCTCACTTTGCTAACATGCCCAATATTTTACTTACATTATTATCTATTGTCTCCTTTAGTCTTGTGAGATCTTCCATGGCTGCATCCCAATTCTGCATCAGGATTTCAGATGCCAGTTTTCCCCAAAGAGAACTCAAAGCATTTCTGTCTGTTGCTGGAACCTAATTTCAACAATAGCAACAAAGTCACACTCTTAAGTATTTTTTTTTTAAAAATATTATTTACTTTCAAAATCACAAAACATATTTTCTGGCAGTATTTTTAATTTACAAAATATCTATTTTGCATAGTCCTAACTCTTCACATTAAGTGCTTTTTTTTCCCCCCTCAGAAACGCAGCTCAGGCACAGAAGAAAAAACAGTAGTAAAATTTCTTAAGCACAAACTAGGAAATCCTGTCAAAGTAAGACAAAGATCCATGCTGCTGCAGTTTCAGTTAAAAAAAAAAATAAAAAAGACTAAGCAGCAGATAACACACTGGTTCCAATTTTTTTTTGTTTGTTTGTTTCACCATATAAAATGCTTCTTATCTAGTAAAACAAGATTGTTACAAGGCAGGCTCCTGAAGAACTCATAATAATAAGTAACCACCTTCAAAAAGCTAGCATTCCAAACTCTTCCTGCTAATGCTTTGCCCAGAAGTGTACTTGTTACAGAAATGTCCAGAAGAACCCAACTTTGCAGCAGTGAACCTATTTCCTGTAAGAGTAGTCCCAAGATCAAGCTGTGTTAGTTTTATACAGGAACGAGTTGCACTACATCATTCACAGTGTCAAATTCTGTTCTCAGACTGGTTACAATAGTTCTTTCACAGATTATGTTTCATCACACAGAACTTTAAACAAATCTTCTCCCATCAGAATTAGTAACAAAAGTCCTATACTAAACTAATACTGGCACAAAATCAGTACTTCACTTTTTAAGATTAGTAACTTGACATATAAGAACATAATGCTATGTCCAGGATTAAGGCATGAAGAATTAAGGATAGTTGTCCGCAAACCTACATACATAGGTTTCATTTCACCTCTTGGCACATAAAAAGAACCTGTACCACTGAAAATCAGCTTTAGCATCAAAATTTAAACGAAGAACTCAACTAATTCCTCCTTTAAACCCTAGTCTTCTGATTAAAGATACGTTTTCCAATTTTTCTTCTTTAATTACAGTCAATTACAGATATTATTGTGATCAGCAGTATTTCAGAGTTAAGATTACTTTTAGATGAGAATAGAAATTAGCACGAAAAAAGTATCAACATATGAACCACTACATGTTTTCAGCAATCACTGCACAGATCAATGAGATACTGACTTACAAACTCCATCAACCAAGATGCCAATTTAGCAGATACTTAGTTGAGAAGGTTCACATGCTCTGCACTGGTTCCAAATCACTTAATTAGAGGTAGCTATTCACAATAACTGCTTTTAGGTACTGCAGCTGTTCCAGCTACGTTATCTAGATCTCCAAGCAGTTACCTTAAATTTCCGTTTGTTAGTAAAGCAACACATTCACTGACTACCAACAAGGAATACACTGTGTTGAGATTCTTACAAGACATGAAGTCTTTATTCTCAAAATTCACTCCCACAAGTAACAAATGATATGAATTAAAACAACATTAAAAGAGTTGCTTCAGAGACAATGGATCTGGTTCTACATTCATCATCTAAGCTGTTCACGTTTCATAGGGAGATGATTTATACTCTTAAATCCATCGCAAAGTTCAACAGAGGACATTTGAGAGTCCAGATATGAAGGTGGCACTTCACCATTACCACCGATTACATTCAATATGCATGCTTTGCACTGCTGTTGACTACACCTGTGCACAAAACCAAGTATTCATAAAAACAAGTATTCATTTTGCTGTACAATTAAATGTTACAAGACCTACACATTTTAAAGAACAATTCTGAATTCTGCTTCAAAATATCAGAATTACTAAACAATACTGATGCTTATTAACAAGTTCTGTAAACTTTGGAATACAGTAATTGCCTCAAAAAGCTTAAAAGTATTATATTCTAAGAATGAATATGGACAATTTACTGGTTTAAATATTTCATTGAGCAAAACACCCAACAAACTTACCACAAAACTAAACCCCAAACCACCAACCAAGCAAAACTTACCAGAACCCTAAAGAAGTAGAGATATTCGGCAGCTCCTGAGTAGTTACCACACTCATACTGGAATTTTGCATACCTGTAGAGTGTATCTAGGTACTCCTGCCTAAACTGAAAAGGAATACAATAAAAGCTTTTATTCACTAGGAAAAAAACCACACTAACAGAAGCCAATTTTAATAGTAGTGTAAGCTTTGGAATCTGTAGCTTTTCAAAAAACACTGTACATATGAAAAGACAATAGAAAACTATTATACCCTCAATCCATGCTATGGAATGAAAGATTACACCAGTACTGGAAAAAGGTGAAAACTTGCATTACAAAGTAAAGCACCTAAGTTACACAGGTGCAGCTAGCATTATGTTTCAGATTTTTTTGTTTGTTTGTTTGCATAAAAATTAAAAGTTCAAAGACTTAAATATGTTGATATTAGGAGTTCTGCCTCTTAGCTGCATTGATAGGAGACAGGGAAAAAGGCTAGGCCACACTTGGTCAAAATGCTGTCAGCTGTGAGGGAGGTTGGGTGGACATACTTAGAACTGAATTGCAGCAGCTAAAACACTTACCCCATGCTTCTCAGCTAAATAGTCAAACAGCATCCGACCATCTCTGTAATAAAAAGACAGAAAGTGCTCTGTTACAAAATAAATTGAGAGCCACCATGCAACATACTACACAATGCAGCATCATTTTAAAGGTAAAATACACAAAACTGAGCATGAATTTAGAGCATAATTCCTTCACTTGTTCAAAAGCAGCTGCAGAAATACTCATCTATTACTAAAGTGTCAGAAAGTTTCAAAACCTTAAAATTATTCTGATTTTAAATAATGAAAGTTACCTGCAACAATAACTCCAGTTAAGAAAGGGTGGAAGGTTGCTTTAAATTTGATAGCATCCTTAGCTTTCAGTATGCAAGGTAAATTCTAAATTAAAGCTCTTCTCACTCTCATATTCTAATTCCAGTAGAACATACTTTAAGGACAAGGAATACTGACTATCACTCTGCAATTTTAAAGTCAACGTCCTCCAACAGTTGCTTAGAAAAGTGAAATATTTTGGCTTATTCTTGAAAGACCTGCAAAGTCTCCTTTACACATCATTTCCCAGACTTGGATATTCCAACCAGTGCTGTCTTGGATCAAAAGCCACGATCTAAAGTCCTGATAATATGCAGGTAAGAATTTGATACATATTCAAAGTCACCAGCAGGAGCTCCCAAAATCAAAATCCCAGAATCAAAAGCTCTTTCTACTGTCTACAGCACACTACTTAGATCTGGACAGACGGACATCTTTCAGCCCAATTCTAGCCATTACTATCTAACCCCAATAATCTGGATTAGCACTACTGCCAAACCAAAAACCAAAACCAGAACTTCTGAGCTGTGAAGTTTCCAGAAATTTTACAAACAAAAATCACACACCAGTTGTAAAACAAAACTTGCTGCACATGAGTAGTTGGGCTAATGTTCTATAGGATTAGGCAAGTTATATTCCATGCATTTATTGATTGTATCTCTTGCCCCCAAAGAAAGCATTTCTAATTTGAAGTACATACTACTGACCAATTTCAGTGAATCAATCAAATAACAGAGCACATTTCCCAAGAAATGGTTGTATTTTAATAACATCTTTCTAGACTAAGTATTATTATAAAAACCTGGCTAAAGGCAAACAAGAATTGGACAAGACCTCTATATGTTCAATTAGATTGGAATAGTTATGGTAATATCAAGATTTTCAAGATAGACTCAATTGCCATATTAACTGGGACTTTCAAAGCTGTACCTCCAAAAGCAAGTGGCTCCTGGTTTTGCATAATCACAAGTAATAAACAAATGCAATTTCTTTTCTTTAGGTAATTACCCAACTTGAACATCCTTTCTGAAATCAGATACAAAGGCAGCTTACTTAGTTAATGTTTTTTACAGCAGAAGCTTCAATACATTCTGGTGACACCAGGAAAGAAAAAAACTTCTGACATGTCGTAAAGCTAACAGATTTCATTATTCCTGCTGACATCTTGTTTCATGTGTGCATTGAGACATAATACACTGCACCTCACCATTTCTGCACTGATCATGATCTAAACTAATCTACAGCAAATTCTAAAAAAAATGCCAGGAGCTGCAGGGGAAAGGAAAAAAGGATGATAATCTGTATTTGAAACAAACAGTAAATTCTAATCAAGTTACTCCCCCTTGAGGGACCCATATTCTTCTGGGGGTTTGTTCCCAAACAAAGGTATACTAATACAGAGAAGATTTCTGAACACAGAAAGAAGAGTTTGTGCATTCAATATTTTCCTAAGAAATTCCAGAAGTAATGTTACAGCCTTCCACATCAGTGGACGCATAACAGTAAACAGAAGTATAGGCTTCATCTTCAAGTTGAGCCATAGGTGCCCTGATACAGTATGCTCTATTTAAAATTCTAGGGCAGGTAAGGCTGAAGAAAGGATCTAATTAGCATTCCAGAGTTTGTCAGACACATTTACAACAGCAATAACAATGTTTCCTATGCAAAGGAAACAAGCAGTAATTTATGCCAAACAAATAGCTGCCCATATCTCTACAGAAGGTGCAGTTACTCCTCAGTGACTACAGCTGAACTCTTTCCTACAGAGCCCAATTCAAGCCTAACCACAGTGAAACTCTAATAGACCTTAGATATAATGTGCAGACACACTCATTATACTTTAACTACTCCCACAAGAAAATGTTTAAGAAATTGGATGCATCTTAGAGGGACTATTGTAAGTCCTACCTTACATCAACAAGTTGGAACAGTATGGGGATGAAGAGGGTAAGGGGGGAAAGGACAGAACACTTTAAAGAAATATGTGCTGTGAGGCTGAAAGGATGCTTATCCACCAGGCCACCCAGACTAATCTGACACTCCATAATCCTCTGTGGAAGGCAGAAAAGAGAATCTGAACTGTTTTAGCCCGTATTTCCCCTCAAAAACTCTAAACCCAATCAAAGCCAAACAAAAAAGCCCCTGTGATTGGACTGCACTGGATTATGTCCAACTTGTACAAAGTTGATTCACAAACACTAAAACCAACAGATGCCTTCTGCACAACAGGTAAAAGCACTGAAAAGAGCAAACTGTGTCCAGCAATTTCAATTACCTGACCATAAGCACTACTTAAATACTGCCTGGAAATAAAAATGTCTTTCTTGCAGTTACTACACAGAAAGCATTCCTAGCAGCAATACCTGAAAGGTACCAAAAAGCCATCTTGACAAATAATGTTAGAAATTACCTAGTGGACTGCATTTGCCTCGTAGTCTCTGGATCCTCAAACATCTTGACAATAGGTTCCGTTTCAGCTTGAAGCTGCTTCAGCTGCGCAACAACAGTTGTTCTTTTCTCACGCAAAGCTGAACACACAGATGAAAAGGTTTTAATATAATGCTTTAAGTTTTTACATGAACCAACCTGTAATTCCCTGGTGCTGACATTTGAACACATCTTCCCAATTCCTACTTCCTTGTCCTCTCAGTCAAATCTCAAACCCAGAAGTATGTAACAACTCTGTAACTTAGTAAAAACTCCTAACATTTGGTTCTTTTCCTCCTGTGTGGAGGCCACCAGAGAGCAGGTACAGCTGGAGCAGAGTCTGTATTAGACAAGGTATCTTCATGCTTCCACTAAAGGAGAAACAACGTTTCAAGTAAGTTCACTTATTCCAAATAAACTTGGAAAAAAGTAAACAGTCCAACGATTTCCACAAAGACTGATTTTCTTCTGACTGATGATCACATTCTGAAAGCACATTTATAGAATACTTAACTAATAACTGACAGGAAAAATTTCAAGCAGCTCAACCTGCAAAATTACAATTTTGAACACTCTGAGTTTAATGGAAACATTAAGCCCATTATGACAGGAAATTGAACTAACTGTTTTAGGGTGATTATTACACACAGACCCCAAATTCCTCACCAAGTGCTAGGAATGCAATAAAATGAAGATTCCATTAAAATTGAGAAGAGTGTATATGTTCAAAAAAAAAAAAAAAAAAAAGGAAAAATCACCCTGACATTGGCTATGTGACCCAGGAAACATGGGATCACAGAAGCCAAGACTAAATCCCAGGAGATAAATGCAGGAAACTGTGAGAGGGAGCCACACACCAGAACACTCAATGACACGGTGAACAGAGCAGACTTTCCTTTCATGATCTGACTACATGGATATTTGAACAGGACATCCAAGGTGCACTAACACCATAATGGTGACCCAACCTAAATATAAGAACAACTTGCCTGACAGGAAGTGTTCCAATAAGGAGAAATTATCTCCAACTTCAGTTGACTCTTGAGATTATAAAAGAGGAAGGGGAAACAGATGAAAGAAAAAACATTCAGTTGACTTACTAAGAATACGAAAATGTTTTCCTGCGACATCTCCTGGATGTGTAATTGTAAGTTGATCTCATGGAAGACAAGACAAAAGCAACTATAAATTGTGCAGGGACATTTCTAATTATAACCGTGTAAGTGCACTTAGCTTTGAGTACTTTAAACAGCGAAGTCTTAAAAAAGAACAGCATAAACTTCTAATGACACCAGTGATTCCACAAGAACCACCTGTCCATACACACATTCTGATAAGCGCTGACACATGAAGATGACACCAGAAAGATCTCAAGAGTAAGTTAAGGCCTTTGCATAGGAAGCTTTGCAAGCAAGCACCCAGAAAAATGGACTCTGTGTGAAAGAACTAGCTCTGCTTATGTCAATTGATAAAAGCCACAGATCAAACAATGCAAAGTCATACAAAAAAAAAACCCTCCAAACCCCTGCCAAACTGATGACGTAAAATCTTAGAGACGTCATGTTTTTCTTATACTCTCTTCAAACAAGCATGGAAATTGCTGGTTTTTAATGAAGGCAGTGCTCTCTGAGGGAGCAAATTTATTCAACTTTCTTGCAGCTGTGACCTTATGAAGTTATACTCTTAGGCAACCTACTTAAGTAACTGGCTATAATCAAAATTCCAAAGACATTTGAGTAGTTACTTTGCGGAAGTCTGCTAGAATTGCTATTTCTTGTGTTATTTATTAATTTAGTATTTTATTCCTTATTGACTACTGATAACAGTAATATTCTTCAACAGTTTAAAAAGGCTGAAGAAGGGAAAGAAAGAGGAATACCTACTCAGCTTTGAGATTTTTTATAGCCTTGATACAGCCTGACTTTTTTAATCAGTAGAACTGCTAAGTAACCTAAAGATGAAGCTATTGTTACAGCTGTTTATTAGATTACAGAAATGAAACCCTCTGGTTCTCATTATATATATTACAAGTCCCATGTATCACCGTACACATGCCCATAACAATATCTCATGATAGCACAGACTTGGTCAAAACATTGACTTCAACATCCATAAGTCTATCAGTTCTCTTCATATCTTTCCAAAGAGGCAAGCAGCCACCACTGCAGTATCAAGGGTCTGAAAAGACCAAGATCCAGAGGAAGAATGCAACGGCACCCAAGCCTGTTCCTTCTAAGATGCAGGCAAAATAGACTCTAGTCCCAATAGCTAAGAAAAAGGTGAGGAATTTCCCAATGCGAAAAAAGATGGAGAAATAGGAATACAGTGGATATTGAAAGACTAGGTCAGGAAGAAACAAACAAAACACCCAACTCACTAAAAAAAGAACTGGAAAAAACCCCCTCAAAATCAAAACACCCATTAACGAGAGAAATTAGAGAAGGGTAGATAAACTAATTTTCCCCCCATTCCAAAACGCTCCTCAAGATGATACAAATTTAAGCAGTAAGCAGGAAAATTCCAAAAATCATGGATAAGATAGTAAGAGATCATATTCATTATAATCTTAAAATGTATTTTCTTTTAGAAAAACAACAATTTTTATATACACAGAATTGACAAAAATATGCATTTTAAAAAACATCTTTTTCTCTCCAAAGTCTAAAAATCAGCCACAGACAGATTAATGGAATTACTTACAATGCAAATCTAGTCTTAACATACTGGATGCTTCAAAGAGAAAGTCACCAAATTACACCAAATCATTGCGCAATAGCGTTTAACTTGACAGATGAAAAGCTAGTGCAACTCCATTAGGCTACACCTTTAAAGTACTTGATGTTACCAAATCAGCATTTCAATACTTCAGAGGTTACTCAAAGGTTAAGTTCCTGACAGACCAAAACACCAAAACTTCCCAGGATTAGGGAATTCTATTTGTCTCAGCATTGCACATTCTTTTGGTAACACCGAAGATAATGGTATTATAGTTTTGGAATGCAACAAGCAAATTACCACTAGTTATTTATTATTTTAGATAGAAAGGTTGCAAAATAGGTTTTACATCTAAATGAGCAGCTTACCATGAGGAATTTCATCGGAATAAAGATTTTTGTACACATCCATAGCAAAATCCACCATGTTGGTATCACTAAGGAGATCCAGTTTTCCTTGGAGTAGCTCTTTTTCATTGTATATCTGAAACAGGAATTATTAACACATTCATTTGAATAGTGTTAAAGAGTTTCAATAATGAAACATAGTTACCTTTGCAACAGTTTATGGACTTCTGTACAATTGAATTGTTTTAAATATCAAATCTCACAGCTCTATCATTAACAGCACTTAGAAAGCTCTTAGTAAAGCCTCTCTGCATTTTCAGTCTTGGCAAAATACCAACAATTTCCTGCTATCTATGAAACATATACTTCAAGGGCTAATTAGACGGCAAGTAACATTAGTACTCTTTCAACAGGAATAGCAATTCCTATTGCAAAATTAGATACATATATATACTAAAAACCAATAAAACCATCATCATATTTTTCCTTCAAAGTACTGAATACTTTGCTGAAGTAAAATAAAATGCTGAACAGCATGGACTAGTTGAATTATTTAAAGTGGCTCTCAGAAGAGATGCACAAGATTAAATTTATAATTTAATTGTAGTGCAGATTAATCTAAAATATGTTGCTAGGTCTATAGCATAAGAACAAATTCAAAGTGGCTATGTAATTGGATGGTGTGTTTATAAACTTTTCAAATTGTTTTTTCGAGTTCATCATCCAAAATTTCACAGTGAGTTGCAAACTGCTGTTAGGTGTTGAAGATGTAGGCGAGGGCCAAATCCAGTATATTCCTCAAAAAACACATTTGAACATGGTCTGTATTGCAACTCACCATAAATGGATATCTCAGATATAGAATCTGCAGAAGTTTGATCTGGCTCTGAACATTGTGTTGCTCAAAATTAACACCACAGAATTAACTGTTTATTTAACTTCAGCTTATTTAAAAATGCTAATATAAAAATGCCCCCAAGATGACAACATTAAGCAGAATCAACATGCTAGACATGATGCCTTGTTAGGTCAAGTTGTCTCAATGTAAGAGTGGTTAATCAGTTCATTTCTGAGGCCTAAAATAAGACCTACTTTAAATTCAAAACTTATGTAACTTTACACATTTTGCTTCTATTTTAAAATAATTTAGATAGATGAGGGTTTAGTCTGAAGTATCTGAAGTACTCATGTGAGGGACCTCCGGCATTACTGGGTAGCAATATCACATAAAGATACAGCAATATAACAAAGATACGTATATAAGAAGATCAATAGGAATAATTCCAGAAGAGACTTATATTTGTTCCCAGCACAAATTCGTGATGACATGGGTTTCAAACTAAAATGAGTAAGTATCATTGGCGCAACCGCACAGAGCGCCCTGAGCTGGGGCGGCGGAACAGCCCGAGCACCAAGGGCCGCGGGGGATACCAGGGTGTCCCACTCTGTGGCACTGCGGCTGCGAGGGAGAATTATGGCTCTTCCCTTCTCCGCATACAGCTGAGAAAGACACTACACTAAATCCGAGGAAGGAGAACGTGCAGGAGTTCTGTGTTGATCGCAAGCGAGCGCTCGAGGAGCCGTGCGGCGTGATCAAGGAGCGGCTGCCTCGGGCCTCCCCTCGGACCCACTCCCATCCCTCCCTCAGCAGCCCCACACGCTTCGCTCCCCGACCCACGCGGCACAGGAGCCCCGAGCTCCTTCCTACGGAGACTCCGAGCCCCTCACGGCCGCGCCCGGCCCGCGCAGCGCCCAGGCCCACGGGAGGAAGCCGCCGGCCGCGGCGCGCCCAGGCCCACGGGAAGCTCCGGCACCTGCCAGCAGGACTTGCCACTTTCCCGCTCCAGCAGCCGGCTTTCCCAGCCTTAGGAGAGACACGCACCTCCTTGACGGAGAGGAACTCCAGCAGCGGGAAGACCAGGTGCCGGTCCAAGAAGTGCGCGATCCGGGTGGTCAGGTCGTACTCCGCCATCTTGGCGCCGGCAGAGGGGAAAGGCAGAGGCGCGACGCGGCTCTTGTGGGCGCTGCGCCTGCGCGGCTCCGCCCCGCCGGCCGCCCGGGGCAGGACTGGCGCCTGCGCACTGCGGTCTGTGGGGATGGGCGGGCTGCGAGTTTGGGGTGCGGATGGAGCTCGGCGGGGAGCTAAAGTGGGGGCGATGGCCGAGCCCTTTCCCTGCCCTGCCCTTCTCCCCTGCCCTGCCCTTCTCCCCTGCCCTCCCTTCTCCCCTGCCCTCCCTTCCCATCTCCCTTGCCGTGCCCGAGGCGCTCGTCGGGCCGGTCCGAGTGCGCGGTGCGGTGCTGGGCAGGGCCCTGGTCGCGCCTCGGGGGGGGTGAGGCGCCGGTGGAGCACAGTGCAGCAAGGGCTGGGCAGCAGTTCAGGGCAGTGCAGTTTAACGGAGTGGGGTTTCTAGAGGGGTGACTGTGTCCTCAAAGCAGCTGTGAGGTGTGAGTCCAGCTCCCACACTTTGTGCATAGTGTGGGAGTTTGGCTTTATTTAATCTGGCAAAGAGGATCTGAAAAGGGACCTAAGCTGTCCTTGGCACCAGGTGAAACGTTTGTTGAGGGTTGGTCCGTGTAGGCCAGGGTTCTGAGCTCTCCATGCTGAGGCTGTGCCAGATGAGATGCAAAAAGGAGACTGGGGAGCTGCTGGACAATGGATTCCACAGGGAAATCCAAGCGAGTACAGAAATGTATTGTTGAGTTTAGCAACAGAAATGAAAGAACCACTAATACCAATGATAACTTGCATATTTCTTGTAGCCATTGTGAGAAAGCATTGATACTGGCTGCCCAGGGAAGTGTTTGAGTCACCATCCCTGGAGGTATTTAGAAAACATGTGGATGGGGCACTTAGGGACATGGTTTAATGGTGGATTTGGCAGTGCTAGGTTAATGGTTGGACTAGATCGTGGAGCTCTTTTCCAACCTAAATTACTCTGTGATTCACCATGTTAACTCACCAGAAAGATAAAAGGGTTTTTTTCCTGTTATACTTTGTAAGTTATCTAGAGATTTTTGTCAGGACACATAGTTGAGCTTGACACACAGTCAAGCCTCAACTCTTCTCATAAAGCATGACTAAAACCTTTGTCATGAGGAAACTTTTCCTTTCCTGAGCAGAGGCATAATAATTTGTTTAGTGATTCACATAACTACAGACTATGTCTATGGTAGCTACAATAGCTGTTCATGTGGAATAGTGAGTTAATATAGTTGTAGTACAGGTTAATTTTAGACTTGGATGGTTTGTTTTAAATGTAAATGGGAGGTGAGGAATAAGAAGGTCATAACATTTACTAAGCCAATATTCAAGCACCTAGTGATGTTCTCCCTACCTTAACAGAAAGATGCAAAAGCTATAGAATTAAGGATGTGAAAGACTGGTTTTTAGAGGTAAGACTTCATTGTATCTTCATGATGCCCTGTAAGGGGGAAAAAGTATGCAGCATGAATTCAGTTCTTCATGTGACACTGAGTTATTAACACCTTCATATGAGTCTGTGATATGTGTAATTTTGTATTAGTAATACTCAGAACACCATCTGTGAGAAAGAATCCCTTTTTGTCTGCAAGACAGCCTTTTATTTTTCATAGTAATTATAGATATTATTTAGTTTGATACCTACATATCACTGATGACATACATAATCTCTAATGGTGAAAACTATCTTCCTAATTTATTTCTCCCATAATAACTATGTGGGTTTCACCAAGGCCTATTCACACTTGCCTTTTCTTTCTTCTCATGACAGTCAGGTTACAGAGCTGCCAGTGGAAAGCAGGGTGTGGAGCTGCCAGTGGAAGACCCTCAGCGCTACAAGATGCTAAAGCATTCAAGGTGCTGTGCTTCGCTCCAGTTGAGAAGTGACTGCAAAGATGTAAAGAACTAGCTGGGAAGAGCCTTTTAGAGAGAAAGAGTGTTACAACAACACTGTGCCAAGGCAAAGTATCAAGAAAATTGTTTTAAATTCCCCAAGTGGAATACACTTTGTGCTGAGGATTGCTGTTTTAAGAAGAGGGTGTCTAACTGCGTTAGCTGTACCATCCAGTGAAATAGCCCTCTTGGTGAAAATTGTTCTAAAATACATTTAAGCTTTCATGGCAGAAAAGAGTCTTAGCCACTCTTAACTGAATAACAGGAAATTTGAGTTTATTTTGAATTCTTGCAGAGACACCTGACTGAGGAATTATAAAGGCATAGTACCTCTAGGCCAAATTTCATTTTTGACATAGAACAGCCTCAAGGTGAAGGGCTTTAACCTAGTGAAGTACTTCCCTTCTGGAAATTCAGTCCACTGTACTTAAGATTCTTAGCACCAGTGTACTTAAGATTGCTAGTTTGGTAAATGAAATAAAAGCCATTTGGCTAGAATTATCTAGAAGATTATCTTAAGAAAATCGACAGGAATGTATCTTGCTTGGGCTAAGTTCTGATTTCATAATTCCTAAATAGTGAGGAAATTTCATCTAAAGGATTCTGTTTACATAATTGGTTGTCATTTATCTTATTGTTAACATGACAGTGCAATCCAACATTCTTTGAATTGTTAGGAGTAAATAATCACTAGGAAATCATAGTAAAGTATTTTTCTGTCTCACAGTATCAAAGGGAAATTGAATCTATTTTCTTCCACATCCTTTGATATGATTTAAACCTTATGTAACTTGTTTTGGGCCTTTTTTCTTATTTTGGCATTTTGTAATTCAGAAATTATACTTTTGTCTTTTTTCTTTTAACTTTGTGTCCAAAAACAAGTTTTAAATCCTGCATTCCATAAATATTTTTACACTCCTTAAAACAGAAATATTTCTAAAATTGAGAATGTATAATCTAGAGGAATTCATTGCTGTCAACTATTTCTGGATGGCGTTCAAATTTACAATAAGGGTATCTCATAATTCAGCTGAATCATCATAAAAGATGTGATTATGTTGATGTACTATTTAAACTATTTGGAAAAAAAAATGAGGAAACACAGGAGTCCAAAATGCAAGTAGTGGAACCTGGTCTAGTGGAAAAGGACCTGAGGGTGCTGGTGAACAGCAGCAGAATGTGAGCCAGCGTGTGCTCAGATGGCCAGGAAGACCAATGACACTTGACCTGTGTCACCACAAGTGTGGCCAACAGGAGCAGGGCAGTGATTGTCATCCTGTACTCAGCACTGGTGAGGCCACACCTTGATGCTGTGTCCAGTTCTGGGCCCCTCAGTTCAGAAAGGACATTGAGTGCTGGAGTGAGTCCAGTGAAGGGCAGCCGAGATGGGGAAGGGTCTGGAATACACGTCCTGTGAGGAGAGGCAAAGAAAGCTGGGGGCTCCTATCACTCTACAACTGCCTGAAAGGAGGTTGTAGCCAGGTGGGGTTTGGGCTCTTCTCCCAGTTGACATGGGACAGGACAAGGGAGGTTTAGGTTGTGCCCAGGGAGGTTTAGGTTGAATATTAGGAATAATTTCTTCACAGAAAGGGTGATAAGTCACTGTAATGGGCTGCCCAGGGAGGTGGTGGAGTCACTGTCCCTGGAAGTGTTTAAGGAAAGACTTAAAAACAGTGGCAGTTAGTACCATGGTCTAGTTGGCATGGTGATACTGAGTCATAGGTTGGACTCAGTGATCTCAGAGGTCTTTTCAAAGCTAATTCATTCTGTGAATCTGTACCACATTATAACTTTATAATTATTTGATACACTTTTTCTGGTTTAAGAATATTAAAAATCTTGCCTAATGTAATTGTAATTAAATTAGTGGAGTTACTCTGCATTTTCCTAGTGGAACTAGGATAAGCAGGTTTTCCTCACTTGAAAGCATGATCATATTGACAAGCCAAGTGCAAAAATGGTACCTCATGGTACTTTACCAATGGACTGTGTTAGGTTCTATCTTCAGCATTCAGTTAGGTTCTGTCCTTCAGCTTTCAATGTGGTATTTTCTGTCTTCTTTGAACTATTATAAAAAAACCCAAACAATTTATGAAGCTATTTTGTTGCAAGGTTCACTGATGATTTGAATCCGGTGAAGTCAGTCAATCAGTTCTAATATATTCTCTGTCAAGGTTTCAACCAAACTTAGGTTTTTGTAAAACAGGTAAATAAAATACTTTCCCCTCCCCTCCACAAAGGTGATTGGAAAGATCAAGACAAAGCAAAGAGACAGATACTTAATAGGGAGAAGAGCTTTATATTTACATTCCACTTACAGGGGAAAATATTTCCTTTCTCATAGCTTGTACTTCCAAGACACCTGGTAGAACAGAAGTTGTAAGAGGTGAATCTCTTACAGATGTTTCTGCTGACTGATCTCTTTATGATGACGTCAGGTGTCATCCTGCCACATGATAAAAATTAAAATTAAAAAAACTTACAGTTGTGAAGAAAACCGTAAAATACGGGCTTGCTGTTGTTCTATTACCTTGATTTTTTTTTTAGAGGGTGTAATAATGTGAAAGGAATGGAGAGGGGAACCTTTTAGACAGGAATAGTCCCTTCCTTTCCATCATATTGTACAATTTTGATTGTGTTTGTCAAGGTAACAAGAAAAGATAGAAGACAGTATAATTTTATTTGAAAATAACAAATGCATCTCAAGTGTTACCAGCTTGTCCAATTCTGTGCTTTCAAGAGAGACTTTAAATGCCTGTTGTAAGGCAGAACTATGTCTGGGAATTACAGAATACTTCAGTGAGCTTAGCCGGATTGCTAGGGAATAAATGAATTTGGCTCTGTAAGTATGACATAGTGTACTTTAAATATACAAAGCAAGGCAAAGGAAATTGTAAGTAAAGCTTTTTATCCCAGAGTATTGGAATCAGTGAGGAAGGGCATAATTTAATCTCAGATCTTTGTTATTGGTGATGATGGATGAGCATGAAGGAAACCAGCTTTGCTTTCCAATCCCCAATTGTTCACAGGAGAGAGTTTTGAAGAAAAACTGTTGGAGTTCAAGTATACTTGAGCTAGAGATCAGAGGAAAAAATCAGGCTTTTCAAAATAAGCATGTTCTAAAGTTATTTTTCAAAATAGTTTTATACATTAAGAGTTTCAATAAGTCATGCATTAAATAACTGGCAATTGTTGCCTCTTTTGATTTATTAAAAAAGGAAGAAAAGGGAAATAAAAGGGAGGGGGGAAAGTGAAATTTCCCAGTGGGAAATATTTTTAAATGTTGTATCCCCAGGATATTTGGGAAAAATAATAGGCTATTATGAAAAAACTTCAATATAATGAATGTGCAACAACTTGTAGTGAATATTATTTTCACAGAATCAGAGAATAAGCTGAGTTGGAAGGGACCCTCAAGGGTCATCGAGTCCAGAACATCCCCAAGAGTCACACCATGTGCCCAAGAGCATTGTCCAAATGCTGCTTGAACTCTGTCAGGCTTGGTGCTGTGACCACTGCCCTGGGGAGCTGTTCCAGTGCCCAACCACCCTCTGGGTGAAGAACCTTTTTCTAATATCTAAACCTCCCCTGACACAGCTTCAGTCCATTCCCTTTGGTCCTGATAAGTTTACATCTGGAAAAACTCTACATGCCAATGAACAGCAAGCAGCTCTTACTGAATATTCTTTTTCTATCCTTGACTGTTGCATCAGTTTAGGTTCAATTATGAAACGTTAAACATTTATGGAATGATTGTACATGAAAATCTGAGTTGAAGATGATACTCATATTTATCACCAGACTTTTTGAACCAATCATTTGAAAACCATCTGAAATGGATATAAATCTGGTTATAGGCATGAGTTTCATGACCCCTATTTCAGTTAAATGACCTTTTTTTCTGTCTCAAATACATTTTCTGCCTTTGAATTTAAAAATTTGCTTCCCTTTTCATTATTCAGGAAATGGAGCTTGAAACTACCTTAGTTTAAGACATTTACCTCGAAATTTCAATATTTTAAAATCTTTTAAAAACCTTTTTAATTCATAGAAAATTGAGAGGTTTTTTTCTTTTATGAGGACTTTGCTAAAAGACTTGTAAACTTCAAGCATTATGTAGCAAGTGGGTACATTTCTTGAAATGGAAGATTTTCTTTGAGCTTTTTCTGAGTAAGGGAGGGTAAAATAATTTTTGTCACCTTCATGTATGTCAGGTAGTGCCTGCAGAAGTTTACCTGTTTGTGAGGAATTAATTTTTATCATGTTTTCATCTTTAATTATATTGTAAATTTTTTATTACTGCTTTATTTACTACTGCATTAGTATTTTTTATTTTGTTACTGTGTTATTGGTCATCTTCCTTTCAGTAATTATGGCACTTTATGGATACTATATTGCCCTAATTAAGGGTTGCAAATATTTAACATTCACAACCCTAAATTTTACAATCCTAAGTAGAGGATTGTGAAGTACCTGAGCAAATGTAATACCCAAATTTAAGCACTGCTTGCCCTCTAGGTTCATTAGGAACTGGTCAGCTCTGGCCAAGAAGTCCTCAGCTCTTAACATAAGCATGGCACAACCTTCTTAAAAGCCCTGCTAATGAACACAAACAGATCCATCCCACAGTAAATTAATGCTCAAGTGAGCTGCCTAAAGACCTTAGGGGGAGAAACGGGGAGGAACAGGGAGACATATATAGTGCTTCATACCTGTCCCATCTCTTTTAGGTTCAAAATCCATAGCTCTCAAATCGGGTGGTGGACCTGGCCAAAAACTTCACATCAGGTAAAAGTTCAGAATCAGAACAAGGTGGAAGGGAACTGTATCTCTTCTGCTTCTTATTTTCTTATGTACAACGTTTTTTTAAAAAACAGCCCACCATGCACCCTGGCTTAGGTTGCCAAGTAAGTAATTTCATCTGCATGGGGTAGTGTTCTCTTGCAGCAGGGCTGAGTTTTAAGAGGAGAGACTTAGGATTGTTGTCCAGGCAAGTGGGCAGGGCAGATGTGGTATCATGAGCATATGGTCTGGGCATTCATTTTGGGTAACTTAGGAAGAGCTTACAGTTAAGACCAGAGACAATCTTTAAATATGTTTCCTGGCAGCTGCATATTTACCTGCATTTACTGAAGGAATAATTTGTCATTCCTCAGGACTGTTGTCTGCTGTCAGCCTTCTCAGTTAGTTGGAGTCTAGGCTGGCCCTGGTAGCATGGGGAATAGGGTGTCAGAGATTGCAGCCCCATGTCCATTCTCCTGCCCAGTTCTGTTACAGGACAGCACTGGGGCTGCCAAGCTGTGTCCTGCCTGCCTGTAGTAGCTTCACAGAAGTGAGTAGCTTGGAAAGGGGTGGTGGTGAATATTTGCAGGTAGAGCTTGGTGCCTTTGCTGTGGGACCCTCTGGGGTGTATAAAATGGGTTAAAGGGCAATCTGGAGACATCAGATGAGCATGCTGTGTGAATATAGGCAGTATATTTCACATTTGGATACCTTATTATCAGGAAGTCATGGTAATGGGCACAGTCACCATGGCAAGTCCTACAAAAAAGGTGTATTCAAATTAGTGTAATACATCCACAGCCTTGTGCATCAGTGTCAGACAGCACTTGTTCAGAAAGCATGGGACTCTGCTACAGGTTGCAGAATACTACCCTGTAATGTTCATGGGCAAGGCAGAGGAGCCAACAGCCCCTAGAAGAGCTGGTTACTTGGGTTCATTCAAGAACCAACAAGATTAGTGGTTTGACTCTATTAGATTGTCTCACATGGACTTGCTCGCCCCCAGCATTATATTTAGTCTTGGCTTCCCTTCCCAGCAGGGAGATCACGGCTGGTCCAGGAATGCCGGAGCCAAAATCATGTTGGATCTCTGTGTGCTGCTGCTTGTGGCTACTGGCCTCAGGCATTACAGACCAAGGTCCCTGAGCACCCCCTGGCAGTTGTATCCACACATACCCTCTGACCCCTGAGATCTTTCCTCCAGCTGGGATTTTCACTACCTTCTTTCCAGGCCCCTTTTTTTCTTTCCAAAGCCATGCCTTTTTTTTTTTTTTTTTTTTTTTTTCAGGAAAACTTTCTTTGAGGCCCCATGTCTCCCATTTTCTCAAGTAGCCTGTGTAGAAACACAATGCATGATCAGCCTCCTAATTGGGGGTTCTGTCTCTGTATTAATTGGAGGAGTTGGGATGTGCCACTGTTCAGTCACAATGTTACCAAAATTTATATCCAGACTGTACTGGTTGCCAGTGGGAAGAAGCAATCTTCCTGAGGGTATAAAGTTCAATTACAGATATTCACACAGGTATAGACACAGTTATCACCTGCCTGCTATTGCTTAATTTATTTTTTTTTTCTTTTTTTATTCCTGCAAAAGTAATGCACCAAAGATGCCTGAAAATACAAAAAGAAACCCTGGCTGTTCTCGGGCTTTGTCCATGGGAAGTGGACTGCGTCACCATGCTAACCACAAGAAAAACATTCCAATCTTACAGTGTTCCCTGTACTCATCTCAAATTAACTTCTCCAGGAGGGATAACATTTTAGGCGCATTTGTTGAGGAGGAAAATTGAAGCAGGGGGATGATAAAGACTTACTGAGAGCTAGCACAATAGCTTGGTGGCAGGACCAGGAAAAGAGGAAGAGATCTGACCTCACTCTGGTCTCTTCGAGTACTTAATTGTTGTAGGGGCCTCCAGTCGGTAATGAGTCTAAGACAGTGGAAAGCACAATTTCTCACGGGGGCGGGGGTTGTGGTGAAGATGTTCATTTCTCTCCTTTTGTTCGAGAGCTGTCTTTGAAGGCATTGTTCTTCCACAGCTGCAGTAGCCTACATTCATTGTGATAATTGTGGGACAATACATAGAATGGATGATTGATACATGAGATAAAGTTGTGTAAGAATATTACTAGACGATCATATGGAGATAATAAATTACACAAAGACAGCTCAAAGAAATAAGCTAAGGACAATTTTAGTAGGGTACAATGTGGGAGATGGCACAGCAGATCCAAGTAGGGATAAAAATGAGTAAGAGTGCAGCTAAAACATTTGCGGGAACAAGTCATGTTACAGGACATGAGTTAAAGTATTAAAGATAGGTGTGCGTAGCTCATGGGCAGAAAAGGGAACAAATTCTCTGTGCTCGTGAAGAGCTCTCTACTCCCCCCACACCCTGTCATCTTTTTTCTGTATCAGAGGTGTAAGGTAAGAAATCCAAGTAAGCTGAAAGGGTCTGGATATTTAGGAGGTTGGGACGGGGAGATGCCACAAAGCTTGCAGACCAGTCTGGACATACTCAAAGAGGCAAGACAGTGTCATAGTATAGAGAGATTGCTGCCTTACAAAATGTGAGGTGAACTCAGTGCTTTTGGAGCAGAACACAAATGACTGTTCCTATCTGAAGGCTGTATGAGAGAGAAAACAGAGAGCAGGCAAAGTTTGGGTTGGATTTGATTTTTTAAATTTTTTTTGGGGGAGGCACCCTTTGTAAATTTGTTGCCAGGTCCATGTTAAGGCTTTTGAGAGACAGGCTTTCTTATATTTTCCAACTCTTCTATTCTCACTGTTTTATCAGTCATACTATATGGGCTTGGCAGTTTGAGCTCTCAGTGAATTTAGTTTTAAGAACACCTTGAAAAATTTTTATAACAAGTTAAAGGAGTAGATTAAAAAGAGAAGGTACAGCCTGCAGTGATGAGAAAGTGTTACTACAAAAGTGTCTGAAGTGAAGGTCCTTATTATTAACATTCCTCCACAGAGTCCAACATGGCTGCTTCAGGAAACTGCAGTGGAAGGAGAAATGGTTTAGGCACTTCTGTCAAATGATCACCCTGAGGTTGTGGGTTTCCCTCTGAGAACAACAGCTACTCCCTAGTGCTGTGGTTGTCTCTGTGAGCTTGCTCAGAATCCCCATTCTGGATGCAGCCTCAGCCAGGAAGGTGAAGGGAAAGCTGTCTTTCTCACTGCTGTATTTCCAATACAAATGTTGATCTGTACAATATGTATTACTGCTTTCAGTCAACAGACTGATGTCTTAGATCTCAATAATTGCTTCCTCCTTGCCTAACAAGACTGGTATTTCTAAAATGTCTGCTATATGCCGTAGATGAGTCTTCTGTGGCATGGTGTAATCTTAAGGATTTTGATCCAAACTTGTTGAAGGCAGTGGGATTTGTCTGTTGACTTCAGTGGTTTTTAAAGGTTCAGAAACAGATACAGGATTTGGACCAGAGCATCAGTGTAACAGATTATACTGCCTGCAGCAGCTCAGCGTTTTCACCACTATATTAAATCACCTTAAGACATTTAAAGAGGTCACATTTTTCTTTCCCTCCCAAAATACTAAAACCATTTCAGTTGCCTATGCTAATCTTTTGTAATATTTCCAAAATACAGCATCATGAGCTACATACAGGCCCAGAATTTTGTGAAACTTACGTGTTTTAAATTTTGAAGCAAGGTTCATTCATGACATCATGTGTTAGGTTTCATCCCCCAGGGAAGGTGTGTGTGTGTGTGTGTGGTTTTTGTTTTGCTTCTTTTGGTTGGTTATTTTTTTCAAGCTGTGTTATTAGGCTCTGAAAAATGGAAGTGCTGATATAATCTGAAACAGTATTTCCTGAAGGTCCCTGTTAGAGCAATATTCTAGAAGTCTAATAAGTCCCATTGTGAGACTCATTTGTCATTTTATCCCTACGGGCAAATTTTTAAAGGTTAGTGAGGGCTATTTGTCAAAGTTAAATGCTGCTTTAAATTTTGTTTCCAAAAACCAGGCATTTTAAAAATATTCCTAGTTGTAAAAAAAGTTTGGATTGGGATAGATGGAGGAGAAATGTCTAAAGCAAATTGTTTATACACTTAATTATGAAGAACAAGTTTCCTGCGTAAGAAGTTTTAACTGAGCCTACACAGTATTGGTCTGTGTGTAAAAACTCCCTGTGCCAATAATGAATACTTGGAAATATGCAGATATTTTAAATAGGATTGGTTTAAAAGGGGGAAACTACTGCATTAGTGGCTGAAAGTGTAGGAATCTTGCAGTTTGTCTTTCTCTAGATGTGAATGATGTCTTGAAATTCCAAAATGTTGTCAGGATAGTGTCAAATGTTTATACTTGTTGATGGAAATTAAGCTTCCAGTCTAGTGAATTCCTTCTATTTACTCTGATAGGATTTAATGAAGTTTCAATATACAAAGTATTTACTATAGCAAGAAAAAGGCTGATACAAGAATGCTGCCTCTACAGTAGCAAAATGATTCATGGTTATTGCCTTTTAACATGTTCTTTAAGGCATAATGGTATGAAAATGCTTACAAATGAGGATTGTATTCCACTTAACTACAGCATTGGCATTTTACAGGGAGTTGAGTAAAAACCTTTCTCCTTTTAATTAGAGCAGTCTGGGGGGGTTGTATTTTTCATCAAGTCACTGGTTATTTTTTTCTGACAGTGCAAAACTGGAGACTTTAGCTAGCTGAATTCCTAGGAAACATGTTGTAGGCTTATAGGATCTGATTTAAAGTAGCCCTTAGAGAAGTGATAGTCTTTCTGTGTAGCTTGGTAACCAGACTCCCCAATTCATAAAACAAATACTGAAACAAAAAAGGGAGTACTTATTTTCCTGATTTTTTTAATCAGGAAGCTCTTCCCTAAAGATGGATCAAATCCTCTTATTTAATTTATTCAGCATAAGTGAATTAAATTGAAACCTGATTAGCCCACAGTTGGGAGAATCTCTCTGCAACGACTTGGAACACTTGCTAGGGATTAACCCCAAATCCCAATTCTTCTTCACTGTCTGTTCTAGTAGCATCATTTGTTCATGGTAAGATTCTTTAGAGTCCTTTAGGAGGTCACTGAAATACTTACGTGCCTTTAACCTTTCACCATTTAAGCATTTTTAAATGCTTATGTGTTATGATTAGACTCAGTTCATCAGTAAGAATTTTCTGAGAATCAGTCTGTGATTCAATATTTTTGAAGCTGAGTGTGTGAATTGCACAAAAGTGTTATTATTTAACTCTAAGCAGTAGAAGAATTGCCGTGATTGTAAAGCAGTCATTTCATTAGCTTGCTGTCAAAGCTATGGCTGTGTCTTTTCTGCTAAAGACAAAAGCCCTTGTGCAAGTGCTTGGTCATTATCGAGAAATAATAGGATAATACTATGCAGTTAAGTATGAAAAGTTTCATTCTTACATCAACAATATGTTAATGATAAGCGTAACATTAGCCTGTTGACGACTGATTTCTTCAGAACAATCATTATATGTCTAATGTTTGTAGAAATTTTACAAAGAAGTCACATTTTTAAGGCTAGATCATAGCCAAAAGGTGGCAGTATTCTATTCAATATTCATTTGCAAAACAGTATAAAAATGCATGTATTTATTGACACTTTTGATATCAGATCAAACTGGATGATTGTATCCTAAAAATAGTGCTGATTTATGAAAAGGGCTTATTTAGAATGAAAGTAGAAATTAAATTTCTTGCTTATACCTTAAAGTTTGCAAAAAAGAATCTAGTACATAAATTTTAATTATTAGGTGTTTAGTGTTTCACATGATAACCTACATTGTTACTAAAAGATGACTTTGGGGCCTGGGGGTTTTTATGGTGTGCTTAAGAACATTAGAACTTTTTCTCTAAGTGTTGGGCAGAATTAACTCATTTTACCTTTAAAAAGAAAGAAATTAATCTCCACATGTTTTAAATATGAGCCTAAACTGCTGCATTTAAACCAATTTGTTTTATACACCCTAGAGATTGGTAATATTTTTCATAAAGTAAGTACGGGCTTTTTTGTGCTGAGACAACAATAACTTGAAGAGTTGTTGAAATTCTGCTTTTCCTGCCTGCCAAGTTGTTTAGCTGTACATCAATGGTTTGTGTCAGAATAGATTGAAATTAAAGTTTGACTGTTAGTGGGAGAGAATGCTTGCAAGTGCAGTTATGTTCAAGCAAATATTTCCATGTAAGTTTTGATCCATAGTTATGTCAGATGTAAATACAAATTTACTGTAGTTGCAGAATAAGTTTAAGTTTGATAAAGTAAATAAATATTCTATTTTAATGTATTAAATACATTAAAAAATCACTTATTGTCTCAGTCTTTTAGAAATATTTAAGAATCAAGGACCTATTCACCAAATATTGGCCAGTTCAGTTTCCTGTTAATATTTTTCATCCCTTTTTTTCAGTGTTGAAAAGTTTTGATAAATGTTGTATGTGAAATGGAAGAAGACTTGATTCAGTGGGCAGGATGTGGGAAATCCAATTGAAGTGGTACTGCTTTTTAATATGCTTCCATAATCACCTCCAGTAGAGCATAATTCACACCTATCAATCTTTTGTAATGTCAAGCAAAACATGGAACAGTTCCCAAGGGAACTGGAATTAATAAGCCTTTTGATAGATCACTGACTTCTCTGTTTTGCCACTTAATTTTCTCCAATAGCCCACTCACTGCATCTCTGAGGGCAGTTTCTTTTTCCAGAAAAAAAGGATGAGATACATTTTTGTTCGAGAATCATTTTGATTCTTTTTGTTCTGACATGGACAGGAAGGTGATGTCAAGTGTAATTCTTTATATAATCAAACAAGGCAGAGCGTTGCATCAGTAGCACAAACTCTGGAAACACCATGAAGATAAGAATGAAGGTGTTGGGCAGTTGGATACAGATGTAACTAAGAGACTGTTCAGAAGACCAAGATGGATGATGTAATTTTTTTACGAACAAGTCATCAGTTTTTAACCAAAAGTCCTAAGGATGAACAAGTGTGCAAATGCTGACTTTGCTAATAATCTGTTTCCTGCTGGGATCCAGTGTTTGCAATCCATCTGCTTCTAGAGTTTATTCCCAAAGAGTATTTTAGAAAAGCTTACTTATATAGAAAGGCCTAAAAATTTCCTGAAACTACTCTGGGAACAAATCCAGATAATGAAAACTCTGGAGTGTATTCTTGTATATGGATATTGAAAAGAGCTATTGCTTATGGCAGTGTGTTCCCAAGATATTGAATATGTATCCCTAGAGGAGTGGAGGGAAATCTTGTGATGCATTGCAGTTCAAGCAAATTTGGTCAGGAAGCACAGCACAACTACAGCAATAATATTTTTACATTACATTTCAAATGGTGTGAGCACAGCTCCATCTAAAAGCAATGGCATACACTTTCAGTAAAGTGTAGCAGTCATCAAGTAGGTTAAAAATACTTTATATTTTTATGCATGTATAGTTATGTAAGAGAGCAAAAGATACTCACTGTTTTCTTTGTGTAATTAAACTAGTGAGGGGTTATGCATTAAGGTATTAGTCTTAACAGTAAACTTTTTTGTGATCATGTATGAATAGAGCTCTATGTTTACATTTTGTCTGCTAAGAGAAGGATGAGTTCCCTAAACAAAACAGGACAAGTAGGGGAAGGATTTGGAAGGTTTTTGTGTCCATGCATGGGAAGAGGTTTGCATCTGCTTAACGCAGGTGTGCTCTACGCTTTGTGTTTGCTGCTGTGGATGACCAGTGCCTATGCACTTGTTTCTAGGGGCTGCTCTCTAGAGAGGCTGTGGTTTCCTGTTGAACTTCTACCTTTGCCAATAACCTGTTTTGTCTTGATGCCAAATGCAGCAGTAGGTGGAATGGGGGAGGCTGTGCACATGGATGGCCATTCCTGAAGTGCATGTGTTGCATCACATACTGCTCATCGGGTAAGGGTTATTCCTAAGACTCACTGATACTTGAGTAAAAATATAACTGACTTGCAAGTTTTTTTCCTCTGTGTTCCTCCAAGAAAAACTTGTGATGGGCAATAAATTAGCAGTTATTACGAAACTGTGTTGGTGTGTCTGCACTAGACCTTTTAGAAGCTAGCTTCCCAGCAATGTTTCCAAACTTCAGTTCTGATCAAACAGACTTGTTTTACTTTAACAGATAAACATTTAATTGGTGGGAAAAACTTGCCAAAATCTAGTTTATTACATTTGTATGCCTCTTCTCAGGATTGCTTTTGGGGAATGAAGGCAAGGCAGGACATAAGTTCTGGGAAATTTTGTGCCTCTTAGCAGTTTTGATATTATTTAAATTGGGCAATAAAATGCAAATCAGTCTACAAGGGAAATATAATTCATATGTAACAGTGCCCAGCACTGTTGGAAGTTACAGGGAGACTTTTCAGGGACTGAAATAGATGGGTATGCCAGCACCTCCTCTGAAGATATTGTTAACGAAGTCTTTGCTAAAGAGCATACAGCCTGTGGCACTGATCCTGTGCTGTTTGTGTGCTCTGAAGTTGCTGTGAAATAGTAAAAACTGCAGTTTTTTCCTAACATTTCACTCAGATCACACATTTTGGAGAAATACTTTTGGTGAATGTCATCATGCACCTAATATATATTTTTCTCTAGAGGACTTGGGGGCTTTCTTTAAAGGGCTGTTTTTGATTATGCTGTATGCTTTATTATAGTATTTTAAATTTCCATTTTTCTACCTAAAATTTAGAATGTTTTCAGGACATTTTTCTATTTTCGGGGAAATTCACAATTTTCCAATTTCATTGGCACTGGACACAGAATAAACATTTTGTTCAATTCATCGCATTTTTCCTTCAGGTGTGTATAGGAAAGACTTGAAAGAGAATTATTTCTTGTTGGAGCTTTCAACTAGCAGGCCATTGTGGAGCTTTTTGGGGTGGGCTTCACTGACTTTAGAGAATTTAAAATAGTGAAAATCATGAGCTACTAAGATAGGAGGATTGTTAAAACTTAGAGCTACCTCATTTTGCCTCCTATGAGCATGATCTGGTAAAACCTTGGTTAAACTGCCTAGATGGACACTTTTGCTTGCATGCAACAGTCATTAGGTCACATGTAGTAATTTCTGAGGTCACGTGTGAGTCGGTTTGTAACCTGGCTTACTGAAGAAGTAAGGCTTCTGCTGTCATGCCACAGGGACCCCGTTAGTCCCGTTGTAACCAGCAGGTCAAATCAGTTTAAAAGTAGGGTAGAGACACCAGAAGGGAAAAAATCTTCTGCACTAATTCCAGGGACTGAAGACAACTCCTGAAGCTGTTTGTTCATCTGCCAGAGAACAAGAGACTTGATTTTCAGCAGGATTTCCTGGCAGCCAAGTAGAGCTACAGTTACATCAGACTGTCAGGCATGTAACTAGTGGCAAAATGTAGAGCAATATTTCTCTTGTCCAACAGAAAACAAATACAAGTAGATAGGGAGGACTTGAATATACTATTGCAAGATATATGAGCATTGAGGGGGCAGGTGGGGGCTGTTGGTGTTCAATTCTGAGATAAAGACAAAATCAGCTTTTTCTTTAAAAGAAATATTTGATTGCAGCTAATCAAGTGTGCAACAAACCTTAAACATTTATTAATAATTTCTATATAATGTATCTACAGTTGAAAATGTACCCCTCTGCTCAGCCCTAGTGAGGCTTCATCTGGAGTATTGTGTCCAGTTCTGGGCTCCTCATTACAGGAGAGACATTGGGGCTCCTGGAGCTGGTGCAGCTGAGGGCTGCAAAGGTGATTAAGAATCTGGAGCATCTCTCCTATGAGGAAAGGCTAGGTAATGGAGGCTGTTCAGCCACAGGAAGAGGTGACTGACTGGGACATCATAAATGTCTACAAGCGTCTGAAGGAAGGTTGGCAGAGGATGGATCCAAGCTCTTCTCAGTGGTGCCAGGCAATAGACAAGATGCAATGGGCAGAAACTGATGCACAGGGAGTTCCACCTGAACATGAGGAAGATGTTCTTTACTGTGCAACAACCATGTGCTGGAACAGATTGCCTAGAGAGGTTGTGGATTCTCCCTTAAGAACCATCTGGACATAATCCTATGCCATGTACTCTAATATGACCGTGCTTGAGCAGGAAGGTTGCACCAGACGACCCACTGGGTTCCCTTCCAAGCTTACCCATTCTATGAATATATAGCCACACAAGGTAAAGAAATTGAACATCCAAGAACTTAGCACTTGTGTAGGTTCCATCCGTGGGTGCCCCACCACCCCGGAGTTCGGAGAAGGGAGAGACTGCGGGAGAGGGCGGGGCCCCGAGGGAGCGCAGGTGCTGTCAGCAGGTCGGCGAAGCAAAACAGGAGATGCAGTCCAGATTGTCGGTGCTCCAAGGAGGGTTTATTAGGGTAAGGGGTCAGGGGAGTTGGAGGGGTCTCGGGGCATCGACAAAATGGCCCCGAGCCCTTCTGCACAACAATATTTATAGGGGGAGGGGAAAGGGAAGGAGGAGGTTTGGGGAGAAAATAGGGAAAGGGGGATTTTTGAGCGACAACATATATGACCAAAGAAATAACAATACCATAATAAGAACTCCAACCAAATATCTGCTTTAACACAAACAAAGGAGAACATTCTAGAATTAAAACCATATTTGGAACCGGGGGAGGAGGAGAGGAGTGGCTGTCACATCTTGTCACTGTCCTTGCATTCCAAGTGGCCTGGAGAGCAGGGGGTCCTGTGAGTGTACCATGCCCAGGACCCATCCCCATCTCCCTCCCATGGGGTTGGGGCACTCAGATGTGCCATAGCCACCACAACAAGCACTGTTGGACAATTACTGTCAGTTTTGTGGACTTCTGGGCTGAGTCTCAGTCATCCTAAATTTATCTAAAATTATTAAAAAATCTACTTAATAGTAGAGCTTTAAAATGTTGAAAATCCTCAGGAAAAAATATATCCTCTAAAAAGACAAGGCATATTCATATGGTTGATGAAGCTTAAAATACTTTACTTGATCTTTCTGGCAACCAGCCTATAATCAGTCTGCAACAATACCTTTGTATGTATCAGACTTTAGGAACTGCTGAACTCATGTGAAATATGAAGTAGAAGTGAACTTTTTCATACTTCTTTTCCCATAGTGGTGAAGTAATGATCTAATACATGACTGAGGGGAAAGGTATGGGCAGTGCTGCTTGAAATCCTGACCCTGAGGGCCTTGCTCTTTTGGGTTTAGGTCAAGACTATAGCAAAGATAGTGTTTTCTATTCCCTTAAAAGGATGTCTATGTTGCTAATGCAGGCCCTTGGAGGCATGATTAGTTACTGAGAGGAAAATGCTTGTCCTTTGATTGGCAAAATATGTGTAGAAATCACAGCTGTTACTACAAATAAAATGAAAATGCACTCAATAGCTGTAAACTCTGAGCTTGGACAAAAACTGTCTGGCTCTAGGTATTTCTGTTCTGGAAGTTAAAATTTCTTTTCATCTGTGTGTTGCTCTGTCCTGCCTGAGGATAAAAGGGTATAGATTTTGAAACATTGGACTGTTTATGTAGGTACAAAATTTAATAATATCCCTTAATGGAAATGTTCAAGCTGATTGACATAAATGTTGACATAAATGGAAGCAATATCTGTTTTTCATAGAAAAGCCAATAGGGTGACTGGCTGCCTGCTTGAGAACAGAAACTCATGTGAAACAACTCAGCAGAACATTTCATAGAGTGTAGGGTTCCAGAGTTTACAATAACCCTTAGCTGGCAAACTATAAAACACCAATGGGATGCCTTACAAGGTATCTTCATATTTGCATGCATATTACTAGCTATTCTGTCCCTTCATAAATCAGTATACTTTTAAGGCTTGCAAACAGAACCATAATTAAATACTGCTTGGGCAATTCCTAAAACTGCAGGCTTGGATGTAAGGGATTATTAAACAGGCTGCCTTATAAACAGCAAGTCACCTCAGTTCACTAAAATAAAATTAACTTTTCTAGGTTTTAATCATCAAAGTTCAAAGTAGCTTGGAATACAGCTCAGTGTATTTGTATTTTGGTTTCACTGCTCATAGCGCATATATAATAATATTTACATTAGTTATGCTGACATTAAAAGAGAGTTGTAGCATCTGAATCAAGATATTATCTGCCTCATTAGTTGTAATGGAACTACTCACTGAACTAGTGTGAACAAGATGGATTAATGCACATTTAAATCCATGGGCTCAAGTGTAATAGTTTTCATTGACAAAGAAAATTATACAAAGGAAAGTCCTTCTGTTTCTGCAGATCTTTGTATCTGTTACAAACAAGGAATAGCTGAATTCAGGATATGTTAATTAAGGATTAAAATGATCCTGATGTATTTCAAGTAATGTAAAAAAAGTATTTTTCTTGTAAGTTGAGAGAAAGGGATTGCAAAAGGAAATTAACATAGGAAATACTTTTTTGCCCTGATCATGCTAGAAGTGTAATTCTGTGACCATACTTTTTTAAGCATTTTATTGATTGATAAAATTTTGCTCTAATGTTCCTTAGATACAATCTTGCCACTGAAAGCAAACATACTAAATAGAAGTTCAGTCTGACTGATTATAACAACCCAAACTGTTGATTTAGAAATTCACAGTGTTTAGAAATTCCTTGTAGAACATCAGAAATATTTTGCATAGGAAGCACTTGCCAGTATTGCAGAAAGCCTTTTAGAGCTCAGAGGTAATGCAATAGATCTAGACTGTATGATCATCAGGGGGATGAGCATCTTGTCTCCTAGAGAATTCCAGCTGTTTAGCACAGGGCTTAGAGCAGGTATCTTACAGAAATGACCTGAAGCATCTTGCAGATTTATTTTTCCTCTAGTTTTGAAAGCTCTTTGTGTTTACTTGTTACACATATTCAGAGGTGGCATATTTCTTTTTCTCAGGCCATTATATATTCTGGAATAGGCTAATCTTTTCCAAAGCCAAATTAAAACCTGCACTCTCCTCAGTGATTGTAGCAATGTGACTTTGAACTTGGGGCAAATAGCAAAATATCTCTTATGTGCTTCAGTGTAGATGCTACTTACCCATGGAAATATGGAAGAACAGTCTTGGATCAGGTTTCAGCTTGCCCATTTCTTCTGAGTTGTAAGTATTCTAATCACTCTGGCCATTAATAAGGTTGTTGGCACAATCATCATGTTGTGTTTTAGCAATGAAAGAACACCAGATGAATGTCAGCCAAATCTTGGGACCTAAGCTTGGGAAGTAGTGGCCATCTCTGAAACCCTGCTTAATGTGTCAGCATTCTGAGTTTTACACTGGAAGTCTAACTTCTCTCAAAAGAGACAGATTTTTAGACATGCTTTTTCTGATATTACGTTGAGCAAGGAGGAGAAAAAATTCACTGCAGGTGTATTGATATTAAAGCAACTTTCACTGTAGCTTGGGTAATTTTTTCAGTCGGACAAAAAGTCAAGTGACTGATAGCTTCCCCCATTGGCTAATGTCAGATCTTTCTGCATGCCAATCAGAATTTTGCCTTTAAACTGGAGGAAGTAGTTCTTAGGATCTTAGCTTTAGAATTATTCATGTCATGGAATGGTAACTAAATAATGAGTATGTTGAGTAATTTATTTCACTGATGTGCAGAGAATGCATGTAAAAATGTTTTAACCATAACTGGGCAACTAAAGACATGCAGGATATGTGGCTGAAATGGCAGATTTTAATACTGTTTGTAAGTAAAGTTGTCTCATTTTCCCCTTTGTTTTAATCTAGATTTCATTTTACATTGTATTGTTCAAAGAAGGCATCAGTAATCATTCCAGTTTTTCTGCTATCATCCATGTGTCCCCTGTGGCTTGGTACTGCAGATCTTGATTATTCTGAATGTTCCTCATGTCAGTACATTCATGCAGGACTGAAATTAGAAAGAGAAAAATCTGTGATGCTGCTGTGAGTTTTTCCTAAGGGAAGAGTTGCAAAACCAAGCAGTTCTCTGGGGTCTTAGACTGCAAGTCGCATAACTCAGTCTGCCAAATGTGCATAGAAAAATTGGAAACTTTGGTGTATTTCCATAGTCTGCTCTAAAAAAGAAATCTTTTTAGTGGTCCTTTAGGCAGTATGGATGGGAAGATTCATTACAATGTATTGCAACTAAATATCCATATTCCTTAAACTTTTCTTTACATGAGTAGTTAAACATTGTTGTCAGAAGTCTGGCATGGTTCACGAGCAGGATTCCTTCTGTCATCCATTCATCAGTTGATAGCTCTTATGAGAGGCTGCCAGGAGAGGAGGAAATCCCTTGCTGTCTGTCCAAAAGCACATTGACCCTGGTGCCTGTCCCCTGCAGGCAGACACGGGAGAAGCACGCCTGTACAGGGAGCTCAGGTGGAGCCTTTCTGTTGTTTTCTCAGTGACAGTTTCTGTGTTTTCACACAGCTTTCTGTCAAGCTTTAAAATCAAACCAACGTTTTGGAATTTAGAGCTTGCTCAGCCCAGAAAGATGTGGCTCCAATAACTTGTGAAACCCCTTTTGAACTGCTGGTGAAATCTTGACTATGTTCCCATCAATGGGAAGGTTTGAAGGCTGGAGGTTACCACTGACTTGACCAGGATTAGACTTCTGCCTTGTGGATCTGTGCTTGGCATATAATTTTCCAATTACTTTTAAAGATGCTTAAAATATGTGGTGCCCATTGACTTCGGTAGGACCTCAATAGGATGTTTATATTTCAAAAGACAAACTTTTTAATTGGATATCTTCTGATAAGAATTTAAGGGCAATTTTAGACTTTTAATTTTGATCTTTCAGCTACTCCATTAATTTAAGGAATGCAGTAGTACCTGTCCTACCTGTAGCTACTACTAAAGTGAGCACATAGAAACCCCACATCCTTGTACTGCAATCTAGCATTTTGCTGAAAGTGCAAATGTCCTCACTCGCTTACCAGTGAGCTGTCAGCTGAGATTTCCTTTATTTTGCTGTATTATTCCCTGCTTTGTCTTTCTGCTCTTGCTGTTAATAAAAAGCTCAATAAAAAAAATAAAAAGCGAAAATCAGAATTGATATGTGAATATGACATTCAAGAGCTTTTTTTTGCCTTTCTTTTTAAAGAGAGGTAATATTTGCTGAATATAAACAGGATGTATGGCTCTATGGGTGTGCAGTGCATGTTTCTGAGTCTTTTTGCAATAAACTACATGATCATACTTTAGCTTTTTTGATCCCAGAATCTTAACACCACCTTCCAGCCAGTGACCCTGTAATGAATGTTGCATTTACATTACCAGATCTCATCACCATATGTCCATGAGTGCTGTGGGGCTCAGATCAGTTGAAGGCTGCTACAGTTAGGTCTGTGAAATAAAATACAACTCCTATTCTTAGGTGAGGTATTTCTGCAAAGATAATGTTTAACAATAAGGATGCCAAGGAGAAATTAATTTGAACTGGATTTTTCATAAGGAAAATAGTTGGTTAAATACTGACAGAGAGACTAAGTAAATAGCCTGAGTATTTTTTTTTTTTAAATGTCATACAATGAACACAGGAGGATAGCTGTACAAGTAAAGAGATTGCTACTAACTGCCAGGGTGTGTTTTTTTCTATAAAGCTATCTGTGCTTTGAGAAGATAGTTAAGATTGTTTTTCCTCAGAGTGATTAATGACAAAGGGTACAGAATGAGACACCCAGGCTGACTTTAAAGATGAGTCATTCAGACACAAATATCAAGTAAATCCAATTATTTTCATTGTACTTCTCTGAAATAATGGCTTAGTATGTAGCCCAGTAGTGACAGATTTTTTTTGTCTAGCATCTATAATGTAATTTTTTTATGCCTTATGGATTTCCTTTCTTATGCAGTGATATTTTTTCATATCTTAAGAAGACTTAGTGAAGGAGATTTTAATTTAAAAACAGTTTCATACCTTTATAAATTTCTGTATGTTACTTATGCATGTCTGTTTGGTCACCTGAAGAAAAATATGGCAAAGAATATTTTTTTATATAGTTTATCAATTCTACTGAAATATTTAATTATTCACTGTAAAAATGCTTTTACTATGGGGTAATTTATTATATATTCACAGATATTTTGACAAGTGACATTTGAAAGGTTTCAGAAGATGACATTTCCACCATCATCTTTGGAAGACTCTTGATAATCAAAGAGGAACATCAGTATGAACCTTTTCCTTGATTCACAGCCTACTTTCAATGTGCCCCTTTTATTTTAAACTCTATAAGGAAAGAAATTATTTGATTCTAGTCCTCTTCTATTCTTCCATCCATTCATGTGCTCATCTAAGAGTCCTCTAATAATTTCTGAACTGGCAGCCAATTTTAACCAAATTTGACTGAGGATTAGAGGTCCCAAAACTATTAAAGTCTTACACACTTCATGAAAATTGATACTAAAGGAGAGAGACTCAAGTCAGTGCCCCACTGAGCAAAGCTCACTCTCAGCTTGCCACAGGGAATCTGCTCAGCTGATTGCAAGTTCATGCTAGTAAAGTTAAACAACGTACATATACTGGCTACATCAAGCCTTAATTTTGTAGTGAACAATAATATTGGGTTTTAAAGTTTTTGTACCAAAAGTTTTTCTTGTTCTTTTTGCATTTGGCTCTCCCTTGCCTTTTCATCTTGGCAACTGAATTTTTGCTTCTTCAGCAAGAAGCTGCGAATGGGTTTTTAAAACTGCACATGAATCAATGTCTACTGAATCTCAGACGCTTTCAAAGCAGCAGCCTGTATGTCAAACTCACTGTTCATGTGTTCATGTGATCACTGGCAGATCATATTCTGAGTTGTTACAGGGAATACTAAGAAGTTATAACTTTGTTCCCTTCCAGTTTAGATTGATCATTAAAACTTTTTTTGGATGACTGATACAATTTGTTTCAGAGACATTAATGAAATATCTTCTGGTAATGTGATAGAGTAATTAAGGTTTGTTACTCAGATAAAATGTGTTGCTTTAGATATTTTCAACATAGTTTAGTTTCCTTTCTTGCCAGAAAGCATTCTTATTTTCAGAGCATCTGCCACTTTTAATCTGTGAAAGTGCATGGCAGTGCAGCTTGGAGTACATCCTTACTCAGGCTGAAGTTCCACTCATTTCAAGATTAAAATTTTATTGTTAATTATAATGGTTTTAATCTAGATTAGTCCTCAGTGGGAATACACATATAAATATTTGATTAAATCTCTTTACTAAACCATTTATTCTGTTGAAGTTGAAATATCTAACAGGTCACCCAGAAGATGCCAGTTGAACATGATGGGTGCAAGCACTTTTTATGGGAATGCAGTATTTCTCACCCTGTATTCACAGGATTCCAGGCTGGTACCCTGGTACCACAGGTGAAAATTTATAGCCACCTGGCACTGGTCTCTCTGTCCTGCCATCTTGCTTGGCTTGCTAGACTTGACATATCACCTCTCCATAGGAGACCTAAATGGGAGTTCCTCTTTATAGTCTTCAAGGTCAAGGGCTGCAGAAATAGTCCATTGACAATCATGTCTCTTGCTTCTCTGGGAAGCTGTGCTACCATTTCTGGAAGTGACTCTGCTGTCCGTTCTTTGCACTGGTGCACCTGGTGATATAACCACCAAACACTTTTCACTGTTCTCCACTGACATCAGATCCAAAACAGGCATAATCCATCAAGCTCTCCTCAGTTAACTTTTCAGGTATCCAGGAGTTTCCTGTAAAGAAACTAGGATTCACCCAGTACATTTATGCTGTTAAATGTGTCTGCTGAAGACAGAGATGCCTGGCCCAGAGACCATCTGATGCAGGATGGTAACATCCGTGTTTTACAGGGCTGCTGTGCTCTGGAGCAGACTGGTCACATCCATAGTGTATGACTTTTCTGAGCTTCACAGAGTGGCCTTATGAGTTGCTATTTTTTATGTGTTTTTCCGATCAAAGTGTAACATGTGGGTTGTGTTTCAGTCTTCTGGAGTTGAGATTTCATTATATGAATCTTAAGGTATGTGCTGCAGGCTCTGGGGTGTGAGAGAAAGGAATGTGGATTTATTTGCAATAGTGTTGGAAGACTACACTGAGCAGGACCCACAGAGTTCGGGGTGGTCCGTGCTGTCTTTAGGGAAGAGTTCCTAATGAGCTATTAACAGAGCTGCCGTCGTGCTTTGATGTGAACAGAACTAACTGATTTCCTTCAAAGGAAAACTGGAGAGTTGGGTAGCCAGCTGACCTTTACCTGGGAGATTGTCGAGGAGCTAAGCACAATGTGGACATGTCCACTGAGGTCTTGGTGTGATGTGGTTCATCTGCTGAAAGATATGATGTCATACTGGTGTATTGCAGGATACAAACCAGAATGCCCAGATCCTGCACCAGTTTTCTGGGGCTGTTAGTGCTTCCAGTGTAAATCACCCACTTTCACCAGGTCTGCAAATTATGACCTTTGCTGTTTTCATGGCCTTGATCATGAGCCTACCCACAAGGAAAATATGGCTAAGGGCAGCACAAGAAACTTAAAGAACATTTTCCTTAGTTTGATACAACTTTTTGATAATATTACTTTGCTTTATAATCATCACTTTGGGTCATTTTCACACTTTTTCCAATTTTGTGATTTGTAATACTGTATTGAACTGCCTTCACTATTGATTTAAAACAAAACTCAGTTCATGTTTCTCACCATTGTTGAATGAAACTATTGTTTGGGATGGGAAAATAGGATTCATTTGGTATTTGGATGTTTCTGGATACTAAAATGTTTTTGGTCATCTCCAAGCACAGGACTCATGACTAAGCATCTTACTAGTGTCTGAGTCATAAAGGACTATAAGTAATGTCTGAATTCATACACACTTCCTTGGAAGCATTTCCAAAATTTTGTCTTGAAGCTTCTCAGCTGTAGATGCATTAATGTGTCCTCACCATGAGAGTAGTGAGAACTGGGTACTTTTTCTAGGGCTTATTCTTTTACTTTGAGAAGAATACAGAAAGCATAGTTTATCAGCTTAATTTATCTTTCCTCTCCTTCACAGTGTGTGCCAATGTTCATATTTCAGTGTAAATAAGGAGTGTACTTGGAAATGACTCTCCCAACTGTCCCTGCTGGCTGTGCTTTGCTTCTCATTGTGGGATGGTTTTGGCACATATAGGCTAGATGCCTTTGGATGAAACTAAACTGGAATACAGACTCCCAGAACAAATTTAATGTACTCCAGCCACCAATCTAGAGTTAGTCTAGAAGTCTCTAAAAATACCCCCAAGATAAAATCAGGGAAAAAATCCTTTAAATGTGAGTACTGTGGATTTCAAGTATTCCCCACTGAGTGTTCTGCTCTACCAATGCTGTCCTCTTGGTCTTCTGTTGATGTGGAAACCATGGCACACAATGCAGATGTCACATGCTTTAGAAGAAGAGAATGTCTTGGAGTTATGAGAAAAGCTTCCTGATCTTCTTACAGAGCAAGAATGTATGGGCACTGTACTGTCTATCTTGTGTTTAGTATCTGGTTAACCACTACAGCACTGAACCTTGTCTAGACACATACTTGTATGTAGCCCTTCATACCTAATTAAAATCCTTTTAATTAAAAGCTTCTTTGTATAGGAGGAAGATGGGAAAAGCAGAGAAGTTTTCAGATGTATATTAGTTTGTTCTTACATTGATTTTACCTTTGTTTCAGAGGAGTTATTCTAGAGTTGCACCGTTTTAAACAACGGGAAAATTAAGGGCCATGACTTGCTGTACCTATTTTATTTATGTGCCCAAAAATACCTTGGAGGTTATTCAAATAAATGCACTCCATTCCATTTACTTGACTGTCTGATGGCTTAATCATGCAAATAAATGTGAGGATGATATTTATTTGACTGTCCGTCATGTGGTTTCTTTGACTGTACGGTAAAGCATACTTTCTTTTTCCCCAAAGAAAAAAATTAAATTAAATGCATAAAAACCCACCCCATGTTGTAATGCAACAGTTCAGATTTTAAACACACTTAAGTCAGGACATTCAGAGTTATGACTCCCTAGAGCTTGTAGCTCAGCCATGTTGTACATGTGGTGTAGATTAAAACAGTGATTTCCTCTCCTTTCTCTTCTGGGTCTTTTCCTCTTTTTCATTTAGCTGTTTTATGGTATCTGTGCTGTAGCTCCTCCATGGGATGGGTGATCCAGCAAAGGCCCCGAATGACAGGCATGGGAGCAAATCCCATGGATGCAAGACTCTGGTACTGCTTGCAGCAGTAGAGGAGCTCAGCTAGGAAAGGAGGGAGCCCAAGGACCACTTCTGAGGAGGGAGTACCTCCCTTCATGGGATGGTCCTGCCTCCACTTCATACTCATCTCACACTTGCTATTCTGTGCTGTCAATATTGCAGCATTTTCCAAATATTTTGCTCTTCTCTCAGGCAACTAGCAATGAGACAAGAGGAAATTGCCTCAAGCAGTGCCAGGGGAAATTCAGGTTGGACATCAGGAAGAATTTTTTCACAGAAGAGGCTGTCAGGCATTGCAAGGGGGTTCACAAAAACGTAGATGGTAGAGTCACCATCCTTAGAGGTGTTCAAGAAACAACTGGTTGTGGTACTTAGTGTCATGGTCTAGTTGACAAGGTGGTGACTGGTCAAAGGCTAGAATCACAGAATCACAGAACATGCTCAGTTGGAAGGGACCCACAAGGATCTTTGAGTCCAAGTCCCTACACAGCCCCATCCCCAAGAGTCACACCATGTGCCTGAGAGCATTGTCCGAAAACTTCTTGAGCTCTTTCAGCCTTGGTGCTGTGCCCACTTCCCTGGGGGCTGTTCCAGTGCCCAACCACCCTCTGGGTGAAGAACCTTTTTCTAATATCCAACCTAAACCTTCTCTGACACAGCTTCAGGCCATTTGCTTTAGTCCTGTCCCGGATCACCACAGAGAGATCAGTGTCTGCCCCTCCTCTTCCCCTCACAAGGAAGTTGTAGATTTCCATAAGGTATCACCTCCAGGCTGATTAGACCAGGTGACCTCAGCTGCTCCCCGCACAGCTTCCCCTCAAGGCCCTTCACCATCTTTGTTGCTCTCCTTTGGACACTCTAATAGTTTTGTATTTGTGTTTTATTGTGGCACCCATAAGTGCCCCCAGTACTCCAGGTGAGGCTGCTCCAGAGCAGAGCAGAGCAGAGCAGGACAATCCCCTCCCTTGCCCAGCTGGTGATGCTGTGCCTGATGCCCTCCAGGACACAGTTGGCTCTCCTGGCTGCCAGGGCACTACTAACTCATATCCAACTTTCCATCATCCAGGACCCTTGATGCTGCTTTTCAGTCTTGCTCCCCAGTCTGTACATACAATCTTTTTCAAGGTCTTTTTCAGCCTAAATTGTTCTATGAAATAATTGCACATCTTTCTTTTCTTTTTCCTTTTTTTTTTTTTTTCAATGAATTGGCACTTATCTTGAATCCCTTCCTCAATGTGCTTTATTCCTGCTGGTCTTTGTTATGGGGGATGGCAGGGAGGGGGAAGTAGTAACTTAGGAACTTTTTATTCTTAAGTAACTACTGTAGGTCCTCATTCTGTGAATGCCACAGATATTCTGTGAGTAAGAGAATCAGACAATGTGATAGCATTTCTCCAGAGCCATATGTAGCCTATATTGACAGGCAATGAAGGATGGATGCTTCTCAGCATTCATATTGATAAAAATTATCTGAAAAGAGTATGTGTGTTCCCACAATACTCACTTTCCGGATCTTACTCTTTCTTCGTGTTACTTTTTATATTCTGTATTCCTACATAACCTGAGTAAAATATTATATACTCTTTTATGTGGTTACTGTTTCTTTGCTGATCTCATAAATAACATGTAGTGTTTTCTGTCTTGGCATAGTAAAACTCCCAAAGTTCCTCAACAATATAAATTTCTGGAGACCAATAGGTGTAAATTGCCCTGAAGAGAATGCTGGTTTGTTTGCACTCCTCTAGGCCAAATGCTGTAATGGAAGAGCTCATCTGTCCAAGTGCTTTCTTTTTTACAAGTCCATATCATTACACCAGTCTCTGGATTTTCCAAAGAAAAAATACAAGTATTTGAGACTGTCATTATTAGTAGTTCCTGCTTTTTCAATTCTATAAACATTGAGATAATTAAAATATTTTTCTAAATCCTTTTGAAATAATAGTTTTGGTTTAGTTATTGTGTCTTAAGCACTTACTGTAGTAAAAATAAACACATTTCTATTTCAACTTATACAAGCAGGATATTATTTCCAAGATCCTCAGGGCAGGGATTCTACTTTTCCTTGTATCTGCAAATTATTTATTGGAAGAGGGGCCCTATCCTCCTTATGGCTTCAGCATTAATACTAAGTGATGATCTTCATATGGAAAATATTGAACCTGAATACACAGAATTTTGTAAATACCAGCAACCTATTGTACAATCATGACAGCCCTTTTCTTTTTCAGCTGCTCATATTTCTCTCCTTGGTTTTTCTACATCTCTTTGTTTAATTGACTGGAGGAGAACAAAGCAGAAAAGCAAGAGGCTAGAGTTAATATCTGAAATGCAGTTGTTTGGAAAAAATCTTTTTCTGGTTTTCTATGAGGTGGCTAAAGGATTTATGTCCTGGTATGTTGAGCGTGATGAGTACATGCACTGCTGACTTAAGGAGGAATTCTGTCTCAGGTCTAAATTTTCCCTCTGCTTCACAGACTAGTCTCCACCATGTGCTTGCCATGATCACCCATCTTCCCTTGGGAACAACATTCCCAATGTTGTGGGACTGCTTTACTTGTGGCACAGCTGTTTTTCGGCTGCCTCTCTTCAGCCAGCTGTGTGCATGGGGACTGGTCATGGTTAGCTCTGGAGCTGGAACACCTCCTTCTCATGGCCTCAGGTTACTGGGGCTCAGTTTCACCTCCATTCTGAAGGTGACTCTTTCCTCACACACATAAGTAAAGATCATCCAGACACAAAGTTGGTAACCTGCTGCCCCTCAGTGTGATAGTGTGACAGCATCAGGAACAGCCTGGCTACTGGTCAGCAATACCAGTCAAACCATAACTGTGGAAATAAACTGTCTGTGATAAGTGCTGGAGCTGTCTGTACACAGTGGCTTCGTGTTGGTGCTGTGCTAAGAACTTTCCCTATGAGTTCTGCCTGTTCCTGCAGGTTGAAATCTTCATCTTTGCAAAATTCTTGCTTACTTGGTACATGGAGCTGAAATCTGAGGAAGGTTGAAAAAGTCCAAGAAATAAAAGCAGATGCAAAGGAATTGGTTTGGATATGTGGTTTTAGTCAGTGTTGCCAGTTCAGTTTCTATTTTACAACAAGCTTTAACATTGGATAAATGTTGTATTTTTAGAAAAAGAAAACACTTGCTAGTACAAAAGAAAGTGTATTCCAAGATTTAGTAGGAATTATACTACCTTTTCTTCCTTGGTCTGAAGAACGAAATAAACCAAACTGATTCAGGACTGGTTTTGATAAAATAAGAGGAGAAATTCAGGGCAATCACAAAATGGGAGAAAGTAACAGACATTATGAAAAAGTATTGGATGGAGCAGCAGTCATTGCCAGCACTATACTATAATTGAGTGTACTAGGTTATTTGGTTTGTTTTTAATCAAATGCTGCAAATACCAGTACCTTTTGTCCCTGGTTAAATATTTGCAGATTATATTTGGAAGCTACTATCAGAGTTAAATTAAAAGATCCTACTATTTTGTGTTTCGTGTGTTTGCATAAACTGTATCAGTTCACATTTAATAAGGTTTGCTATCAAGAGAACCACAAACTGTTTAAACTCTTAACATCTGCAGCTTTGTCAGGTTTTCAGGGGTTATATGTCTGAGTAGGTTTGTTTGACTCAAATAAGGAATTATGGAAACAATTACATTTCTTCCATATTTTTGTTTCACTGACAGGCTTCCAGTCCAGCTTTACAATATGGTGTTTCTTTGCATACAACTAAAACAAGACATTCCACAGGAACATAAAATTTGCCATTTTTCTTATCACCACAAGCATATGATATCTGCCATCAGCAGTTGGGAAAGTTTCCATTAAAATAAATAGCAGAGAAATATTTCAAAACACTTTTAAACTAAGTCTCAGTAGGTGTATATTGCATGAGCACACACCAGTTTTAACTTGGGATTATACTGATTTTCCTTTTTTTCATTCACTGTGGTAAGCCTGTCTTAGATTGTTTGTTTAAATATGTTCACATATTTACATGAAACTCCTCCAGTTGTGCACAATGTGCCAGCCATTATAAGTTACACATTGGATTCATACTTTCTCATGAAAGATAAAATATAAAAACAACCTGCAAATTGTTGTCAAAGATGCACTTTTAAAGGGTTCCCCATTGACTGTTTCTTTGTGAACTATTGTAAAATGTGAGGCTATTATAAATGTGAGGGTGCTGTCCCACAGTAAGGATCTATCTGGCAAACTAAGTTATTTTCAAAAGCAGTAAAAGACATGCATGATGAGAGAAATTATAGTTCACCATGTCCTTCCTGCTTCTAATGAAAATTGTTTAATACAGTGTATTTTCCATTGGTTTGCCCTTTTTAATAACCCATGGGTTATGGTACTCTATACTTTCCTGATGAAGTCTACTCTTATGCACATCTAGTTACTCAAATCTTTTGTAAGTCTTTAAATCCTCCTAAGAGAATCCCTCTTTTCTCTGTTGCATGCTCGTGTAGTGCCTTCCACATCTTTTCCCAGTGGTAGAGATTCTGAGTACTTGCCACTGTCATGACATAAAGGAGAATTTATATTGCTCTAATCTGCCTAAGAGGAACTAGTCCTTTGTAAGTTGTGTAGGATCCAGCTGAAACCAGTTAAACTTTTTTAGAGCTTCATTTTTACACCCAGATCAGATCAATTAGGGAAGGGTGAAAGCTTGTCCTCTTTTTCATCTCATTAGCACAGGGCAGCATATTTGAAATGTATCAGACAAAGCAAGAGGATTTGAACTCTTTTATCTATTACAGCTTTATACTAATCACCATCCTTCTATCTGTTAGCCTCTGGAAAAAAATGCACTATCCATTATCTTGATCCACTTGGGAGAACTGCACCGCCTGAGCAGTGAAAAGAGAAACCCAGAAAAGAAAACTAGATTTGATCTGGGGCAAGTTGTCAATATTTTTAATACTGGCATATTGTTACACTGTGTTGTAAAAGTGCAGATTTCCAGAGTCAGTCAGCTTTTGGATATGGGATTTATGGCAGTAAGTGTGGAATGGCAGAACTGTATTCCTATGCACACCTGTGTTGCACATTGAATGGCTGACTTGGACATCCATTATTAAATTAATTCCTTCCAGTACATTTCTCCAGCCATCCTTGTCCTACAGACTAGTCTATAAGATAGAATATAGGACTATTGGCTATAAGGTAACACCTATGGCTAATCTGTAAGATAATGTAATTAAGATGTTGTAAGTGATTTCCAGAACACCACAGGAGCCATCACTCATGGTAAGACAACAAACCTATACAATCTACTTATTCATTAACTTCAAGACCAATGTCCTAGAACTAATGTGCATGTCCCTCTCAGCCTTTACAGAATCATGGAATCACCTGGGTTGGAAGGGATCTGAAAGACCATCTAGCTCCACCCCCTTCCATGGACACGGACACTTTCACTAGACCTGATTTCTCAGAGCTCCATCCAGCTTGGCCTTGAATGATTCCAGGGGTGGGACCTCCACCACTTCTCTGAGCAACCTGGTCCAATGCCTCATCACCCTCACAATAAAGACTTTTGCCCTAATAAATAATCTAAACATACAGTGTTTCAGTTTGAAGCTATTCCCCTTGTTCTGTCTCTACATGTTCTTGTAAAAACTCCCTCTCCATCCTTCTCATAGGCTCCCTTCAGGTACTCGAAGGCTGCAAGCAGGTAACCCAAAGCCTTTCCTTTTCCAGGCTGAAAAAGCCCAATGCTCTCAGCCTTTTGTCATAGGAGAGGTGCTCCATCCCTCTAATCAACTTGGTGGCCTCCTCTGGACTTGCTTTGACAGGTCCATGTCTTTTGTTGAGGTACCAGAACTGGATCTGACAGAAACTGACATCATGACAATGACTGTCACATATCCTTGGGGTGAAGGACTTTACCATCATCAAGAAAGGCGGCAGAGGAGCTGCCACAGCCACTTGGAGGGAACGCCTGTGCAGCCTCTGCAGCACAAGGGCAACATGCTGTCAGGGCATTAGGGCTTCTCCCACTCTTCAGCAGCAAGTGAGAACAGCTTAAAAGAGATATCCCATTTTTAGCCTAAAAGACTTTTCTACTTGTTTTTCTCAGATTTTCTACTGAAATTCAGCAGTTTTGGGTGACCCAGCCATGGATCTGCCTTGTGAGTGGAGCTGCACCTCAGGCTCGTTTTTCTGCTTCAGCAGTTGAGAGCTGTTGCTTTGCTTCAGCATGATGGAGTGGGTTTTTGTAACAAAACCAGCCCTGACAGAGCAGAGGAACATTTGACATATACTCCCTGTTTCTAAGTTTTCCATTCCTTTTGTCCACAATTAAGTGGTGATCAAAATCAAAGCTAATTTAGTAATGTTTAAGATAAGATGTTCCAAACCCAATTACAATTAAGGGGAGTTTTCTGTTGAATTTGTTAATTTATGTTGTTGTGGAGGAATACTTTGCCAACAGCTCAGATCAAAGTGGCAGATGGGAGAACATAAATGTGCTAATTTTTCTGAAGTCTTGGAGAAAGAGGAGGACAGTAAGTGGTGCAGAGTATTTGAGCCTCTCTCAGCACACAGTCCCTCCTGTCCCTTCAAATTAACTGTGCTTCCAGCCAATCTTGCCTTGGGTTTCCAGGTGTAGGTGGGCTTGGGACTCAAAGCGACAGTAGAAGGGCCAAACCTTAATGTGACTGCTATTTTCTCCAGCAACAGAAAACAGACTTCCTAGCCTTTTTTAAGAACCCTTTGTCAGGCCATGTACTCTCGAAACAAAATTCAGACGAAGCATTTATCAACATGCATAATGGTTAATTAGGAGGAATAATTTATAGAGTTCAACTGTGGTCCTTAATCAGATCATCTCTTATATCAATACATTTCCCAGACTAATTACCGGATGTGGGAAGGAGTCATTCTCTTTCTGCATGCAAATGTAACTCATGAAAATTTCATGGAGCTGAGAAGAAAGGTGCAGAAAAGCAGAGAATTTCCATAATTCCATAGTAACATTAAGAGTCAGAGAAATTTGTAGTAGTCTTTAAACTATTTAATTTCAGAAAGAATTAAATTTCCAGAAAACTGCGGTTTTGGGGTGTTTTTGAGCAAAAGTTTTAAATGAGGAAATTATCATAAGTAATTTGTTATATATCAAAAATTAAATAGATTGAAATTTTTTTTAGCACATGTAATACTAATATAATTATATACTTGTTTGGCAAATTTCCTTTTTTTCAACTGAAATAGCTGACTTTACTTGGCTGTGTTTCAACCTTTCTTCTCCTTCATGTATGTCCTGTCTGGCATACTTTTTGCCTATAGGATTTGCAGTTCTGTTCAGGGTTCTGCAGTTATCAGGAGTTGATATTAGAAATAAATTGGTATCACATTGGTGACATTTATGTCTTTTTTTAGAAGACCTAAAGAAATTAGAAAGAAAATTGTTAAGTGATTTTTTGGGGGGGGGTTTGGTTTGGGTTTGTTTTGTTTTGGTTGGTTGGGTTTTTTTTTATTGTTGGTTTGGTTGGTTGGTTTGGTTTGGGGTTTTTTGGGTTTTGGTTTTTTTTGATTGGTTGGTTGTTTGGTTTGGGTTTGTTTTGTTTTGGTTGGTTGGTTTTTTTTTTTTATTGTTGGTTTGGTTGGTTGGTTGGTTTGGTTTGGGGTTTTTTGGTTTTTGGTTTTTTGTGAGTGGTTGGTTGTTTGGTTTGGGTTGGTTTTGGTTTTGTTTCTTTTTTTTTTTTTTGGTTGGGTTTTTTTTTGTGTGTGTGTGGTGTTTTTTGTTTGTTTCTCCAACAAATATGACCCAAAGAAACAGAAATTATGTATTTCTACAGATGAGGATTTTGTGTGTGATAGACAGAGAAATGAGGCAAGGCTCTCAACCTGCCGACTGCTTTGAGTTATTCCTGTCAATCCACCCTCCTAATCCATTAAAATCTTTCCCTTGAATTTAAAACACTTGAAATTGGATTTATTTTGCTGTGGCCAGATGCTTCCCATTGCAAAAGAAATGGTCTTGAAGAAAACCTTACCTCTGTATAAAACTCTCCAGGATCCAGATCAGGACTGCATGGCTCATCTCACTCAGGAGGGATTCAGAACTGTCTTTTTGATTTTCCTTCTTAACCGTGAAGGGGGAACTAGAGTCTGAGGTGAGCCCTGGATCCCAGCAGACACATACACACACCATGGTCTTGTTTTGATGGTTTGTTCTCAAGGGTTAATTGAGAGATGGCAGCACAGAGCATCTATTGCTCGGAAGAAAGCTCTAATTGTACTACTCGTACTACTATCAGGAACTGGGTGTTCTTTGGAATATCTCCCAACCCTGAAAAAGTTGAGTTTCTTTTTTTTTTTTTTTTTTTTTTTTTTTTTTTTTTTTTTTTTTTTTTTTTTTTTTTTTGAGGATGTTTCCCCTTGATACCTGAAGAAAAAGTGATGATTACAATAAGAGAAATTTAAGAGGTTTTCCCAATCTAGGGTCAGTGGTGACATCCCCATAAATCATGGATAACCCTAACACAGTCTTAAAGAGGCTTATTTGTCATACATAGGTACAACTATTCCCATCATATTTATCTTTCACTCTACAGCTTATAGAAACCAAATATCTGTCATCAACAATTATTAATCATCCATTTACTCGGCTGAGACATCTAATAAAGCATCAGAGTTTGAACACTAGAGAAAAGGAGAGAAAATGTAATCCAAATTTTCAAAAGTGAATGGAAAAAAATCTCATGAAACATCTGTGCACCACATGTTCATAAATTACAGCAGGCCTCTGAACATTTCTTCTCTCATCTATATGTCACGCAGATTTAATAGTTCATAATTTAATGAAAAACAGCATTATTATGCACCATGCCTCAAAGAAGGTGTGATCAGCCCTCCAGCAGCACTGCTGCAAGATGCTCTCCTCTGAGGATGAGCTGCTGCTCTTCAGCATCTCATGGTACCTCAGTCTTTGCATGCAAAGCCCCTTCTTCATGGCAAGACTGAGGGGAAGCACCACAGAACTACACCTCAGGGGTCTGGGCCCAAAGGTGATAACCTGTGACTCTCCAAGGAAATTAATCTCTTGTGCTTAGACCACCAAAAAATGCTGTGGGAATGTGAGCGCTTGCTCAGAAACACAATGTTTCACTCAGAACCTTTCCATCAGCAGTGTGTTATAGAAGAGGGCTTTTTTAGCTTGAATGAAAACAAATTAAGAAAATGTTACACACTCGAGGTATTTTACAAGTTTTTTACCTAACACTATATTGCTGGTTAATCTGTGTGCTTCCATCTACTGAACTGAGACAAACCAATGGTGCACAAAGGAATACCCAGATAACCAGGTTTGCTCCTGCCTTTTATTTCTGGTGAAATGTATCCATCTCTGCATTAAATCTGTGTGCACCATTAAATCCCAGGTCTTGGGCTGACTCTGCACACCCACAAAAAAAATCCAAGGATTGTGTCTTGTAAGCATTTATTCCAAGATGTAGAGGTTTAGATGCAGAGTTAGGAGCAGAAGAATGTGAGAGAGAGAGACAAATCTGATGAAAGGAAATTGTGCTTTTATTTTGTCTCCCATTCTTAAAATAACCTTCATCCCCAGCAAAATGTTGACATGTTAAGAGGCAGAACTTGAATTATACAAAGGTTTTCCCCATATAGATATGGTTAGCTAGCAATAAAGAAATTGGAGACTACAAGCATTCCAGGAGTAGTGTGCTAAGTACTAAGTACACTGGTAACGGTTTGACTCCTTACAGCCTAAAATATTTAAGCCTAATTTAGTTGTAATATACAACTTTAGAATCATCTTGGAAAAAATATCATCTTGGAAACAGTTTTCAGCTTAGAAATTTCCATAATTTCTCTTTTTCTGCAGATGATTTTCTGATTTAGGAAATTATATAAAAGATGTAAGAGGCTGCAAACCCAATTTGAAGCATTTCAGATTGTTATCCCAAAGAAAGCACAAAGGCAGTGTCTTCCTCTGCATAAGTCTTAATTTAACAAAGTGCTTAAGCACAAGCTTTTGGAATGATCTAAGTAGGAGTTGTGTCAAATTTGGTAGGAATTTTTGTTGCAGTTATCAAATCCTAGCAAGGGATTGATTTCAATGTAATCAAATTACTTTGTTAAATCACAGCCTCATATTTCCCCTCTGAGCTCTTGAGACAGCTACTGAATGTAACAAAAGGCCATTAACGGCAGTGCTGGGCAGGCAGTGCCTTGCTGGCACAAAGATGACTTTGCCAGCTGACTTCTCCAAAGGAGCTCTGAACCTGCCAGGGAATTTAACTGCATATTGCATGTGATGAAGTGTCAAAGCAAGCAAAACCTGTGATCTGCACAGGGGCCACCAGCCAATGGACTGACTCCCTCAAACCAGGTTAAAACAGGAGTCAGATGTTGGAACCAACTTGTTGGAAATTGTCTTTGTCTGCAGCTGCAGAGTGGAAAACTTCCAGCTGCTCCAAACGCACGAGCAGAAAGCACTTTTTGCATAGGAATTAAAAAAAAACCTGTGAGGGCCCAATGCCTTAGCAGGCCAAATTTCAGGTTTAAAGGTCACTATAACTGTCAGAACAAATAATAGTATTTTTGATTTTTCTTTTTGTTTTTAAAAAATGGAAAATACAGTGGCCACATTCCCGTAATGAGCAAAGTAAGATTGTAGCATTTCTGTTTTCCCAGCAGGAGCTGTTTTCCTGTCTCTCTTTCCACTGTACTGTTGACAGGTGAGCTGGGATGCTGCTGTGTCCTCACCCTCCAAAGGCTTGATTCCAGGAGATCTCCTGTGAGTCTGTAAAAAGAAACCAACTTGTTTTTTATCCTGTGAAAATGCAGATTAGAAATGAGCCCTGCAGTGAGCATGAAGAACTTCTGCCTCATGCCTAATTTGATTTTATCTAAAGCTTACTGAGCTTAGGAGAATCCTAAGCATATGGTGCCAGGACATCCATAGGATGGGAACTGTGTGTTCAGGAAACTGATTTCAAATAGGAAACAGAAGCTCATTGATACAACTGCACTGGAGATAAGGCAGGGTGGGAAAATATACACATTCCTGGATGTGGCTTTGTTGCCAGTTTAACTCCAGGCACAAGAAGGAGTTTTGTAGTTGGTGACTGACTGCAGCCCAGACAATTCCTGCTGCTGCTGCACAGCCCAGCCCTCTGGTCAGCATCATGAGAAGGATGTGGCCAGAAGGGATTTACCATCGAGGAGATGATATGGATGAGTAAAACCCACAGCAATTCAGCTGTTCTGGTTTTGTTGGTGGAGGACTGTGACAATGCATTTTGCATGCATATTATGGCTGAAGGTTCTTTACATGGAAAATCCTGAGCAGAGCTTGTGTGAAGCATGGATTCACTGAAATGGTGTGAGCTGCCTGTAAAAAGAGCTCTGAACATCCATTCAAATATTGCCCACAGTGTAACTCCAGAGAAGATCACACCTATTACTGCTGATGCGTCACAAGGTGGCTTGGACTCAAAAATATTTTGAATTGCTTTGTGTCCTGCAGCTGCAAGTCCAGCCAGGAGAACATGCTGACTCCTGGGATGTGCTGTGCTGGAAGGTTTAGCGTGAGACTGGGAGATTGCAGAGGTAATCACAAGTGGTCAGATCAAAAAGTAGGGTGAGAGAAGAATTTAGTCCACTGCTTAAAAAGATAAAATTTTTCTCTGCGGCCATGGAAATGAAACAAGGCTCAGATTAATACGTGAACACTTGTATACTAAGCTAAAAAGCACCCAAAAAAATCCATGTTTCATTGCACCTTTGTAACATGAGACAGGGAGATGAGGGAATGGCACTGAGGTCTCTGTGGGGTGGAATTCAAAGTTCCATTGAATGAAAGTTAGAGCTTTAATTTTCCAGGAGTGGAAACTAGCATTTTGGAATCTCAGAACGGAATTTTGAGTTGTCATTGTACTCCAAACAGGTAAAAAGAGTTTCCCAGAAAAAAAGAAAGGAGGAGAAAAAAAAAATCTGTTTTTCTGTATCTCTCACAAGCCCCAGAAATTATGATTTGGGAAAGAAGTTTTTTGAAGTTGAAATATCTCCTTCAGTTTTATGCTACAATATTTTTCATTCTTATGTATTTTATCATTTTATACTATTTTGTAGGAAGTAAAAGTGAATAATGTCAATTTAGGGGAATTCATATTTCCAGATAAATAATAAAGAAGAACTAGATGTCTTGGTCTCCTTATTCTAGAGACTAATAGCTAAGCTTATTTCCTGGTTACTACCTATACAAGTGAGTAGAAATTTTTCACAGAAGTATTTTTATATTAATTTTTTTTTTTATTATACTGAAGTACTTCCTTTAAATTTCATTGTGATGAAAAGGACATTGAAGGTATTGTAAAATTTAATGTAAATTATGAACATAATTCTTGCATTGTATCATAATAATTTTAATTTTTCTAAAATGTTTATTTTTGCTTTATTTACATGTAGTAATTATAGCATGCATATATGTCCAGCTGTTTCATTATCAAACACAAGGTCTTTTGGCTTAGGAAGCAAATAAAAGATGTTTCAGTGAAAACTTCATGTGAACTTGATGATGATATCTCTAAGGATCCTGAAAATGTAAAATAATTATTGTGCTTTTAATAAGGCTTAATAAAATAATGTAAAATAAAATACCAAATAAAACATCACAAAACAGTATTTTGAAACCCTCTAAATGACAGCTTTCTAGTATGAAAGCAACTGATTTGTAATTACAGATTTTGTGGATTTTTGTCCATTTGAGTTTTTCCCAGATATGCTTGTATCAGCAAAACAGCATTTACTTTTGTGTGAGTTCTAACAGACAAGTTAGTCTCTGAAATTCTAAATAGAAATTGGGGAAAAAAAGTGGTTTTTCCACAGTCTTCTTAGGCAGTTTAGAAAAGGTTAACTTACCTATTTCTCTTGTGAATTAACTGCTTGACTTTCCCATCAGAGCAAATGCAGCACTACCAAATTTGACATTGCTGCATGTCAAGTGAGGGTTTGGGGTTTAGAAGAATCACTAGAAGGGCCTGTGGTGATCGGACCAGTTTTCCCAGAACATAAACCTTTTACTTGAGAAAGCTAGAACACCTGAAAAAACAAAACTCCAAAATTTGAAGACATCTGGGACTTCACCTGACTTTACTGTTCATCCTGCATTTTCTTTTTTTTTTTTTAAGATATCCATGGTCACACACATCGGAGAAGTGAAAGGAAGCCCATGGAGAACACAGGATGGCAAGAGGTTCTCTTGAGTCCCTGGATGTTCAGCACATAAATCCCAAACAAGCCAGGATTTCTCCTGGAGAATATTTTCTTCCATTAATTTTTGCAGCAAATAAGGGACTTGAAGAACATGGAAACACTTGGAAAAGACAAGTGGCTATGGTGCCAGGTAGAGAAAGCAATCTGCAACTTTGTTGTGACGCTTTCCTTATTTTTTAGGATTCTCCAGAAGATTAGTTAGGGAAGGAACAGCAAACAGGTGTGGTAGAAAAAAATCAGAAAAAGGCCACACCTTACATCACAGAATAAGACTTTATTGATATTTCAAGTTGGATCCTCAAGTCCTTGTTCCAGGCTTTGATTCTGTGGCAAATAAACATACTGGCGAAGAAAGATATATGTGGCTATAATGTGCAGGCAAAACTGTACATAGTTGATGTATAAAAGGATTCTGGATTTTGAGATCTTCTAGAGCAGCTGAGTTTTATTGCAATATGTTTTTTTGGTTCATTTATTCAAGAGGAGAGCATATATTAAATATGAAGATCATATATATATATATATATATATATATATATATATATATATATATAGGAAAATAAGGATTTTATTGGTTAAGAAAGCAGGAAAATATGTAATGCCCTAGTATTCCTTTAACCTGCTTATCCAGTGCTAGTGTAATACATCTTCTTTCTTTAACCAGGCTTCTAAATGAATGAAAGCCCCAGTAAATTACTGAGGGCCTTCCACCCACTTATGTCATGCAACAAATATTAAAAATAATATCTGGTTCAGGTGGACAATGAAATTCTAAATTTAAAGGAATTAAATGACTACCCTCGTTCATGTAAACTGTATCGTAAATTAACTTACTAATCCTAAGGAAGAAATTAATTCAAATTAATTTTATAGCACTTTCTTTGTCAAAAATTTGCTGTCAGGGAAATGGCTGAGTTAAATGAATAAATAAAATGCCCATAATTCTTAAGATATAATACATTAATGCAAGATACCTTTGTATCAATCTGCTGCCAAACAGTCATGCTGACTTACTTACTTTGGTCTAAAGTGTTTAAACCATCAGCTGACTTTTTTTTCTTTATCACAGGGTTGGATTGGACTGTTCTCACTTGCTATACGTGAACATTAAATACTTAGTTTGAATACACTGAAAACAGCTGTAAAGGCCTTCCAGATTACCCAGCTTTCAAAAATTCCCATTTCTCGTTAAGGATGTGGCAAATCACTGTTTTAATTAATAGCCCTGGGTGATTTTTTTGGCAAGTCAAGATTTTAATAGAAAAATGAATTGGCAGAAACTTTGAACAAACCTTTGAGCAATTAATTTTTTTACATTTAATGTTTAATACAAATTTGATGTTGAACAACATTTCTGTCCCATACTGCCCCTGTGCTTGCTTTCTGTTGCTGCAGCACAGCTACCAAGGCACCAAACTGTGGAGCCACCAGATGCTGTGTAACCTGTTTAGGAGAAGTGAGCTGATTCCCATGGGTTCACAAGTCCCTCAAAGAGATATTTGAAGAGGCTTTCTGTCCCTGGCACAAACGGAGGCAGGTGTCACAGGGTCTTCCCAATGTCTCAAGAAATGATTCAGAGATTTTTCCTTGCAGGAATTCATGGTGGGGACAGAGACTGGAGAGTTGTGTGGGATGAAGTTGCCAGCTTGGCTCCTGAGCTTGGGCTACTGCAAGTGGCAGGTGAGGCACTGACCTTCCTTGCAGCACATCCCTGGGCCTGGGTGCAGAGGAGGGCTGGGGGAAGCACCTGCTCAGCCCTTTGAGCTGTGCTTCATGCCAAGCCACATGGAGCTGTCAGTGGCTTTGCAATGCATTTGGTTGATGCTGAGTGCTCGCAAATATTGCTGCTGTCTGGGCTGGATTTAATTTTGGGGGGATTGAAAGAAAGTACCTTGGGAAGGATTGTATGAGGAGAAGACACATAAACCTTTCTTCCTGACTCAACTTTGTTATTTTCACAAATGTGGAACACATTTGGTCTGGCATCCCATTGATTTGTTTACTGCTTTTGTGTCCCACATTTGCTGAGGCTTTCCAAACATAGATATTTCTCTCATCTGGCCTGGCTCTGACTACTGCACTGGAAACCCAGCATAGGGGGTGGATTACATGTCCAGGGCACTTGGGTGGGCGTGAAAATGAACACAGTGAACCTTTGAAATAATCTGGGCTGCACTTTCAGGCTTGCCCATGGCTCAAGTGTAGAAATTATTGGGTTTGTTTGGGAAATTATGTTAGACAATACCAGCTACAAGCCCTTACCTTGGGTGCACACAGCTCTCTCTTTACGTGATCTGGGTGTGGAATGTTACAGCCCTGTTACAAATTATTCTGTCTTTGTGCTTTGGAAACTATGCAGCATGGCTTTCTTTCAAACATTACTTTTGTTATAAAAATCAGTGGCTCCTACAGTGACCTGAAACTAGTCAGGTAGGATTTAAAAGAGCAAAGAATTTCACAGCTGGCTGACTTGTTTCTTCATTGTGCAGTGTGTAAATAGCTCTGTGTTTCAAAAACTACTTCCCCCTTGCATTTTAGATAAGACTATTATTTTTTCATACAGCCGCAATGCCTAGATTAGGTGGGATGTATTTCAGCCAAATAAAACTGAAAGAAGGAAGAAATCCATCCTCCCATCTCAGCCTTTTGCAGTGAGAGCTTCATTCCCTGACACTTCCTTCTAACCACCACCTCAGCTGTACTATAGAGGGCAAGGCACCTGAGGAGTTAAGCATTTATCAGCTGCACTGCCCTCACACCTGACATCACCTGCCAGAAGGGCTGGGAGATCTAAAGAGGGTATTTTTTTCTGCATATACTTTGAGGCCTAGTGTGTAGACCCTGTGATACTGTAGTCTTCCAGAAGTGCATTGACTTTTTGAAATGCCTCTGCAATGGCCCCGAAGAATACACTTTTCCCAGAAGCAGTTGCCTCGCATGCATCATTCTTGGCAGTATCTGCAAATAAACTTCTTGTAATTGATTTAATAATTTTCAAATAAAAAAATTATGATAGCTGTGGACAGCTATAAATAACAGAAATGAAACACATTATTTGCACTGTGCCTTCACATGCACTTGTTTAGCTCTTTTTGCTGTTAAGTTAAAACATCTGTTTCTATGGAAGTGGAGCATTCCATGCAACAAACACAGCACTGGAAGTGACCCATATATTAAATGACAACATTTGACAAATTCTAGCAGTTGATTACTGGGGAGGAGTAGACTGCGGTTATAATCAGAGTAAACCAAAAAAATGTGTACCTTTATAAACCTAGAGTTTAAATGAAACATCTGTACTAAATCATGTTTGTAGAACTGCACTGCAGCCAACTACCAGACCATATGATAATGGGGTGTTTTTAACGATCCCTATTTCCATTGCCGTCCTCCAAATCAGATCCAGACTGTGCCCACTGGCATGACTTCTGCTGGAAACCAATTGGGATGGTGTCAGGCTACAGTGAATGTTGTACGTTTAGATACAGATTCCCATAAAATGTAGTGATTCCAATGCCTTATGGAGATTATAAGCACAGGTAGACACTCAGGTGTAGCTTTGTGGGCTACAGACTTTTCCAGTCATGTTTTAACCCCTGGAAAAGGGGGATATGTTGAAATGACTGCAGAATCTTATTCATAGGGAAATATAAGTGTAGAGCAAGAAAGTGGATACTAGAATTGCAGCAGCAGGTCAGCTGGTGATAAACTGGGAGTGCTCAGGCTGGCAACAAACCAGGTTTGGCAGCTCACTTGAATCTAATTCCTTGGGTCTGGGAAACTGGTATACAACAGTCAAGTAAGCAGAATTGTCTTTGAGTGTTTTCTGTTGATGTTAAGAGGAGACAAAGCAAAAGAAAAGTAGTTTAGTCCATATCTTTATGTAGATTCTTAAACTGATATTCATTAGTAGCATCTGAACATACACATTTTCTTATTACTGCAGAATATTCCCTGTACTGATTAAAAAACACAAATGCCCAAACTTTATTTTAGCTCTACACAGTCACTATAATATTTCAAAAACAGGAGAAAAGGCAAACCTAGCCTGCAACTACATTGTTAGTTTTAGGCAATCTGTAATAAAAAGGTTGCTGTTTTGTTAAGAAGACCTATTCATAACTCCTTGACCAACATGAGTAATGCTCAATAAAAATTGAAATGTTGAAAGAGTGAAATATTACTGGAGTGACACTCAAGATATAGTAGTGAGTTGGGACATGTAAGATCCTCATTTGGAACAAGTAGATGAATGTTATTTGGCAGAAATAAAAGGACAGACTACATTAACAGGGAACAAATGATATAATGAGTGATGGTGTCTAAATTTACTGTTATCAGGACACACCTAAAAAACTGCAATAATCACATTGTCTCATTGCTTAGAGATAACCTGGCAGGGCATTATATCTATCAGGAGTTAATTGGGTTTTTATTTCATAGAATCATAGAATGGTTTGAGTTGCAGGGGATATTGAAGATCATCCAGTTCCGCCCCCTTTCCATAGACAGAGACAAATTTGACCTGGTTGCTCAGAGCCCCATCCAGCCTGACCTTGAATGATTCCAGGGATGGGACAACCGCAGCTTCTCTGGGCAACCTGTTCCAGTGCCTAGCCACTCTCACAGTACAGAATTTCTTCTTTCTACATAATCTAAATCTACTGTCTTTCAGCTTAACACAATTTGTTGAATGCTGTGCCATTCCCCTTTGTCTGGTCACTACATGTCCTTGTAAAGTCCCTCTCCATCTCTTTTGTACACTCCCACTCAGTACTCAGGTATGAGAGGTGCCATAAAGACGGGGACAAGTTTTTAAAATAACATGCATGTTCTATAATGACGGGGTAGAGAAAAATCTATACAGAATTAATTTGAAATATAAATTTGAGGACTTTGACTGTCAGATACTTTATTTTAAACATTCTATTTAATTCTGCAAAGAGTGTATGAGAAGCTTAAATACTTAGACCACTGCCACAGCAGACAATCAGTGTCACCAGTGTGCTTAAATATACAAGAAAATCTGAAATAAAAACCTTAATTACTTTGAGACAAACAGAAAAGGGGGGGGGGGCAGAGAAAGGGGATGTTAAAGCTTGAAGACTTAGAAATACCAGACCATCTTTGGGTTTGTATTTTATTTGAAATTTTTCCTAGATTTATAAATGTTATTGTTACAATGGACTATTATTAGATCATCTTGTATGACTTGATCTTATATAAAAATAATGGCTAGAGAGTCCTCTGAGAGAGCACTTCTTCATTTAATACTGTATAACTAATAACATATAGTGCCTTCACACAAAATGAAATGCTTTATCATATAGATATTTAATTAAATTTTTCTCACAATTTATTTATCGGATACACATTTTTATGATTATGTTTATTTCAAAATCCAATGCAGAAGTATTAACCTGAGTTTCAGTTCAACAGGTTTGCGTCTGGTGACACAGCATTCAACAAATACAACTGCTTGATCAGGACCATCTAAATTTTCCTTATTCCTTGGCCTCTTTCAGTGTCAGGCCATCAGTATATATTTCACTGTATTACTTTCTCAGTCATTTGTAATGGCACAGATGAACTGTTGTATGAAGCTGAAAAACTATCTTTGAATCTGACAACACCAGTGTCTTGTTTCTTAAGCCTAACCTTCTGGTTTGGAAGATTTTTACAATGGTTGTATGTCTGACTAATGAAAGTTGTCAGCTTGATCCGCCTTGTCAAATATGCTACTAACTAAAAGTCTACTTATACTGAGGAAGAGTGCTAGTAATTGATGAAATCATTCCAAATTCTATATAAAGGCAGTTTCAGAGGGTTTCTTTACCCCACAATGTGGAGGTTTCAAGTAACAGACAATACTTCATCACTCCTCACTAGAGAAGAGCTCTATATGCACTGTAAATAACAGCTAAATTAAATGGAAACAATATTTTGTCCAGATAAATTCTGGGACACCTTTCTCAAAAATACTCTAAGCAGGTAGAGTTACTCCTCTGTCTCAAATGCAACTACATCTTGATATGATGACTTTAAGAACTGTCTGGTATTAAACTCTCTCCAGCAGAGAAATTTTGAATTTTGCAAAGCCAGTGAGCATGACCGCTACCATTCTGTAACTTACATTTTTCTTCTCGTATCCTGTACCATTATTTAATCCTATTTTGCCATTTGCATGTCGTGTGGGATCCCAACTGTATGGCATGACAGTTGAAAGTCTGGCACACACTCCTGACAGCTGTTTTGAAGTGAAGGCTGCAATGCATGCTACATCTGGAGGTGCTGAGGTTTGACTGCAGACAGTGGAAAAGTCCAATTTCTCTTTAGGGATGACTGGGATAGATTTACAATATCTAAGCTCTCATTCAGGAAGGGGACTTCATAAGGATCTACTCAGGCAGATGCTGTTGCAAAATCAAAGCCAAAGACTCTATGGCATATTTTGTGATACTACAAAATAAGTTAAATAAAAACGAATTAAATATTGAGTCAGAGAACTCATGAACATTGCCTATACTATCCTGAAATGGCGGCCAAAAGGTATAGGTTATCCATCTCATTTTCTTCTAATTTTTAAGATATGCTTTTGTTTACTTTTACTTGTAAAGCTGAATATAGACTCAATAGGAAACTTTATGGGTTTCTGGAGAATTGCTAAAAGGGTAATACTATCAACCTCAAGAAATTCAAGTTTAAATTAATTAAGATGTAGTGTGTCTTAAAGAAATGGAGTGGGAGGTAAGGGGGTTGGAAAGTTGTTTTTGTAAAACTTGATCTGTTGCCATTTTTGTTCTGGGAAAAGGACGATCCTTTATGAAAGTTTTCTTGTCCTGTCCAGTCAAAACCTCTCAATTCACACATTTGTGTCACATAAAACCAGTATATTCTTATGGTGACAGGAAATATGCAATTTTTAATGCCATTACAAAACCACAATCAATATTGCTTAATTCCAGAGCAAAGTAGAAATTCACTTTGTACACTTGCCTACTTAAAAAATAAAGGGGCCCAAGTTCTTCTACACACGTAGCATTCAAGGACTGATGCATTTTTGTAAATGCAGGCCTTCCACCTGCAACACTTGTTCCTGAAAATAGTACTTTCCAAATATTTCTGGTTTCTATTTATCAATCCAGAATGTTCCTCCTAAAATAAAAGTATACTGGGTATTTTATAATGCATAAGGAGGTGACAGGATTGGCTGGGGAGGTGACTGCTCTGGTTATTCTAATTTCCTTTTTTTTTCCAAAATATTTTCATCCTTCTGGCTGCTGGAGACACAGTGCTTCCAATTAACTGAGTGCCAGCCCTGAATACTGGGTATGTCTCTGGAGCAGAAGTGGGGTCAGTGGGGAGCCGAGGATCATTCATGCCCACACTGTATCCTTCTTCAAGGCTGTGCTGTGCCATACAAGAACAGTTTGACCTCATGGTTCCACATTATCCAAGGCCCAGATGGAGTGTTCCCCAGCTCTGCCCAGCTCCACAAATTCCCTTTTCAGCAGAGGAGCTGGCAAGGCATCAAGACAGCCCTTTCTCCCCCAGCATTGGTACATCAGTGCCCAGGAGAGTGAAGCTTCACAGGGTCTGGAAGGAAGAGCAGAACAATTTATAAGGGCAATTAGGGATGCACTAGGGATGTGCTTAGAAGATTTGGTGATGGTTATTGCAGAAAATCCCGACTCGTCTTCATGATTGCCCTTAAAGTCGTGATTCCTATTGAATGCTTCATTCTGTGGCTGCACCAGAGCATATTCTTCAAGCACAGCATCATACTCATGCTTCACTTCCAGTTTCAAGGCAGTATTTTCATTTGAAGCCAGTGGGATTGTATCATAGAAATGCAGGAATCCTCGCCAAAACCAGCCAATTAAGGACAAGTGGTCATCAAAATAAGTTTCCACTCCTGTCATATTTTAAAAAATTCAGTAGAATCGAGGACAGCCTGAGAGTACTACAACTCCATGTTGAAGGCTCTGTAGCACATAGTAGTACAAAATGTAAGTGTTCAGATTTTTGGGGTGAAATCCTACCCAAATCAATGCAATACGTAGAAATGTGAAGCCTTGATAGAAAGAGTTTCTCCATCTGAAATAAAATATTAGTGTTGCTGTTGATTTTCTCATTTTCCCCAAGCAAGCTCCATCACAAGATGGTCTTAACTGAGCTCTACATTCAGTCTAATCAATCTGTATTAAGGAAATACAAAACAAAACAACTTAGTTTTGGGAAAATAATATATTAAAAGGATTTGAGTATCAGCCACAGAGTGATTTTACATAAAATGAAAGCTACTGTTAGGAAAAGAAAATTGAGAAAATATTGAAGTTTCTTAGTCAGCTCCCCTTCTCTCATAAGAAGACACCTGGTAACATCTACAACAAAAGCCTGACACCAGCAAACCCATTGGTTATTCATTGCAGCTTCCAGGAGGCCAGCTGCTACTTCTGCCCGAGTCATAGGTATGAGACTTTATTACACTTGAGTACACAGGATGCCTTGCTTGGCATAATTTTCATGTCATGAAAATTAATGAAAAAATATTTTTAGGTCATTAATTGATTCACTGATATAACTTACTCACTAATTTAAGCATCTTTCATGTTCTGTATCAATTTTCCTAGTTAGGAAGAATGAATCAGCTTTGCAGAAATACTCAAATCAATCTTTGGTTCTGATTACAAAATACTATCTGCATAGGCAGGTCATTAAAGAACCACTTTACTGAATAAAGGACTTAGATATTGTAAACCCTTCCCAGCAGCTCCAAAAGAGGAATTTTGCTTTTCCACCATATTTTTCCACTCCAACCTCACCAGATGTAGCATACATCATATTTGTAGTTTCAAAAGAGCTGTCAACAGTGTGTGGCAAAATCTCAGCTGCCCTGGCATTCAAATGGTATTTCACAAGACATACAAGTGGCAATATCAAATTAAAGGAACAAACAGTACCTCAGAAATATCTAATGGATTGGTGGAAGAGTAAACCAGAGCAGTGGTACTCTTTTCTGTTTACCAACTCTATTAAAGTACTCATGTCAAGGACTGTCTTTCCCAAAAATATCTTCCTCCCCTCCTTTTATAATTTTGGCATTGTTATATACTCCTTTTCTCTTCATTCTGGTATCAGATTATGTTTATTTCTTCAATTCCTATTGCAAAAAAATTGTATCCTAGGTAGGATGATTCCTTCAGTCATCTACTAAAATCTTTCTGCCTTCCCAGAAACTTACCACATTGGTCAAAGAATGAATATTGTGATAACCTAGCTTGTTTTTTATGTATCTGAAGGAAGACATCATTAACCATGTGAAGTTCGGAAACAGCCTCTCAACAGAAGTGGGAAGCAAACAAAGGAATCAGCTCTAATGTAGGTTTTACTATTGAACAGGAGTTACTTCCAATACCAAGAGTCAGGAGGCTTCTTTGAAAGGTATTTGCTATGTTTCTGTGTTATTCCTACACGTATAAGAGCAAAACCAATCCCCATGGAAGAGTTTATTTCCATTTGGCATCTGGGTATGGACTAGCTGCTCCAATGAAGAGCTGATTAGCCAAACTTACCAGCAAGAGACTGTTGAAGACTTAAGGATGACTGCACTTATGTCATCCTTATGCAGATACTTCAGGGTGAGTCCTGGGACGTCTTCCTGAATACTCTGCAAATCTTTCATTATGTAAATTAAAAATTGTTTGTTAGCTTGAGGCCATGGAAACAGGAACCAAAAATCTGATGGTGATCATATTAGTATTTAAAGTCCTCCAGAGAGCAGGCACTCACACAGCTCTCTCTCATCCTCCTGCTTCATCTTTCTCATGTGTTGTGTGTAGTCTGCTTTCAGCCTGTTGTCCTTCTGCCCCTCATTGCTCTTCTGGTGTCAGCCAGAAGCCAGCTGGCCAGTCTACCCTTCTGCAACTCAAAGTAATTTTGGTGAGTACCAGAATAACACAGAACTCCCTCCAAGAGGCCCACTGGCTGCCTTTCTCCAGTTGGACTTATAGGACCTGCCAAAGAATTCAAGTATGTTTTTTTACAACCAGAGAATGAAATACAAATGCCAGAGTTGATCTGCTGATACTTTTTATCTACAAAGTCTGTAAAACAGGGCACTGCCATCTCCCCTTTGCCTCCCCCTGTTGGGTCTCTGCTGTGTGCATGCCATGCAGCAGGAATTTTGTGCAATACCATCTTAATGCAATTGAGCTCATCCAAATGCTCCATAAGGCAGAAACCAAGGCTAGGAATGAGGATTTAGCAAAGCAAGCTCTGGAATCATCATTTGTGGAGCCAGACCCTAAGCTGGAGGTGCAGGAGCTGCCCATGGACCTGAGCAGCTCACCGTGGCTCCAGTGGGCAGCAGTGGTGGAGTGAATGTTTCCTAGTGAAACCCATAGGTACAAGGAAAATACTGTTCTCAACAGAAAGACCAACCATCGACTTATCAGGCAGCTCAAGACAAGTCTAAGAGTGGATGAAAAAGCACATTCATATAGGAGGAATAAAGATACCTTCTACCATAGGTTCCAGTTCTTCTACTAGATGTTCTTTTCTCCAGCACCATTCTCATGACTGCCACAGCAGTAGGTTCAGAATAACTCACCAACCAGTTTCCAGTTTTGCTTAATATGAACTTTGGAGTGGGCAGACTGGTTCATGGCTCAGTGCTGCCTAATGTGGCTGCAATGCCCAGGAAGGTCTGCTCCTTTCCCACCAAATACTTCCAGGATCCAATGTTCAGTTACAGCTGCAAATGGGGGTTGTCACTTTATGATTTCTGGTTGTATTTACTTTGAAAAAAAAGTGTTTTAAGAAGACAAATGTCTGAGACAGTTGTGCTGCCGCTGGTGATCTTATGGTATGGTTTGTGACAATAGAGAAGGCCATTCTCAGCCAAATTCCATGGCCAGAAAACTCCTTATCACAAAAATGCAGGAGAGGGATGAACAATAGCAGCCAATGAAATTACCATACACTCAGAAAAGTGCTTTATAACCCCTTTTTGCAACAAATTGTTTTCTCAGGCTTACTGTGAAAAAGTTAAACTTCTTTCTCCTTTTTCTTCCCTGACAAAAGCTTTACATGAGTTTTAAGCAGTGATAAATACTACAGTTGCCATAATCCCTTAGTCTTGACTGATTGATATGTGTATTCTATGGGGCACATTATATGCTGGCTTTCTGACACTGGTTTCCTGTCATTAGCCAAACATAATTTCATCCGGAGAAATGCCTGAATTTCCAGATGAAAAGTAAGGGCTCTGATAAAAAAGACAGGCTAATCATGTTCTCACACTGGTGAAAATCAGGAGGAAATTCAATTCAGTATAGTTGCTCTGCATTTACATCAGTGCCACTTAAAGCAGATTGTAAAGCTAGATGCAAATGCACTGTTTTAGAGCAGTAATTTTGCACAATAATAAGGAAAAGTGAAATAATAAAAAAGTCCTGTGTTGTACAGGGATATCCCTTATTCAGTATTTCTGGTTTTGTATTAGCTAGTTTTTCAAATTCTTGGAAAATAAATTCTCTTTCATCTTCTATCTGGTTTAGCCACAAAAATGGTAAAAGATGACACTTGGGACCTCTCCTATTTTCTTGATGTTAACAATTTGGAAAAAACTCTGCACTGAAGATCATGAAAGATGCTGTCAGAAATGTTTAGAATTATGAAAAACACACGGGGTAGAATATTTGTCTGAACACATTCATAAATATAATACCTTTACCCCTTTAATATAATGGTAAGGGTCAAGGGTCTAGTTGGAAATATTTGCCTAAGTACTTTGCTTCTTGCGAGACACAGTGATTGCCATATACACAGAAATGTGAGTGCTTGCTGGGAGGACACTAGGGTGATCTGAAAGATTCATTTTACTTTCCCATCTGGCACAGGGCTCAAGGGGGTTAAACACATATCCCTGCCGAGCCCAGATCTACCCTCTCCGTGACAGTAACAGCTTCGGTCCGATCAGACTGTCAGTGGTTGTAGTGTCCCAGTCACATTCCAACACTGTCATCCTGCACTGAAGAGCAAACTGTTGACAGAAGTCATAGGAGAAAAGGAGTATGAGAGGATTACATCTGATTTGACTGCAGGGACTTTGTATTTAGTTGATTTTTATACCACTTTAAAACTTAGTGTGTTAGAGAAAAGATGCTGAAAGGCAAAAGAGTAAATCAGATTCTCTGCATGAACTATATACTGGAGAGACTGAAATCACTCCTGCTGGGGTTCCCTGTTACAAGAGATAGTGATACTGAAACTGCAATAACCCTTTACAAAGATTTCCCTACTAGCATAGGCATCCCAGGGAGCATGGCAGTATCTGTGCTCAGTAAGGGTTAATATAGTCTGGCACAGCTAGGAGGGTAACTGACAAAGAGGACATTGCAGGCTATGGCTCCTGGTGAGAAACTCCTTTCCTGGAGTGTGCTGGAAGTCATGAGGCCAAAGGCCAAGTGACTTCATTCTTCTCAGAAGAGGCCATGACACACATCCTGGAATGGTGTGTGGAAATTTCAAAAACATCTTTCATGGGCAGAGGCCTCCTACAAACACCAGAGCTCCAGAACATTTTTCATTTGTGATTGTCAACTGAATAACCTGACACATCTCTCTGAACAATTAGGGGATAGATATTCAGCTAATACTTGTAGATTGCCCCAGTACAACCACGTTGTTTCATGCCTCTTTCTGCAGCCTTTTTAGATCATCCAAACAAGCTTTTTTACCCATTTAGTGAATTCTAAGTGTCAACCTGTAGAATCTCATGTCTGCTTCTTGATAACCTTGATAAGCATGCACATATCTTACACAAGGGAGGATTCTTTATCAGAACTGATGTTTTAAGGATTAAGTTACAGGGAAACTGCACTCCATATGCAACACAAAATAAAACCAAACACAGCCCAAAGTGTAATAATGTCAGAAGAGAAATAATTTGAATGAGGTGGCTTGTTACAAACTGCAGTCTATTTGGAACAGAAGTCCAGTCCAACTGCTTTCTCCCAAGTCCTGGAAGGTTTAAAGGCTCAATTAGTTATGTTCTGCACAATGCTGTGAAGTCCTCATGCAGGGCTGCGTAAAAAAGCAGCTCTTTCATTTGTACAATGCTGTGAGATCCTCATGTAGTGCTCCATAAAACAGTAACTCTTTTATGGTCTACCACAAAATTATGTATTTATGCTTGTCTGGAGCACAGAAATGAAGAGCCACTGGAAAAGATGAGAGGGACATCTAGGATTCTGAGTATTGGTTAAGGTCAACAAGCAATGAGTATATTACATAGCTATGTCTTTCATAACATACCTCTACTTTTGAAGAAAACAGGGGAGTGTACCAAATCATTCCCTTCAGTGGAGTTATGCCACTTTGTACTAATAGAGGATGATGGACATTCTACGTTCTTAACAGAAAGGCATACCTTCTTGTGAATTCATAATCTGATGACTTCTAGGAACAATAAATGTATTTGTTTTTTCAAAGTCTGTCAGTATGACAAATGCAGTAAACCAAAAGAATTATCTAAACATTATGCTGTTAGAATGTAATTCATATACATCTACATAAGCATTTTAAAAAATAAATAAAAAAAGAAAGTACAAGACTCCATCATGTCCATGATGAACTTCAGTATCCTAGCTGATCAGCTTTGGAAAGCATAGCAGTCCATGCAAAGGAAAAGGTCTCTGTTGGATAAATTTCTGTGTTTTTTTGCAAAACTTTACAACAAAGACGTGACCTAATTTTTTCTCTGTTTAATAGTCACCTAATAGTCCATATAAACCCATTTTCTTTTCTGTCAGTGCTAAGTGTGCTCATTTGCTGGTGAGAGCCCTGAAGCTGTAGTCCACAGAGATTGAGGAAGCTCTCTTTTTGGAAGACAGGTGCGACACAACCCTGTAAGGTTCACTGCAAATCCCAGAGCTGGTCTTAGCATTTTATCTGGGAACAGTTTCGTCCCTGTGGGAACTTATCAGGGTGTAGTGCAGCAGGGAGTCTGGCACCAGCCATGTGGGACTAGGCACTCATTTCTCTGGTCAAAGGCACAAGGAAATCAAACTCTCACAGGGAAAATATTTCTTAGTTCTGGAAGCCTGGGGTTTTTTGTTTTGTTTTGGTGGGGTGTTTTTTTGTTTTGTTTTGGTTTGTTTGTTTGTTTGTTAATTTATCTGTATATCATGTTACATTTTTCAGCAATGCCATCCTATCTAAGCAGAGTGAGCACAGCGTCTTCTTGTGTTATACAGATTTTGAAGCCATGTAGGATTTGTAATAAGGTCAGAAAATAGGGTAAGAAAATTACCTGCAAGTACTTGCTCACCTAGAAGAAAAGTACTGTCAAGTCTGGCATAAAGCAAAGTTGCGATGTTTCCAAAAATACAAAATGCATTTGTTTTGCCTTGCTAGTGGAGCAGGAGCCCAGGAGTGAAAAGCTAAGGAGAACCCTCAACTTCTGGCAGCTGTTACGCTTTGATGACTTCAGTAACAATTTAAGGCAGCTGAGGGTTTCCCACATGGGTCCTTGCTCCCTGCTCTGCTACTGACTTGCTGTATTGACAGTCTCAGTTTACTAATTTGTGAAGAAATGGCTGCAGTAGTGTTTTTTCATGATCAATCAGCAGTTTCCAAAATATTTGAATATCATAGTGGAATAAAGCACAAATAGTTTAGATCAGATTTTGATGTGGTATGAAAATCAGGATGTTAATACTTCTGTTTCAGATCAGTCTTACAGTTAAAAGTATGTGCACTACCATCCTTCCTCTTAAGACAGTCAAATGTATTCACCTCTACTTAGAGAAAAAAGCCATGAAATAACCATAAATTGCTTCAGCAAATTACAGTCTAGACTTGCTGATTTGTTTTAACAACACAAGATATCAAACCCATATGCAAGCATTATTGTAAACTGCTGTTCCTAAATGCCTGTAAACGCATTGTCCTGTAGACTAAGTATCACTGCAGCCAAATAATTACTTAGATTTAATGTGGAATTTGTAACAGGAAAGGAGTATTCACTGTGTCACTTGTAGTAGTCTGGTTTTTCTCTTCCCCTGACATCTTTAGACAGTGTGGCTGGATCATCACTATCGTTTGACAGCCATGCAGCTTGCAGAAGATGAGAAGGCAATTTGTGGTTACATAACACTGACACAGACAGTGAGCTGTGTACCTTCAAAAGGAAAATGAAACAGGAGTCAGGCTGTCTTTCATTATTAATGCTTTTTTGTGGTTGTCCAAGTTTATCTTTATAATTCATAGTACCCGCAAGATGTACTCATTTCCTGCAGAACAACAGCTGTGGAACGCATGGAGGATTTACCTTTGTGGTTTCCCAGTGACTGAGCTTTGCCTCCTTCTAGAAGGTGGTGAATGTTGCCACTGATTGCAGTGCTCTTTTCTCTTTAGATAGGCTGCTATGTTCAGCTAAGTACATATACCTCAAGCACAGGGCAGTCACAAGTTCATAGTAATTTCCAATGAAAATAACATAAAATAACAGTGGCAATAACATATGAAACCTGTGCTTTTCACGGGCCAAAGGTTTTTACAAGCTCTTCATTGTCAGATAGAATGGTACAGGTCTTCAAGATTTTCAAAGCTCTGGGTAAAGTCTTCTGACTGTATTGTACCCATGACAGTGGCTTCTTTAGCTGGGACCTACTGGTTGCATCACTGGCTAGTTAATTTTGGGAACTGGAACTATTAAATGCATAGAGTAATTGTGATGCTGAATTTCTGTAGTAAATTAGCGGCCTGTAGTGTTCAAAATAAAATTTAAAAATGTCACACAGACACAATAATCAAGTAAATCTGTTCCCTACAAGTAAAATATTGCAAAAGTGCATTTTAAATATGGAGCAACTGCACCTGCAAACAAGGCATGATCATTCCTCACCCTCTGCAGTGTAGATTTTGTGGGATGAGTTTGTTTCCCTGTGTCCTGTGCACTGCTTTCCCAGACTGTGCAGCAGAACAAGGCCAAGGCGATATTCTAACCAGACTGCTTCTTCTGCACACAGACCTTTTAAATGCACACTGAGTAGTCTAACATCTGACTAACTGCACTTAGCTCATGCAGGAGTTTCCCCCCACTCCCGTGGGATAAGGCAATGGTTTTGGGGAGAACTTTGTAGTGAACATAGCAACAAGGCACTTGCAGTCTTCTTTATACAATCACTTTTTCAAACTCACTCAGCTTTATCAAACTCAGCAGATAAATAATGTATGTCCTTCCCATTTCCTATGTGAGATCATGAGTGAGGAGCTGCTTCTTGACAGATGTCCAGTGAGTATTTTCAGAAGTGTGTTTTCAGTCAAATGTAACCATTATAGCGGTCTAGTCAATTTAGCAGTGGCATCTCAGTTTTCAAACTTCAGCCAAGTTTTCTCATAGCTGTGACTAAAGAGGGTCAGTTAGAACTTCCTAACAGAACAAAAGAGCTCTTTTTCTCTTCTTAAAAGTACTTCAACACAATATTTTTTCACCTTCAGGAATGCAAAAGTTGGTGCCCCTCAACCAGGGAAGGAAAAAAAAGAAAGAGGACATTTTGATAGTCTGTAGAGAGGAATGTAAAATGAAAGTATGTATGGCACAAATCCTAAGGACTTTACTTAGAATTATTACAGACATTTAGGTACAACTTCTTTTGGCATCCATGGGACATCAGGATTTGGGGAAGATCCTTTCCTGCAGAAACAAAAAGGCATTTGTGTTATTGAATAAAGGTGGAAAATGAGAACAGTAAGAAGGCACTGGTAGAATATCTATGCATATTAGGTTTGACCTAGATTATAAATTTCAGTTATGTTTGCTAAGAACTCATATAATCAACTATATGTAAAACTGCAAGTAGTAAATCCACACAAATTACAAACCAAGAGTTACAAATCACCTCTAGTACCCTAAGCTGTAATTTCTAAGGAACTCAGACATTCCTTCATTTTTACAATTACAAAAATGTTAATTGTCTTGCTTAGTAGCAAGAAGAATCAAGACATTAAAACACACATTCTATCTAAATATTGCCCACTTTAATATAGGTTGGACCATTTCATTTGAACTTCCTGCAAATGCTTAAATATAACATTCCATCATTTTATCACTACATAAGCTGTGCTCTACACATAGGAATCACAGCAGAACACGGTGACCCATAGGATCACCTAGGAAACTATTGTGTTGTTAATAGACCATGTTCTCCCTTCACAACAAAATTATGGAATCAAAATCGAGACATACAAAGTGCATACTGTATAGACCCAGTTGACTTAATATAACACTTGGGCAGTATTAGCATATTGACTCTTACTTCTGATTTACAGGAAAAATATACTGCAAGGTGTTGCAAACTCTTGCAATTTATAGAAACACAGATTAAATGTATTGAGTAGGATCAAGTCCAGCAAATTCAAATAAATCCCATACATTACCTGTGGATCTCTTCAATACACTGGTGAACATCAACTGCTTTGTAAGATCTTACTTACTAACTTGTCGTGAGATCACAAAACATTTTACCTAAACTATCAGTAAATGTAAACCTAAGTAAATACCGAGTAAATGAAAGATGATACTGAATCTAATGATAAATTCCATTAATTAGGACTTTCTATCTCACTCTGATTTTCAGAAGTAAAGTATTTTTTGAGCAATTGCCTGAATTACTTGTCTCAGAAGTGATCCAGTGACAACACTTAATTTATGATGAGTTTCACAGTAGCTATTTTTTTGTCAACATTTGCAAATTTTAAGTTCAGAAATAGTTTGTAGTTCATGTAGTGGAATAAGTTCTTGTTCCTTTCCAATTAATGTCCCTGGGGTTTCTAGCAGCAATACCTTTGAGAAGAATGCTGTGGCTGAAACTTTCAATTGCTGTAGTAATGCATCTCTAGTACTCACAGTAGAACTACCATGTAATTGAGGGGAAGATGGTAACAACTAGTATTTTTAGCAGCCATCTATTTACTAAGAAAAGTGCTGATGACTAAATATTTTGTTACACATGCACAGATCCAGATTCTGCTTGTCTTTTGCAATCAAAGATCTCCTTGATGAGTCTAGGAGAACTGAGAGTGCACGCATAGCCAGCTCACTCCCCTAAACATTGAAGGACACATTTTTCTACTTTTCTTCCCATCGAGCTTGAGCATACTCTGGAATCAGTCAGGATGTATCATGTACAATCAGTCACATACTGAAAAAACATCTAATGAAAGTGAAAATTTTTCCTTTATATTTATAATATGCTTGGGCAGGCAGTAAAAAAGAAAACAAACATTAAAAATGAATATTCAAAAACCAATGCAGTGAAAATCCACATTATAATCTAAAAGCAAGGATGCCATAAATCCTCTGCCATTCACAGGTCAGTATCTGAGTTCCATTCCTTTGATCTCTGCCAGATCCCTCAATTCACATTTGCTGGTAGTCTCATTCACTCTTCTAAAGGATATTCAGTAACTACAGCTAGGTTAGTAAATCAAACATTTCCCCGGAAATTAACTGCCTCCACTGTTAAATTGCCAGGAGAATCTCTGTGATGGCTGTGCCAAGGCTAGCTAGCTATTTCCCAAGTAATTCCTGGATGTAATTCAGGAAGAGACCACTGCTCTTTGGATGTGGCCACCATGTCTGCCCCCATCAGACCACAGCCATTGAGACCTGACCCAGGGTAAAATACCCAGTTCTTTCACCAAGAATTTCAGGATACAGCAATATGAGAATCTGAAAAGCATCGTGAATAGTAGCTCTGTTGTATTACTAGAAAAGTACGTGAAATTTCAATAACTCTTAATTCTCACTACAAGGGGTCTTTCACCGGAAAGCTCTCACACTCTGGCATCTCGGTTTGAGTTCAGATCCTGAGATTCATTCACTAAAGGAAACTCCACTGCTGGAGTATCATGGAGACTTTTATCTCATAACATCCAGATGGTTGTTATTGTAGTTAGAGATGATCTGGCCATTAGCTCTCACTTCTGCTTCTATGATGCTAGTTCTTCAAGAGATGTTATGATTGTAAATGACGCAGTATGATTCTTTACACTAGAGAAGGGCTGTTAAAATGTATATATTCAACTTTTTTCCCTCTTGTCTGCAGAACGAGGCTGAAGACATATGCACAGTTTCTTTGGGTTTCCACAGAAAGCAATTTCAGGACGTAAGCTGTCTTCCTTCCTAGTCAAAGCTTCCATCTGTGGCTTGCTTTCTGAAGCTGTAAGGCAAGCAGTTCCTGCAAGAAAGGGCTGCTGACATCAAGTCTTGTTTGGGGCAGATCTGGAGTGCAGCTTGAGATTATAACTTCCCTTATTCTTTGGTTCTTTTTAGAAAAGCTGCTGTTAGACAAAAGGCAGTTGATTATTTTAGAGAAATTTTTGGGTTCCCTGGTAAGTCTGGATGCATAGCCACCCACAATTATCTGAAGATATTAAAATTTAAGACCGAGGCATGACAGAAGCAGAAATTTTAAACATTACCATATACATTTCTTTTTGTGGCCTTCAAAGACATTAAATTTTACAGATCCTACACCAGTGTTCTACTTACTGACCTTTAAGGACACATTCAGCATTTTTATATTCACTGCTGCCTTTTCCAAAAATGGGGCTTCCACATAATGGCAAATGAGTAAAAAAAAAGAAATGCAGAGGAAATACTCAGTTAAAAATAGATAATAGAATTAATTCTTGAATTTAAAGGAATAGTAATGCATTTTTATCTCATACTTCCAGCACAATCTCATAAAAACCTAGTTAGGTCTTAGTTATGTATTTGCTTGATCTTCTTACAATGATATTAATAGAATTATTTTTTTATTGCTTAAGACACAAAACAAAAGTAGTGGGCATGTGAAAATATCTGGTTAGACTATGCCCTTGAATTTCCAAGGAAGTTGGATGTATGCTAACATGGTTTTGAAAAGGCACAATGTTCATTTTAACAGCATGCTCCTGGCCTTTACCAAAAACCAGTGAAATGTGAAAAAAGACCAAAGAAGTGCTTGTGCAAGAAAACTCTGTTGGACACTTTGGTGGACCTAGACAGATGGAAGTCTTTGCCTTTTAATAACAGGGTCTCATCATAGAACAGACAGGAAATTCAGGTTACTGGTGGTCCAATTTTATCCTCAATCAGTGTGGTTATCACTATTAGTGTTTTTGATTTGACTTGTCAAATTTTTTAGATTTGAATTGTCAAATTTTTTATTGATAAAGTGAAACACTTCTTTTGAAGCAAGGAAGCTTAAAAAGTTGTCAGTGCCTGAGTCCTTTAATTAAGGACAACAGCAGGAAGACAGTAGAAAGAGGGAAAGACTGAAAGAGGGAAACTGGGTCTGGTTTTTGTGGTTGCTGTGGTGTGTTTATTACTGGTAAGACAGAGAAGAGAAGACAGCAGCTGTTGGAGAAGTGGAAGAGATCTGGAAAAATGCAGAGATGGATTATCTGCACACAAAAGTTGTGAGTTGAATGTAACTGCTGAGCATTCAACAGAAGTTTGTTCCATATCCAATCATCTGATAGACCTCAAGGACGACAATATCCAGAAAAGTGTCTGGAGTCCATAATGAAGTTGAGAGAAGCACGCAGTGGAAGAGGAGAGGAAAAATAAGGTTTGCAGACATGAGCTGATGAGACAACTCAAAAGACAGATCTGTGACTGGTAACAGAAAGCCATCATATGACCAAATGAAACAAAAGGTGGAAGGAAGAAGCAGAGAAGAAACATGGTAGTGATAGTCTATGGTCACATCTTATGTAGAAATCATCAGGATATTTAGGATATCATCAGAAATAACAAAAGGCTTAGTGATACTCAGAAAGCTGGGAGAAGATGAAAAAGTAGAACTTAAGATCTAGGCTAAGAGAAGTCAGGTCTGCCCTTCAGAGGAGCTCTTGTTAAAGATCAGTAGACGAACAACGGCAGATGGCAGAAGATAGAACTGAAAAATGAGTACAGTGTGAGTTTCAAGACTCAGAAGAGTAGGCCAGCAGGCAAAAGGATCCCTGTGGTATCACAAAAGGTCCCCAACCCATTCATCACTTTGGGAGTGCCATCACAGTGCCCCTCTTACAATAGATAAGTTTATAATTGTATAAACTTAAAGAAAATATTCACAGAAGTGCTGTAAATAAAAGGACAAAAACTAGTCATGTGCTATTAAGCAGCCACCACAGAATCTACCAGAATAAATTACTTAGAATGTGAAACAAGTGTTTGCTAGGCAGACAGATGATCAGAGAGCTGGATGACTTTGGTGAATTTTCCAATATGATCAGGCCAGAAGATCTGCAGCACAATGACAAAATGGGAGACATTTGGATAATCAATTGTCCAAGATGATCTCCTATCCCTTGGTCAACCTGAAAAGTCTACCCATCACTCTATTATTGAAGCATACAAATTAAAGAAGTTATGACAACAAAAAATCATTATCTGAAAGTCAATCAAGACTATCATGTGTTCTTGAAACCACCTTGCATGTTTTAGTACAGATTTGTGATGCTTGTTTAAAAATCGTCAACCTCTGAGTGATAAGTATTGGAGTGTGGCTTTCAGAGAACGGGGTTTACAAACTGCAGTAAGGCAATAGATGGCACAAATGTACTCATTATTTGTCCTTTACCAAAGAAGGCAGTGTGTAAGTGAACCATAAGAAGTTCCTTAAGAGCCCTGAGGACTATGGAGAAAGCTTATGAGCATAAGCCTAGGAGGCATTGGCAAGATATGCAACATCTGTGTTTGGAGCAGATAAGACACACAGCCCCTTGGACAAGCAGAGATCTTTATTCTCTCCCACTAATAACATTCTCAATGGGGTGCAGGTGTCTCCTGTTATTCTGAGGAATTCCATCTAGCTCCAACTGCCAGGACTTAAGAAGCCAAATATGCACAAAGTGCATCCACCCAGTGCACACTATTACATCGTGTAACAGTTGCGGAATGGTGGTGGATAATTCACTAGGAAAGCTGGAGGCAAGACGGCATGGTTTCCAGAGTCACCCAAATGCCAATATTGTAAATACTACACATATGATGATGATCTGCTTTACCTATTTACAACACATGGGGAGCTGGAGGTAATTTTGTTTGTTATCAGAATAATATCTGAATACTGATGAACTCATTAGCTGATCTGAAAATCTGGAAAGGACTCCCAAAGGCAGTGGAGGTCCCAGTTCAAGAGACTAGGGAAATTAGGAAAGTCACACTGGAACTTTAGTGTCAAATAATTGCAAGGGGTTTTTTTTGGACCACTTTATGGTAAATAGCATTTTTATAGCACCTTTTGTTATTGAAATTCTTCAAATTTTTTTTCCCTGCTTACTTTTTCTGCCTTCACAGAAAAGCAAGAGAAGGACAAAAAGTGTTTTACAAAAAGCAACACCACCTGTTTTATTATATGAAATGTAACACATATACTTCTTTCTCCTCTGCATATATACACCAAATAAATATAGCCCATATGGCACTCTGAGTATGTATGTGCTCACATTCATGCCACACATAGTTATCCTTTCAAGAAGTCACCTGCTAACTTGTGCTGTTCTGCAAACTGGAAGTGCTCTTACTGCTGCAATACAGCACTGGAGAAGATGCTGATCTGTAGGACAGATGTTATCCCTGAAAAAATTCAAAGTCTGGTAGTGTATAAAACATTGATTTTTCTGCTGAATTAAGTATTGATTTAATTGGAGCTTCTTCTGCCTCCAATTTTGAGTTCATGGAACACTATTCTAAGGCTTGTACATATTGCTTGGTGGTTTGCAATATTTCAGTAATGCCTTGAGGCTTTCTGTTTCATTGCAATTGCATTTACAGCAATAAACTGTTCAACAAATATTGAATTTTATTAAACTGGCAAAATATGTGATAAAGAAAGCTAAACAAGCCCACTGTCAGCTGTGGCAAAAATAAACAAATGTTTTCTTTTAAATGCTATCATAATGTACAAACAAGGCTCAAAAAAAACTAAAATGCAGTATAATTCCAAAACTGAAGTGCGTATAAAATTAAAATTCAAGAGAAAAATAGTCACACCATGCAGCTGCAGTTCCACTACGGGAGAGATTCATCATTCCATGTGTAAGGAAATCCTTAGCCATTTTCTGCTATCTGTGGCCACAGTGCATTGCTCTTTCAACTTAACTGAGAGACTGGAGCGCCATCCCTAGGCTGGAGCAAATGATCCTCCTCCTTTAAAGGTTTTTTTAGGGTTAATTTTCACCTGTCTCTGTTCACTGGTTGAGAACCACAGAGCAGTTGCACCAGCACAATGGAGGAGATACTGTTTTCTCAGGATGACAGGTGGACAAGATGGGCAACTCTTCACACAAGCCTTGCTGCCTAATCTTACATGTGGTAGAAGTATGGATCCCCTAGAAATGACACCCTCTAGAATCTTTTCCCTTTGCTTTCTACTTTCCCCTCCCATCTTTTCTCCCATGAACAAGTCTGTAAGGAGACAGCTATGGCCTTGCATCTGCTGAGCTTCTTGAGCAGCCATGGAATGACCATCAGGGTTCACCTTCCAGCCACCCGCAGCAGCACTGCCATACTCATGCTGAGCAGCAGGCAACTCACCCCACAAGTCCCCATATGCTTTCAGTGGGAAATAAAAATAGTTGATTCATTTTCGTTTTCAGTTGACTACATATAGTTTCTATAGACTACATATAGTTTCTCCTAATTTCCTCTTGTATCCTGTCTTGAGTATTATAAAGCTACAGTTTGCATGTTATGGTTTTATCATGACTATACATATCCAAGATGGGTAAAGCAGAGGTGAACAGTGAAAGGCAAAGCAACTGCTGCCATATTAGAAGGCAAGTTAGTGTCTTCTTTTTCTATCAGGTAATATGGGCAGTCATAGAAACATGAAATCCATCCTCTGATGCAATCACTCCTATTTTGTCTGTTCTTAACACCTGTCACTGACAGACTCCGTAATTTGCCCAAGCAGTCTCATACAACATTTAATTAACTTCACCGTCTTTTTTAACTTGGTTGGTTGCAATTTTTCTGCAAATGGAACATGGTTATGATTGATAAAAAAGATCTCTTTCATTACTCAAGGCTCCATAGCTTTCTTTTAAGCTGATCATCTTGTTCAGGACATATATTTTCCAGAGGTCCCTGATGGGAAATGCATGGCTGCTCTTCAGGCCAGTGAAGAACTTTATTCAAAGACACTCTTTTAAAAGTCTGGTGACTGCAAAATATACACATAAACTAAGAGGTGTGATAATTTCCTTAACTCACCAATTAATCAATGTATAAAAACTTGCAATCTCACATCTTTATAATAATGAGAGAAAGGAAGAATGTTACTGATACGTAAGGCCTTATAAAGGAAAGGCTTTGTAATATGGCTCTGGCCTGTTACTTAGGCTAAGTAGAAGGGAACAATGGGAGAATGACTCAACTGGAATAGAGAGACGTGAGAACCTGAGAGACTGCTGTGTGACAGTCGCGTGTCCACCTCGTGGTGTGTGGTGGTTGGTTGACTTGGGCTTGTTGCTCCTTAAAACTATGTAAACTGATAACCGGTTAACTGCTTAAAGAGGCCAGGATTTTTGCAATAAAGAGCATTCTTTTGCATCTGCCTGGGGTCCCTACGTTGCTCATCAGTGCCACAGAAGAACATCACCAGGGTGAAGAAAGGAGATGCTCCGGAGTTTTGTGTTGAAAACAGTAATAGTCTATTCCCTAAGAGACAGAGATTTCTTAAAAGCAGTTTCTTCTGTTTCATTTTCAGTGGCTGTAGCAAGGCTAAGCAAGGACAGGATACACCCCTCCAGGGATAGTTCATCTAACTAAACACAGATATTGTCAATGAAGACATCTGCAGCTGAGTTAGTCTGCTCAATTCCTTTTATAGTTAATGGAAAGGAAGAGTTTCATTTGGTTGTGAATCACCCTATGCCTTGGACACCTTCTATAGGATGAAATGTACCCCACAAATGCATAATTTGCTCCACTGAGTATAAATTGAACCTGAGATAAATAGCTTGTATATAGACATTTATACCATTTATACCATTTATATGCATTTAAAGTAAAGTGAGAGGAACCCTTCTGCTGCTGACTTTTAACAGGAACAGTTTCCATGGATGGAGTCATACTATTTGCAGGCAAAATCACAGCCTTGTTTTGATTAACTTTTTTCTGGAGCTGCAATCAATTAACACTCACTCATGAAGATTGTAATGATGTATTGTATATTCTTTTTAAATCTTATATAACAGCTGTAGTGTGTAACAATGTCATGGTAATTAGAATCATAGTTTTGACTATTATGAGGCATTTTCTGCTTGGTTTGTGCTTCTAAAATGTAATTTCTGTCATTTGGCAGCCACATGGCCAAGACTGTAGCAAGGTGGGGGAGATGTGTAAATGATTTACTAAAGTTTCTATCCCAAATCAAAGCTAGCAACACCCCAGGAAAGAATCCTCTATTTTCATTATCAATCCATGAGAAAACTTCCTCCCCTCCAAAATTTTTCTTCCGAGATCAAGCAAAGAGGGCAAATTTGAGACTTCCTGGTAGCTCAGGGTGCAACTGAGGCTGCCCTACCAAAAGCACCCGTGGAGAAACTCCCCAGGCCATCTCATGGAGCAGGCTCAGAGCACAGAGGTTTGCACTTGGTGGGGGATACCTGCTATTGCAGTGCTCATGCTCTGCTACTGCTCCTCTAGTCTGTTTCTGCCCCCACAAAGAAGCCCCAAGCTGAAGAAGAACTGAATGAAGCAAAGAGTAGATTAGCACTGAGAAAATCAGCAAGTGTCTAAATTCAGGATTTTGTAGCAGGGTACATAGTCAAGACATTGTAGGCCCTTTAATGAATTTCATTTGATTCCCCGCTGAGCTGGTTTATACGTTTGATGTGCTCGTGGCTCTGGTAAAATAAGAACACAACTGAGGTGGCTGCTGTTAATACTGATGTGCTTTACTACTGCAATGGTTGTGTTCACTGCAGCTCCTCCAGACATGCCCCATTCTTTGGACACAAATTCTACTTTTCTAACCTGTGATTTCAGTATGAGAGCAATTGGTTGGACTGGTAAAACAGCAGCTAGCTGGCAGTGTGGAAGCTCATAAAGGCTGGTCAAGCAGCCTCGAACAATTTGTAAGGAAAATGAGGGATTAAATAACAAATAATGAGGTATATATTGCCACTAAGTTTCTAAGAAGTCAAAGCAGGAGAAGGGCTGGAATACCTAGGAAAAAAAAACCCAAAACCAAAGCAATGTTGAAATTTGACACCTCACAAACTTACCCAAACTGCAGCAGGACCTGGCAGTGCACATTGTAAGCAGCACATAAAAGAAATGTGTGTGAATAATAAATAATAAATAGTAATATGGTTGAAAGCAAGAATAAGGACTTTCCATTTGGCAGTGCACATTGTAAGCAGCACATAAAAGAAATGTGTGTGAATAATAAATAATAAATAGTAATATGGTTGAAAGCAAGAATAAGGACTTTCCATTTGGACAGTTAGATTATGCATAAATGGGGAATAAGTCTTTTGTTTTGCTTTAGGAGTTTACATGAGCTCCCTGTATTTTGATTTTCTCATCTCAAATACTGAGATGAGAAACATGTATACAGAATCTGGTTATTTTCCTTAGTATGAGGTGATGTGTAGCTCAAGGAACAGCATGGAAGTCATTTCTGCCTCTGCTGAAGCAAGAATGGATTATATACCAGTGACAAACTGTCACCATCATTTTGCCTTGGCAGGTAGAATAAGCAGTTCCTCTATCTTTCTTTTTAAGGATAAAAACAGAAATCACTTTATCCATGAATAAAACATGCTGTCCTACAAAGAGATCATTTCCTCTCCAAATCTAGTGGCTGCCCAGACAAAATCATCTCAGAAACACCACAAAAATAATGAGATGTAGCTGAACACAAGGAGAGAACTTGAGAAAGGGAGCAAAGTTAATAAATAAGGATGGGGGAAAGCACAGGAGAATTCTTTGTGAGACAGACATGTGGTTCAGAAATGAGAAGATTTTTAAATGGCCAGGATGTCAGGAGGGTGTTAAAGAAACATTCCAAGAGCAGACTTCAGCCCAGGGAGAATACTGTAATTCCCTTAACTTCAGTACAATTTATTTCAAGTCAGTCAAAAAAGACCCCAAATGTATATGACACATTACTGCAGCTATGAGGAGATGAGTAACTGGGCTGGGAGCTGGAGAGGTGAGTGCAGGACGGAACATCTGACCCTCCTTGACAGCTGTCTGCAGCGTCCCCGCCATCCTTGAAGGAAATCCATGGGATGTGCTCAGCTGCAGACCCCCAGTCCCCAGCCCTCCGGAGCTCTGTGTCTTCCCAGCTGACCGGAGAGGGGCTTCCTCACATCCCACCGCTGATCGTCCTCTTTTCTCGGGCAAGAGAGAAGCACTCCTCCCCGCCGCCAAGGCAAGACATTTCTTTCTTCTGCTATGCCCTCAGAGGAGCATTGCCGCTGCAAGCACAGGCTGCCGAGCCGTGCTGAGAGAGAAGGGCACGGCCCGGGCAGAGCGGAGAGCTCGGCTGGGGCAGCTGCGGTGCGCACAGAGCGCTCCTGCCGCCCCGGCACCGCTGCGCTGGCACGGCCACGATCGGCCACAGCCCGGCGGGGCTGGCCCCGTTCCTGGCATCCACCCCGAGGGACGGAAAGGAGGCTGCCCTGGCCCCATGTCCCCTCCTCAGCTCCCGCTCGACCCCGGCAAAGGCTTCTCCTTACTGCAAATTTGCTTTAGCTACAGGAAAAAGCAGCTTCCAGCACCAAATTCAAGCCTCTGCAACGTATTACAATTAATGAAGTCTTACAATTGTTTAATGCCCACAGGCACAGTTAAGACTCTGCAAAAATTGTTAATTAAGTACGCTGAGAGGTATCTTAAGGAGAGAAGTTTCCAGCTTGAGTACACTCAGCTAGTAAACACGAACTTTGAAACACAGGCTACCTGACTGTGGAATCAGAAACTTGGATTTGTAGTGTTTGCAGTGTTTGTTCACCTCGGTGCCACTTTAGAATCAGTCTCAGAAGGCTCTCAGGGTACGGTTTAGAGTATCAAGCCATAGACAAAGTGCTGTTTTACTTGCCTAAGGGTTGCTAACATTGTCAATTCATCAAGTTGATTTATATTTCTTTTCCCCAGCTTTCCAGAAGTGTCTCCTCTTTGCCTTTTCTCATGTCATGCCGAATGATGTGATTCTGGCATGTTCTCCATTTTTGTGATCGTCAATAGCCAGGAAGATTTATAGCCTGAGGATAAAAAATTCCTCTGGCTATGGTCTCCTCTTGTTCTTTAGCTTAGGAGTCAGAAAGAGAGAATTACTTTAAATTTACTGTAAATACTAGTGCTGAATTAAAAATTCAAAATTATACCACTTTGCTACGTATGTTCCAATATATAATATTTTGTGCTGGTCAAAATGATATGAAAAGCCTCAAATTTTTAAAATGACTGAAAAAAATTTTACTTGCCATTTCTTACTGTGCTGATGCTGTGATAAAACCTAAAAGTATATAAAAAATTCTCCTGTATATATTACCCATCACAGTAATTCTCTTAAAGCAAATGCATTAATCTATTTTCTTACCTATGTTTTTTTCACTTTGGTAAATTTTTAATTTGATATAAGAAAATATCTGAAGCTCTGACATTAATAAATGAATGCCGAGTAGGATCAGACTCAAAGGCAGACTCAAAGCACAAAGTCCTTAAATTGAATGACTCAAATTTTTTAAATACCCTATATTTTTCATCCACTGATTTAACTTCTGCGACTGATCTTTGGCATCGCTAAAGAAGTAATATCTTTAAATGCTCCTTACATAAAATGAAGTTTGTCCATATCTTTCACAGTGGAAAAGTGCATCTTAACAAGCAAATGAATCATTGATACACCAAGGATAAATTCTCATTTTATTCATTCACAACATACATGGGTCCTACATGCGTACTTTTTTCCTTGTGTCATGCTGTCCTGGAGTTATTTTCTCCTATGTCCTACTTACTTGAAGGATGCCACCATTGTCACATTACTAAACTAACACCCCAACATTACTGAACTAAAAGCTATCCTAGATCTTATTTATTAGGTGACAAGCCTAAATGTCTCTATATGCCCCATATCTCATGCACAGGACACAGACTCCCATGCTTTTCATAAGCTGCAAATTAAATTATTATGTTTTTCTTCCTTAGCAGGTGTCACTTGTCTGAACAGCAATTCTGACTGGATTATTATTGAACTGACTGATTGGCTTCATAATGAAAGAGAAAGGTTTTTTAACAGAACACTGAGCAAAAAAAACCACCCCAAACGACTTTTTTTTTCATTTTCATTTAATAAATGTAGAAATAGCTGTGTACCTACAAAAAGTAGGTTGTGGGTTTTCTGCACTTTTAAATAATGCCCTCAAACAACCTGTGCATTTACAACTTTGTACGTGAGATTGGGATCATGACCTTCCTACTTGGCTCCAGCAGAAGTGGCAGAAAATAACAGAAGAGCAGAAAATGACAGATCCAGAAAAGAGATTTCACATGACTATTCCCTTTTTAGAGCATTTTAAGCTTTATTAACAAAACACTTTAAACTTTGAATTAAGTGATTAAGCTCTTTGGCATTAGAAAACAGCTTTGAAAACCACTGTTTTCGTTTCCAAGAAGAAAAAGCTTAATACGAAAAACATTTCTGTTTCCAACTATAACAGTATCTGGCAAAATGTGATATTGTAACAGTAATTCCTGTCTCTTGGTGAGTGTGGATGGCTTTCTGCTCCACAGTAAGAGCAGAGGTATGCAGTGGAAGGGTCAGCTTTGAGCTTGGCAGAACACAGCATATGTGATTTTAGGCAAGTCGTTTGAGACCACGTCCAAGAAAGGCAGAAAGCAACACTTCCAGTGCATAACTTCAGGGCCTGGTCTCCTCTTACAGTTCAGGTGAAGGACTGCAGGTCTCGGGAAGGAATCCAACATAACTGGGGAATTGTCTAAATCTAGCCAGGGGAGAGATCAGAGCTATCACTGAGAACAGTAACTGGACTGAGTGCCTGGGGGGTACTATCTCCTGCCTCCTGCCAAGACAAAGATGTGGGCAGGTGCACAAGCATAGAGCTAGATGTGCAGGGAACAGAAAGTCCAAACACCTCCCAAACACACAATTCTGAAATTTCAGCTCCTTCAGCATTAGATGACACCTGACTAGGCTTTTAAAAGGATCAAAATTTTTTATTTCTATGCTTAAAAGTTCTATCTGTCCCACATGAGGCATTCCAGCAGCACTGGCTGAACTCTGCAAGCTAATTTTTCTTTTTACTTCAGCTATTTCAATGTAGCCTGTAAGTGCAGAGCAGGTGTGTGCTAAATTCTTTATGGATCAGGATCATAAGCAGTCTGTATTCATTCCTTTACTCGTAGAACAAGAGTATCAGTTCCCCACTCACATACTATGAGAATAAATATATAAAAGTTTTTGGAAGTGTTCACATAATACAGACACTGGCATTTTAAAATTACAGGGAAGGACAGCTGTGCTATACAAGGTCTAAACAATAGTCACTTAAAAGATCAGAAACCACTTTCGAATGAAGAAAAGTCAGGCACACCCTGTCTTTCTAGACCATCATTTGAATTCCAGTTGAGGCCTTTTAGCTGTCGAAGTTATATGTAATTACACGGCAGATAGTATTAAGAATTAGTAGTTTATTCTAGCCAGAGGGGGAACATAATAAATAGAGAAAGCTTTTTTGATACTAAGGTTCATTTGTTGATGGAGCTAGGGGATTAATTTTGAATATGGAGTCTGAGGCATTTCCCATAAAAGGTCTTGTCAGAGTTAAATGTCAGACAACTAAGTTTCTGGCAATATTTTCTAAAATAGTTTCTTTAGTTTCTTTAACTTTTTTATATGGAGTTAAAAATCCATTGCTTTATTATTTCTTTTTTAAAATATCTTCGGCAGAGCTACATGAATTTAATAACTATACAGTATTGATACCGGGAGCCCTATTTACTAAGAAACACTTCATCTCCACAGCAGAAGCTGTGATGTCAGAAGGTAATCAGTGGAGAAGACACAGAGGTGGGCACGGCTGGCCGCACTCCTGTCTGCAGAGCCCCTCGGGGCCTGTCCTGAGCCGCGGTCAGAAATGTGTCGCTGTGTCGGTTCACTGCCCATGCGGTGTCTGGGGCACACAGAGAAACCGATGGGTCACCCTGGACAGTTCATGCTCCTCTCCAGGATTCCAGGGGCAGGAAAAGCACTGGCAGTCCTCACGCTGAACCCAAACCGCACCGGGTACATCTTCGCCCGGCGTGTGTTCAAGATGCACAACCTCATGCCATGCCAACTGGTCCTGGACAGTTTATGCGGACTATAAAACAGGAAAATCACCTGCAGCCCTTAGTGCCAGCTGCCGTTTGGGCTCCGAGGTTTTAAGCCCGGTATCCGCGAGCGGGACAGGATCGGAGCGCGGCGGGCTGGGATCGCGCGTGTGCCCTCACTGCGCTGCCGGCCCGCGACTAAGAGCCTAGGGCCGGCGGACAGGCGCCAGCTGCCTGACGCTCCGGCCCTTCGGGGCTCCCCCAGCGGGGCCAGGCTCCCTCTAGCCGCCGCGACGGTGGCGGAGGGCATGGAGGGCTCGGAGAGAGTCCTGCGGCGGCCCGGACCGGGCTGCGCGGGCACTGCAGGCAGCTCGCAGCCCCGCGCCGTCCCCGGGCGCTTCCCGGCCGGGCCTGCCCCGCTCCATCCCCGGGCGCTTCCCGGCCGGGCCTGCCCCGCTCCATCCCCGATCGCTGCCGGCCGGGCCTGCCCCGCTCCATCCCCGGGCGCTTCCCGGCCGGGCCTGCCCCGCTCCCGCCCTCCCGCCAATGACGGCCGGGATCGTCACCGTGTGCGTCACGGGGCGGCCGCCAAGATGGCGAAGGTGTCGGAGATGTACGACGTGACTTGGGAAGGTAACGCCGCGCAGCCGGCGGTCCCCGCCCGGGGCAGGGGCTCTGCCGGCCCGACCGGCCCGCGGCGGCGGGGAGGGGCGGCGCTCCCGGAGCCCCGCAGCGCGGCGGGCCCGGGCAGGCGCCGGGCGGCCGAACCCAGGCCCGGGGAACAGGGGAGAGGCGCGGCGGTTCTGTCCGTCGCCGGCTTCTCGGGCTGTGGGCTCCGGGCTGCAAAAGCGGCGACCTATGCTCGGTCCCGCAGGTCCCCACCCGGCCCGGAGCGCCCCGCCCGCGCTGCCCCGGTGCTCGGCGGCCGGCCTGCCCTGCCTCCCTGCGCGGGCACGGCGGCCCCGCTTCCCGGCCTGCCCCGCAGGGTAGATACAGCGCCTAGCAGGAAAAATGGGCTCTTGGCAGGGTCAGCAGCGTGTGTCACAGTTCATCTTTTGGGGAGTTATAAATTACCTGACATTTTCGTAAAACTTGATCATAAGCGTTTATGGGGAAACTTCAAGGTCTGAAGTGACAAAAGTTTTTGAAAATCCCATTTATAGCTTTCATTACGATCATCATTGATCATAATGGTGATTTATTTTTCACATAGCAATAGTGTTTGAGCTTTACTCGACCTTCTCAGTGGTTCTTTCATAACCAGTATTCACATGTGAGCTCAAGACAGCACTCAAGCCCTTTACAGTCTCCTATCAGGAATAAATGAATGGCTTATAATAATAGTTTTGGCCATAAAGGGGGAACCTTTATCTGTGTACCATGCAATACAGATATTATAGTGTCGAGAAGATAATGCAGAGAGAAGCTGTGTGATCTTTGGCTTTCATTTATTTACTGCCAATCTATGAAGAAATAATTGAGCAATAGAAAAATTCCCCAGTCGTGAATTATTGCTTAGTTTGGTTTTGTAGCTAACAGGACAAACATTGCATGGGATGTATTTTAGCAGATGCCAGTAACTTGTCCATTGAAATACTGCCCATGCTGTCTTTCCTGCACCTTGTTCTGTAGGACTGAAGCAAAACAAAATGGAATTCCAGACATTCAGGTTTTGGCTCAAATTGCATTAATGTCAGAAAAAGTTTTAGCTGGTATAGGAGAAAATAGTGCTATAACTGAATTACTAAGGATAAAGAAGCCAGCCTGGAGATCAGTTTATAGGTAATTTTACTTTGGTATTTGGTTGTATCACCAGTATGTCATTAGGCTAGTTGGGAAAACCTTGACTGACCACTCTTTTACATCTGTTGAATGAAGGTACAGTACTTGGAAGCTCAGCTTGGATGGAGAGCAGGCAGGCCTCTGTACATAAAGGGAGATTGTATGGATCATTACTGGTGGTGGTGTTAGATTTTCCCAGAAGTTGCTCTAAACCACCTTCTGTAGAAAAATTCCTAGTTTTTATTTTTCTTGAGCAGACATTGCTACGAAATGCAGAAATTTAGGGTGGATTTTTTCCCCCTGTTGTTCTTGGGTATCGGTGACTGGAATGAGAAATGAGCTTTTTCACAGGATGGGTGATGTGCACTGTGTAGATGTCTCTGTACATTTAGCCTGAGATTGTTTTGGCCCAGGGCATTGCTGGGTGTATATTAATGCTCTGATGTAGAGGCCAGGTGTAGGATACTCAAGCCTACTGCTTCTGGACTTGGCTAATTCATACTGAGGTGAGCTGCCTGCTCTTAGAAATACCCTCCACATTCTGTTTCCAAAAGTTCTGATTGACATTTGTTGCATTGTGCTAGGTGTAGAGTTTTGTGTATGGGTGGGGTTGAATGAGAAATTTTGGAGGACCAGCTGGTGAGTTTTATCATATCAACTTCTCAGTTGGTATCTTCAAGTGTACACCCAAATGAAAAGCTGGTGTGTGTTGGTAGGAGGGTCTGTCTCCACTTTGGAAGCACACATTTGAAAAATTCTGTATTTTTTTCCCTCTGTTTTAAGAGATGAGAAGTAAAGTGAAAAAGGAGTCCTGCAACAGACTATGCAAAGTCTCTTCCTAAAGAAGACTTTCCTCTTTTCTCTGTGTGAGCTTTAACAGATCGTGGTGTAATAAAACTTTTCATGGGTGAGGTGATCGCAGCAGTATTGTGACCTAGTTCATAGCAAAGAACTTGAACACAGTTCTGGAGATTTTACGTAGTGCATTTTAAATCTTTCTAAAATGCCTGATTTCTGTGAAACCAGGTGTATGGTTATTATGTCCTTCATGTACTGAGGCCTTTCTAAACACGACATTTTATACTTACATATTGCTCAAAGATGAATCTGTGATTCAAGGTTAGGAAAGAAGAGTAACATGAGAAAGTTAAATAGTTTGTCCCTCTCTTTGCTTTTCACTCAGGTTCTTTGAGACAGAGGTAGGAGTTTAACCATGGTTAAATTTTGTTAGGTACATGTGTAGTACAGATGGTTAGAAAAGATAACTGAAAAGAACTGTTTTTCCAGTGTGGGAAGTGTTGTTTTTATTTTTTCTTTCACTACTCTGTGTGTCAAGGTTTAAAGTGTATTTGGAAATTTGTGGAGCAGGAGAACCTCTCATTTAACTTCATGGTCTTGATCAATGGACTTAGATGATCCAAACATCCAAACAGATTCCGAGTGCTATGGCATTGAAAGAGAAGCTTATATGTGGTCATGTAACATATATTTTACAGTTTATTTACTTGAGACAGAGGTGATATGTTGCTCCTTTTTTTTTATATAGTGTTACTAATTATCCTATAAAAATGGCATATTTCCTGCTTCCTTCATATATAAAAGAATTAGAAGCTATGTGGAGTGACAGGAAGCTGAGAACTGCATGTGTAGTAAAGGTGCAGGTTGTAGCAGGTAGCATGATGTAGGTTTGCACATCACTTGGTACCTGGTGATATGCAGCCTCTTACTAGGAGTTTCTTAAGATATGTAGAACTTCATAGAATAAATATTTATCATCTTTTCAGTGCTACATTAAATATTGATTTGTCCCATGCATGGAAATACTAAAAAAAGCAAACACCTCTGTAACTTCATTTTAGGAACAGGTTTTGGAGCACGTAAATAAACCTCTATATGAAAATTAACATGATTTGCAAACAGGCAAAACAGTTCAAGAGCTATTAAAATAACAATTGACTTTCACAGAAAATGCATCTGACATATTGTCAGATTTGGGCAGAATAAACCAAGTTTTCTTAACCTTGCACAGCAGCATAGTGGTGTTAACCGATGAAACCTTGTTAAAGTGAAGCAGTGACTTTCGGCTGTCATGGCTGAGCTTCTGGGGATCCTTGAATGCTGTCGTGGCAATTCTTGTTTCAGTCAGTGATTCTCTTCAGTGGATATCAAAATGAAAAAGAGAAAGGGATGGCATATGGATATCAAAATGAAAAAGAGAAAGGGATGGCATATTCTCTAAACTAGCTTTCTTTTGATATAAACAGAAAAAGAGAAAAAATATTTTTTAAGATTTTTATTAGCTCTGAATGCCTTTTGTTTAAGTTCTCTGTATAATTAAATTAGTAGTGCTATTTTCTATATTAAAAATTGCCCTGCTTCACTAGTGGCACTTCAGAAGTTGTCATTACTATGTTCATGTGAGACTTTTCAAGTAACCCTTTTTCATTTTTGAAAATACCATATAATGCTTTATAAAGTGAAGTTTAACAGTGTGTCTCTGTAAGGGCATTTTCTTGCAAATGTGCATATCCGGAAACATGTTATATAAAGTAAGAGAAAATTCCTAGTGAACTTAAAAACTGAGCACGTCTGTCTTTAATGTCTCTAGTTATTAGAGTCCACTTTATGTGACAAACTTCCTTTCTGTGACTTAGAAACTGAATTAGTATTTAGTTTGTATGGAAAATCTAGGAAATATGAAACAGTCTAGCATTTTATCTCTGTGATAATCTATGTGCAGTTAACTGTTTTTGATGTGGGTTTGTTGTGTTCCGTGCTGTCTTTGCTCTCATTTAGTTATTCCTAATATTCAGTTGGAATCAAGGGGTCAGATCAATGTACTCTGGGTTTTATATATGGATTTATGGAATTACATCAAGCAAAGGTGAGATGCTGAGTTGTTTTTTTTAACTGAGGCCCTTTTGACAGCAGAGTTGCCAGGTTTAGAGGCAGCATCTGCAGCACCCAGCTATGACACCTGTGCCTCTGCTTGCACCTGTCAGATGAAAGGGCACAGAGGTGTGCTGTGGGTGAAGATTTGGTGTTTGAAATAGAGAATCAATATGCAAAAGAGCTCTGGAAATGTTGTGGTTGCAGGGTCCCTGAGTGACTGCCATGGTAGCAGCTATATGGCCAAGGTTACATTTCAGAGTTTGCAATTTCTGTCTGCCCAAAAGTGGCAATTTCCTTCATTTCATCAGGTGCTTTTAGATATCAGGGACTTGAAAACTATGATCCAATTCATCAGTAAGTAATTGTAAGATGATTACTTCATATCTGGTTGCTCAGGCTGAATGAACTGACACCTTACCGGACACAAAAATAAAACTTGTGGTGGACTTCTTGTGTGGTTTTAGGAAACGGGAAACGTTTGTCCCAAATGCCTCTACTTCTTTGAACTTGTAACATTTTGATTTACTCATGCCAAGCTTGCCAGTTTAGAAAAACCCAAGTCTAAAACAAATGTATCAATTGCTCAGCACCAACCTATATGTGAGAGGAGAAATTGTACTTAAAATTAGACGTTTCTTTACCATACTTTTTTTTTCTTCTAAAATCCCTAATTGCTCCTGCCCAGCCTCGTGTTATGTCTTGAAGATTTAAGTTGTTATTGTCTGACTCTTTTGATTGATTTCTTAGTAAAACATTCATCATTTAACAACATTGTAAAAAGCCTTGTGTAATTTTAGTACAGTTTGTAGTGCTTTCTTCTACCTTTTACATAAAATTCAGTATTTCTAAAATTAATAAATCTTTGATTCATCAGCTGATGTTCTATTCTTTGTCCTACAGTTTTTTTTCTGTTGCTGTAAATGTTGTAGTTGTGTGAGGAATGGTAGATGTACCTTCTGTTAATACATAATTCAGACACTATTCCATTTGGAATCACACTGGAATGAAGGCATTGATAATTTCCAAGTAAATGAGCGGTGGAAATCAGACAGCTTATTTATTTTTAGGCGTTTAGCTTGTCAGCTTTTGTGAATGTTTGTGTTCACTCACATTCTTGCCGTCTAACGTTGAATTTCCAGGGACCATCATGTGTCTAGAACCGTTTAACTTTGCCCATGCATATGAAATGTAACCCTGTGGTGGTTTTGGTTGAATTTCAAAACACAAAATGTAGCACAATAACAGTCTTATGAGCGATCCGAGAACACTTCAGGTAGATGGAACAACTTTCAGTGCTTAATTTTTAAATGTCATTTACATGAACTCTGTGTTTTGAAGTGCAAGAAAAACTGACAGTATTTAGATCTATCACTGTATTTGTTTTTCCAGCTGTTGTAAATTTTTTTTAAAATACTGGCAACAGTTTTCCTGGTACCTTCTTATTGCTAAAGCCACTATCTAGTAATGAAAACTATTTTCCTTAAGTTTTCCCGAAATTTGTTCTTGTGTATAGAATGTCTGTACATACATAAATGTATGTGTATATAAAATCACATTCTTAGCAATTTCCTGATCTAGAGGATAAATAAAGTTCAGGCAAGGCAGTGCTCTCTAGCTGATGTGATGAATATGCCTGCTCTTTTGGAGATCTTAAACGTACTCTTGAAACAAAAATCCTAATGTTAAAATAAACTGTCTTTTCTATCTTGCCTAGGTAAACAGTGATATTTTTACACCTTTGTACACTTCCCTGGTGAAAGCCTTCCAATTCATGTCTGTCTTTCTGGAAGCTCAGTTCTCTAGGAGCATGTAGATTCCTTTCAGAGAGTGGAAGTTCTAATGGTTTTTCTAAAATTTCATGTGAAAGTTTTTCCACCTGCAGCAGAAATGCAATTTTAGTGTTGTTTGTAAATGTGTGAAACTACTTGGGAGAAATCTCTTGTAGCCTATTTTACCTTACTATTTTATTTTAATATTAGTATTTTAATATATTTTAATATACTAGTATTTTAATATTAGTAGAAGTCACTTTTTAGTTCTGTTGCTCTTTATACCCATTCTTTATAAGTATATCTTATCTATCATATACACAGTCAAATTCCACTACTATATGGAAATTTGAGGTTTTTTTCTCTCCTTTGCCCGCAGATATGCGTGATAAAATGAGGAAATGGAGGGAAGAAAACTACCGAAACAGTGAACAGATAGTAGATGTTGGAGAAGAGTTAATTAACGAATATGCATCTAAACTTGGAGATGACAGTAAGTAAACAATCATTATTTTTAAAAATTTCATTGTCTGATATGCTTTTCTTTTTTTAGCCTCATATTTTATTTAACAGCCTTTGTGTTGTCTTTCAGTACATGCTGATGTTGATGAAATATTTATTACTTTCTTAGTCTAATAGGCTTCCAGAATTTCAAGAGTTTATTTCTTTATGAAATGTGGGCTGCAGTGAAAACATCTGTAAAAATTACCTGGTAGAACTATTAACTTGCGCTGTTAGTATTTAGACTGCTACCTGAAAACTTTGTGTTAAACTGTCACTGAGATGTTATTTGCCTGATTTCTGTTCTTCAACACTGTGGCAGAAATTGAAGCAAGTCCTCACAGGGATCTGTCTAGAACAGGGCATTTATAATGTTGGGAAAAATAGAGAATTAGAGCTTTTTTGCCTTTCAAGATGTCAGAAGGTACTTCGGCACTAAAAGCACTAAATTGCTTAAATACGTTTTTAATTAATTCCAGCAGTTTCTTAATTTGTCCCTGTTTTAGACGTGATTCATGGGAGTAGAAGGGGAAAAATGTTCAGACAGAATTAATTAATTCTGTTTACATGAGAAGTGCTTCCTATTATCTTAAACAAACCCAAACCAATTATCTGCATTTATTGTCTCTTTGTTTCCAGTTTGGATAATTTATGAACAGGTGATGATTGCTGCCCTGGACTGCAGTCGAGATGATTTGGCATTGGTAAGTTTTCAAGTTGACTTTTCTTTCACACTGTATGTTTTCATCCTGGGTATCTCTTCCAGGTAGTTTTTTGGACAGTTACAGGTTATTCTGAATTCCATAGCTTGGACTGGTAGAAAGAAGATCTATCAAGAAATACACGGCTGTGAAGAAACTGCCACCATCTACCTCCTCTAAGGCGTAACTTTTGTTTAGACAGATCACATCTCTTCCAATAGCCATGAAAATATTTACAGCTACACTGGTATGGGCTAAATGTCAAGAATAATATTGAAGTTGCCATATTGTACCAAGAGTGTTTGTTTATTGAAAAGCTCTCAAATTATATTGGTTTCCTGAATGTTTTGGGTAAAATGACCCATCTTACATATCATATTATATGTTATGTTGGCTAGCATTAGAGAAAGTCATTGACATATTGGAGCACATCTTCAGGATGAATAAGGGGCTGGACTGCATAATGTATAAGGAAAGGCTGAGACATCCATGTTAAGTCTGAGGAAAGCCAAGAAGGGATTTTTGAATATGTACTGATGGGAAGGTATAAAGAAGTTGAGCACATATTCTCATAGATGAGCAGCAAAAGACAAGTCTGGGACATAAGCTACAACAAAGGAAATTCCAGTCAGATATTAGGAAAAACTTAGTGAACACTTTATGACAAATGGCACATTGAAGCTGTGGAATCTCCTCTGGAAATGCTTAAAAATAGATTGGGATATGGCTCTGCACTCCCTTGTAAACTGGCTCTGTTTGTGGGGATTTGGAGTGTTGTAGCACAGGCCGGGAGGGTGGCACAGGCTGGCTCCCCCCGCGGACCGGGTGTGTAAATCCCACCGGATCCGGGGCGGGCAGCCCCCGAGGTTCTGCGGCATGGCAGCAGTCTTCCAACCACGTCAATTCAAGCAGGAATATCGTGAGACTAGGAAAGAACTGGACTCCATCTCTGTTCTGGCAGATTGGTTTATTTGGGGTAATGGGGAAAAGGGGGTTGCAGGGGAGGAGAAGGGGGGAGGAAAGGCAGGGACGGGATAAGGGCTGCCAGCCCAGAGATGCAGAGACCTCGAGCAGGTCTGGACATCGCCTTATAAAGGGAAAGGAAGGGGAGGGACTGTCTCCCCTAGAGCCAGTCCCGGGGAGTCTGAAGGGAAGACAGGCATAGGGAACCCACCAATAGATTTTGGGGTACAGCAGAGCATATTTCAGAATGAACCAATGGTATACAAAGCAGAGGCACAAAGGAGCACATGGAATCCTAAAATCCCACGTTGCTACATTGGAGCATCTGAACTCCAAAGGTCCCTTGCAATCCAAATTATTTGGTGATTGGTAATAAAAATATTAATGTTAATGGATATTTGGGTTTTGTCAGTTTGGGTTCTAATTTATTTGGATGATGCAAATAACAATTTAGATAGAATTAGCTTATTTTGAACTGTTAACATCTGTTTGTGAGGTTAAAAAAACAAAAAAAGCCACTGAAACAAACAAACAAAACAACCCAGTCAATTGAGCTTATCCTCTAAAGGCAGCAACAGGAAAAGGTAAGAGTGTGTCTAACAGCAAACTTTTAATCTTTTCACCCCTCCTTCACAAAATAGAAGAAAACAGAGGCTTGGCTTGTGCCCTGAAAGCCATCAAGCTTGAGCTTATTCCAAGTAAAAAGCCATTTTCAGGGCTTCAGGTCTTTCATAGCAATTACTCCTCCAGTGCCTTGTTCTCTCTCACATGACAAAGTGCTTCATAAAGCCTTTGAGCTTCATGTGATGTGGTTTGGGTAAAACTTAATGCAAGGGGTTAGGCTAGAGGATGTAGTTGGGAGAAGGGTGGTTTGGAAGTAGGCAGAACTAGACAGGTTTATCTGGCATCCCATATATATAGATATATGGTAAAATGGAATATGCTGGACAATATAGTACAAGACTTTGAACTTGTGAACTCACTAGACTTCCCTCTCTTTTGTCCCGCAGAAGAAAATACTGTTGTAGTATAGCTGTTTGTTTAAACAAAAACAAATAGACTTACTGTTTAAATAAATATGTTTCTGTGTCCTTATTTATATGTAAAACAGATTTGGTCTTTATTTCCAGAGTTTTTTAAAGAAGACTTTCACAAAATTGTTGACGGAGTCAGTGTTGAAAGATTAGTTGTGAAACACTCTTTGTTTTTACTAACCCTGGAAAGGAGTTTGAATTTCAGTCTCTGTGCCCTTTGAGGAATCTTGCTTGAGATGAGGGAATGCAACATTTTATATCCAGCTCAGAAATGAGATTAAAAGCATAGGAGGAATCTTAGGGTTATTTTTTTGTTTTTTCACATCATTGATGTATAATAAAGAAGTAGTTAATTCAAACAAGTCAGCATCATTTGTGGCGTTTGACTACATCTGTAGCTCCAAAGTAGACAAACAGCTTTGGAACTTCTGGGTTTTTAGCAGTGAGCTTCTGACAGCTGTGATGCATTTTGCTTAGGGGGATAGGTCTCATCTACACCAAATGAGAAGCCGAGGTAGTTTTCAGAGTCATTTATCTAACTTTTGGGATTTTTTTTTTCTTTCCTCTGTTTATTACTTTGTCCTTTCTCTCCTGCACAAAAAGCCCACATGTAATGCACGTTCCTGCTGCAACCAGCCAGTTGTTTAACGGAGGTGAATCACCTATTTAGATGATTAGTGCAATCACCTATTGCTGGCAGCACTTGCATTACCAGCATTTTACCTGCTGAAGTCCAGGTTTATATTTTTCTGCCTTTGATGTTTAAAATTAAAAAAGTCAGAAAGCAAATTAAGTGCAAGGTGAAGTTTCACATGCAAGTTACATTTGCCATTCTAACTGAGTGAATTCTGAGGGAATCTTGCAAGTAGATTATTGACATGGTGCAAAACCAGTCATCAGTAAAATAAATTATGGGGATTACAAGTTCCATTTAAAAAGAGGACATTCAGTGCTGCTGAGTCGAGAACATTTTGAAGATGTAGCTGGTGTAGTTTATTCATGTGCTTTTGGTTTTTTTAGTGTTACAGTGAGTTGTTTGAGACTTTCTTACAACTTTTCCTGTCACTTTATTGTGTGTGATAGCTTAATCTACAGGAGTTTATTTTGGCCCTTTGACTGCTGTGTTTGGTTGAGTAATGATTGTATAGTGAGATCTAATGTGAACAATTCTGGTCTTGTATTACTCCTGCACTTGAGCACTACTTTTATATTGTCAACGAGGATTTTTTAGATGTAAAAGTCAATCTGCAGATTGTGGAATTTAGTGTTGTAAGTGTTACAATTTTTGTTATTTGTACATTTTATTGGAGAAAAATAGTACATGTATTTGTAAAAATCACTGTCTTTCAGGATTCACTGATCACTGAACCACAGGGTGAATTTATTTTATGCAAAAGTTCTTTTTAAAGTCTACAAGGTTGTCTGGGTTTTAAAAGCTGGAGTGAATCTACTTTTCCGGAGTTTTATGTACATTTTCCTGTCCCTTAAGAATGGCCAGTTCACCTAGACATCACTCAAAGTGCCAGTAAACTACTTCTGTTCTAAACCTGTGCCTTTCTATGTGAAATTGCAATGTAAAAATCTTGGTTCATTGCAAATTAAATGGAACGTGATGAAAATAGTCTGTTCTTACTAGAGGCGAAGCATCGCTAATTTGGTTACTGTGGCTTTTCTCTCTTCCATTCCTGTTTTTTAGCATCTGGGATAGATGCAAATATTCTTCTTGTATGTGCTTTAGCAACCTCTTTATCTACCGAAACAAAGAGGGATCATCCTAATTGTTACCAATTTGTACTTTTTCAGTTTTGGCTGTTGGATGTGATGAGATGGAACAGATTATGTAGATAAGCCTCTGCTAGAGCCTTAGGTCTGAAGAACAAGTTTCTAAGTTGAGCTGTATGAGTAAGTGCCTAGAAGAGGAGGATTCAGTGTGAAGCTTTTAACATGATGCGCACCGCTGGTCTGTTTGAGAGCCTGTGGACTGTCCTGCCTCCCAGTGTCATGAGTCAGCTACAAACTTTGCAATGCTATTTAGCCACATTCATTATGTGGTTACAAGTTAGTTTGCTCTGGGGAAGTTGTGACTCAGTCCCTCTACCAAACATCCTCTGCTAATCCAGAGAAATCTGCCTGTGATGAATTCTTTTTATCCAGCCCAGGTGTCTCATTGATTTCAGTAGTTAAAAACTATGCTTCTTCTGCCAGCAGGCTGTACCCAAGCCAGTGGCAAACATTTTCTTTGGATTTCGAAGTTTTATTTTAAAAATAAACACAGAGCATTGTATTAGCATAGTTTGTTCCATTGTGAAATATCCATTTATTAAACAAGTATCACTTAAGCTCTTACTGTCTTTATTTTGTTTTTTTACTGTCTTGTGTTACTATGCGGCAACTAATAGAATTCAAGTTTTAGTAGTATCAGAGCTGTTTTAGTAGGTGAGTGTAATTTTCTGGGCAAGTAACTATTTCCAAGGGGGCCTGACAATCTAGTGCCCTGTATGGAAGATAATTCTTAAAAGTAGTCTTCTAAAAGGCTGAATTTCAGTTTCTGACTTTTTCTTTATCAATGCATTTTATTGCTTGTTTCAAAAATTGGTATTTACTTTTACTCAGAACTGGCACGCCAAGTTGTTGAATTATGGGTCAAGGTCTTTTTCTATATTTTCTTCTTCTAGCTTCTGTGTAGATAATTATATTCACAATAATATTTTTGGTTCTTTGTATAGTTTTGTCTTCAGGAACTGAGGCGGCAGTTTCCTGGGAGCCACAGAGTTAAACGATTAACTGGAATGCGATTTGAAGCTATGGAAAGGTAAAACCTGAATTTTAAAAAATGTACTTTCTATCTGAGACAATGTTTGCTCTTTTTAAAGAAAGCATTCAGCCATTACAAAATGGCAAAATAATGCTGGGCAGTTTCTTTGTAGGAAATAACAGTGTGCATGATCGTATTATGATTTTTGGACATCTGTATTGCATTTTTCCAGGTACTATGCAGTGTTTCATTTTTGCAGTCTTCCTATCAGACATCATAGATCAGAAGTATCTCTTAGGCAGCAGCATAAGTCATTATACAGTAGAACACTTTACAGTTTTCTGGCAGATTCTGTGAGGTGTAAGTTTCATCTCACAGAGCTAGGGCATTATATGAAAATCGGTGCCAGCATTTTCTGTGTCTTACGTGTTCTCCTATACTCCTAATTACTGCAGGGTGCAGCTCTTTACCCTTGTTTTCTGAGTGTGGGTAAATGAACTTAAAAAGGATTAAATCTATAGAGTTTGTTGTAGAAACAAATCAAAAAACATGTGGAATAGAATGGCAGAAAATACAAAGATCAGACTGACCTTTTTGAAATATCCTATGGAAGGGTTACAACATACTAAGTTTAACAGAAATTACTAAAATAATGAACAGATTAAATCAAATGAATGACCTCAGGGCTTGGGGATGAACTTTATTGCACACATTTCTCCTTGGATACATCTTTGTTGTCAACATTCTGTTCTATAGCACTTGTCTTGGGTGTTGAGAAGGACTTCCAGTGCCTTTGAATGCTAACAAGTCTGTTCCATGCCACATTTTGCATGCAGAGTTGGTGAGTTTGGAGCCTTTAGGCCATCTTTATAAAAAGGAATTGGAAGTACACCCTAAATGCTTTTTTAAGAGATGCTTACTTAGCATATGTTTTTCATCTATTACATTCTTGCAAAATTAACTTTGAAAATTATATTTTATATGAAACACTGATAAATGTCCATTGCTTGGATCAACAGGAATGAATAAATGGACTCAGTTCACAGAAGCTGTCTCAGGGCAACCAGATGCTCTCTGTTTCACACTCACTTTATGCAAAATACACATTTTCGAAGAATTTCCATTAAATTTAGTTTTCTTGTCTTCATTTTATATGGGGTAGGAAGACAGTGAGATAATGGCAGCAGCTTTTCCCCCTTCCTGAAACCTATTCAGAAATACAATAGATTGTAATTCAGTTCAGGCTTATGTGACTACATGGAAGATGCTATTGCATGGGAACTGATCTTTGTGGGAGATGAGTGCTGCACATTGTGTGTGGTTTCAGCAGTGAAGCACTATTGAGCCATAGTTTTCTGAAAGTGCTCATCAAAATTCTTGACAAAATGTCCCTATCAGGTCAGATCCTTGAGATTAGAGTATGAGGGAGCAGAGAACAAAAGTTTAGGTTTCATGTCCAGAGGTTATCTCTAGAAAGTCAGAGAAGAAAGAGGCTTCATCTTGGGGTTGTTCTGAGCAGGAACCCATCTGCAGGTGCTCTAAGCCATGCCCTGGAGGAGCCTGTCTGTCTCCACTGACTAAAAGAAGTCTAGAAAGATTTATGCTGGAGGCATCATGTTTTCAATTGAAGAAATGAACTTCTTAAGTTCTAAGTGACTTGTAGGATCTGGGGAGAATCCTGCTTTCTCCACAGGAAGAGGATACAGTGAAGAACATCCCCATAGACTGAGACACCCTGTAGACACTTGCTAATAAAAATAATATTGTTCTGGAATTTCACCATGTAAAGCTGGGATTATGGACATCATATTCCCTTCTAAAATGCATTTGATTAAGCAGCAACTAACAGAGAACACAAACACAGCATTTTGCAGCACATCAGCTCAAGTCTGTAGCAGTCACCTTCTACTTGTTTTTGCTTTTGTACTTCCTTTCGCATTAGTTCCTGTACCTTATGGTAGCTGGGCTGGACAGCTGAGCTATGCTGATGTCAGCAGTGCTTAAGGAACAGTGAGAGTATGTAAATGAGTGTCTGAGGTGATGTCTAAGGAATGTGTAGCATCAAAAATCAATCAGCAGTATCTCTGAAAACCTGCTTGTCAAACTACACATGAAGACACAATGTATGCCCTAGTTCTGTGGCAATAGCACAACAGCTGTATAGTGAAATATGGCTTGAATTGAATTATTTTGTTTGTTTGGGTCATGGACACAGCTGACTGGACACAGATCTGTTTCCCAGGTTTGGAGTGCTCATAGCACCTGAAGTAAACTGTTTCAAGCATACTTCAGATAGCAGAATTAATTGATAAACAAATAATAAAAAGTGGGAAATAGTGGAAAACATTTTCTTTCAAGATTTATGTTATAATCTGGGGTAGGCTTCTGTGTGGATCTTTCCAGTTCGTTGTGTGCAGCTGCTTATACATTTTAAAGTCACAACGGAAGAAACTTTACGTGAAGTTTTAAGTTACAGTGAAGTGAAATGTTGTTACTTTGGATGGCCTTTCAGATTTTGGAGTTTCTGTTTCTTAGGAGTTGGGAAAGGCGGGGAGTAGGAATGTGATGGTTGGACCTATTGGGTATAGATAAAGAGAGAACAGACAGGAGAATAAGATACTGGGTGTAAAATATCTAAGTTACTGCTGAAGTAGTATTCCATGAAGCAATTCCCATGTGTTTTTTTTCATCGGTGACATAAAATACTGCTGTTGATACTTAGCACTCAGTCAAAAGAATTTTGCATAAAAATAGTTTGCTTAGTACGTGTATATTATGTTTCAGTGTAAAAAATGCAGGAGGGCTGTTAGTAACTACTGCAAGGAAAGTCAAAAAGTCAGAAGTTCTGTCTTAGCAGAAATAAACATGAATGATTTCTTTGAACAGGTATGATGATGCTATCCAGTTATATGATAGAATTTTACAAGAAGATTCAACTAATACAGTAAGTTTAAAATATAACTCTAAATTCCAGTGATGTGTTGTTTGAAATTGTGACTAGATTTTCTGTGTTTCAGTGTGGAAAACTGTGTGTCTTTACTACTGTATTTGTTTCCTTTAGTTTTCTTTTATAATAACCTATATTTCCATCATTTCATGGTGGGAAGATGTGATTGTAATACCTGCTTAAACACTGATTTTAGGGGACAGATTAAAACTAGTGATCTTTCCAGCAGTCTGTTTAGATTTGGGCCTTTCAACTCTTTCATTTCCCAGAATATTCAGTATTTAAAAGGCTAGTATAGTCTGCTGTGTGTCTTCTATACTCCTAGTATCTTATCCTATTAATCTTACTTAAGAATTAACTATTAATACACTCAGAGTAGTGCTTGAATAGAAGTTCTTTTAATTTATGTCTGGGACACTTTACTAGCTCTTGAATCAAAATGCATAAAGCATGCCAATTGTATAAAACAAAATCTGAGACAGACTGTTCTGTTCTTCTAAGCATTTTTTGAATACTGTTTGTGAAAGCCACTATGAGCTATTAGATGCCAAAATAAAAGTCTAGAGAAACTTGTAGCAATATATTTTCATGGATTTTTTCCCCACAAGGATAAAAGTAGAAATATGAAGAAACTATAGAGTTTCAGATTTTTATATGACATGTTGGAAAGTCAATAAATTATTATTAATCATAGAGGGTATAAGTGTTACTTGGTTTTGAGGAACTCTCTGTTGGGTGAACTTCTGTGTAAATGTAATACTTGGGCTATTGCAGATGTTTTGGCAGTCACAGGTAAATCTTCCTAGGTGTGTGTTGAACCTCTGCCTTTCTTCAGTCAACTTATTTGATGCGGTCTGTTGTTCAGGAGGGGAAAACCCACAAGAACACAGATAACTGTGATTATTTAGGGTATGTCAGAGCTGGATATAGATCAAGTGCCATCACTTAAACTAAGTAAACCATTTTTAAAAATGGCAAAACAAATTAAAAAGTCAGCAGCAACAATAAAAAACACTCCAAACCACAAGAAAGTTATTTTCTAGGCAGCACATCTGGAAACAATACCAAGTTAAGCACTTGGACAACAGTGGTAGGTGAAAGTCTGTCTATTAGCATGATAGAACTACAGATTTTGTGCAAGAGTAAAAAAGAACTATTTCAGTTCTTCGCTCTTCTTTTTCACTCTCCCTGAAGTAGTAGAAGCTTGGGCTCAAGAAGTTTTGAGCAGAATATGCATTGATGTCCACAGGAAATGGTGGATTTTATCAGTGCATGGCCCAAAGAGTTTCAGAGACACTCTCTTCAGGGTCAGGTTGAACCAATGTGGAACTCATTTGCAGTGAAGTCACAGAATGGGTCACTTTGGTGCATGTTTTATGACCTTTTGTTGACACCAGTGGGAAATGGAGCACCACATTACAGTGACTTCTGCTCTTCAGCTATCTTAACGTAGCTAACATCAATTGAATGGTTTGTTGGATGGCTTTATAAAACAAAATTATATATTTAGATAAGTGAAATGCATGATTATTTCTTGATTTGGTTTTTCTCGGTAACCGAATCATAAAGATCCATAAAGTAAATATACTTAGAAACATAAATTGTAAATATTAGAACAGTTATGTGGCTGGATTTCATAAGATCTGATAACAGAATTGGTGAAATGTTAAACGCAAAGGAAAGGTTCCTTGCTGTATAACTGTGGAATAGGTTGGGTAAGGCTTGCATGTGAAGAGTGAAAGTAAAAGCTTTTGATAAATTGGCATATGCAGATTTCTTTGTGTCATTTACCTGTTGATTATTTCCATACACACATGTGGCTGCTGTAGGAAAATAAATATTTCAAGATTTCAAAAAAGGAGCTCATACTGAGTTTGTCTTGGCATTCACCTTACTTTATAGAAATTTCTCCTGCTCTGCTGACACATGGAGTTGCTTATATACATTAAATGTTTTGGCAAGTGCTTTAAGTGAAACATAGACATTTGTTCACACAAATCATGTAAAAATCATACCTTGCATTGACTGATCTAAAAGAAGCATGGAAAAAGGTTTTTCCAAAAAATTACTTCTCTTAGACACACAGCAGAATTTTCCACTATGAAAAGTGAAGTTTGAACTCGAATTATGTAATGGACATTTACTGTGGTTTTGTTGCATGCAAAATGCTGAAATTAAGATAGCAGTAATTATTTTATTTCATTTCTTAGGATAGAATTCAAAGTAGTTTTTATATTTAAAATATGATCCTCTCTAAGTTTTATCTCACTCTGCACTTACTTGCTGAAAAAGATGACTCATTTGACAATGGAACAACACTAATGTCATGTCAGAGATTTTGTTTCATTTTTCAAATCATGTAGATGTTGAGTAATATTTCTAAAGAGGCTTTAATGAATGAAATGTGACTCCAGTGAAATGCATAACTTGCATACATTTCGATGGGGTAAGAATTGGAACGTTTTCTATTCTTGTCCATTTTGGTTGAAATGAGGGGTCAAACTGACAGATCAATTAAGGCTGCATAGTATTTTCTATTGCAGGGCTTTTTTATTAATTAAAATTTCATGTAGGGTCCAATTGAAAATGTTTATAGTGATACTGAACAGTGACTGATTTGTTTGTAGATCTTCAGATAAAATGCTTATTCTGTTTCTCAGAACAAAATAAAAGAGAGTCATTGGGTTTTTAGGAGTGTTCGTAGAAAGGACTTTTTGGTTTTGCTCTTTATGTATTTCATTGAGAAATTGTTATTCTGCTCTGTTTTGGAGGAAAGCCTTCTAGTTAGACAGCTAAATATTTTTGGGCCCTTCTTGAGGTGGTCTGTCCAGCAGTACAGAGAAGATTGTTGATAAGAAATTGAGTTCATGTGTTCAAGACTTAGGTTGGTGTCTAACCCACTCCACTGTCGTCCAAGTGCACCTGCAGTTTCTCCTGATTATTCAGTTTAACCATCAAGAAGATTAGGGAGCACTTGGTCAACAGCAGGAGAAAGTGAGATGAGGTACAAAGTTCTGCCTTAATTCTAATACATGGAAGATCTGGTGTAATTCTTTGGCTTTTTTTCTTGCCACTTTTTCAACCAAGCTTTTCATGCAAGATACTCTGTATGCTTGCTTAGCTTAGGACATGTGGATTGTCTCATTAACTCCATGGGTTTAGTAATAAAATTATGTGAATGAAGAATTAAAATTTTCATAATAAGGCAGTGTTCTGATCAACTCTAGTGTTTATGGGAAGGGGCAGGAACAAGTGTATGCATATGGTCACGTGAAGTTAGCATATGGTCACATGAAGTTAACCTTTTTCATACTATTTTGAAATTTTTTTTGTAGCTGAGCTGGATGTGTTTCACAAGAGGCACAGGAGGTAGTTGAAGACCTCTGGGAACCCAGAATACTAGAGAGATTCAGAGCAAAATCTTAGTACTTTGTGTTGTGTAAATAGGCAGCAATTGTATATCATGAATATCTGAGTTAATCTCTTTCTGTGATTGTTCATTACTACCACCTTGACTGTATAGGTAACTTTTTTTTTTCCCCACCTCCTTGTCTCCACTAAATAAGATGAGAATGAGCACTCAATTTGAGCACTGGATATCTGTTTATCATCTGAAATATGATAATTTCTTAAAACTACTGCAGTAGCTGTGAATTAATTTTTAACAGAGACCTCTTATGAAGATCTTGCAGCTTTGTACATTTATGTTACAGGATGCTCTAAGCTGCAAAACGGAAAAATGCTCAGCAAATGAAACATCTACTAATAGTGAGAATTTTCTGAGGTGACATGTATGTTTCATTAAATATGTTGGCAGCGCTGCCAGGAAAGACAGAACTAGACCTAAAGTTAGGTGTGTATGGTGGTAGTTTTAAAGGGAATTGAAAAAGATAGCTTGGCACTGTCTGACACAGAATGGAGCTGGTGAGAGATGTGAAGAACTGCAGCTGCTGCCTCGGTTAGTTTCTGATGAGAACTGATGGGTAAACTGGGAATGCACTATGTGGTCCCTAAAAAAAATGGGTTTTTTTGCTTTTCACAGAGCATAGTTTACCATTGCAGAGGTTTTTTGCTTCTTGTTCAGTCATGATCAGTGAAGTGAGAGAGCAGAGTGCATTCCACCATTTTTCCCATGTTTTGTTGAGTGTAGCACTTTTAAATGTTGATGGCGATTTTGTCTCTTGAAATTAAGTATTTGAGAACATAAGAACAGTAGTACTGCAGTTGTGGCAAAAATCCATTTTCCTTGTCTTGTGTCTGATTTTGACTTATTGCAGATACCAGAAACGTGTAAGAGCAGGGCAATGACAGTATGCTCTGGTCTGTTCTGCCAGTTTCTATTCATCTTCATGTTGCAGTTTTCCTGTGCCAGAAGTGATAACTCTGTTTTTAATGGCTCTTCATGAAATTTCTGCATAGATTTATTTTTAAACTTGTTTAAGGTTGCCATGTCTACATCTACAACATAATTGAGAAATTAAATTTTGTAATTTATTAATGGATTGGGCAAATCTCCCCTGTTTTTTTTTCCTTCCCACATCTTCAATCTAACAATTTTATTTATGTTTCAAAATTTTTTATTTAATGCCTCTGAATTTGTGTGTTACAGTCAGCAGTTGTTTTCACTCTATTAATACTCATTACTTCAGGGATCTTTTCCACTTTTCTTCCCTCTAAGCTAAGAAGTCCTAATGTACAGCAGTTCTTGTTGCCATTCTGTGCCTTAAAACTCTGCTGTTGTCCTGAGTGTCATTTCTGTGTTTTTTCCTATATTTGGGTGAGAAATGACAGGGCAGAGCAGCAGTCAGTATTAAAAACGCAAGAGCATTATGGACTTAAAAATAACAAAATGATGCCACGGATGCGTCTCTTCTGTATTCCTTTCTGATAATTCCAATACCACAGTATTTTCAGTTTGGGGTTTTGAGGCAAGGATTTTGGCTTTCTTAAATGGCTTCTGAACATTGAACTGATATTTTACAGAAATGTTTGTTGCAAGTCCAGTAGCTCCCTCTTAACTGGACAAATTCAGACAGCTTTTTTGTGTACGTTAAATTGGTATTCTTTGGCCCTATGTGCAACCGTTTATGTAGATTAAATTTCATTGTTTTATCATGCTGATAGAAGTATTCATTATGATTCAGGATTTTGAATGCTATTCTTTGCTGTTATCTTTTGTTCTTTATACTTAAATAACTCCTTGTCAACATTTAACTTTACATCACTATTCGTTCCCATGTTAGATCACTTATTAAGATTGCTGAGCAGTAGTTTTTAGTACACCAGCATTGCGGTGGTTCTGGGATTCTCAGTGCAAGAACTCTTTCCTCCTCTATTTTATATCTTCTGACTTATTTATTTATTCATGTGAAGCCCTTCCCCTCTTAGACTGTGGTAGCTTAGTTTCCTTCAGAGCTTGGAGCTTCAGGGTGAGGCATCTTGTTGAAATTATTTTTTAAGTCAAAGATGACTTTTACGTGGGTCTTAGTTCATCCACACTTAGTGACTCCTTGAGGAACTCCTGTAGATTAGGGAAGCCTTACTTTCCTCGGTGTAAATTGTTCTTACTTTTTGTTGGTGTATAACATATTTCATGCTTGCCAATTCTAGGCTTTAGCTTTTCAGCCTTTACAGTTTCTACCAGTTTGCTCTGTGCTGGTGTTAGACTTTGCAGATTGTTTATTGGATTCCCCCAGAATTCTATAAAAAGTTATATTTTGCTTTGACGTTGTCCCTAAATGAGCAGCTTCAACCCAGTAGCTCTGTGCCTGCATAAATTTGCAAGATTTAACTATCTTTCATGACTTAACTTTGAAAAAGCCTGAATTCTGATAAGAATACATGCATTATTGTGGTTGTATTTGATTATGTGCTATTTTTGACATCTGTGTAATTTTTTACCTGTACCTTTTTTGTAGTTGTTTATACTTCTGCTTTGATTCTCATATTGCAATTTGAAGGAAAAGGTTTCAGTGTATGAAACTCTTAGAGCAAATGCACATTTTCTGAAGTGTTGAAAAGAGAAAAATTTCCTTTTTAGATGAAGAGTATAATTTGTTTAATGCTGTAGTAGTTATACAGATAAATTGTTCCTTTCCTAGAGGTGTTGGTCACTGAAAATTCTCCTACTAATACTTTCTCTACAGCCATGAAATTTAGAACAATCTTAGACTTTCTGTTGGTATGTTTTATTAGTGAATTGCAGAAGTTGATAGATGTTCAAGTCCTCACTTCATTTTAGGTCTACTCAATGCTAATTAAAAAGAATCATGACAAATGGAGAATTAGTTCTTATGCCAGATTGGGGATTATTAGTCTTTAGAAGAAATATCGTAGAAAGGTTCACTTTTTAATAAATTGTACATGCTGAAGTACCTTGGTCCATATGATACCGATTACAGTATTTCTTTAAGATGCATATATCTTTCAGTTAAGAATTCTGGATTTACAGAATTAGCCAATAACCATTCTAGTGTTTTGCTTTAAACTCTGGAAAATTGATGGGGGAAATCCATAGCATAGTATTTGCGTGGTCAAACACTGCAGATCTTGTTACAGCACTCAAGGTTTTGCCTTTTCTTTTTACTTATGGTGGAAGGGGAAAGAAGATTGAGTTCACTTTTGTGTGAGGCTTGTTCTAGAAAGTCTTACTGTTGTAATGTGAAGAATTGAAACGTACCCCTTGAATGCTATTTCTTAAATCTTGATCAGTGTAAATGTTGTGACTATTTTGGGAGGTTTCTTAGAAAAAACTTCTCAGAGGTTTCTCAGGAAAACCTCTCTTAGACTTCAAAATTATCGCAAATCCCTGCAGTTAAAAATGAATTTCTCAAGAATATTTTTCGTGGGTTTGAAATTAATAATTGAACAGATTTGTATTCTGCATTTTGCAATTCTTCTAGTATCTTGCAATAGGTTCCCTAAAAGTGAGTTTGTGTTTTGATATGTGAGGTTTTTGGTAAAAAGGGCTTATTATGTTAAAATAAAACACAAAATTGCCTGGTTTTCTTTTATCAGCTAATTGTAAGGCAAGTAATAAATTGGAAATATGATAACAATGCCAAGGTAAAGCTTCTGTAGAATTGGTGTGAGTCTGGCCTTACTTAACAAATAACTTTTCCTATGCTGGAGTGGTTATTAGTGTTGGCAGTGGTTCTGCGCAGTAAGGCATTTTATTTAATTTGTATGGAAATAAAGAAAAATTGATGCTATGAGTGTAAATTGTTGTTAGTTATGCTGCTGTCCTCAGGATGCTCAGGAAGCTGTGTGAGCCCCAGCTCACAGGGCAGCACTTAAGCTGACTCACACAGCTCAGGGGCAGTATAAATGAGAACAAGAATTAGAAGTTTACAGCACACAAACTGGCTGATGTTTTGGTTGTAATGCAGGCCTTTTTGTATATATTCTTCTTAAAGCACTGACTACTGGCATTATTGAATTTTATTTTTATTTTAAAAAAATCTAATAGACTTCGTGATTCAAAGAAAAACCAGGAAGTCAGATAGGAGAGTTGTCTGTGAATACCAGTAAAAACAATAGTAGTTTGTTATCATGTCTATTTTTTTCCACCTGTCATATCACTCCTGTGAATCACAGATCTGAATACTTCTGATCTACTGAACACCTCTGTGCATACCTCTTGGCTTTATGATTTTATTCATGTGATGGAAAAACATTAGAAATTGCCTAAATAAACCTCTTCATCCTCACTGAATTCTTTCCAGTGGTTTTAAAAAGTCTTTCAGCAATTCTGTTCTGCTAGCCAACATTTTGTTCATCGTCAGGATGTCAGCACTGTTTTGAGTTGCTGAGCTTCTCTTTTGTAAACTCAGAATTCGCTGTAAATAAACATATCTCTCAGCATTTTTGAGGGTGAAGAGAGTGCAAATTTCAAGCCCAGATGCTGCTTTACTTTTGGCGATGAGGAAGGTGGATAAAAAAGGGAAGGTTTAAATACTATTTTTCCTGTGTAAAAATGTATTTTTGAAGAAATTTAATGGGAATTGGTATAGCAGGGAGATTCTGTGAAATGTATATGCAATTCATTTAATCCCTAAGTGCTACCACCAGAATATGTTAATTATTTCTAATGCTTTTGTCCTTGTTATTTGATTGCGTTACATTACATGCTTGCTGTAGGTAAACATCAGCTTATATTTGTGACTAGAAATAGTTGTAGCTTTTCATAAATTATTGTCTTGAGGCTCCTGTGATTTATGTTACTTGGGAGTGCTGTGGTTAAGAAATAAAGCAGCCATGGAGAAAAATCTGTTTCCAGACTCTTTTGGAGAACTGACTTGGATGCAATTGAAGGAGTTGCATTAAAAATAAAGAGGAGAGTGACTTACGTAGACTGTTCCTGTTTTCCATTGCAAATTAAGTTGTCATATGCATTGATTGATTTTACGTATTTAATAGATTATTTCAGTTCTCAGGGGTGTACTTTTGATCAGGCTCTTAATTTCTCTGAATTTGGAAAATAACTGAGTTGTTAATCCAAGAGCTACGTTTAAAAAGCTACATTTATAATGTCGATAGTCTGTTACCTGCAAAAACCGTTCTGTCTTGGTCGGCTGTAATTGCTTGATGCATTCCTCTGGCTGTGCACGCTGTTATCCCCACTTTCCCTTTTCTCATGTTTCAGGCTCAGTGGGCAGGTCACTGGGCTGTGTATAATGTCAGCTTTGGGTAGTGGGTTAACACTGCCCTGGTGTTCCCACCATAGCAAGGGGGTGACCTGCTTTACAAACGCTTTGAGAGCTCCATAAAATGTGACAGACAACAATGGTTTTGCTTGGGGTTTTTTTGTTTCTTATTTTGTGGTTTTGTTTATAATAGCAGCATGATAAGCATGTGGGATTGTTCTTTTTGAATTTAAAGAAAATAAGTTTAATTTTGCTGCTATCTTTATTTTTAAAAAAGCAAAAATAAAATGGAGTGTGTTACTGTTATAGTGATAAATGTGTCAGCAGTTAAAATGTCCAGTTATGGCTTTTAGCCAAGTCTCTCCCAGTAAAAGTAGAATGATGTATGTAACTTCACAGGTTGCAGTTTGACAAAGACGCAGTGGAAACCACACTGCCTGGGTTCTAATTTGAGTGTTCGATGAGTGTTCTCTCTGCCTGTGTCTTACGTTTAATCAGAAGAGTGAAATACTTTTTTCCTCACTTCAGTTGTTTTCACTGAACTCTCATTGAATACCTGTTCGTGAGGGAGATGAAGAGGGTGAACTAAAAGATAAAAAAATATTTTGGGGAGTAGTTATGTTTAAAATGCTGTAAATGTAAACGAACTCATGCAGGGTATATGTGACTGTGAAATTGGGGTACATAATGAAGAAATTTATCTGAAAGCTATCTGAAATTCAAAGATTAGAAATGTTTAAGATTTTGTTCAAGAGTTGTCTGTCCCTGTGCTGTCGAGGCTTCTGAAAGGTGATCCTCAACTGTATAAACTCTTTTTAAGATATGAAATAGGATGAGAGCTATGAAGGGAATAAGGAGTAGGACTTAATGACCAGAAAAGTGTGCTTTATATTTTTTGTCATTAATATTATCTCATGGAGAAATGGCATACAAGAGAGTGTGCGTACATGCCGATACAAACCAGACCATCTGTTTGTCCCATGTCTGGCCACAGTGGTTGTGATCACCCAAGAGCACAGGGATTAGAGGCAAGGAAAGAGGATGATGGCATTCCTTCTTTGAGTTATGTTATGCTGAAGTTGTATTTTCCTTTCATTTTATCAGATTTCTGATCTGATGACTTTCAGGCTGGCTGAGGTGGGCTGTTTGCTCCCAGCTGGGAAGATTCCTTTGTTTTGAATCGCACCTCAAGTGTATGGTGATGTTCAGTTGGTTTGAGCATGGTGCTGATAACATCAAGGTTCGATCTCCATATGGACAGTTTTTGTAAGAGTTGGACTCGATGAGATCCTTGTGGGTCCCTTCCAGCTCAGAATAATCTGTAAGATTCACAACACCTACAGGCCTGAAAGCTGTAACCAGCATCATTCAGAAGGTGAAATATTGGATTGAAGTACAGAATAATCAACTGTTAAAATTCTGTATATCTTTTTTCCCTCTGGTCTCTAACAGCTTCTGTGGACGTCAAAATTTAAATACATTATAATTCTTATAGCTAATTTTTATATTGTTTTAAGTTGAAATACATTTTCTACCCACATATCAAAGTAGTACTCAGTTTTTGCCATTGAACGGGCTATTTTGTATTCCCTTTACATTGCAGAGCCTACTTTGTGCTCCAAGAGTGATGAGAGACTTGTTTAGGAAATTGGTGTATATTTAGCATTAGTTAAAGATGGCATTCAGCACTCCAACAAGGATATTTTTACATGTCTGAAAGCCATACTTACACAGAGACAACCAAAATGCATCTGTGGGATTCTCTAGGACTTAGTCACCATTTCTCCCATACAGTCATGATCTTGTGAATGACAAGGTGGGGGTCGTTGGAATGGCTGAAGATTAGCATCCCCTGCTGTTTTGTAATTATCAGAATCTGGACAGTCATTTATTTGAATGAAATAATGCATACAGTTTGTGCTTCCAAAGAAAAGCATACATAATGTGATTGTAAGAAGAGGTTTTCAATCTCTCAGTGGGATGCCATAGGGTATGTTTATAAACTTCAACCTAGCAGTGTCCCTGCAGTGGAATTCCACTGGTATTGAGATAATAATTTGCACAGTCAAATTGCTTTCCTTACAAAAACCCAGGGAATTATGAGGCCTAATCCTTTATTAATGTCAACCCATAGGCAGCAAGAAAGCGTAAGATTGCCATTCGAAAAGCCCAGGGGAAAAATCTCGAGGCCATCCGAGAGCTGAATGAGTATCTGGAACAGTGAGTGTCTTACAAGAATACGGATTGTGTTTTGCTATTCTGATAAATCTTTTTAATTAAAATGGAATTTGCATTTAATTTACGCTTTTGCTTCAGTGCTAGTCATTTACAGAATCCCTTGCACATTCTTTCTTTTTTTCCTCTCCTGTCATCTCTGTACAGATTTGTTGGTGACCAAGAAGCTTGGCATGAACTTGCAGAACTTTACATCAATGAACATGAGTAAGTTGTTTGCTAAGTCCACATAAAAAATGTTAATTTGAAACCCACTCTGTGTAAATCAAAAACCTCAGTGACTTTTTTTAAGGAGTAATGTTACAAAGTATGCTGTCTCATTTCCAATATAACAGGCCTCAACTGTAAATAATTACCAAGGTTATGTGGCTACCAAATGCTTTAAGAAGGCATTTGATTTTAAAACGGAAAGAAACTCTATGTTTCAGTATTTTTTTTTAAATCTGATGTTTAAAAGAAGTTGTTTGAGTGCGGCAGGGAACAGCACTTATTTCCCTTCATTTTTCATTCAAGTTACGTATTTTACATGTTAAAGATGTTAAATTCTTTATTTCTGAAATGAATTGATCACAGCAACCGATATTCCAATTTTCTTTTAGTCTACCTCTCCCTGAACGTATAGTAACCTTTTAAAAAAGCCCCACAAAGCAAAACATGGATCCAGAGTTGGAGGCATCTGGTCGCCTGGGTACAAAACCCAAAGCGATCAAGAATGCTGAATGTTGTAGTAACTTGCTTATTGGATATTTAATGTTTTTGTTAGCTTTTTTTATTGCTGTAGTGACAGGAGGAAATCCCAGTGTGAGAGGATTAGCTCAAAGCCTTAGTGCAAGTTTTCTAATATCACAGCATTAATTCAAACCTCCACCCAAAGGCGTATCTTTTTTTCCCCTCTTTCTTTAGTTCTTCAGCCCAGTCTGAATTATATCACATTGTTTCCTTCTTTCCTTTTCAGAGGGTAGTAAAAGAATCAAATTGTCAAGGAAGAAATAGTCATTCTCACTGTGATGAAAAAATTGTTCCTCAGTAACCTCTCTTTGCACCCCATTCTCAAAGAAAATAGTTATTAAACTCTTCTAAATGATGACTTCAGCAATAATAATGTAGAATTTTGATACCCAGATTTCCATTTGGTTGGGGAAATCTACCAGCCACTTTTCCAAAAAAATAGCTACTAAAAAAATTAAAAATTGGCTAGAAAGATATTTAAGCTTGTCAAATCTGTCAGTACGAAAGTGAATGATAGAGTGGTGCAAACACACGTGTTCCATTATTGGGTTGGGGGCTTTTTGCTATAATTTTTATTACGAAATTGTGCAATAAAACCCAAGAAAGAAATTGCTTTTGCTTGGTCTGTAATTCCAGCGAAAAGCAATATGTAGAGCCTCAGTTCATGGAAAGAATTCGGTGTGCTCACTGTACTTCTATGAGCATCATTATTGTTATTTTGATAAAAGGGAAAAAATTGGGCTCTTGACTAAAAGCAGCTAAAAATTAAGTTAAAAAAAAGACAGTTCATCATCTTATTTGTCTTATCGGCATCACAAGTCAAAGGGCTTGTGAAATCACCATGCTCTTTCTGTTGTTCATAAACACACACAGATGTACAAAGTTTACACAGTCCTCAGTTCCACCCTGTTCTGCAATGATGACTCTGGCTCCTGCTTTTGGAGAATGAGGTGGCTGCCCTTTTATCTCCAAATTAATAATTGATACAGATACATGACTATCATAACATGCATGTAGAGAAAATATATTTATTTTAGGATACAAGATTTTACAGATTATGTGGTTTAATATGGTCTCATAATTGCTTAATTGCTTTTACTGAGATATTAAATATCTACCCACACTGTCACTATAAACCTTGTGTCTCTGAATTTTGGAATCTTATCATGTAAACTGTGCAATAGTACTATCATGTATCTCTAGACAATGCAAACTGTGCAGGAAATAGTGTAATTTGAAAGATTACAAAGATAATATTCTTCTCAATAAACCTGCATTTTGAGCTTGACTTCTTAATTGTTTCTGAAAGCTTTCACTAAAAAAACTGAAGGACTAGCCTTTTCTTTCAAATGATAAGTTTTTTCTCATTTGAACAGGTCTCATGCATTTTCATACATGTAGTTGAACTGTTCAAACTTTAGAACTGTTCTTAGTATGGTTTTTTTATCTCAGTTCTGTGGTTGACTCTTGGCAGGTAAAGTTAATTGACAGTGTAAATGCTGTGGTCTGTAGCTGGGTTTATGAATCCTTGGGTAGCTGAATTTTCTTGGGAACAAAAATGAATTATTTTGTAGTCTCAGTTCAGTGTCTTACAGTACCTAATGCCAGGTTCTTCTCATCACTTTTGCTGATTAGAAATTGCACTTTATTAATAAGAGATTAGTATATTAAATGCTTTTCATGAGCAGTACCATATATGCCTAGACCATTAGATTTTGTGTATTTTTTCCTTCTCTATAATGTAAAATTAGTAACTTGGTTCTAAACATAATTTTAAAATTAAACATTTTAGTTAATTGTGAATTGTGATTTTATGGGGAGAAAGGAAGGCTTTTATTGTCGTGTAAAAAAACTGAAGCAAAGAGCTATATACTCTTGTTTCATTTTGTCACTGTTTTTTTGTATTCCGCAGCTATGCAAAGGCAGCCTTCTGCTTAGAGGAGCTTATGATGACTAATCCACACAACCACTTATATTGTCAGCAATATGCTGAAGTAGGTATTTCAGAAAAATCAATTATGTTTGATTACATTTTCTGTTTTTATGTTACAGAAGTGGTGAAAATGGTTTCTTTAAGTTTTCCCTAGGAGATTTAAAAGAGTACACAGAGAATGTTAACATCTCATAGACCTGAACATGTTCTGAAAACTCTGTTTTCTTACTCAGTGTGACTAAGCTAAATAAAAGAGTTAGGGCAGGAATTATTGAAGATAAAAACTAATTTTAAGTGAACTGTTCTTGTTGAAGTGTTTATGCACTTTCCAAATTAAGTGCATGAGAAGTTAAACTTTTCTACAACAATGCTGCCTAAGAGGTTATGATATATTGCCTGTTACTGTGGAATCAGATCTTGGAATCCACACATCAATTCTGCCTGAAGGAGCACTGGCAGAAGAGAAAAAAAACTGGAGGTAAACTTAGAAGTTTTAGCTCAAGGTTTTAGCCATTTGAATTCTTCCTTTTTTTTTTTTTTTTTTTTACAGATTATATTTTTTTCCCTAAATTGTACTGTTCACTCCATAGAATGGGTTTAATTTGTTTAGTTAAGGTAGATAAAATTGGGTTGACATCAAAACTTGAAAGCCTAAGTAGCTTTCTCACAGAAAGACTTTGAAGATATCTTCTAGTATTTATCCCTCTTTTTGTTGATCTAATATCTGGAAAAATGAATAGAAAAACAGCGGAGTAGTCCTCCATCTAAACTTTGTATGCTATTTTGTAGTTAAATACATAATGAAAGGCATTGTGTTGTTTTGTGTACTGGTTTCATGCATGCTGGGGGAACATCATGTCAGTATGGATTTCTACTAGTTAAAACTTAGATTTAAAGTTTGTGCTACTTTTTATATGAGACTATCCCAAGGTGAAAAGTGATCACTTTTTAATCTTGTAGCAATATATTAATTAAATTAATGCTGGGTTTTTTTCTCCTATAGTTAAATATTTTAAAATTTATATATTGCAAGGCCTTTGATAGGACTCGCCTGATAGGAAATATCATGTGAAACAAACTTGGAGTGAATTTTTGTAATATCACTGCTTCAGAGTGAATGCCTGAGGTATGAATGACATGCAAGTTTCAGGAGCTTATCATTTTTGCAGGTTAAATACACTCAGGGGGGGCTTGAAAACCTTGAGCTATCAAGAAAATATTTTGCACAAGCACTGAAGCTTAACAACAGAAATATGAGAGCTCTATTTGGACTTTACATGGTAAGCATGATTATATATTTTCCATATTATTATTTTGAATATGTTTATGCAGATGTATTATCCATTGCCATTTGCTGTTTTGTTTTCTTCCTCCTGCTGTTTTGACTTAATAGCTCAGATTATTAACACTGCTTTAAAATACGGAGTATTTTATATATATTTGGAGTAAGGATAATTTTGTGCCAGTAAGTACTCCTTACTTGAAGTGCTCTTAACATTTAAGTCTTGCCTCTATTTTCAAAAGAATTATAATTATAGGCACATGAAGGTAACTTCTTCAAAAAGGATTTAAAGACATGCTCGTCTCTAGAGGGTGATGAACTGCTCAAGCATACCAGCGCTGTAGCAGTGATTCCTTGCATAGTGGATTTATTGATATAAGTGAAAAACTCTCTTTGGCTCTTAAGTAATATTTTTTATTCTTTCAGGTGAAGGTGGGCATAGTTTATGTAGAGTCTTACCTGCTTTTAAAATGTGGTTTTGGATGCTACAGGGAAATTGTCACGTTTTTAATGGCAGTTTGGACATACAAGTGATGTGCTTTATATTGTCTTCGGTAACAAATCGAAGGTGGAAAATTAATTCGTAATTCACACTTTAGGAAAAAGTGAATTGAATTAGCTGATCATGTCCAGGTTTGGTTCTTAACTCAATAGACAACTGAACTGAAGTCTACTGTAGCTTTAAATAGAACAAACAATAGGTCAAAAAGTCTAGCTAATTCTTATCTGGATGCTGTTTGCCAGTAACTTTGAAAATTTTTTTTGTCTTTTTCCACTATCATTGTGCATGGGGCTTGGACTGTAAGGATGCTGAATGTTCTCAGCTTATTTCATGCACATAAATTTTATAGTTACACTGTTGTTTGGTTTTTTTTTTTATTTTATTGTATTCCTAGTCTGCCAGCCATATTGCTTCCAATCCAAAAGCAAGTGCAAAAATGAAAAAAGATAATATGAAATATGCCAGCTGGGCAGCAAACCAAATAAACAGAGCATACCAGGTTAGTACTTCATTGCTTTATGATACTCTTAACATGCTCTATAGTTATTTTCTGCACATTGATCAGCTGCCGTTCAAGAGGTTAAATATGACATGTAAATCAGCATAATCTGTTTTGATTTTTTGTGTTCTGCTTCTGTTTGATTTTCTGGAAGCCTTAATTAAGGTTGATGTTTTACATTTATTAAATAGTATTATTTATTCAATGGCTTTAAACAGATTTTTTTCCTACTAACATTAACTGAATGTGTAATTATGTAATTATGTTACATTAGTGTAATGTTGATCTGCAAGACTTGGTTCTACAGCTATTTTGGTACAACTTGGTATGTCTTCATTCTGTGACTGAAGTTGGTTTTGTGTAGTTTTGTAGAAAATGCTCATTGAGTTGTGAAAACATAGACTTTGTAGGCCACAATCAAAGCTTGCTGAAGTCATTAGGAGTCTTTTCAACTTTTTGAAAAATTATGTGTAAATTTTTATATTTCTTATTGTATTATAAGCCTCTATTTCTTTCTATAACTATGAATGAAAACTTTTTAGCTCATAGGCTCTGCTGTCTGTGCATCCCAAATACAGTATATTTATTTGACTCCCTTGCAGCTGTTCTTAATGATCTGCCAATAAAAATTCATATATAAGTAATACTGAATATCAACATCATACTGTCCAATTCTCCCCACAACTTTTTTTTGGAGCAAAAGTATTGATAATAAAGGCAAAGACTTTGTATACATGTAACACTTCTTCCTCTCTGCAATATTTCAGAATCTGAACCCAATATTTAATTTTTTGCTTGTTGCTACTATTTCACAGTTAATACTACCAAATGGCCTTTTTACAAGCACTGTCTATTATGGAATTAAATTAGATTTTCCTTTTACAGCCAATGCATTTTTCTTAATACATACTGCATGTCAATTCTTTGCCAAGAGTGCAGCTTCTTGTGGCTGACCTGTTTTTGATATATTCCAACTTAGAGGTATTTTCCATTTCTCCTAATTGGCCCTGTAGCTTCTGACTGTACAGTGAAGAGTGTTGTATCCCTGGGGACATAATGAAGCATTTTATACTTATATGGCTAAAGTTTATTTCTCTTCTGCTCTTTAAATCTCTCTGCTTTTCATTAATAAACCACTTACCTTCTCATGATGGTAAGGTGTGGATGAATTAACTACTTTGTCTGATGTCTCATAAATAACCAGGGCTTCTTTTGACTTGAAATATGTCTGATGTTCCTGTAAACACTGATGGAAAACTCAAGTATTGCAGGATTAAAACCAAGAAAAAAAAATCAGAAAAAAAACCCCAACACAAACAAACCCAACCAAAACAACCAAACACTCACAAAAGAACCTCAAAGAATGGAATACACTATGGATTCATCACTGATAGAACAAAACAGGTTTTAAGAGGTGTGAATTTTTAGTGAAAACTAGTATTTAATGTTTTATATCTTAGTAAAATGAACTGCTAATATTAGAGCGGATTTGCACATGTTTTAAGTAAATGCTATGACTGCAGTTCAAAGTACCAGTAGAGACTTGGTAGCACTTCTGGGAACAGCCACTTTCAGGATGCATCAGGGTGGAAATTTTAAACTAGTGTTGGTTGTGGAATGGCTTGGAAGACCTGGAAGTAGGCATCTCCTGGTTCTAAATATAATGGATGTTTAATTATGAAAGTTTCTAGTTAAATGATTTACGTCCTGATAAGCATACCTGTTTTGTTTTTTTTTTCTTTTCCTTTTTTTTTCTCTCCACATGGCTTTCTATTAACATCATAATGTCTCTAATAAAACAAGAATTTTATTGAGAGTGGTGTGGTACTGGGGGCATTTTTGGGTGTGGGGGGTTTTTGGGGAGGTTGTTTTGTTGGCTTTATTCCTTTTAGTTTGAGGGGTTTTTTATTACTGTTTCTCTGGCATTCTTTCGGATCGTATATTAAGCATTTTTGGTTGATTCTTATCAGAACAGGCCATGTTAACATGACATATACACATACATATATATAAAAACACCTGTCATAACTTTATGCCTTCATCCTTTTGTGATACATTGCATACTTTACCTGCTCTTGTTAGCTGTTAGGGATATAAAGGGAAGAACATTGTGTGTGATAAGAATCTTAAGGGAAATTCAGCTCTTGAGAAAATGAAAGTGCTCAAGCTGAAGCCAGGATCTGGCAAGTAAATGGGGTGAACACCCCCTTTCTCTTCCTAGAAGAACCACAAGAAGCTCTAGTGAGTCCAGCTGGGCAGGATGGCCCCAGCCCAACCCTCCTGACCTTGTTAAATGGCTGCAGAAGTGTTTGGCTACTCCAGTCTCTCTGTCAGAAGAACATCCAGCAGCTACAGCCGGTGGTGTTGGGTGATGCAGTTCACCCTGTGAGTCAGTGTTGATTTGTTGCTCCCTTGGTGAGGTGAGCAGTTGGAAATTGACATCATTTGGACCTGAAGATGAAACCTTGGTCACTTGTGCCAGGGAAAGCCCTTACAGTGTTCCTGCCTGAGTGGAGGGTATGTCTAGACAGGTTTTAAGATGGATAGTTATATGATCTCTATAAATCCTCCCCACTTTCCGTGCATTATCTACCTGTAAAGTGCAATAAGAGCCTTAAAAGCTTGTTGGGTTTGACATTGACTTGTTTTATTGGTTGGACCTTCTCATGCTGCTGAATGAAATTTTTCTGGTGGTCTTGCCCAAGAGAGCAAGATGCATTTGGAATCCTTATTTGGATGTCTAGGCAAATAATATGAATTTGTGACTTGAAATTCCAAGTTAGTAATGCAGAAAGTTACTTTTGAGCAATGGTTTTGCTGTGAGATCTTTCCCTGTTTCCAGTTTGGATTTGAACTTGAATTACCAGCAGTTTGCTCAATAATTTTGGAAAACTGCCTTTATTTTTTTCAAATTACTGGCTATAGTTGCTTTTTTAATGACTTAATTATTTTTATTTCTTTATATGCAATTTACTTGAAATATTTTTACTGGTCCCCTTCTTTCAATTTGTTCTGTCATTCAGGCAGTGTGCCTTGGCACTTTATTTTTGCTTTTCCTGTGCATTCCTCTATGAAATCAGAGAAACTTCTCAGTTTATTATTATTTAAAGAAAGCAGTGTTTGAGTGGAGAAAGAAAACCTTATTTCACCCGTGTTGGTTAGACTGTGCAGCACTGTCTTTACGGGAAAATATGGTGATAAAGAATAGTTAAAAAAAATTCTGAAAAGCACAGATATTTGACACTCCACTAGTTAATACTTTTATTTTGATGTTAAATATGTAATCATCCATGCTGATTAGTACTTCTTATCTGTGTCTAATCTAGGAGAAATGTAAACTTCTTCAGGAAGACAGAAAGGTTTTGTAGCTAGGGCTGCTGTATGGAGCTGGAATTCCTGACTGCTAACACATCCTCTGAACAAAAAAAAAAAGGTCATTATTCTCCAGGCTTCTTAAATTTAATTGACTGGGTGGAAAAAAACCTAAATAAAATTTTATTTTAATCTTTTATTTCAGAAGTTAGTGAAGTTCTCATTATTCAAAGAATTAGTTTTAAGTTTATTATTATCATAAGCTTAGTTTTGCCTTATGACTAGGAAACTGGATCATTTCATCTGTGCAGACCCCGAGAAGAACTTCTGTCTGTTCTAACTGAGGACATGAGTCACAGTTACTTCAACACTAAAACAAAATAAGGCTACCTGGTGCTCTTCAATTAGGTAATTGGTTTAGCATGTCCTCTGGTAGAAGCATTTCAGCAGAGGCAGGCAAGTTTGATGAATGTTCACAAAAATCTTTAATGTGATCCTACTCATAGTAATTTTCCAGATACATGCTTCTTGGGTACATTGCTAAACTCTTCTGTGTTAGCAATCTACATGTTATTTATGGCTGGAGAGAGGTGATTTTGTTACTAACCATTTGGGAAACAGAAAATTAAATCGTGATTTAAGAAATGGATTCCAGCTCAATCAGTCAAATTGCTGTGTAATGGCTGAATAGACAAAATAATTGTTCGTCAGGGCAAATTTGAAGTGATTACATTTCCAAGTGTACTTCTGGTTGTTATGACGCAGAGTTTGGTTTTATTTGTTCAGCTTAAACTACATGTCAGTATCATGAAGGCAACTGCTCTTGAAATTAGCAAGTAGCATTTTTTTAAACTAATGTCATATGTCAATTTTGTTTCCAGTGTCCATGACGAGAATAAGTAAAATTTTTCTTATTTTGAGGCTTTTCTCTGCATGCCTTCTGTGTGTCTTGCCAAGTGTAATTTTTGACCACGGTATATTTAGGCTTCTGTGCTTTTTATTGAAATCTCTGAATGGTTTGAGTTTGAAACAATTTTTCACTTGAAGCTTTTGACTTGTTTTTTTTAACTTGCTTTGTTTTGTAAAAGGATTTAGAATTCCCAAGTGTCTGTTTAATGTAAACAAAGAGAGGATATTTTATTCAATCAGATATAGGCAAAAGTTGCTGCTTTCACCTTGGACTGTGTTAAAAAATCTTGGATTTTCCTCTGAAGTTGACTATTGCCATGTCACTATGGAAACTGCACAACCTGAAGAATGGGTTTATACATACTACTAGAATCAAACCTTGGTGCATCAGTTAATCACCTGGAAATATAAAATGTGAAAATATGGTGTTTTCGGTACACCTCTAAGCTGTAAAGTGTTGTCACAGTAACAAAATTTTGCCTAACAATTTAATTTGAAATATCTTGTCATTTACTGTGCCAAAACTACTTTTTTAAAAACTCAGTGCTGATTGGGAATCACAATGCTAGATTGTAGCCTGGGGGTCAAAAGCAGGTTAACAGGTCCTGCAGCTTGTTGCTGGTGTGATATTACCTGAGTTTGATGACTTAATCTTTCTTAACAGGTCATGAAGAGTTTGCTAAATTAAGTTAATTACAAGGGAGAAGGGACACATTATAAATCAAGGACTAACTATGTGGGACACCAGTGGTATTTGAAGTAAAAAACTTCAAATTGAAAATTTATTGAGTGTTTAGATGTTAACATTTGAGAATAGGCTGTTTTACTGGAAGCAAGTTTCAGTTACTGTTTCTGTAATTTCTTTACCACCCCTCCCAAACTGAAATGAAAAACTTTTCAGTGCAGGTGTATTAAAAATGGTTAGGAGTTTCATTTCACTGAAGACCAACCTGGTCAACAAATCCCCTGTGTTAGATATGGCTGATGAGTGATGGGAATTGTCAGCATCATTTAAAAAACCTTTTTGAGTTCAACATGGGGTGGTCATTATTTCCTATCCTTATGCCCCTTCCTTTCTAAAACCATTACTAGTATGTATTGAGCTGTATCTTTCTTATCAAGGCAGACAATTTCAAATGTTCTCTGAAATGGCTGTTTTAATAGTAGTCTATAATCAAGTACAATGTCATCACTCATGGTTACTTTGAACCATAAAATATAATTATGTGATGTCTTGATTATTTTATTGTAAATTTTGGTAAGTAGAACTTTGTCTTGCTTTAACAAAAAGTGATTTTTCTACACTTTATAGAAGAGGGGTGATATAGTTGGTATTCTGGTAAAAATTCTGAGTTTTAGTTTTCTGCTTTAAAGTTTGTAGTAAATAGTTAATTATTGCTGTTTAAAACTGTTATTTTCACAGGATTTAGACACAGAATTTCTGATAAATGGCAAAAACCAATCTTTTCTTTCCTGTTTAGTTTGCAGGTCGCAGTAAGAAAGAAACTAAATATTCTTTGAAGGCAGTGGAAGACATGTTGGAGACCCTGCAAATCACTCAGTCGTAGTTTGGCACAGAGATCTAATATGAAATTTTCCAATACCACACTCAACCTATAATGACCTGTGGGTTATGTTACTCTAGTGCTGTTAAAAGTTAATTTTGTATTGATTAACATGCTATATAAAATAACATTTTATGAAAAGTAAAATGCCTATTTATTGCTGCTATAAGAAATGAAATGAATACCCACTGAAATTAGTAACTTATCCACATAAATAACATAAAGAAATGACGCGCTGCACATCAGCCTTCTCAGAATTTTGTATGTACAGTACCTGCTTCTAAGCCATAATTTGTAGAAATAAACTTGTTAAATGATTAAAAAAATATACAGTGACTTATTGAACTTGCAAATGGAAATCACAAATTTATATATGTAGATTAATAAAGTATGTTAAACATTTTTCTTATTTGCATATTTAAGAGTAAAAGCATGCTACAGAGGTACACTTTCTGGGAAATACATCAAGGAGTGATTATGAGTACACTTTATTAGAGAAGAAGGTTCATTAAGGGTTTTGTTAATGAGTTGACATCTGGTACTGTAGAAATGGAGAAAACTTACTCATGTACTTTGCTTCAGAGGTGCTGTTATACTGGCTTGAGGCCAAAGATATTTTTCCCTGTGGCTTTGTGGGCAAATGCTTCCATATCCACGTGATTCTCCAATCGGTATATGCATATTCAGTTTTTTTCATACCTTTTTGTCCTTTGTTGTCCATGTGTTTCACGTGATGAATTTCAGCTGGGGGTCTGTGCTGGTCTGTGCTGGTTCTGTGCCCCTCGTTCAGGCACCCCTTGGCTGTGGTGCTTTGGCTTCTCCACAGCGAGCAAGAGTTACTGCGCTGCAAGGGTGACATGAGACAGCTTGTTCAGCTACCTTGCACTTACTGAAGGGTAGTGTTTGTTACACCATCAGCACGAAGCATCTAGCACACTGTAAAACTGTATTCTGCTTGTCTTTAGGCACTTGTTTATTTACTCATAATTAGTCAAACACCCTAATTAAAGCATTTTGCACTTCTGATCATTCTGGATGTTGTTCAGATGTGTACTGTGGCAATTCACTTGCACAGCTATAATTTCATTTATTACAGCTTCAGTAAGATTGCATAACAGCAGCAAGATACCCTTGACAAATTCTAATAACAACATTGCAATGTTGTTTTCATGGCTGTTGGCACCATCCAAGATAATGAGACTTTCAGAATTTATACTGCCTAATCTATATAGATGAGTAGGTTAAAGGCTGTGTATTAAAATGTCCTTATTAAGATCCTGGCCTTGATGTAATAAAACACAGCTGAGTTCCTTCTTAAAAACAAAGCAGCAACAAAAACTTCCTTCAAAGCTTGAAAATTCATGTAATTGAGCTGCTTTTTTGCATGAGACTGGGCCTTTAAAAAACATGTAAGACCTTACTCCTGTTATCCATGAAGTAGGTTGGAGTTTAATAGTCACAGAATGCATGCAATGTCATGAGAATTAATTCTATGTGGAATCATAAAATAGCTTAATTCACTGCTGTTGAAATACCAAACTGTGAATACTGCATAGTATATTAAATCATCCAATTCTAACTCAGGGATATAATGCAGATCCTGTTATAGTAATAATTCACAAACTGGCCTCAGAACAGTACTTGTGGCTAGATTATATATGCTTTGGGTGGAAAACCAAGAGAGTGTCATAGTTGAACCTGTGTATTTCTGTTGTAGTCTTTGATAGTATGAGTGTGCCATCTAGAGTTTTAAGCCCTCATTAGTATTTTTTTCTGTTGTGCCTACATCTCTTATAACTTGGTTGCATTCTAAAGTTACAAATGGTGGGAAGTTGTATTGAAGGTTAAAATTACTTAGTGCCTAGCATTTTACCTCCAAGGTATTAAAAACCAACCGTGCAGTATTTTTGTGCAGCAGGCATCTACTGCTGAAATGTGGTGGATATAAAGCTTTGCTCAGAGGCAGCTTTTAATATAAAAATGACAGACTTTGGTATTTAGTATATTGGTTTCTCTGTAAGGAAATTCGTTCTGTTTCTTGTTTTCAGTTATTTGATGACAATTTTAATGTCATTTGGCTGCTTAGCCCCTTCTTATTTTCATTACTGCTTAGCATCTCTTTGAAATTACGGTTTAGCACTTGGTTTTGTGCTTGTATTTTGGCAAAAATTCCACATAGTAGAGCTTACAAGTTAACCTTGCAAATATTTCTGACAAATTTGTGTTTACTTCAAGGTTAAATACATTACTTCTATGAAAATGCATGAGCAGTCTCTGACAGAACTATTGAATTGCAGCAATGGAAATTGAGAGTATGTTCCGCATTCAAATTTAAAAATATGGTTTAAAAATCCTCTGTCTTCAGGGGAAGTAACTGCATGAAATGCCCTGCACTTCTCAGCAAGAAAGGGCTTGCTGAGAAGAGAAGCTGTCATATAATATGATTTTTGTAAAAGTAATTTTCCAGTTCTGGTAAATGATTTTGTAATGTTACGGATGCTGTGTTGCATTAAAGAATAGGTTTTCAGAGAATGGGTTACTTAATTAACAAACGAACTTCATTATGGTCTGTACTGTGCTCTGACAGTGACAAATGCTACACAAAAATATTATCAAGCATTCAGTCTCCTCTTTCCAAAATGAAAGGCTATGTTTTCATATCGTTTCAGCTGACAGCAAAAGCTTGGGACCTTTGCAATGCCAGACTGTGTAGCGATGACTGTGTCTTTATTTTCTCAACCAGGCTTCGGTAATGGGCTTGACAGGGAGAGCTCAGTGTTACCCGAGGAGGTAAAGGTCATGGAAGAGCCAGCAAAACCTCCCGTTCTGCCTTTGTGATACAAGTTACTGGTGACTTCTTCAAAACCTTTTGACCAAACATTATACAATTCATATTATGTAGCTGCAAAAAGCACGTCTTGTTTAGAATATATCCCTAAATCTCTTCAGTTCAGTGCCCAGAATATCATGCAGTTGCTATTGGAAACTCTGTTATTAGTCAACGGAGGACTTCCTCTTGGCAATGCTGTATTTGTAATGGCATCCATGTTTGCTAGTCACTGCATTTACAGTGGAACTTGCATTTCAGCCAGCTTTAGAAGGGAGGGGAAAAGGAAAGCAAATTAAACTTGACTTACTGGCATGAATTTGTTAGCTTCTTGTTACTTGCACTCTCATCTTCCAAGAACACCAACTGTAGCTGCAGTCAGGTTTGCAATAATAATTCTTGTAATTTAAGAACTTCTATATGTTCAGCTCAAAACTCCATTAAAATCTAAACCATAGAGATTCCAGTGAAACAGTGCTATGTGATGTGCACATACCCCCATATGCAGCAAAGGACTACTCCCATCCTCCTTCAAGCTAGTGTCAGAGTAGAGGAGCATTAATACAGTTTTTGACTGGCATTTTCTAGAAAGTTAATACAGCTTAATATTTCTCAAAATATTAATATTTTATTAATATTTCTCAATATATTTCTTAGTACTTGCACTGCTCAGTGTATGAATAGAATTTTAGGTGTATTGCTTAACTACAGCAAGTAGCCTACTGTATTGCTGTCTACAGTATACTACTTGGGTCTACCCAGACATAAATGGGTCATTAATCTACCTGCCTCTTAAACAGAAAAAAACCCCTAAACAACAAAACCCAAAAGAAAAAACAACAAAAACCACAACACAAAACAACAAAAAAACCAACCAACCAAAAATCCCAGACCTAAACAAAACTAAAACAACCCAAACAACAACACAAAAAAACCAAAACCCAAAAACCAGACAAACAAAAAAAAACCCAAAGGAAAAAAAGAAATCAACCCCACCAAAGTCACCTGATAAAGTTCGTTTTTCAGCTGCTGGATGTGAAATGGAAAACCTTTTTCAGTGCACTTCATAGGTGAATTTATTTTGCCCTGTGATGAGGAAGTCCCCTGTACAGAGCAGTGCAATCCTTTCAATGCTTGTGAGGAAGGAAGAAAGGCTGGAGAGGAGCAGACAGCCTGGTCAACCCAATGCATTGGTAGGGTTTCCACTGGCAAGTTGCAAAGAACGTGCCATTTATCTGCACTCGGGATCCCAGAGGTGAGCAGTCATGGTGCACAGTGGCCTGGCCAGCGTGGAGCCTGCGAAATTGGGTCTCAGGGCCATTTGCTCAGAGACCCAGCACAGCAGCTGAGCTCTGTGCAGCTGCTGCTGGGCTGCACGTTGCCATAAGTCTCCCTGCAGGATCTTGCTCCTCCTAAGGACTGTCCTGTGTTCTGCTTTACGTTCTCCCCTTGGCATCTCCACAGCTGGAATCTTGCAGAAGTTCCATTTTTGCTTTGGGGCTGGTGTAGAGGGTATAGATGGATCAACTTGCTGGAGTGATCCTGGCTCCGTGAAGGTTTTGCACATTATTGCTTTCAGCGCACTGAGTGACCAATGCACACCTAAAGGTCAGCATGTGAGGCTCTGCCTTGGACTGAGTCTGCTCAAATCCTTTGTGGGTGCTTGACAAAGAATGTCTGAGGTTGGATGTGATCTGTGCTGAATGACCTGTAAGTGTATGGAAAGATCTGTTGCGGTGACATGGTGACTGCAGTTTGGGTCTCACAATCACTGGGTCTTTGTGTTTGTGTGTCTGAAACAGTGTGGGGTGAATCACTTCAGGAAAACAGTTCCAGATGGGAGGCCCTTTATCCAAGGTCAAAGAGATGCCTGGAGGGAGGAGGAGCCACCTTTTCAGCTTGAGTGAGGCAGCAGAGGTCTGGTAGCTCTCTGCCCTGTAGAAGGTAACAAAAACTGCTGCACTTTTGCATTTCCAAAATAATGATAGGCTGTGTTTAAAAAAAGAAATTGTGCAGAAATGTTTGTCTCCTCATCCCTGTGGATTTTAACTGCTTTCAATGCAACATTGGTATTAGGGTTCCTTGCAGCATTTGGGTGGCGCAAAGGCATCTACATCAAGGCAGTGGAGAAGGACACATTTACAGTGACTGCTCACATGGGAAGTTTCTGGTGGGCTTCCATCATGGCATACCACGACCTGTTTGCACTGGCAATAGACGCACTGCTTGTCTCCTAAAGGGGCTTGCTTAAATAAGATTCCTCTTAGGATCAAGGCTAATTTTCCCCAGAGAATGAAGGATCTTTTCCCATATTTATACAGTTTTTCTGTAGCAAGCTTTTAGGTTTTGGACATGATGTTTGGGAGTGAAACTTCAAACCAGGCAGATGTAATCCTCCCAGGAAGAGGCTGCAAAAATCAACATTGAAGCAGTTTCAAAAAAAGTGAGCAGCAAGTAAAATTAACCACTGCCTCTGTTTATTTAGGTGATTGAACTTGACACAGTGGTGTGTCTGACAAGTTGGTTTGTGTTTTTTATTCCATTAAATACAGATATGACACTCAAAGCTGTGACTGCCCATCTGAGAGTATTTGTTTCAGTTTAGACTTTGAAAAGCTTGTAAATGTGAATAGATCATGAGGTGGGCAGCAACGAAATAAAACTACCCAGTAGAACTGTATCTCTTTCCCTGGACAGCTGTTGCAGTTTATTCTGTGTAAGTTAGACTCGAGAATAAAACTATAAAAAATTATTAATAGATCTATTAAAAGTCACTAGCTGCTGTGTCTGTTTAATTCTGGAATCAGTGTTGTTATTCCTTTTTTAAATTAAATTATTATTCTGTTGGCTTCTTGGTCATTATTAGCAGGCTTTATTGTAAACTGGAAATATGTTTGAAAGATTCAAAGAGGATGAAAACTGAGAAATCTATAAATACCTTGGTATTTATGCAATTGAGATATATTGTATATAAAATGAACACAGAATTTCTGTTTTAAACATTTCAATAACATTTAGTGACTTGTAACAATATTGTAATTGTAGTCATGCCAAGCTTTTTGATCAAAACTTCCCAGAAATGTGATGTCTATATGGAGCCAAAAGCTCTAATAAGCTTTTAAGTAAAATTTGATTTTGTTAAGTGTGGGCACCGCCCAGACTTAGAAAGGAGCCTTTGCTAATACAGATAATTTGTTCCTCTTGGGAAGCTCCCATATGCAGGTAATTCTGAGCCGGATAGCCATATGAAAGAAACAGCTATAACTATTAGAGTAGTTTCAAAGAGTATCAAGGCTTTTCCACATACAAACCATCTTCTCCGTAAAGCAGAGATGTAGATGCAGTCATTTGGGAGTATCTTTGAGAACAAATCAATACATTATACCATTGTTGGAGTTGGATGGAGAAGCCTAGCAAGAGACTTACGTCTGTCTTTCTTTAGGCACTTCTTTTAGTGTGAAGTTTGCTGAAGAAAAAGCCTTCTGTGAAAGAAGTTTGGTGTTTCAGCTGTCTAACTACGTAACAGAAAGTGAATTTTGGGGGGTATGAGCCTGACAGGCTGGTGGGTACCTGAGGTCAGTGCAAAGAGCAGTGTCTTACCCTGGTTTCAGGTTGATAAACCTGGGCCAAGGCAGGTACCCAAGCTGGTACCCTGCTCTAACATCAGTGTTTAGGATGAGAACAGCCATTCTCGTGCCTTTTCAATGCCCAACTGTCGTATTCAATCTTCTGAATGCCTGTACAATATGAACAGTGCTTTTAAAAAAAAAACTCCAGTGATTTCCCAGTTCAGAGGAGATCAATGATCCAGTTTATTCCTTCCAGCTCCAGGCAGCATACATACAAATATTTTTTTCAAAATGAGATCCTGGGCCCTGTTCCTGGATTCCTATTTAGACAACAAAATTGGGGATGGAATTCTCCAAGTCATCAGCTCCCAGTTGGCCTTGCTGGCACCTTTTTGGTTCCAAATTTTTTTGAAAATTAGACCACATATTTAAGTGCTTAAGTGCTTAGACATGGATTTTATTCTTAGATTTAGGCACCAATTTTTTAAAATTTTATTTTGTGTCCTTCATTTGCCAGACTCCTAAGTGGAAGCAGAACAGATAGTTTTCTGAATCACCCTGGCTCTGTGTTTGTAAGCAGTTGAAGTGTGACTTTTCAGATGGCCATCTGCACCTAAAGTGGAGAAAGAAAGCGATGAAAGTGACTGCTGACTACTGCAGTAAGATAAGCATTTTAAACTAAATTAATGCAAAAAAGGCTACAGATACTGGAAATAGTATGAGTTAGTGAGGTTAGATCTCTGCTAGAAATATGGAAGGCGTAACAAAGTCTGTGCACTGCTGGGTTCTGGAGAAGCCCTGTGGTCCTTTTTCTTCATGCCTCCATGTCCATTCCCACAGTCTCTTGCCTGTTGCTTCCCACCAGTTACGTCTTTTGTGGTGATTCTTTGAGGCAGGTTCCTGTCCATGTGCTGTGGCCAACTGTGACACAGATGAGGATGGAGGGATGACGTCTGGGTGGTGGTTTTTCTGTTGTTTTGTCCTGTTTCCTTTTCAGTGGTGGGTGAGACCTTGAGAGTGTGTTCTTTGGCAGTGAACAAGAAATACCAGAAGACTGCCATATATTATTGGCTGTGTTCACTTACCTCTGGTCATTTCAGGTAAGTGAGCCAGAGAAATCATAAGTGTCATGAGGATGTCTGTCTGCTGTTGCAACCCCAGAGATCAGAAGAAATCTGTGGGAGCAGTGTTTCAGTGCCACCATGGGAGTAGGAGAGAGGGGAGCACAAACACCTTGAATGAAGACCACTAAATAGATGGGAAGTAATACTACTGAGGACTGGCTAGAATGCAAGATTTCATTTTACAATAAAATTGAGGTTTGACTGCTGTTTTGGTTCCATAACAGAAAAAGAGAAAAAGCCAACAGAAACCTTTTCACTGCTGAAAAAGCCATACCCACAAGGTTTACTCCACACTGGATTACCAGTAACCTAATGACTGAGTCATTTCCCTCTGTGGTAGGAGGTGAGGGTTTATGTTGTCTACCTGAT